>NW_028295679.1:0-1236869 GCF_964341445.2 Mesoplodon mirus | reverse complement strand
CTCATCACCACAATTATCCATGGTCTTCTCATCACAATGGTCCATGATCTTTGTCATCACAATGCTCAATACACTTGTCATCACAATGCTCCCTGACACTTGTCGTCAGTATGCTCCTTGTACCCAGTCATGAAAAGGCTCCATGCCTTTGTCATCACAATAATCCATGCCCTTGTCATCACAATGCTCCAAGACCCCTGTAATCAAAATGCTCCATGACCCTTTTCATCAGAATGCTCCATGAGATTTGTCATCACAAGTCTCCATGGTCTTCTAATCACAATGCCCCAGGATCTTGTCATCACCATGCTCCATTCCCTTGTCATCACAATGCTCCATGACCCCTGTCATCACAATACTCAATGAACATTTTCAGCGCAATGCTCCATGAACCTTGCCATCACAATGATCCATGCGCTTGTCATCCCAATGCTCCATGACCCCTGTATTCACAATGCTCAATGACGCTTGTCATCACAGTGCTCCATGACACCTGTCATCACAATGCTCCATGCCTTTGTCAGCAAAATGCTACATGGCCTTGTCATTACAATGCCCTAAGCGCTTGTCATCACAATACTCCATTACCATTGTCATCACAATCCTCCATGAACCTTGGGATCACATTGCTTCATGCCCTTGTCATCACAATGCTCCATGCTCCTTGAAATCAAAATGATCCATGACCTCTGTCATCAGAATGCGCAAATCCCATGTGATCACCTTGTTCCATAACACTTGTCATCACAACGCTCCATGATGCCTGTCATCACAATACTCCATGCCCTTTTCATCACAATGCTCCATAACCTTCTCATCACAATTCTCAATACACTTGTCATCACAATGCTCCCTGACACTTGTCGTCAGAATGCTCCTTGAACACTGTCACGAAAAGGCTCCATGCGTTTTTCATCACAATGCCCCATGCCGTTATCATCACAATGCTCCATGCCATTGTCATCAAAATACTCCACAATGTAGTCATCAGAATGCTCCATGACCCTTGTCATCACAATACTCCATGCCCTTTTCATCACAATGCTCCATGACCTTCTCATCACAATTCTCAATACACATGTCATCACAATGCTCCCTGACACTTGTCGTCAGAATGCTCCTTGAACACTGTCACGGAAAGGCTCCATGCCTTTTTCATCACAATGCCCCATGCCGTTATCATCACAATGCTCCATGCCATTGTCATCAAAATACTCCACAAGCTAGTCATCAGAATGCTCCATGACCCTTGTCATCACAATTCTCCATGCACTTGTCAGCACAATGCTCCCTGACACTTGTCATCACAATGCTCCAATCCATTGTCATCACAATGCTCAAGTATCTTTGACAGCAGAATCCAATATGACAATTGGCATCACAATTCTCCATGCCCTTGTCATAACAATGCCCCATTCCAACTGTCATCACAATAATCCATGAAACTAAAGAGACCACTGTTCCATCCCCTTGTCATCACAATGCTACATGCCGTTGTCATCACAATGCACCATTCCAACTGTCATCGTGATAATCCATGAAACTTATTAGACCAATATTCCATGCCCTTGTCATCACAATACTCCATGCCCTTGTTATCACAATGCTCCATGACCCCTGTCATCACAATGCTCCATGACTCCAGTCATCACAATGCTTCATGAACTTTGTCATCACAATAGTCCATGTCCTCGTCATCAACAGTCTCTGTCACCTTTTTAACCACAATGCTCCATGAAATTTTCATCACAATGCTCTTTGACCCTTGTCATCAAACTGCTCTATGCCTTTCTCAGCACAATGCTCCATGACACATGTCATCACAATGCACCATGTGCTTTTCCTCACAATGCTCCACAAATTTGTCATCACAATACTCCATAAAACTTGTCATCACAATGCTCCATGCACTTCTCATCAAAATGCTCTCTCACCACTGATATCACAATGCTACATCACTATTTGTCACAATAATCCCTCACCACTGTCATCACAATGATTCATGGCATCTGTCATCACAATGCTACATGCACTTATCATCACAATGTTCGATGACCCCTGACATCAAAATGTTCCATAACACCTGTCATCAAACTGCTCCATGATCCTTTTCATCAAAATGCTCCATGACCCCTGACATCACAATGTTCCATAACACCTGTCATCAAAATGTTCCATGACCGTTTTCATCAAATAGTTCCATGAACCTGTCATCAAAATGCTCACTGCCCTTCTCATCAAAATGCACCACACCTTTGTCATCAAAATGCTCCATGACTTGTCATCACAAGGCTCCATGCCCTTGCCATCACAGTGCTCCATTACCGCAGTCATAACAATGCTCCATGACCCCTGCTCTCATGATGTTGCATGGCCTTGTCATCACAAAGCTCCAGGACCCTTCTCATCACAATGCTCCAAGAACCCTCTAATCACAATGCTCTATGCCCCTTTTCATTTCAATGATCCATGAACCCTGTCATCACAATGCACCATGCCCATCATCATAATGCTTCATGCTATTGTCATCACAATGAAATCAAAATGCTCCATGAACTCTGTCATAACAATGCTCCAAACCCTTGTGATCACAATATTCCATATCACTTATCATCACAATGCCCCATGATGCTCGTCATCACAGTTATCCATGGTCTTCTCCTCAAAATGCTCCATGACCTTTGTCATCGCAATGCTAAGTACACTTGTCATCAACATGTTCCCTGACACTTGTTGTCTGCATGCTCCTTGAATCCAGTCATGACAAGGCTCCATGCATTTTTCATCACAATGATCCTTGCCCTTTTCATCACAATGCTCCAAGACCCCTGTAATCACAATGCTCCATGCCCTTGTCATCACAAATCTCAATGACGCGTGCCATCAGAATGCTCCTTGGCCTTCTCCTCACAATGCTCCATGCCCTAGACATCACAATGTGCCAAGACCCCTCTAATCACAATGCTCCATGCCCATTTTCATCTGTATGCTCCAGGAGACTTGTCATCACAAGGCTCCATGGTTTTCTCATCACAATGCTCTAGGACATTGTCATCACAATGCTTCCTGACCTTGTCATGAAAATTCTCAATGGCCATTGTCATCATAATGCTCCTAGCCCTAGTCATCACAATACTCCATTATATTTGTCATCACAATCCTCCACTACATTTGGCATCACAATACTCCCAGCCATTGTCATCGCAATGGACCATGACATATGTCATCACAATGCTCCCTGACACCTGTCTTCAAAATACTCCATGACCTTCTGTTTACAATGATCCATGCCCTGGTCAACACAATGCACCATGCCCACTGTCATAAAAATAATCTATGAATCTTGTCAGACCAATGCTCCATGCCATGTCATCACAATGCTCCATGCCCTTGTCATCACAATGCTCCATGACTTGTCATCACAATGCTCCAAGACCCCTGTAATCACCATGCTCCATGCCCCTTTTCATCAGAATGCTCCATGAGAATTGTCATCATAAGAATCCATGGTCTTCTCATCACAATGCTGCAGGACCTTGTCATCACCATGCTCCATTACCTTGTCATCACAATGCTCCATGACCCCAGTCATCACAATAATCCATGAATATTTTCAGCCCAATGCTCCACGACCTATTCATCACAATGCTCCATGGCCAATATCATCTCAATGCTTCATGACCACTGTCATCACAGCACTCCATGACACATGACGACACAATGATCCGGGACTCTTGTCATCACAATGCTCCATTCCCTACTCATCACTATGCCCATGACCCCTGTCATCACAACACTCAATGAAAATTTTCAACCCTGTGCTCCATGACATTTGTCATCACAATGATCCATGCACTTGTCATCCCAAAGCTCCATGACCCCTGTATTCACAATGATCTGTGACGCTAGTCATCACAGTGCTCCATGACGCATGTCATTACAATGCTCCATGCTTTGTCAGCAAAATGCTACATGACCTTGTCGTTAGAATGCTCTATGCGCTTGTCATCACAATACTCCATTTCCATTGTCATCACAATCCTCCATGAAACTTGGGATCACATTGCTTCATGCCCTTGTCATCACAATGCTCCATGCTCCTTGAAATAAAAATGATCCATGACCTCTGTCATCACAATGCTCCAAACTCTTGTGATCACAATGATCCATAACACTTGTCATCACAACGCTCCATGATGCCTGTCATCACAATACTCCATTCCCCTTTCATCAAAATTCTCCATGACCTTTATCATCACAATTCTCAATACACTTTTCATCACAATGCTCCCTGACACTTGTCTTCAGAATGCTCCTTGAACCATGTCATGAAAAGGCTCCAAGACTTTTTCATCACAATGCCCCATGCCGTTTTCATCACAATGTTCCATGCCATTGTCATCAAAATACTCCACAAGCTTGTCATCAGAATTCTCCATGACCCTTCTCATCACAATTCTCCATGCACTTGTCAGCACAATGCTCCCGGACCCTTGTCATCACTGTGCTCCAAGCCATTGTCATCACAATGCTCCATTACATTTGTCATCAGAATTCTCCATGACACTAGGCATCACAATGCTCCATGCCATTGTCATCACAATGGGCCATTACATATGTCATCACAATGCTCCCTGACACCTGTCTTCACAATACTGCATGACCTGGTCATCATAATGCTCCATGCCCTTGTCATCACAATGCACCATTCCAACTGTCATCGCAATAATCCATGAAACTTATTAGACCAATGCTCCATGCCCTTGTCATCACAATGTTCCATGCCCTTGTTATCACAATGCTCCATGACCCCTGTCATCATAATGCTCAATGACTCCAGTCATCACAATGCTCCATGACCTTTTTCATCACAATGATCTGTACATTTGTCAGCAAAATGTTCCCTGACACTTGTTCTCTACATGCTCCATGAATCCTGTCATGACAAGGCTCCATGCATTTTTCATCACAATGATCCATGCCCTTTTCATCACAATGCTCCAAGACCCCTGTAATCAAAGTGCTCCATGCCCTTGTCATCACAATGCTCAATGATGCATGCCATCAGAATGCTCCTTGGCCTTCTCCTCACAATTCTCCATGCCCTTGTTATCTCAATGTGCCAAGACCCCTCTAATCAGAATGCTCCATGCCCATTTTCATCAGTATGCTCCAGGAGACTTGTCATCACAAAGCCCCATGGTTTTCTCATCACAGTGCTCCAGGACCTTGTCATCACAATGCTTCACGACTTTGTCATGAAAATTCTCAATGGCCATTGTCATCATAGTGCTCCAAGCCCTAGTCATCACAATGCTCCATTATATTTGTCATAACAATCCTCCATTACACTTGGCATCACAGTACTCCCAGCCATTGTCATCGCAATGGACCATGACATATGTCATCACAATGCTCCCTGACACCTGTCTTCATAATACTCCATGACCTTCTCTTCACAATGATCCATGCCCTTGTCATCACAATGCACCATGTCCACTGTCATCACAATAATCTATTAATCTTGTCAGACCAATGCTCCATGCCCCTTTCATCACAATGCTCCATGCCCTTGTCATCACAGTGCTCCATGATTTGTCATCACAAAGCTCCATGACCCATGTATCACAGTGTTCTATGCCCTAGTCATTACAAAACTCCAAGACCCCTGTAATCACCATGCTCCATGCCCCTTTTCATCAGAATGCTCCATGAGAATTGTCATAATAAGTATCCATGGTCTTCTCATCACAGTGCTCCAGGACCTTGTCAACACAATAATCCATGAATATTTTCAGCCCAATGCTCCACGACCTGTTCATCACAATGCTCCATGGCCAATATCATCTCAATGCTCCATGACCACAGTCATCAAAACCCTCCATGACACCAGACGACACAATGATCCCGGACTATTGTCATCACAGTGCTCCATTCCCTACTCATCACTATTCTCCATGACCCCTGTCATCACAAAACTCCATGAAAATTTTCAGCCCAGTGCTCCATGACACTTTTCATCACAATTATCCATGCACTTGTCATCCCAATGCTCCATGACCCCTGTATTCACAATGATCCGTAACGCTTGTCATCACAGTGCTCCATGACACCTGTCATTAAAATGTTCCATGCCTTTGTCAGCAAAATGCTACATGGCCTTGTCATTACAATGCTCTATGCGCTTGTCATCAAAATACTCCATTTCTATTGTCATCACAATCCTCCAATAACCTTGGGATCACATTGCTTCATGCCCTTGTCATCACAATGCTCCATGCTCCTTGAAATCAAAATGATCCATGACCTCTGTCATCACAATGCTCCAAACTCTTGTGATCACAATGTTCCATAACACTTGTCATCACAACGCTCCATGATGCCTGTCATCACAATACTCCATGCCCTTTTCATCACAATGCTCCATGAACTTCTCATCATAATTCTCAATACACTTGTCATCACAATGCTCCCTGACACTTGTCGTCAGAATGCTCATTGTACCCTGTCACGAAAAGGCTCCATGCCTTTTTCATCACAATGCCCCATGCCGTTTTCATCACAATGCTCCATGCCATTGTCATCAAAATACTCCACAAGCTTGTCATCAGAATGTTCCATGACTCTTGTCATCACAAACCTCCATGCACTTGTCAGCACAATGTTCCCTGACCCTTGTCAGCACAATGCTCCAAGCCAATGTCATCACAATGCTCAATTATCTTTGACAGCAGAATCCTACATTACAACTGGCATCACAATTCTCCATGCCCTTGTCATCACAATGCCCCATTCCAACTGTCATCACAATAATCCATGAAACTAAATAGACCACTGTTCCATCCCCTTGTCATCACAATGCTGAATGCCCTTGTTATCACAATGCTCCATGACCCCTGTAATCCCAATTCTCCGTGACTCTAGTCATCACAATGCTTCATGAACTTTGTCATCACAGTTGTCCAGGTCCTCATCATCAACAGTCTCTGTGACCTTTTTAACGACAATGCTCCATGAAATTTTCATCACAATGCTCTTTGACCCTTGTCATCAAAATGCTCTATGCTTTTCTCAGCACAATGCTCCATGACACATGTCATCACAATTCACCATGCGCTTGTCACCACAATGCTCCACAAATTTGTCATCACAATACTCCATAAAACTTGTCATCACAATCATCCATGCACTTCTCATCAAAATGCTCTCTCACCACTGATATCACAATGCTACATCACTATTTGTCACAATACTCCCTCACCACTGTCATCACAGTGTTTCATGGCATCTGTCATCGCAATGCTACATGCAATTATCATCACAATGTTCGATGACCCTTGACATCAAAATGTTCCATAACACCTGTCATCAAACTGCTCCATGATCCTTTTCATCAAAATGCTCCAAGACCCCTGACATCACAATGTTCCATAACACCTGTCATCAAAATGTTCCATGACACTTTTCATCAAATTGTTCCATGACCCTGGCATCAAAATGCTACCTGCCCTTCTCATCAAAATGCACCACACTCTTGTAATCAAAATGCTCCATGACTAGTCATCACAATGTTCCATTCCCTTGCCATCACAGTGCTCCATTACTCCAGTCATAAAAATGCTCCATGAACCCTGCTATCACGATGTTGCATGGCCTTGTCATCACAAAGCTCCAGGGCCCTTCTCATCACAATGCTCCAAGAACCCTCTAATCACAATGCTCTATGCCCCTTTTCATCTCAATGATCCATGAACCCTGTCATCACAATGCACCATGCCCATCATCATAATGCTTCATGCTATTGTCATCACAATGAAATCAAAATGCTCCATGACCTCTGTCATAACAATGCTCCAAACCCTTGTGATCACAATATTCCATATCACTTGTCATCACAATGCCCCATGACGCTCGTCATCACAGTTATACATGGTCTTCTCATCAAAATGCTCCATGACCTTTGTCATCACAATGCTCAGTACACTTGTCATCAAAATGTTCCCTGACTCTTGTTGTCTGCATGCTCCTTGAATCTTGTCATGACAAGGCTCCATGCATTTTTCATCACAATGATCCATGCCCTTTTCATCACAATGCTCCAAGACCCCTGTAATCACAGTGCTCCATGCCCTTGTCCTCACAAAACTCAATGACGCATGACATCAGAATGCTCCTTGGCCTTCTCCTCACAATGCTCCATGCCCTTGTCATCACAATGGGCCAAGACCCCTCTAATCACAATGCTCCATGCTCATTTTCATCAGTATGCTCCAGGAGACTTGTCATCACAAGGCTCCATGGTTTTCTCATCATAAGGCTCCAAGCCCTAGTCATCACAATGCTCCATTATATTTGTCATCACAATCCTCCATTACATTTGGCATCACAATACTCCCAGCCATTGTCATCGCAGTGGACCATGACATATATCATCACAATGCTCCCTGACACCTGTCTTCAAAATACTCCATGACCTTCTCTTCACAATGATCCATGCCCTTGTCATCACAATGCACCATGTCCACTGTCATAACAATAATCTATGAATCTTTTCAGACCAATGCTCCATGACCCTGTCATCACAATGCTCCATGCCCTTGTCATCACAGTGCTCCATGACTTGTCATCACAAAGCTCCATGACCCATGACCCATGTATCACAATGTTCCATGTCCTAGTCATCACAATGCTCCAAGACCCCTGTAATCACAATGCTCCATGCCCCTTTTCATCAGAATGCTCCAGGAGAATTGTCATCATAAGTATCCATGGACTTCTCATCACAATGCTCCAGGACCTTGTCATCACCATGCTCCATTACCTTGTCATCACAATGCTCCATGACCCCTGTCATCACAATAATCCATGAATATTTTCAGCCCAATGCTCCACGATCTATTCATCACAATGCTCCATGGCCAATATCATCACAATGCTCCATGACCACTGTCATCACAACACTCCACGACACCTGACAACACAATGATCCGGGACTCTTGTCATCACAGTGCTCCATTCCCTAGTCATCACAATGCTCCATGACCCCTGACATCACAAAACTCCAAGAAAATTTTCAGCCCAGTGCTCCATGACACTTGTCATCACAATTATCCATGCACTTGTCATCCCAATGCTCCATGACCCATGTATTCACAATGATCCGTGATTCTTGTCATCACAGTGCTCCATGACACATGTCATTACAATGCTCCATGCCTTTGTCAGCAAAATGCTACATGACCTTGTCATTACAATGCTCTATTCGCTTGTCATCACAATACTCCCTTTCCATTGTCATCACAATCCTCCATGAAACTTGGGATCACATTGCTTCATGCCCTTGTCATCACAATGCTCCATGCTCCTTGAAATCAAAATGATCCATGACCTCTGTCATCACAGTGCTCCAAAGTCTTGTGATCACAATGTTCCATAACACTTGTCATCACAACGCTCCATGATGCCTGTCATCACAATACTCCATGCCCTTTTCATCACAATGCTCCATGACCTTTGTCATCACAATTCTCAATACACTTGTCATCACAATGCTCCCTGACACTTGTCCTCAGAATTCTCCTTGAAACCTGTCACAAAAAGGCTCCATGCTTTTTCATCACAATATCCCATGCCGTTATCATCACAATGCTCGATGCCATTGTCATCAAAATACTCCAGAAGCTTGTCATCAGAATGCTCCATGACCCTTGTTATCACAATTCTCCATTCACTTGTCAGCACAATGCTCCCTGACCCTTGTCATCACAATGCTCCAAGCCATTGTCATCACAATTTTCCATTACCGTTGTCATCAGAATCCTCCATGACAATTGGCATCACAATGCTCCATGCCATTGTCATCACAATGGGCCATTACATATGTCATCACAATGCTCCCTGACACCTGTCTTCACAATACTGCATGACCTGGTCATCACAATGCTCCATGCCCTTTTCATCACAATGCACCATTCCAACTCTCATCGCAATAATCCATGAAACTTATTAGATCAATGCTCCATGCACTTGTCATCACAATGCTCCATGCCCTTGTTATCACAATGCTCCATGACCCCTGTCTTCACAGTGCTCCGTGACTCCAGTCATCACAATGCTTCATGACCTTTGTCACCACAATGGTCCATGCCCTCGTCATCAACAGTCTCTGTGACCTTTTTAACCACAATGCTCCATGAACTTTTCATCACAATGCTCTTTGACCCTTCTCATCACAATGCTCTATGCCTTTCTCAGCACAATGCTACATGACCCTTGACATCACAATGCTCCATGCACTTGTCAGCACAATGCTCCATGACACATGTCATCACAATACTCCATGACCCCTGTCATCACAATGCTCCGTTACTCCAGTCATCACAATGCTTCATAACGTTTGTCATCACAATGGTCCATGCCCGTGTCATCACAAGGCTCTGTGACCTTTGTAACCACAATGCTCCATGAACATTTCATCACAATTCTCTGTGACCCTTGTCATCACAATGCTCCATTTCTTTGTGAGAACAATGCTCCATGACCATTGTCTTCAAAATGTGCCACACACATTTCATCACAACGGTCCACATACTTGTCATTGCCATGCTCCATAAACCTTGTAATCACAATGCTCCATGCACTTCTCATCAAAATGCTCTCTCACCACTGATATCACAATGCTACATCACTATTTGTCACAATACTCCCTCACCACTGTCATCACAATGTTCCATGACTCCTGTCATCACAATGCTACATGCACTTATCATCACAATGTTCGATGACCCCTGACATCACAATGTTCCATAACACCTGTCATCAAAATGTTCCATGACACTTTTAATCAAATTGCTCCATGACCCTTTTATCAGAATGCTCCCTGCCTTTCTCATCACAATGCACAACGCCCTTGCCATCAAAATGCTCCATGTCGAGAGACTTCCGGGTAAGATGGCGGAAGAGTAAGATGCGGAGGTCACCGTCCTCCCCACGGATACACCAGAAATACAGCTGCAAGTGGAGCAACTTCTACAGAACACCTGCTGGATGCTGGCAGAGGACCCCGGACCTCCCAAAAGGCAAGAAACTCCCCACATTCCTTGGTAGGGCAAAGCGGAGAGATTCCCGCACAGAGGATCGGTGCCGAGCGGCACTCACCAGCCCGAGAGGCTTGTCCGCTCTCCCCGGCGTCGCTGGAAGCTGAGGCTCGGGCTTCGGTCAGAGCGCAGGGAGAGGACTGGGGCTTGCGGAGAGAACTCAGCCGGAAGGGGGCTAATGAGCCACAGCTAGCCGGCAGGGAGTCCGGGAAAACTCTGGAGCTGCCGAAGAGGCAAGAGACTTTTTCTTTTCTCTTGGTTTCCTGGTGCGCGAGGAGATGGTATTAAGAGCACTGCTTAAAGGGGCTCCACAGACGGGTGCGAGACGCGACTGAAGGCGTGGAGCCCGGTGACGGGCGTGGGACGCTGGGGCTGCTGCTGCCACCGGCAAGATGCCTGTGTGTGAGCGTGGGTCACTGTCCACACCGCCCTTCCTGGAGCCTGTGCAGCCCGCCACTGCCGGGGTCCCGGGATTCAGGGGCGGCTTCTCTGGGAGAACACACGGTGCGCCTCGGGCTGGTGCAACATCACGCCGACCTCTGCCACTGCAGGCTCGCCCCGCACTCTGTGCCCCTCCCTCCCGCCCGGCCTGAGTGAGCCAGAGTCCCCCGAAGAGGCTGCTCCTTTAATCCTGTCCTGTCTAAGTGAAGAACAGACGCCCTCCGGCGACCTACATGCAGAGGCGGGGCCAAATCCAAAGCTGAGACCCAGGAGCTGTGAGAACAACGAGAAAGGGAAACCTCTCCCAGCAGCCTCAGAAGCAGCGGATTAAAGCTCCACAATCAACTTGATGTACCCTGCATCTGTGGAATACATGAATGGACAACAAATCATCCCAAATTGAGGAGCCAGGAGTCAGTGCTGTGCCTCTGAGGTGGGAGAGCCAACTTCAGGACACTGGTCCACAAGAGACCTCCCAGCTCCACATAATATCAAACGGCGAAAATCTTCCAGAGATCTCCATCTCAACACCAGCACCCAGCTTCACTCAACGACCAGCAAGCTACAGTGCTGGACACCCTATGCCAAACAACTAGCAAGACAGGAACACAATGCCACCCATTAGCAGAGAGGCTGCCTAAAATCATAAAAAGTCCGCAGACACCCCAAAACACACCACCAGATGTGGACCTGCCCACCAGAAAGACAAGATCCAGCGTCACCCACCAGAACACAGGCACTAGTCCCCTCCACCAGGAAGCCTACACAACCCACTAAACCAACCTTAGCCACTGGGGACAGACAACAAAAACAACGGAAACTACGAACCTGCAGCCTGAAAAAAGGAGACCCCAAACACAGTAAGATAAGCAAAATGAGAAGACAGAAAAACACACAGCAGGAGAAGGAGCAAGATAAAAACCCACCATACCTAACAAATGAAGAGGTAATAGGCAGTCTACCTGAAAAAGAATTCAGAATAATGATGGTAAAGATGATCCAAGATTCTATTTCCCAGATCCAAAATCTTGGAAATAGAATAGACAAAATGCAAGAAACAGTTAACAAGGACCTAGAAGAACTAAAGATGAATCAAGCATCGATTAAAAACACAATACATGAAATAAAAAGTACTCTAGATGGGATCAATAGCAGAATAACTGAGGCAGAAGAACGGATAAGTGAGGTGGAAGATAAAATAGTGGAAATAACTGCTGCAGAGCAAAATAAAGAAAAAAGAATGAAAAGAACAGAGGACAGTCTCAGAGACCTCTGGGACAACATTAAACGCACCAACATTCGAATTATAGGGGTTCCAGAAGAAGAAGAGAAAAAGAAAGGGACTGAGAAAATATTTGAAGAGATTATAGTTGAAAACTTCCCTAATATGGGAAAGGAAATAGTTAATCAAGTCCAGGAGGCACAGAGAGTCCCATACAGAATAAATCCAAGGAGAAATACGCCAAGACACATATTAATCAAACTGTCAAAAATTAAACACAAAGAAATCATATTAAAAGCAGCAAGGCAAAAACAACAAATAACACACAAGGGAATCCCCATCAGGATAACAGCTGATCTCTCAGCAGAAACTCTACAAGCCAGAAGGGAGTGGCAGGACATAATTAAAGTGATGAAAGAGAAAAACCTGCAACCAAGATTACTCTACCCAGCAAGGATCTCATTCAGATTTGATGGAGAAATTAAAACGTTTACAGACAAGCAAAAGCTGAAAGCGTTCAGCACCACCAAACCAGCTTGACAACAAATGCTAAAGGAACTTCTCTAGGCAAGAAACACAACAGAAGGAAAAGACCTACAATAACGAACCCAAAACAATTAAGAAAATGGGAATAGGAACATACATATCAATAATTACCTTAAATGTAAATGGACTAAATGCTCCCACCAAAAGACACAGATTGGCTGAATGGATACAAAAACAAGACACATATATATGCTGTCTACAAGAGACCCACTTCAGACCTAGAGACACATACAGACTGAAAGTAAGGGGATGGAAAAAGATATCCCATGCAAATGGAAACCAAAAGAAAGCTGGAGTAGCAATTCTCATATCAGACAAAATAGACTTTAAAATAAAGACTACTAGAAGAGACAGAGAAGGACACTACATAATGATCAAGGGATCGATCCAAGAAGAAGATATAACAAATGTAAATATTTATGCACCCAACATAGGAGCATCTCAATACATAAGGCAAATACTAACAGCCATAAAAGGAGAAATCGACAGTAACACAATCATAGTAGGGGACTTTAACACCCCACTTTCACCAATGGACATATCATCCAAAATGAAAATAAATAAGGAAACACAAGCTTTAAATGATACATTAAACAAGATGGACTTAATTGATATTTATAGGACATCCCATCCAAAAACAACAGAATACACATTTTTCTCAAGTGCTCATGGAACATTCTCCAGGATAGATCATATCTTGGGTCACAAATCAAGCCTTGGTAAATGTAAGAAAATTGAAATTGTATCAAGTATCTTTTCTGACCACAATGCTATGAGACTAGATATCAATTACAGGAAAAGAGCTGTAAAAAATACAAACACATGGAGGCTAAACAATACACTACTTAATAACAAAGTGATCACTGAAGAAATCAAAGGGGAAATTAAAAAAATACCTAGAAACAAATGACAATGGAGACACGACGACCCAAAACCTATGGGATGCAGCAAAAGCAGTTCTAAGGGGGAAGTTTATAGCAATACAATCCCACCTTAAGAAACAGGAAACATCTCGAATAAACAACCTAATCTTGCACCTAAAGCAATTAGAGAAAGAAGAACAAAAACATCCCAAAGTTAGCAGAAGGAAAGAAATCATAAAAATCAGATCAGAAATAAATGAAAAAGAAATGAAGGAAACGATAGCAAAGATCAATAAAACTAAAAGATGGTTCTTTGAGAAGATAAACAAAATTGATAAACCATTAGCCAGACTCATCAAGAAAAAAAAGGGGAAGACACAAATCAATAGAATTATAAATGAAAAAGGAGAAGTAACAACTGACACTGCAGAAATACAAAAGATCATGAGTGATTACTACAAGCAACTCTATGCCAATAAAATGGACAACCTGGAAGAAATGGACAAATTCTTAGAAATGCACAGCCTGCCAAGACTGAATCAGGAAGAAATAGAAAATATGAACAGACCAATCACAAGCACTGAAATTGAAACTGTGATAAAAAATCTTCCAACAAACAAAAGCCCAGGGCCAGATGGCTTCACAGGTGAATTCTATCAAGCATTCAGAGAAGAGCTAACACCTATCCTTCTCAAACTCTTCCAAAATATAGCAGAGGGAGGAACACTCCCAAACTCATTCTATGAGACCACCATCACCCTGATACCAAAACCAGACAAGGATGTCACAAAGAAAGAAAACTATAGGCCAATATCACTGATGAACATAGATGCAAAAATCCTCAACAAAATACTAGCAAACAGAATCCAACAGCACATTAAAAGGATCATACACCATGATCAAGTGGGGTTTATTCCAGGAATGCAAGGATTCTTCAATATACGCAAATCAATCAACGTGATACACCATATTACCAAATTGAAGGAGAAAAAACATATGATCATCTCAATAGATGCAGAGAAAGCTTTCGACAAAATTCAACACCCATTTATGATAAAAACCCTGCAGAAAGTAGGCATAGAGGGAACTTTCCTCAACATAATAAAGGCCATATATGACAAACCCACAGCCAGCATCGTCCTCAATGGTGAAAAACTGAAACCATTTCCACTAAGATCAGGAACAAGACAAGGTTGCCCACTCTCACCACTCTTATTCAACCTAATTTTGGAAGTTTTAGCCACAGCAATCAGAGAAGAAAAGGAAATAAAAGGAATCCAAATCGGAAAAGAAGAAGTAAAGCTGTCACTGTTTGCAGATGACATGATACTATACATAGAGAATCCTAAAGATGCTACCAGAAAACTACTAGAGCTAATCAATGAATTTGGTCAAGTTGCAGGATACAAAATTAATGTACAGAAATCTCTGGCATTCCTATATACTAATGATGAAAAATCTGAAAGTGAAATTAAGAAAACACTCCCATTTACCATTGCAACAAAAAGAATAAAATATCTAGGAATAAACCTACCTAAGGAGACAAAAGACCTGTATGCAGAAAATTATAAGACACTGATGAAAGAAATTAAAGATGATACAAATAGATGGAGAGATGTACCATGTTCTTGGACTGGAAGAATCAACATTGTGAAAATGACTCTACTACCCAAAGCAATCTACAGATTCAATGCAATCCCTATCAAACTACCACTGACATTTTTCACAGAACTAGAGCAAAAAATTTCACAATTTGTATGGAAACACAAAAGACCCCGAATAGCCAAAGCAATCTTGAGAACGAAAAATGGAGCAGGAGGAATCAGGCTCCCTGACTTCAGACTATACTACAAAGCTACAGTAATCAAGACAGTATGGTACTGGCACAAAAACAGAAAGATAGATCATTGGAACAGGATAGAAAGCCCAGAGATAAACCCACGGACATATGGTCACCTTATCTTTGATAAAGGAGGCAGGAATGTACAGTGGAGAAAGGACAGCCTCTTCAATAAGTGGTTCTGGGAAAACTGGACAGGGACATGTAAAAGTATGAGGTTAGATCACTCCCTAACACCATACACAAAAATAAGCACAAAATGGATTAAAGACCTAAATGTAAGGCCAGACACTATCAAACTCTTAGAGGAAAACATAGGCAGAACACTCTATGACATAAATCACAGCAAGATCCTTTTTGACCCACCTCCTAGAGAAATGGAAATAAAGACAAAAATAAACACATGGGACCTAATGAAACTTAAAAGCTTTTGCACAGCAAAGGAAACCATAAACAAGACCAAAAGACAACCCTCAGAATGGGAGAAAATATTTGTAAATGAAGCAACTGACAAAGGATTAATCTCCAAAATTTATAAGCAGCTCATGCAGCTCAATAACAAAAAAACAAACAACCCAATCCAAAAATGGGCAGAAGACCTAAATAGACATTTCTCCACAGAAGATATACAGACTGCCAACAAACACATGAAAGGATGCTCAACATCTTTGCTCATTAGAGAAATGCAAATCAAAACTACAATGAGATATCATCTCACACCAGTCAGAATGGCCATCATCAAAAAATCTAGAAACAATAAATGCTGGAGAGGGTGTGGAAAAAAAAGAACACTCTTGCACTGCTGGTGGGAATGTGAATTGGTACAGCCACTATGGAGAACGGTATGGAGGTTCCTTAAAAAACTACAAATAGACCTACCATATGACCAAGCAATCCCACTACTGGGCATATACCCTGACAAAACCATAATTCAAAAAGAGACATGTACCAAAATGCTCATAGCAGCCCTATTTACAATAGCCCGGAGATGGAAACAACCTAAGTGTCCATCATCAGATGAATGGATAAAGAAGATGTGGCACATATATACAATGGAATATTACTCAGCCATAAAAAGAAATGAAATTGAGCTATTTGTAATGAGGTGGATGGACCTACAGTCTGTCATACAGAGTGAAGTAAGTCATAAAGAGAAAGACAAATACTGTATTGTGACACATATATATGGAACTTAAGAAAAAAATGTCATGAAGAACATAGGGGTAAGACAGGAATAAAGACACAGACCTACTAGAGAATGGACTTGAGGATATGGGGAGGGGGAAGGGTAAGCTGTGACAAAGTGAAAGAGCGGCATGGACATATATACACTACCAAACGTAAGGTAGATAGCTAGGGGGAAGCAGCCGCATAGCACAGGGAGATCAGCTCGGTGCTTTCTGACCGCCTGGAGGGGTGGGATAGGGAGGGTGGGAGGGAGATGCAAAAGGGAGGGGATATGGGAATATAGGTATATGTATAACTGATTAAATTTGTTATAAAGCAAAAAAAATTTTTTTTTTCAGGAGGAAAAATAAAAGAAACAAAGTCCCAACACAGCAAAAATAAATAAATTAAATAATAAAAACTCCTACACCCAACATTTAAAAAAAAATGCTCCATGTCCTTTGTCATCACAAAGATCCATGACCCTTGGCATCACAATGCTCAATGTCATTGTCATCATAATGCTCCATGAACACTCTCATCACATTGCTCCATGCCCTTGTCTTCACAAAGCTCCATGACACATGTCATCAGAAAGCTCCATGGCCTTCTCATCACAATGCTCCATGCCCTTGCCATCAAAATGCTCCATTACCCCAGTCATAACAATGCTCCATGACCCCTGCTATCACGATGATCCATGGCTTGTCATCACAAAGCTCCATGACCCTTCTCATCACATTGCTCCAAGAACCCTGTAATCACAATGCTCTATGCCCCTTTTCATCTCAATGATCCATGAATCCTGTCATCACAATGCACCATGCCCATCATCATAATGCTTCATGCTATTATCATCACAATGAAATCAAAATGCTCCATGACTTCTGTCATAACAATGCTCCAAACCCTTGTGATCACAATATTCCATATCACTTGTCATCACAATGCCCCATGACGCTCGTCATCACAACTATCAATGGTCTTCTCATCACAATGCTCCATGACCATTGTCATCACAATGCTCAATACACTTGTCATCAAAATGCTCCCTGACACTTGTTGTCTGTATGCTCCTTGAATCCTGTATTGACAAGGCTCCATGACTTTTTCATCACAATGATCCATGTCCTTTTCATCACAATGCTCCAAGACCCATGTAATCTCAAAGCTCCATGCCCTTGTCATCACAAAGCTGAATGACGCATGCCATCAGGATTCTCCTTGGTGTTCTCCTCACAGTGCTCCATGCCCTTGTCATCACAATGTTCCAAGACCCCTGTAATCACAAAACTCCATGCCCGTTTCATCAAAAAACTCCATGACGCATGTCATCAGAAGTCTCCATGGCCTTCTCATCACAATGCTCCATGCCCTAGTCATCACAATGCTCCAAGACCCCTGTAATCACAATGCTCCATGCCCCTTTTAATCAGAAGGCTCCATGAGACTTATCATCACAAGTCTCCATGGTCTTCTCATCACAGTGCTCCACAACCTTGATATCACCATGCTCCATTCCCTTGTCATCACAATGCTCCATGAACCCTGTCATCACAATAATCCATGAATATTTTCAGCCCAATGCTCCACGACCTACTCATCACAATGCTCCATGGCCAATATCATCACAATGCTCCATGACCACTGTTATCACAGCACTCCATGACACCCGACAACACAATGATCCGGGACTCTTGTCATCACAATGCTCCATTCCCTAGTCATCACAATGCTCCATGACCCCTGTCATCACAACACTCCATGAACATTTTCAGCCCAGTGCTCCATGACACTTGTCATCACAATGATCCATGCCCTTGTCATCCCAATGATCCATGACCCCTCTATTCACAATGCTCCGTGACGCTGGTCATCACAGTGCTCCATGACACATGTCATCACAATGCTCCATGCCTTTGTCAGCAAAATGCTACATGACCTTGTCATTACAATGCTCTATGCGCTTTTCATCACAATACTCCATATCCATTGGCATCACAATCCTCCATGAACCTTGGGATCACATTGCTTCATGCCCTTGTCATCACAAGGCTCCATGCTCCTTGAAATCAAAATGATCCATGACCTCTGTCATCACAATGCTCCAAACACTTGTGATCACAGTGTTCAATAACACTTGTCATCACAACGCTCCATGATGCCTGTCATCACAATAATCCATGCCCTTTTCATCACAATGCTCCATGACCTTTGTCATCACAATTCTCAATACAATTGTCATCAAAATGCTCCATGCGCTTGTCAGCACAATGCTCCATGACACATGTCATCAAAATGCACCATGCTCTTCTCTTCACAATGCTCCTTAAAATATGTCATCACAATGCTCCATGCACTTCTCATCAAAATGCTCTCTCACAACTGATATCACAATGCTACATCACTATTTGTCACAATACCCTCTAACCCCTGTCATCACAATGTTCCATGACTCCTATCATCACAATGCTACATGCACTTATCATCACAATGTTGGATGACCCCTGACATCACAATGTTCCATAACAACTGTCATCAAAATGTTCCATGACACTTTTCATCAAATTGCTCCATGACCCTGTCATCAGAATGCTCCCTGCCTTTCTCATCACAATGCACAACGCCCTTGCCATCAAAATGCTCCATGACCTCTGTCATCACAAAGATCAATGACCCTTGGCATCAAAATGCTCCATGTCATTGTCATCACAATGCTCCATGAACGCTCTCATCACATTGCTCCATGCTCTTGTCTTCACAAAGCTCCATGACACATGTCATCAGAATGCTCCATGGACTTCTCATCACAATGCTCCATGCCCTTACCATCACAATGCTCCATTACCCTGTGATAACAATGCTCCATAACCCCTGCCATCACGATATTCCATGGCCTTGTCATCACAAACCTCCATGACCCTTCTCATCACAATGCTCCAAGAACCCTGTAATCACAATTCTCTATACCCCTTTCCATCTCAATGATCCATGAACACTGTCATCACAATGAACCATGCCTTTCATCATAATGCTTCATGCTATTGTCATCACAATGAAATCAAAATGCTCTATGACCTCTGTCATAACAATGCCACACACCCTTGTGATCACAATATTCCAAAACACTTGTCATCACAATGCCCCATGACTCTCGTCATCACAATTATCCATGGTCTTCTCATCACAATGCTCCCTGATCTTTGTCATCACAATTCTCAAATACACTTGTCATCACAATGCTCCCTGACACTTGTCGTCAATATGCTCTTTGAACCCTGTCATGACAAGGCTCCATGCCATTTTCATCACAATGATCCATGCCCTTTTCATCACAATGCTCCAAGACCCATGTAATCAAAATTCTCCATGCCCTTGTCATCACAAAGCTCCATGTCTTTGTCAGAACAATGCTCAATGACCATAGTCATCACAATTTGCAACGCACATTTCATCACAACGGTCCACAACATTGTCATTGCTATGCTTCACAAACCTTGTAATCACAATGGTCCATGCACTTCTCATCAAAATGCTCTCTCACCAGAGATATCACAATGTTCCATCTGTAGTCATCACAATACGCCCTCACCCCTGTAATCACAAAGTTCCAGGACCCTATCATCACAATGTTCCATGACCCCTGACATCACAATGTTCCATAACCCCTGTCATCAAAATGCTCCATGACCCTTTTCATCGCAAAGCTCCAAGACCCCTGACATCACAATGTTCTATAACCACTGCCATCAAAATATTCCTTTACAGTTTTTATCAAATTGCTGCATGACCTGGTCATCAAAATATTCCCTGCACTTCTCAGCACAATGCACCATGCCCTTGTCATCAAAATGCTCCATGACTTGTCATCACAAAGCTCCATGACCCTTGGCATCACAATGCTCCATGTCATTGGCATCACAGTGCTCCATGAAACCTCTCATCACATTGCTCCATGCCCTTGTCATCACAAAGCTCCATGACTCTTGTCATCACTATGCTCGATGCCCTTCTCATCACAATGCTCCATGCCCTTGTCATTACAATCCTGCATGACCCATGTATCACAGTGTTCCATGCCCTTATCATCACAATGCTCTATGCCCACTCTCATCACAATAATCCATGAAACATTTCAGACCAATGTTCCATGCCCTTCTCATCAAAATGCTCCATTACACCTGTCATAACAATGCACCATGACCCTTGCCATCACAATGTTCCACGGCCTAGTCATCACAAGGTTCCATGACACTTGTCATCACAGTGCTCCAGACCCCTGAAATCACAATGCTCCATGCCCTTGTCATCACAAAGCTCCATGACGCATGTCATCAGAAAGTTCCATGGCCTTCTCATCACAGTGCTCCATGCCCTTGTCATCACAATGCTCCAAGACCCTTGAAATCACAATGCTCCATGCCCCTTTTCATCTCAATGCTCCATGACCCCTGTCATCACAATGCACCATGCCCATCATCATAATGCTTCAAGCTATTGTCATCACAAAGAAATCAATATTCTCCATGACATCTGTCATCATAATGCTCCAAACCCTTGTGATCACAATGTTCCATAACACTTATCATCACAACACCCTATGACGCTCATCATCACAATTATCCATGGTCTTCTCATCACAATGCTCCATGATCTTTGTCATCACAATGCTCAATACACTTGTCATCACAATGCTCCCTGACACTTGTCGTCAGTATGCTCCTTGAACCCTGTCATGATAAGCCTCCATGCCTTTTTCATAACAATGATCCATGCACTTTTCATCACAATGCTCCAAGATCCCTGTAATCACAAATGCTCGATGCCCTTGTCATCACAAAACTCCATGACGCATGTCATCAGAATGCTCCATGGCCTTCTCATCACAATGCTTCATGCCCTAGTCATCACAATGCTCCATGCCCCTTTTCATCAGAATGCTCCATGAGATTTCTCATCAGAAGTCTCCATGGTCTTCTCACCACAATGCTCCAGGACCATGTCATCACCATGCTCCATTCTGTTGTCATCACAATGCTCCGTGACACATGTCATCACAATGCTCCATGCCTTTGTCAGCAAAATGCTACATGACCTTGTCATTACAATGCTCTATGTGCTTGTCATCACAATACTCCATTTCCATTGTCATCACAATCCTCCATGAACCTTGGGATCACATTGCTTCATGCCCTTTTCATCACAATGCTCCATGCTCCTTGAATTCAAAATGATCCATGACCACTGTCATCACAGTGCTCCAAACACTTGTGATCACAGTGTTCCAAAACACTTGTCATCACAATGCTCCATGATGCCTGTCATCACAATACTCCATGCCCTTTTCATCTCAATGCTCCTTGACCTTTGTCATCACAATTCTCAATACACTTGTCATCACAATGCTCCCTGACACTTGTCGTCAGAATGCTCCTTGAACCCTGTCACGAAAATACTCCATGACATTTTCATCACAATGCCCCATGCCGTTTTCATCACAATGCTCCATGTAATTGTCATCAAAATACTCCACAAGCTTGTCATCAGAATGCTCCATGACCCTTGTCATCACAATTATCCATGCACTTGTCAGCACAATGCTCCCTGACCCTTGACATTACAGTGCTCCAAGCCATTGTCATCACAATGCTCCATTACTTTTGTCATCAGAATCCTCCATGACACTTGGCATCAGATGCTCCATGCCATTGTCATCACAATGGGCCATTACATATGTCATCACAATGCTCCCTGACACCTGTCTTCACAATACTGCATGACCTGGTCATCACAATGCTCCATGCCCTTGTCATCACAATACGCCATTCCAACTGTCATCGCAATAATCCATGAAACGTATTAGACCAATGTTCCATGCCCTTGTCATCACAATGCTCCATGCCCTTGTTATCACAATGCTCCATGACCCCTGTCATCACAATGCTCCGTGACTCCAGTCATCACAATGCTTCATGACTTTTGTCATCACAATTGTCCAAGCCCTCGTCATCAACAGTGTCTGTGACCGTTTTAACGTCAATGCTCCATGAACTTTTCATCACAATGCTCTTTGACCCTTGTCATCACAATGCTACATGCGCTTGTCAGCACAATGCTCCATGACACATGTCATCACAATGCACCATACACTTGTCATCACAGTGCTCCACAATTTTGTCAACACAATGCTACTTAAAATTTGTCATCACAATTCTCCATGCACTTCTCATCAAAATGCTATCTCACCAATGATATCACAATGCTACATCACTATTTGTCACAATACTCCCTCACCCTTGTCATCACAATGTTCCATGACTCCTGTCATCACAATGCTACATGCACTTATCATCACAATGTTCGATGACCCCTGACATCACAATGTTCCATAAAACCTGTCTTCAAAATGTTCCATGACACTTTTCATCAAATTGCTCCATGACCCTCTCATCAGAATGCTCCCTGCCCTTCTCATCATTATGCACAACGTCCTTGCCATCAAAATGTTCCATGACCTTCGTCATCACAAAGATCCATGACACTTGGCATCATAATGCTCCAAGTCATTGTAATCACAATGCTCCATTAAGGCTCTCATCACATTGCTCCATGCCCTTGTCTTCACAAAACTCCATGACACATGGCATCAGAATGCACCATGGCATTCTCATCACAATGATCCATGCCCTTGCCATCACAATGCTCCATTACCCCAGTCATAACAATGCTCCATGACCACTGCCATCACGATATTCCATGGCCTTGTCATCACAAAGCTCCATGACCCTTCTCATCACAAAGATCCAAGAACCCTGTAATCACAATGCTCTATGCCCCTTTTAATCTCAATGATCCATGAACCCTGTCATCACAATGCACCATGCCCATCATCATAATGCTTCATGCTTTTGTCATCACAATGAAATCAAAATCCTCCATGACCTCTGTCATAACAATCCTCCAAACCCTTGTGATCACAATATTCCATATCACTTGTCATCACAATGCCCCATTACACTGCTCATCACAATTATCAATGGCCTTCTCATCAAAATGATCCATGACCTTTGTCATCACAATGCTCAATACACTTGTTATCAAAATGCTCCCTGACACTTGTTGTCTGTATGCTCCTTGAACCCTGTCATGACAAGGCTCCATGCCTTTTTCATCACAATGCCCCATGCCATTTTCATCACAATGCTCCATGCCATTGTCATCAAAATACTCCACAAGCTTGTCATCAGAATGCTCCATGACCCTTGTCATCACAATTCTCCATGCACTTGTTAGCACAATGCTCCCTGACCCCTGTAATCACAATGCTCCATGCCCTTGTCATCACAAAGCTCCATGACACATGTCATCAGAATGTTCCATGGCCTTCTCATCAAAATGCTCCATGCCCTTGTCATCACAATACACCATGTCCAATGTCATCACAATAATCTATGAAACTTGTCAGACCAATGCTCCATGCCCCTGTCATCACAATGCTCCATGCACTTGTCATCACAATGCTCCATGACTCCAGTCATCACAATGCTTCATAACGTTTGTCATCACAACGGTCCATGCCCGCGTCATCACAAGGCTCTGTGACATTTGTAACCACAATGCTCCATGAACTTTTCATCACAATTCTCTGTGACCCTTGTCATCACAATGCTCCATGTCTTTGTCAGAACAATGCTACATGACCATTGTCTTCACAATGTGCCACGCACATTTCATCACAACGGTCCACAAACTTGTCATTGCAATGCTCCATAAACATTGTAATCACAATGCTCCATGCACTTCTCATCCAAATGCTCTCTCACCAGAGATATCACAGTGTTCCATCACTAGTCTTCACAATACTCCCTCACCCCTGTAATCACAATGTTCCATGACCCCTGTCATCACAGTGGTACATACACTTATCATCACAATGTTCCATGACCCCTGACATCATAATGTCCATATCCCCTGTCATCAAAATGCTCCATGACCCTTTTCATCCCAAAGCTCCATGACCCCTGGCTTCACAATGTTCTATAACCCCTGTCATCAAAATGTTCCATTACACTTTTCATCAAATTGCTGCATGACCCTTTCACTAAATGCTCCCTGCCTTTCTCATCACAATGCACCACACCCTTGTCATCAAAATGTTCCATGACATTTGAAATCAAAAAGCTCCATGATCCTTGGCATCACAGTGCTCCATGTCATTGTCATCACAAGGCTCCATGAACCCTCTCATCACATTGCTCCATGCCCTTGTCATCACAAAGCTCCATGACACTTGTCATCACAATGATTGATGCACTTCTCATCACAATGCTCCATGCCCTTGTCATTACAATCCTCCATGACCCACGTATCACAGTATTCCGTGCCCTTGTCATCAGAATGCTCCATGCCCACTCTCATCACAATAATCCATGAAATATTTCAGACCAATGCTCTATCCCCTTCTCATCACAATGCTCCATTACCTCTGTCATAACAATGTTCCATGACCCCTGCCATCCCAATGTTCCACGGGTTGTCATCACAAGGCTCCATGACCCTTGTCATCATAATGCTCCAAGACCCATGTAATCACATTGCTCCATGCCCTTGTCATCACAAAGTTCCATGACACATGTTATCAGAATGTTCCATGGCCTTCTCCTCACAATGCTCCATGCCCCTTTTCATCAGAATGCTCCATTAGACTTGTCATCACAAGTCTCCATGGTCATCTCATCACAATGCTCCAAGACTTTGTCATCACCATGCTCTATTCCCTTGTAATCACAATGAACCAGGCCCTTGTCATCCTAATGCTCCATGACCCCTGTATTCACAATGCTCCGTGACGCTTGTCATCACAGTGCTCCATGACACGTGTCATCACAATGCTCCATGCCTTTATCAACAAAATGCTACATGACCTTGTCATTAGAATGCTCTATGCGCTTGTCATCACATTACTCCATTTCCATTGTCATCACAATCCTCCATGAACCTTGGGATCACATTGCTTCATGCCCTTGTCATTCCAAAGCTCCATGCACCTTGAAATCAAAATAATCCATGACCTCTGTCATCACAATGCTCCAAACCCTTGTGATTACAATGTTCCATAACACTTGTCATCACAACGCTCCATGATGCCTGTCATCACAATACTCCATGCCCTTTTCATCACAATGCTCCATGACATTTGTCATAAAAATTCCCAATACAATTGTCATCACAATGCTCCCTGACCCTTGTCATCACAATGCTGCAAGCCATTGTCATCAAAATGCTCCATTACATTTGTCTTCATAATCCTCCATGACACTTGGCATCACAATGCTCCATGTCACTGTTATCACAATGGGCCACTACGTATGTCATCACAATGCACCCTGACACCTCTCTTCACAATAATGCATGACCTTGTCATCACAAAGCTCCATGCCCTTGTCATCACAAATCGCAATTCCAACTCTCATCGCAATAATCCATGAAACTTATTAGACCAATGCTCCATGCCCTTGTCATCACAATGCTCCATGCCATTGTTATCACAATGCTCCATGATCCCTGTCATCACAATGCTCCATGACTCCAGTCATCACAATGCTTCATGACTTTTGTCATCACAATTGTCCAAGCCCTCGTCATCAACAGTGTCTGTGACCTTTTTAACCACAATGCAACATGAACTTTTCATCACAATGCTCTTTGACCCTTGTCATCACAATGCTCTATGCCTTTCTCAGCACAATGCTCCATGACCATTTTCATCACAATGCTCCATGCTCTTGTCAGCGCAATCCTCCATGACATATGTCATCACAATGAACCATGCACTTGTCATCACAGTGCTCCACAATCTTGTCAACACAATGCTCCATACAACTTGTTATCACAATGCTCCATGCACTTCTCATCAAAATGCTCTCAAACCACTGATATCACAATGTTACATCACTATTCGTCACAATACTCCCTCACCCCTGTCATCATAATGTTCCCTGGCTCCTGTAATCACAGTGCTACATGCACATATCATCAAAATGTTCGATGACCCCTGGCATCACAATGTTCCATGACACCTCTCATCAAAATATTCCATGACCCTTTTCATCAAATTGCTCCATGTCCCTGTCATCACAATGCTCCCTGCCCTTCTCATCACAATGCACAACGCCCTTGTCATCAAAATCCTCCATGACTTTTGTCATCAGAAATATCCATGACCCTTGGCATCACAATGCTCCATGTCATTGTCATCACAGTGCTCCATGAACGCTCTCATCACATTGCTCCATGCCCTTGTCATCACAAAGCTCCATGACACATGTCCTCAGAATGCTCCATGGCCTTCTAATCACAATGCTCCATGTCCTTGCCATCAAAATTCTCCATTACCCCTGTCATAACAATGCTCCATGACCCCTGACATCAAAATGTTCCACGGCCTTGTCATCACAAGGCTCCATGACACTTGTCTTCACAATGCTCCAAGACCCCTTAAATCACAATGATCCATGCGCCTTTTCATCTCAATGCTCCATGAACCCTGTCATCACAATGCATCATGCCCATCATTATAATGATTCAGGCTATTGTCAGCAAAATTAAATCAAAATTCTTCATGACCTTTGTCATAACAATGATCCAAACCCTTGTGAACACAATATTCCATAACACTTGTCATCACAATTCCCCATGACGCTCGTCATCACAATTATCCATGGTCTTCTCATCACAATGCTCCATGACCTTTGTCATCACAATGCTCAATACACTTTTCATCAAAATGCTCCCTGACACTTGTTGTCTGTATGCTCCTTGAACCCTGTCTTGACAAGGCTCCATGCCTTTTTCATCACAATGATCCATGCCCTTTTCATCACAATGCTCCAAGACCCATGTAATCACAATGTTCCATGCCCTTGTCATCACAAAGCTCAATGACACATGTCTTCAGAATGCTCCTTCGCCTACTCCTCACAATGCTCCATACCCATGTCATAACAAAGTTCCAAGACCCCTGTAATCACAATGCTCCATGCCCCATTTCATCAGTGTGCTCCAAGAGATTTGTCATCACAGTGCTCCATGGTTTTCTCATCACAATGCTCCGGGACATTATCATCACAGTGCTTCACGACATTGTCCTGAAAATTCTCAATGGCCCTTATCATCATAATGCTCCAAACCCTAGTCCTCACAATGCTCCATTTTATTTGTCATCACAATCCTCCGTTACATTTGGCATCACAATGCTCCCTGCCATTGTCATCGCAATGGACCATGACATATGTCATCACAATGCTCCCTGGCACCTGTCTTCACAATACTCCATGACCTTCTCATCACAATGATCCATGCCCTTGTCATCACAATTCACCATGTCTACTGTCATCACAATAATCTATGAAACCTGTCAGACCAATGATCCATGCCACTGTCATCACAATGCTCCATGCCCTTGTCATCACAATGGTCGATGCCCTTTTCATCACAGTACTACATGACTCCTGTCATCAAAATGCTCCGTTACTCCAGTCATCACAGTGCTTCATAACATTTGTCATCACAATTGTCCATGCCCGCGTCATCACAAGGCTCTGTGACTTTGTAACCACAGTGCTCAATGAACTTTTCATCACAATGCTCCGTGATCCTTGTCATCACAATGCTCCATGCCTTTGTCAGAAAAATGCTCCATGACCCTTGTCATCACAATGTGCCACGCGCTTTTAATCACCATGGTCCAAAAATTTGTCATAGCAATGCTCCATAAACCTTTTAATCACAATGATCCATGCCCTTGTCATCACAAAGCTCCATGACACATGTCATCAGAATGTTCCATGGCCTTCTCATCAAAATGCTCCATGCCCTTTTCATTACAGTGCTCAAAGACCCCTGTAATCACAATGCTTCATGCCTCTTTTCATCTCAGTGCTCCATGAACCCTGTCATCACAATGCTTCATACCCTTCATCATAATGCTTCCGGCTATTTTCAGCACAATGAAATCAAAATTATCCATGACCTCTGTCATCACAATGCTCCATGACCCCTGTCTTCACAATACTCCATGAACATTTTCAGCCCAATGCTCCATGACCCTTGTCATCACAATGATCCATATCCTTGTCATCCCAATGCTCCATGACCCCTGTATTCACAATGCTCCGTGACGCTTGTCATCACAGTGCTCCATGACATCTGTCATCACAAAGCTCCATGCCTTTGTCACCACAATGCATCATTACAACAGTCATTGCAATATTCCATGAAACATATTAGACCAATGCTCCATGACACTTTCATCAAAATGCTCCATGACCGTTGTCATCACAATGCTCCATGAACTTTTCATCACAATGCTCTTAGATCCTTGTCATCACAATTCTCTATGCATTTCTCAGCACAATGCTCCATGACCCTTGTCATCACAATGCTCCATGCGCTTGTCAGCACGATGCTCCATGACACATGTCATCACAATGCACCATGCACTTGTCATCACAGGGCTCCACAATCTTTTCATCACATTGCTCCATAAACCTTGTCATCACAATGCTCCATGCACTTCTCATCAAAATACTCTCTCACCACAGATATCACAATATTACATAACTATTGGTCACAATACTCCCTCACCCCTGTTATCACAATGTTCCATGACTCCTGTCATCACAATGCTACATGCACTTATCATCACAATGTTCGATGACCCCTGACATCACAATGCTCCATAACACCTGTCATCAGAATGCTCCATGACCCTTTTCATCAAACTGCTCCATGACCCCTGACATCACAATATTCCATAACCCCTGTCATCAAAATGTTCCATGACCCTGTCATCACAATGCTCCCTGCCTTTCTCATCACAATGCACAACGCACTTGTCATCAAAATGCTCCATGACCTTTGTCATCACAAAGAACCATGACAATTGGCATCACAATGCTCCATGTCATTGTCATCACAATGCTCCATGAACACTCTCATCACATTGCTCCATGCCTTGTCATCACAAAGCTGCATGACACATGTCATCAGAATGCTCCATGGCCTTCTCATCACAATGCTCCATGCGCTTGCCATCACAATGCTCCATTACCACTGTCATAACAATGCTCCATGACCCCTGCCATCACGATGTTCCGTGGGCTTGTCATCACAAGGCTCCATGACCCTTGTCATCACAATGCTCCAAGACCCCTGTAATCACAATGCTCCATGCCCCTTTTCATCTCAATGATCCATGAACCCTGTCATCACAATTTACCATGCCCATCATCATAATGCTTCATGCTATTGTCATCACAATGAAATCAAAATGCTCCATGACCTCTGTTATAACAATGCTCCAAACCCTTGTGATCACAATATTCCATAACACTTGTCATCACAGTGCCCCATGACGCTTGTCATCACAATTATCCATGTCCTTCTCATCACAATGCTCCATGACATTTGTCATCACAAAGCTCAATACCCTTGTCATCACAATGGTCCCTGACACTTGTCATCAGTATGCTCCTTGAACCCTGTCATGACAAGGCTCCATGACTTTTTCATCACAATGTTACATGCCCTTTTCCTCACAGTGCTCCAAGACCCCTGTAATCACAATGCTCCATGCCCTTGTCATCACAAAGCTCCATGATGCATGTCATCAGAACGCTCCATGACATTCTCATCCCAATGTTCAATGCCGTTGTCATCACAATGCTCCATTACATTTGTCATAACAATGCTCCATGACCCCTGCCATCACAATGTTCCACGGCATTGTCATCACAAGGCTCCATGACCTTTGTCATCACAATGCTCCAAGACACCTGTAATCACCATGCTCCAAGCGCTTGTCATCACAAAGCTCCATGACGCATGTCATCAGAATGTTCCATGGACTTCTCCTCACAATGCTCCATGCCCTTGTCATCACAATGCACCATGCACATTGTCATCACAATAATCTATGAAACTTGTCAGACAATTGCTCCATGCCCCTGTCATCACAATGCTCCATGCCCTTGTCATCACAATGCACCATGCACATTGTCATCACAATAATCTATGAAACTTGTCAGACAATTGCTCCATGCCCCTGTCATCACAATGCTCCATGCCATTGTCAGAACAGTGTTCCATGACCCTTGTCATCACAATGTGCCACGCGGTTTTCGTCCCAACAGTCGACAACATTGTCATTGCAATGCTCCATAAACCTTGTCATCACAATTCTCCATGCCATTGTTATCACAACTCTCCATGAACCCTGTCATCACAATGCTCCTTGACTCCAGTCATTACAATGCTTCATGACCTTTGTCATCACAATGGTCCATGCCTTCGTCATCAACAGTCTCTGTGACCTTTTTAACCACAATGCTCCATGAACTTTTCATCACAATGCTCTTTGACCCTTGTCATCACAATGCTCTATGCCATTCTCACCACAATGCTCCATGACACTTTTCATCACAATGGTCCATGCACTTGTCAGCACAATATTCCATGACACATGTCATCACAATGCTCCATGACCAGTGTCATCACAATGCTCCGTGACTCCAGTCATCACAATGCTTCATAATGTTTGTCATCACACTGGTCCATGTCCGCATCATCACAAGTATCTGTGACCTTTGTAACCACAATGCTCCATGAACTTTTCATCACAATTCTCTGTGACCCTTGTCATCACAATGCTCCAAGTCTTTGTCAGAACAATGCTCCATGACCATTGTCATCACAATGTGCCACACATATTTCATCACAACGGTGAACAAACTTGTCATTGCAATGCTCCTTAAACATTGTAATCACAATGCTCCATGCACTTCTCATCCAAATGCTCTCTCACCAGAGATATCACAATGTTCCATCACTAGTCATCACAATACTCCCTCACCCCTGTAATCACAATGTTCCATGACCCTGTCATCACAATGCTACACCCCCTTATCATCACAATGTTCCATGACACCTGACATCACAATGTTCCACAACCCCTGTCATCAAAATGCTCCATGACCCTTTTCATCCCAAAGCTCCATGATCCCTGGCATCACAATGTTCTATAACCCCTGTCATCAAAATGTTCCATTACACTTTTCATCAAATTGCTGCATGACCCTCTCATCAAAATTATCCCTGCCCTTCTCATCACAATGCACCACGCCCTTGTCATCAAAATGCTCCGTGACTTTTGTCATCACAAAGCTCCATGACCCTTGACATCACAATGCTCCATGTCATTGTCATCACAATGCTCCATGAACCCTCTCATCATATTGCTCTTGCCCTTGTCATCACAATGCTCCATGACTCTTGTCTTCACAATGCTCGATGCCCTTCTCATCACAATGCTCCATGCCCTTGTCATTAAAATCCTCTATGATCATTGTATCACAGTGTTCCGTGCTCTTGTCATCACAATGCTCCATGCCCACTCTCATCACAATAATCCATGAAACATTTCACACCAATGTTTCCTGTCCTTCTCATCACAATGCTCCATTACACCTTTCATAACAATGTTCCATGACCCCTGCCATCACAGTGTTCCACGGCCTTGTCATTCACAAGGCTTCATGACACTTGTCATCACAATGTTACAAGACCCATGTAATCACAATGCTCCATGCCCTTTTCATCACAAAGCTCCATGACGCATGTCATTAGAATGTTCCATGGACTTCTCCTCACAGTGCTCCATGCCCTGGTCATCACAATGCTCTATGTTCCCTGTCATCACAATTCTCCACGTTCTTGGCATCACTGTGTTCCATGACACTTCCCATCACAGTGTTAAATGCTTTGTCATCACAATACTCCACAAGCTTGTCATCAGAATACTCCATGACCCTTGTCATCACAATGATCCATGACCCCTGTCATCACAATGCTCCATGAGATGTATCATCACAATGCTCCATGCCCTTTCTCATTACAGTGCTCCATGATGCTCGTCACCAGAATTATCCATGGTCTTCTCATCACAGTGCTCCACGGTCTTGCCATAACAATGCTCCATGCCCTGGTCATCACAAGGCTCCATGTCCCTTGTTATCACAATTCTCCACGTCCTTGTCATCACAGTGCTCCATGACAGTTCTCATCACAATGTTACATGCTCTTGTCATCACAATTCCCCATGCACTTGTCATCGCAATGCCCCATGACCCCTGTCATAGCAAGCTCCATTCCTTTGTCATCACAATGCTTCACGAATTTTTCATCAAAATTCTCAAAGGCCGTTGTCATCACAATGCTCCATGCCCTTGTCATCACAATGCTCCATGACCCTTGTCATCTCAATGCTCCAAGCCCTTGTCGTCACAGTGCTCCATTACCTTTGTCATCACAATCCTCCATAACACTTGGCATCACAATGCTCCATGTCATTGTCATCACAATGGAACATGAAATATGCCATCACAATGCTCCCTGACACCTGTCTTCACAATACTCCATGACCTTGTCATCACAATGCTCCATCCCCTTGTCATCACAATGTGCCATGCCCACTGTCAACACAATTATCCATGAAACTTGTCAGACCAATGCTTCATGCTCCTGTCATCACAATGCTACATGACCCCAGTCATCTCAATGCTCCGTGTGTCCCATCATCACAAGGCTCCATGACCTGTGTCACCACAAATGTCAATGTCCTCATCATCACAAGGCTCTGTGAAATGTGTCACCACAATGCTCCATGAACTTTTCATCACAATGCTCAATGTCATTGTCATCACAATGCTCCATGAACGCTCTCATCACATTGCTCCATGACCTTGTCATCACAAAGCTCCATGACGCATGTCATCAGAATGCTCCATGGCCTTCTCATCACAATGTTCCATGCCCTTGCCATCACAATTCAAAATAACCCCTGTCATAACAATGCTCCATGACCCCTGCCATCACGATGTTCCATGGCCTTGTCATCACAAGGCTCCATGCCCTTGTCATCACAATGCTCCAAGACCCCTGTAATCAAAATGCTCCATGCCCCTTTTCATCTCAATGTTCCATGAACCCTGTCATCACAATACACCATGCCCATCATCAAAATGCTTCATGCTATTGTCATTACAGTGAAATCAAAATGCTCCATGACCTCTGTCATCACAATGCTCCAAATCCTTGTGATCAAAATGTTCCATAACACTTATCATCACAACGCCCCATGACGCTCGTCATCACAGTTATCCATGGTCTTCTCATCACAATGCTCCATGACCTTTGTCATCACAATGCTCAATACACTTGTCATCACAATGCTCCCTGACACTTGTCGTCAGTATGCACCCTTAACCCTGTCATGACAAGTCTCCATGCCTTTTTCATCACAATGTTCCATGTCCTTGTCTTCAAAAGCTCCATGATGCATGTCATCCAAACGCTCCATGGCCATCTCATCCCAATGTCCCATGCCATTGTCATCACTATGCCCCAAGACCCCTGTATTCACAATGCTCCATGCCCCTTTTCATCAGAATATTCCATGAGACTTGTCATCACAAGTCTCCATGGTCTTCTCATCACAATGCTCCAGTACCTTGTCATCACAAGCCTCCATGGCCTCTGTCATCACAATACTCCATGAACGTTTTCAGCCCAATGCTCCTTGACCTTCTCATCACAATGCTCCATGACCCCTGTCATCACAATTCTCCATGACTCCTGTCATCACAATGATCCATGAAACCTGACAACACAATGATCCGGGACTCTTGTCATCAAAATGCTCCATGCCCTTGTCATCCCAATGCTCCATGACCCCTGTAATCACAATGCTCCATGACACTTGTCATCAGAGTGCTCCATGAAACTTGTCATCACAATGCTCCATGCCTTTGTCAGCAATATGCTACATAATCTTTTCATCACAATGCTCCATGCGCTTGTCATCACAATCCTTCATGACACTTTGGATCATATTGCTTCATGCCCTTGTCATCTCCCTCTTGCCTTTCTGGTTTTTACAGATTTTCAGATGTCCCTTTTGACCCGTGGGAAGTGACAATTCTTTGTAGTGTGGATTTGCATTGTGCGCTTGCTTGATTGTCCAAAAAGGTCGTATGCGTTTTCAAATGAATATTTTCAGGAGAAAAAGCATATGCCCTTTTTGGCCAAGTGCATCATTGTCGAAGTTGTGATGCTTTTCCTGTGCTTTAAAGGCTATTCCTATTTACCTCTTGAAATATGTTTTGTGCAATTCTGCCTCATTTTCAAGTCAGCTTCGTTGCCTTCCCTCAACTGATTTTTGGAAGACAGTAGTCCTTTATAACTGTAGGTTTGTGAATTGCTGTGCCCGTGAGCTCCAATTTTCAAATCCCATTTTTGGGAGCTGACCGCAAATCCACAATTTTGCTTCAGGACCTATACTTGTTCCAGGGGTGGATATACTGTTCCCTGCAGGTGGCTGAGGCTTTGGTTAATTCTTCTTCCTGACGGGAATTTAGAGTGACATGTGCCCGTCCAAATGCCTACATCTACTCTCTGATTGGTTCTCCCACTTCCCTTTCATCCTCTGCACAATTAGCAAACTGTGCGAACCAGGAGGTTATAGGGGCTGGCTCTCCTAAGTTGGGAGATTGATAGTAAAGCAGTTGGAATGCCAAACTGGAGCACAAGGAGAGGAAAAATTAAGAGACTTTTAGAAATCTTTCACCATCACAGGGTGTCCACTCTCTAGGTTTCCCATACATGTTATAACTGTAGTGATATTCCCTACTACCTGGAGATTTGGGACCCATGGAATGGTGGCATGCATTACTACTTTAAAGGGTCTGCATTTTCTCTCCCAATCTCACCAGTCCTCTCAGTCCCAAGTGTCCAGCCTTATGTCTCATCCAGCTGTCTTTGCAGATAGGGTCATTCTAGGTTTCATCAGAACCCCTGAAGGAATTGTGTAAGAATTTCGCTGTTTTTTTTGTTTGTTTTTGAAATTCATTTTTATAGTGCGGTTGAGCTGATTTTCACTGACGTGTTTATGCCAGTCTAGACACACTTGATTCCCTTATTGAGACAAATCAATACATAGGTTTTAAGATTCTCACTAGTCAGATATATTCCTCTGTGTGGAATAGGGGGTTTGAGTCCCGTTCACTGAGGAAGGGGTAGGTCTCGTCTATTCTCTATTTGGTTTATGGAATGGTACCTGTGCTAATATCAAACTCTGGTTTTATGCATCACCCCACCTCTCCTTTCCCATTAAACAGGCATAAGAGTGTTTTCTAAATGTGAGACTCTGTTCTCTTTCTTAATTCAGTACATGTGTTGTGATGTTGACATTCCCTCTGTAAGTGATATCTTATGAATAGATTCTTCTTCTGTGTGACTAATTTCACTTAGAATCATCATACCTAAATCCACTCTTTATGCTGCTACTGGCCTTATGACATTGATTCCACGTCTGAGTGATATTCCGTTGTACAAAATTACCACAAGTTATTTATGCATTTCTCTTTTTCCTGGGATATTTTAGGTGTACCGAAGTTGAGGTTCTTTTATGCAGAGCAGCCCTAAACTTTGGGGTGCCTGTGTCTTGTCGATATTTAGTCTTCCCAAGTTATATGTCCATGAGTTGAAGTCCCCTTTGCTCGGGGGCTTTGTATTTAAATGTTTTAGGAAACAACATATACTTCTTCAGAGTGGCTCTTGGATATTTATACCCAACCCATCAGCGTGACTAGGCTCCCTGTTCTCCATGGCCTCTCCAGCATTTCTGGTTTGTACACATTTTTTGGATGGCCTTTCTGAGCAGTGGAAATTGAGACTTCTTTGTTGTGCAGATTTGCATTTCCCGCTTGGTTGGTTGGCCAAAAACTCTGTATGTGTTTTTTTCCTGAAGATATTCACGAAAAAAAGGCATACACCCTTTTGCCCAACTGCATCATTTTAGAAATTCTGCTGCTTTTCATATGCTTTAAATGTGAGTACAATCTACCTTTTGAAATCTGTTTCCTGCAATTCTGCCTCTCATTCAGATCCTCTTTGTTGCCTTACCTGAATATATTTTTGGACGTTGGTTATCATTTATATCTTTGCAGGTCTTTGAATTGTCTGCTCCTGAGCTCCATTTTGCAACTCGCTTTTTTTGTGAGCTGGCCGCCAAACTATTGGATTGATTCTGGCCCTATTCTGGTTCTGAGGAGGCAGGCTGAGCCTTTGGTTAATTCTTCTTCTAATGGGAAATTAGAGTGACATGTGCCTGTCAAAAATCCTACAGCTAATCTCTCATTGGTTCCCCCCTTCCCATTTATCCTCTGCACAAATTGCAAACTGCGTGAAACAGGAGGTTAAAGGTGCTGATTCTCAAAGTGAGGAGATTTTTAGTAATGTTGCTGGAATGGCGAACCCCAGAACCAGGAGATCAAAAATGAGGTGCATTTTAGACACCTTTCCTGAGCACACGGTGTACATTCATCTCGGTTTCGCAGGCATGTTTTCGCTGTCAGAAGATTCCCTTGAAACTGCCGATTTGGGACCCATGGAATGGGTACCAGGCAGTATTACTTTAAAAGGTCTACATTTCCTCACCCAGCCTCTCTAACATCTCTTAGCGTGCATAGCTTCCAGCCTTATATATCATCCTGCTGTGGGTCTACATGTGTTCAATCCATGTTACATCGTAGCCCTTCAACAAAAGTTGTAAGAATTTTTGTCTGTCTTACCGTTTTTATAAATATTTTTAAATTTATTTTTATATTGGTTACAGCTGATTTTCAAAGCTCTGTTTTTTGCTGCTGTACATCCACTTGATTCATGTACTGTGAGACAACAATAAATTATTTTTCAGATGCTTATGAGTCATATGTATTATTGTCCAGTGACTTGAGTGGGCTGAGTGCAGTTCTTTGAGGTACCGTGTAGGCCTTGTCAGTTATTCAATTTGGTACTTGGAATGGTATATTTGCTAATTTCAACCTCCTGGATAATACCTCACCATTCCCCACCTTTCCCATTTAGCAGCCTTATGTCTATTTTCTACGTATTTGACTATGTTTCTGTTTTGTAGTTTATTTCATGTGTAGCCATTTTTGATTCCACCTTTAAGTGACATCTTATGATATGTGTCTTTTTCTTTCTGACATATGTCACTTAGAATGATCGTATGTAACTCCTCCAGAGTTGTTCCAACTGGCCTTATTTCATTGATTTCGGGAGGAGTAATATTCCACTCTACATAAGTAACCATCTCTTTTATCCATTTTATTCTTCCAGGGACATTTAGGTTATATCCATGTGGAGGCCCTTTTTAAAAGAGAGGTGGTAAACGTTGTGGTACCTGTTTACTGTCCATTTTTGTTTTTCCCAAGGTATACGCCCATGAGTGCAAGTGCCCTATGCTCTGTAGCTCATCTTTTAGATGTTTTAGCAAACACAATACACTTCTCCAGAGTGGCCGTTGGCAAATTACATTTCCACTACCAGCCTCACAGGGCTCCCTTTTCTCCTCGCCCTGTCCTGCATTTCTGGTGTTTACACTTTATGTGGATGGCCCTTCTGACTGATGTGAAGTGATACATTTTGTAGTATTGATTTCCAGTGCCCACCTGTTTGGTTGGATAAAACCTGTGTATGGCCTTTACTTGAATATATTCAGAAAAAATGCATACGCCCTTTTGGGCCAACTGCATCATTGGCGATGCTGAGCCACTTTTCTTGTGCTTTAATGGGGAGTCCTTTCTACCTCTTCAAATCTGTTTCCTGCCACTCTCCCTTGCTTACAAGTCCTTTTCTGTGACTTACCTTAAGACATTTTTCGACGATAGATATTTTCAACTCTGCAGTTTCATGAATTTTAGTGCCCCTGAGTTCCATTTTTCAACTTGTGTTTTTGGAAACTGGACACAAAACAGCGGGATTTCCTCTAGACCTATTCTGTTTCCGTGGGCAATTCTAGCCTTTGATTAATTTGTCTTCCAGATTGGAAATTAGAGTTGCATGTGCCTGTCCAAACACCTAAGAGTTGTCTCTAAATTTTTCTCATCCTTCCGCTTCATCCTCTGGACAAATTCCAAACTGTGTGCAACAGGATGTTGACGGTGCTGATATCCCCAAGTGAGGAGATTGTTAGGAAAGATGCTGGAGGGGTGAACCCGAGCACCAGGCGATGAGGAGAAGATGTGCCTATTCCAAACTCTTTCCGATCAAACGGTGTACCATCCTCTAGGTGTGACAGGCATGTTTTAGCTGTAGGAAGGGTCCCGTGCATGGAAGGAGAACACCAGGTATTTTTCCAAATCAGTGCCTCCCCATACCCCAAACTGGGGAATTTTTAAGCTACAGCTACACATATGTCCATTAAGGGCCTTGGGAAATAGGCAGAGCCCAAACTTTAGATGATTGAAATCTTCAGGGTCAGAAGCGTTCACCATCGGCCTTGCTTAGGTTACATTTTATCTGTCATTGATAGATGATGTCAATAAAAATATCTATTCTTTTTTCAGATTATTTCCCCTTATAGGTTATTGCAAAATATTCAGTATAGTTCCCTGTGCTATACAGTTGTTCCTTGTTGATGATCTATTTTATACATAGCAGTGTGTATGTGTTAATCCCACACTGTTAATTTATCCCTTGTCCTACCTTTCCCCTTTGGTAATAATAAATTATAAGATTTTATACTTCTCAGAAATGGGGGAGCTGAAAGAGAGGTATCCTTTTCAATGGAAAAGCATTCAAAACAAGATTGAAGCTTCAGCCAAGAGTATTTGATGTACATCCATGGAAATAAATCACTTCATTTCTCTAATGTTGACCTGACAAATAAGACAGACGTCTTCACTGAACTTGCTTATAGTAAAGTGATGGAATTATCAAATGTAAGTCTTAGAAACATCTTATTTTACCCGAGCATTATACACTGCTTTATGTTAACTACAGTTTGTCTCACACATCTGTTCATTGAAGTTACAATGATCTCAATTTCTGTTACTGATCCTCCAGAGTGGACCCCAAAAGGAGTCCCCGTGCCCAGTGTCATTGGAGCCAACAGATCAAGACTGAGTTTGGTTCAGAAGCAAAGGTAACATTATTTTGAAAACAGAATGGAGAGGTGAGAGCGTGCAGTCCCCCACGGGCTGTCGGCTGGTCTGCTGTGTAGGGATCCCAGCAGCGTCAGTGGGAGGGAGGGGATGGAGCTCTCGAGGGCTGGGTTGGCTGCAGCTCAGGCTCTATGCCGTGGAGTCTGCATGGGACCCCACTAGCTGAGGTGTCGACCCAGCCATTCTGCACTAGGAAATCGGGTCTGAAGTGCCAGGTGTGGGACCTCTGCATGCGGAACCCTAGGAGCACGTGAAATTAGACAAAGCACAAAGGAAAAACATGTTAGACTTTATTTTATTGCCCAGGTTCTCTTTTTATCTCACAGGAATTTTTAATGAACGTTGCCAGAGATGAACACCTCCTCTGCTTTTTGTTCCGTTCCTCATTCTTGGGGTGTTGAGGGTGCAGACACCTCTTTTGTAACTGCTTCATGCTGTGATGGCAGCCCTGATACCTGGGGGGTGGGGCAAAATGTCTCCCCACCAGCCTCCAAGTGAGGTTGATTGTCCCAAGGCCTCCTGCCTCACTTCTCGTACGCCTGAGCACCAGCAATGGAAGTGTTATAGATTCTAATGACCTTTAAGTGTCCAGGAGAGAGATGTGCAGAGATGCTGAGGTGGCAGGTTTCACCCCACCCCACATTTGTTTGGCGACCTTAGGCTGATGGTTTTTGCCAGCCTAGATGCTCTGACCAGTAGTCTGTGCTTTCTTTAATTAGGTCCCTGAATTAATGTACAAATAGCACCATGTGTCAGAACCCTGCCAGCGCAAATCCCAGACAGTCCAGGGTCAGTGGTGATCCAGGACCATGACGTCCACTGAGTCAACGGCCTTTAGAAGTAGCCAGCAGTCCAGCCGGTCATATTGGCCACAATCACTGCGGTGTCTGTAGGGTTTTCTATGGTGAAAGCGTGATATACGTTTCCCCCGCCAAGCTTATTAGCTCCCCTCTGGGTGAAGTAAGTCCTGCAAGCAGTAGTCTGCTCTTCCGGGGCACAGTCTTGTTGTTTTCTGAGAGAAACTCCAGGTCAAGTGATGGTCACACCAGTCATCTTGGGGCCCCGTTGCCCCGGTTTGTCTCTCTGGAGGTGGAGTTGGAGGGCCTCCTCACTCGATGTCAGTGTGTCCACAGAGCGACACCTTCAACTTCAGGGCATGATGGGTGGTTAGGATCACGACGTGGGGTCCTTTTCCCTTAGGAGGGAGCTGGCCTTGTGGGCTGCTGATTTCTAGCTTTTTAGATACCCCAGTATCCTGGCCTGATGAGTCGGTGGGCAAAGCCCTTGGTGACCATAGTTTATCATACCTGAAGGGCATTCTTGTGTTGCTCCATTTCAAGAGGTCCCAGTTTTTGCACTAAGTCTCCAAAGGCAATTAACCTTTGACCGGGTATGTAAAGGTCAAAGGGTTTAGCTAATTTAGGGAGTTCCTGTGCAAGGGTCTAAATTGACTGCTCTTTCCATTCTTGAAAGGCTGCTTCTGGATTCTATTCAAAAGGATCATCATTTTTTCGTGTCAGTGTTTCAGGTAGAGGCCCAGCTATCAGAGTGTAGTTAGGGATCCAGATGCAGAAAACCTTGGACTCCCCAGGAACCCCTAAGCTGTCTTCTAGTTTTAGAAGAGGTAAGGCTGCAAATGGCTTCTTCCCTATCCTGGGATGCGTTTCTCCGAATATCTGTGAGAATGAATCCCAGGCATGTCACCTGAGCCTGGGATATTTGAGCCTTTTTCTTGGACACCTTCTATCCTTTCTTGGCTAGGTAGTTCAGAGGCCCCTTTAATAGGCCTGGCGATCAGAATGTCATCTGCATATTGAAGGAGGGTTTCCTTTTACAGAGGTAGAACTTTTAGGTCTTTAGAGGACATTTCCCCAATGATGGTGTGGGGATTTTTGAACCATTGGTGCAGGACGGCCCAGCATTATTGCTTGTGTTGCATGTTGTGTCCTGCCACTCACAAGCCAAAAATTCTTGTGACTCTGAGCTGAATGGAATACAGAAGAAGGCATCATTGAAGTCTAATACAGAATGCCATGGCCTGGTGGATGGTAGAATGAGCAGCAGGGTGTAGGAAATAGGAGCTACTGGATGTATATCCTCGGTGGCTTCACTGACTGACCTGATATCCTTTACCAGGTCTCCAGCAGCCCATGGGGCTCTCGTGGTCAGGCCAATCCCAGGATATGGAGCTCACCTGGGCTGCACCCCCCACCCCACAGCCCACGGGGCTCTCGTGTTCAAGTCCCTCCCAGGGTATGGAGCTCACCTGTGCAGCTACCCAGCAGCCCATGGGGCTCTCCTAGTCAGGCCCTTCCCAGGATACAGAACTCCCCTGGGCAGGTACCACAGCAGGGCTGGACACACAGGAACTGTTCACATAGCCCACCTTGCAGAGAACCCCCATCTCACCTGTCGCTCACAGCTGACACAGAACACCTCAGAGCAGGACTTGAACTAACAAACAGCAGCTCTGACAGGTCTGTGACCCTGGCTATCACACTGTGCAGCCTCTCTCTGCCTGGTCTTCCAGACACTTCCACTGCAGCCAGGGCACCAGGCCTCTGTCTCCACCCACCATCACTCCTCTCCCTGACTCCTGGGTTCCTCTCATTAGGATAGGGTCTTCTTGAAGTTGTTTTCCACTCATGGACCAGATAAAATGATAAGAAAACAAGCCGCAGCTGCAGCCCCTTGTCTAGCCTGACTCTCTAGGGCCCACACCTGTTCCTTGGGCCTGGCCCGTTTAGCAAGGTTCATTTTCTGCTACTGTGAGCCCCTGAGGGGTGAGGATTGGCTGATTTGGGCAGCCTGACACTGCCTGCCAACCCTCCCCAGGTGTGCCTGGGTTGAGGTCAATATAAACACCTCTCCAGTCAGCAAGAGCCCCTGTAGCTGTGCCTGACGCCATATTCTCTGCCCCGTCAGCAGTGTCGGGGATGGGGTGGTGGTAGGGAGTGAGGGGCCGTGGCTTTATGGGTGGCCCAGTGTGAGTGGGGCTCTGCTGGACTTTTCGCAGGAGTTGCTAGGCTGCCACCTGCTAAAGAAGAGGATGTGTCACCCATACCTGCCACTAGAATTTCTCCCCAGGCAGAGGTGAGGAAGTAAAAAAGCAGTGGGTGCCATGGCAGGAGGGGTATCTCAGGCAGGGAAATGGAAAGATTCCAGAAGGGCATCTGGGGCCAGGACCATCCTGGCTGGCCTGCAGGCACCACGTCGGCCTGCGTGCTGTCGCTGGTGTGGCTCCACAGACCTTCCTCTAAGCTTGCAAGTACTTGTACATATCCAGGTGTTTTACCTGGAAAGGGTGGGAAGAGTTCAGCTGCAGCAGGACTGGGGCTCAGGTCACATTTACTCACAGACGCCTCAACACAGTCCCCCAGCTTTGCAATGAGGATGCTCCTTGTGGGGGGGAGCGCTGCTGACTGCATGGGAGACGATTTCCCACCTCTGACCAAATTAAGAATTTTTTACCACTGGAGCAAGTGCCCTGATACGATTTTCCTCTGTATCACTGGTGGGTTCTGTTTTTTTTTTTTTTTTCTTTTTTTCTTTTTGGTTCAAGGTAGATTTTATTTATTCCTCTTTTTTTTAATTTTGGAGATATAAACATGGAAATAATGCATTAATATAAAGACATCTATGTGAAGGGAAAAACTTTTTTTCTGTTTTATTTTATTAAATGTTATTTATTTATTTTTATTTTTTTAAAATTTATTTATTTCTTTTATACAGCAGGTTCTTATTTGATATCTATTTTATACATATAAGTGTGCACATGTGAATCCTAGTCTCCCAATTCATCCCACCACCACCCTCACATGGTGTTCCCCCCTTGGTGTCCATATGTTTGTTCTCTACATCTGTGTCTCTATCTCTGCCCTGCAAACTGGTTCATCTGTACCATTTTTCTAGGTTCCACATATATGCATTAATATACAATATTTGTTTTTCTCTTTCTGACTTACTTCACTCCGTATGACAGTCTCTAGATCCATCAAGGTCTCTACAAATGACCCAATTTCATTCCTATGTATGGCTGAGTAACATTCCATTGTATATATGTACCACGTCTTTATCCATTCGTCTGTCTTTGGTCACTTAGGTTGCTTTCATTACCTTGCTATTGTAAATAGTGCTGCAATGAATATTGTGGTGAATGTGTCTTTTTGATTTATGGTTTTCTCTGGGTATATGCCCAGTAGTGGGATTGCTGGATTATATGGTAATTCTATTTTTAGTTTTTTAAGGAACCTCCATACTGTTCTCCATAGAGACTGTATCGATTTACATTCCCAACAATAGTGGAAGAAGGTTCCTTTTCTCCACACCCTCTCCAGCATTTGTTGTTTGTAGATTTTCTGATGATGTGATGTGATACCTCATTGTAGTTTCAATTTCCATTTCTCTAATAGGTAGTGATGTTGAGCAGATTTTCATGTGCGTACTGGCCATCTCTATGTCTTCTTGGAAGAAATATCTATTTAGATCTTCTTCCATTTTTGTATTGGGTTGTTTGTTTTATTAATATTGAGCTGCGTGAGCTGTTTATATATATTGGAGATTAATCATTTGTCCATTGATTCGTTTGCAATTATTCTCTGCCATTCTGAGGGTTGTCTTTTCACCTTGTTTGTGGTTTCCTTTGCTTTGCAAAAGCTTTTAAGTTTCATTATGTCCCATCTGTATAGTTTTCTTTTTTACTTCATTACTATAGGAGGTGGATCAAAAAATATCTTTCTGTGATTTACGTCAGAGTATCCTTCGTAAGTTTTCCTCTCAGAGTTTTATACTGTCTGGTCTTGCATTAAGGTCTCTAATCCATTTTGAATATATTTTTATGTATGGTGTTGGGGAGTTTTCTAATTTCATTCTTTTACATGTAGCTGTCCATATTTCCCAGCACCAATGATTGAAGAGACTGTCTTATCTCCATTGTATAGTCTTGCTTCCTTTGTCATAGATTAGTTGATCATAGGTGTGTAGGTTTATCCCTGGGCCTTCTTTCTTTTTATTTTTTTCCTTTTACACGTTTATTGGAGTATAATTGCTTTACAATGGAGTGTTCGTTTCTGCTGTATAACAAAGTGAATCAGCTATACAAATATCACCAGATCCCCTCCCTCTTGCATCTCCCTCCCACACTACATATCCCACCCCTTTATGTGGTCACAAAGCACCGAGCTGATCTCCCTGTTCTATGTGGCTGCTTCCCAGTAGCTATCGGTGTTATATTTGGTAATGTATTTATGTCCATGCCACTCTCTCATTTCGTCCCAGCTTACCCATCCCCCTTCCGGTGTCCTCAAGTCCTTTCTCTATGTCTGAGTCCTTAATCCTGTCCTGCCACTAGGTTCTTCAAAATCTTTTTTTTTCTTCATTAGATTCCGTATATCTCTGTTAACATACAGTATTTGTTTTTCCCTTTCTGACTTACTTCACTGTGTAGGACAGATTCTAAGTCCATCCACCTCAGTACAAATAACTCAGTTTTGTTTCTTTTTATGGCTGAGTAATATTCCATTGTATATATGTGCCAGATCTTCTTTATCCATTCATCTGTCGATGGACACTTAGGTTGCTTCCATGTCCTGGCTATTGCAAATAGACCTGCAATGAATATTTTTCTACATAACTCTTTTTGAATTATGGTTTTCACAAGGCAAATGCCCAATAGTTGGATTGTTGTGTCATATGGTACTTCTATTGTTAGTTATTTAAAGGACCCTCCGTACTGTTCTCTCTAGTGCCCATATCAATTTACATTCCCACCCACAGTGCAAGTGTGTTCCCTTTTCTCCAATAAAGGCCTCTCCAGCGTTTATTGTTTTGTAGATTTTTTTGATAATTGCCACTCTGACTGCTGTGAGGAGATACATCACGGTAGTTTTGATTTGCATTTCTCTAATGATTAGTGATGTTCAGCATCCTTTCATGTGTTTCTTGGTAATCTGTATATCTTCTTTGGAGAAATGTCTATTTAGGTCTTCTGCCCGTTTTTGGATTGGGTTGTTTGTTTTTGTGATATTGAGCTACATGAGGTGCTTGTAAAGTTAGGAGATTAATCCTTTGTCAATTGCTTCATTTGAAAATATTTTCTCCCATTCTGAGGGTTGTTTTTGCATCTTGTTTATGTTTTCCTGTACTGCGTAAAAGCTTTTAAGTTTCATTAGGTCCCATTTGTTGATTTCTGTTTTTATTTCCATTTCTCTAAGTGGTGGGTCAAAAAGGATCCTGCTGTGATTTATGTCATAGAGTGTTCTGCCTATGGTTTCCTCTAAGTGTTTTTATAGTGTCTGGTCTTATATTTAGATCTCTAATCAATTTAGAGTTTATATTTGTGTATGGTGTTATGGAGTGTTCTAATTTCATTCTTTTATGTGTAGGGGTCCAGTTTTTCCAGCACCAATTACTGAAGAGACTGTCTTTTCTCCATTGCATATCCTTAGCTCCTTTGTCATAGATGAGATAGCCATAGGTATGTAGGTTTATCTCTGGGCTTTCTCTCCTGTTCCATTGATCTGTGTTTATGCCAATCTACATACCCTTGATTTCATTATGGAGACATATAAATACATAGGTTTCAAGGTTATTACCAGTCAGATATATTCCTCTTCAGTGAATAGGGTGTTTTGTGTCCAGTTCATTGAGAAAGGAGTAGGTCTTGTCTATTACATATTTGGTATATGGAATGCGATCTGTGCTAATTTCAAACTCTGCTTTTACACATCACCCCACGTCACCTTTCCCCTTAAGGAGGCATAAGTGTGTTTTCTAAATGTGTAACTCTGTTCTCTTTTGAAATTCAGTTCATGTGTGGCCATGTTTACATTTCCTCTATAAGTGATATATTACAATAAGTTTCTTTTCCTTTGTGGCTCATTTCACTTAGCATCATCGTACCTAAAGCCACTCATTATGCTGCTATTGGCCTTATGACATTGATTTTATGTCTGAGTGACATTCCATTGTATATAAGTACCACAACATCTATATCCATTTTTTTTCTTTTACTGGGATATTTAAAGTGTACCGAAGTCGAGGTTCTTGTAAACAGAGCAGCCCTAAAGATTGGGCTGTCTGTGTGTTGTGGATTTTTAGTTTTCCCAAAATACACGCCCATGAGTGGAAGTGTGCTATGCTCTGTAGCTCTGTTTTAGAAAACAACATACAGTTCTCAGAGAGGCTGTTGGCAATTTACATCCTGTCCATCGGCGTAACCAGGCTCCCTTTTCTCCATGGCCTGTCCTGCATTTGTGGTTTTTACAATATTTGTGGATGGCCCTTTTGACTGGAGGTAAGGGACACTTCTCTGTAGTGTGGATTTCCAATGCCTGATGGCTTGCTTGGCCAAAAAGGGCATATGCATTTTTTCCCGAATATATTCAAGAAAATACACATAGTCCCTTTTCAGCCAAGGGCAACATTGTCGAAATTCTGTCGCTTTTCATGTGCTTTAAAGACGACTCCAATCTACCTCTTGAAATCCGTTTCCTTCAATTCTGCCTTGCATTCAAATCCTCTTCACTGCCTTTCCTCAATATATTTCTGGATGATAGTTGTCCTTTATAACTCTGCAAGTTTGTGAATTGTTGTGCCCCTGATTTCCATTTTTCAACTTGCCTATTTGTGAGCTGGCTGCAATACCGCAGGATGGCTTTAGGCCCTAGTCTGGTTCCGGGGCTTCAGGCTGAGCCTTTGGTTAATTCTTCTTCCTGATGGGAAACTAGAGTGACATGTGCCCTTCCAAACACCTACCGCTTATCTCTCATTTATTTCCCCTCTTCCTGTTCATCCTCTGCACAATTTGCAAACTGTGCATAACAGGATGGTAAAGACGCTGACACTCAAAGTGGGGAGATTTTTAGTAATGCAGATGGAATGGCGAAGCCGAGCACGACAAAAGGAAAAATGAGGTACCTTTTAGAAAACTTTCCCAATTACACAGTGTACCATCCACTGGGTTCCCATGCATGATTTAAATGTAGGAGGATTCCCTTACACCTGGAGAGTTGGGACCACTAGAATGGGTAGCACACAGTATTGCTCTAAGTGGTGTTCTTTTGTTCACACAACCTCAGCAATCTTGTCCGCCCCAAGTGTCCAGTCTTATGTCTCATCCAGCTGTGGGTGTAAAGGTGGTCAATCTAGCTTGCATCACAGGCCCTGAACGTAATTTTTAAGACTTTCTCTCTGTTTTTGCATTTTGCTTTTGAAATTTATTTTTATAAGTGGGTTTAACTGAATTTCACTGCTGTGTTCATACCGTTATACACACACATGATTCCTTTATGGAGAGATGAGAATACATATGTTTTAAAATTCTTAGAGTCATATATATTCCTCAGAAATGAATAAGGGTTTTTGAGTCCAGTTCATTATGCCGGGAGTAGGTGCGGTCTATTAAATACTTGGTTTATGTAACGGTATGTGTGCTAATTTAAAACTGTGGTTTTATGCATCACTTCACCTCGCCTTTCCCATTAAGCAGGAAGAAGATTCTTTTCTAAATGTGTGACTCTGTTGTGTTTCTAATTCAATTCATGTGTAGTCATGTGTACACTCCCACTATGAGTGATATCTTATGATAAGACTCGTTACTCTGTTATCTTTCCTAAATCAGTTCATGTGTAGCCATGTTTTCAGGACCTTCATAAGTGATATCTTATGATAAGTTTCTTTTTCTGTGTGACGTATTTCACTTAGAATCATCGTACCTGAGACCACTCATTTTAGTGCTACTGGCCTTATGACATTAAGGTCATGGCTGAGGGATATTCCATCGTACGTAAGTACCACAATTTCTTGAATCATTTTTGTCTTTCCTGGGATATTTAAGGTGTACCCAAGTTGAGTTTCTTGTAAGCAGTGCAGCCCTAAATTTGGGCATGGATGTGTCTTATCGATTTTCAGTTTTCCAAAGGTATATTCCCTAGATGGGAACTGCCCTTGGATTTTTAGCTCTGTTGTTTATTTGATATAGGGAACACAATGCACTCCTCCAGAGAGGTAGTTGGTAATTTATATCCTGCCCTTTAGACTAACAATGTTCACGTATCTCCAGGGCCTATCTTGACTTTCTGGTTTCTACACATTTTTCGGATATCCCTTTTGACCTGTGGGAAGTGATCGTTCTTTTAGTGAAGATTTGCATTGCCCGCTTGCTTGCTTGGCCAAAAAGTGCATATGCTTTCTTTCCTGAATATATTCAGGATAAAACACATACGCCCTTTTTGGCCAAGTGCATCACTGTCGAAGTTGTGCCCCTCTTCCTGTGCTTCAAAGTCGATTCCAATGTACTTCATGAAATCTGTATCCTGTTATTCTGCCTCATTTTCAAATCCGCCTCATTGCCTTCCCTCAATAGATTTTTGGAGGAGAGTTGTCCTTTATTACTCTGCCAATTTGTGAATTGCTGTGCCCCTGAGCTCCATTTTTCAGCTCGCTTTTTTGTGATCTGACCGCAAATCCACAATTTTGGTTCAGGACTTATACTCGTTCCTACAGGCAGGCTGAGACTTTGGTAAATTCTTCTTCCTGATGGGAAATTAGAGTGACATGTGCCCGTCCAAATGCCTAACAACTACTTTCTAATTGGTTCTCCCTCTTCCCTTTCATCCTCTGCCAAATTGGTAACCTGTGCGAACCAGGAAGTTAAAGGGGATGTCTCTCCAAGTAGGGATATTGATAGTAAAGCAGTTAAAAGGTCAAACCGGAGCACCAGGAGAGGGACTATTCGTTGAGTTTTAGATACCATTCATATCCACAGTGTGTCCATTCCCTAGGATTCCTGTAAATGTTATAGCTCTAGTAATAATCCCTTCAACCAGGAGAGTTGGGACCAATGCAATATGTGCAACGCATTATTGCTTTAAAGGGTCTTCATTTGCTCACCCAACCTCACCAATCCTCTCAGTCACAAGTATCCAGTCATAAGACACATCCAGCTGTCATTGTAGATATGGTCATTTCAGGTTTCATCAGAGGCCCTGAAGGAATTGTAAACAATTTCTCTGTTTTGTTTTGTTTTTGAAATTCCTTTTTATAGTGGGTTTGAGCTGATTCTCACGGCCATGTTTATGCCAGTCGAGACACACTTGAATCCCTTAAGGACACATTTCAATACATAGGTTTTAAGATTTTACTAATCAGATATATTCCTCTGCGGGGAATATGGGGTGTTGAGTCCCTTTCACTGAGGAAGGTGTAGGTCTTGTCTATTCCCTATTAGGGTTTTGGATTGGTACCTGTACTAATATCAAACTCTGGTTTTATGCATCACCCCACCTCTGCTTCCCCCTTGAGCAGGCATAAGTGTTTTCTAAATGTGAGACTCTTCTCTATCCTAACTCAGTTCATGTGTAGCCATGTTTACAGGTTCTTCATAAGTGATATCTTATGATAAGTTTCTTTTTTTGTGTGACTTATTTCACTTAGAATCATCGTACCTGAATCCACTCATTTTGCTCCTACTGGTCTTAAGACATTGATTTCATGGCTGAGGGATATTCCATCGTACGTAAGTATCACAATTTTTTGAACCATTTTTATATTTCATGGGATATTTAAGGTGTACCCAAGTTGAGCTTCTTGTAAGCAGTGCAGCCCTAAATATTGGGGTGTCTCTGTCTTATTGAATTTCAATTTTCCCAAGGTATATTCCCTAGACTGGAAGTGCCCTTGGCTCTGTAGCTCTGTTGTTTATTGTTTTAGGGAACACAATGCACTCCTTCAGAGAGGCAGTTGGCAATTTACATCCCGCCCATCAGCATAACAAGGCTCCGTGTTCTCCAGGACCTGTCTTGCCTTTCTGATTTTTAAATATTTTGTGGATGTCCCTTTTCACAGGTGGGAAGTGATACTTCTTAGTAGTGCAGATCTGCATTGCCTGCTTGCTTGCTTGGCCAAAAAGGGCATATGCGTTTTCTCCTGAATATATTCAGGAGAAAACACATATGCCCTTTTTGGCCAAGTGCACTATTGTAGAAGTTGTGCCCCTCTTCCTGTGTTTAAAGATGATTCCAACGCACCTCTTGAAATCTGTTTTTTGCTATTCTGCCTCGCATTGATGGCCACCTCGTTGTGTTCCCTAACCAGATTTTTGGATGCTAGTTGTCCTTTATTACTCTGCCAGTTTGTGAATTGCTGTGCCACTGAGGTCCATTTTTCAACTCGATTTTTGTGAGCTGAATGCAAGTCCAAAATTTTGGTTCAGGAACTATTCTGGTTCCTGGTGGGTGGCTGAGACTTTGGTTAATTCTTCTTCCTGCCAGGAAATCAGAGTGACATATGCCCCTCCAAATGTCTAACAACTACTCTCTCATTGGTTCTCCCTCTTCCCTTTCATCCTCTGCCAAATTGGCAACCTGTGTGAAACAGCAGGTTAAAGGGGCTGTCTCTCCAAGTTGGGAGATGGATAGTAAAGCAGTTGGAAACTAAAACCAGAACACCAGGAGAGGGACTATTAGTTGAGGTTTAAAAACCTTTCATATTCACAGTGTGTCCATTATCTAGGTTTTCCGTACATGTTATAGCTGTAGTAATATTCCCTTCAACCTGGAGAGTTGGGACCCATGGAATGGGTGCCACACATTATTGCTTTAAAGGGTCTGCATTTCCTTACACAATCTCACCTATCGTCTCACACCCAAGTGTCCAGCCTTATGCCACATCCAGCTCTCGTTGTAGATAGGGTCATTCCAGATTTCATCAGAGACCCTGAAGGAATTGTAAAGAAATTCCCTGTTTTTTTATTTTCTTTTTGAAATTCCTTTTTATAGTGGGTTTGAGCTGATTCTCACTGCCATGTTTATGCCAGTCTAGACATTTGATTTCCTTACGGAGACATATCAAACATAGGTTTAAGATTCTTACTAGTCAGATATATTCCTCTGCGGGAAATATGGGGTTTTGAGTTCCTTTCACTGGGGAAGGTGTAGGTCTTGTCTATTCCATAGTTGGTTTTTGGAACGTTACCTGTGCTTATATCAAACTCTGGTTTTCTGCATCACCCCACCTCTCATTCCCCCTTAATAAGGCATAAGTGTGTTTTCTAAATGTGAGACTCTGTTCTGTTTCCTAACTCAGTTCATGTGTAGCCATGTTTACAGGATCTTCATAAGTGGTATCTTATGATAAGTTTCTTTTTCTGTGTGACTTATTTCACTTAGAATCATCGTACCTGAATCCACTCATTTTGCTGCTACTGGTCTTATTACATTGATTTCATGGCTGAGAGATATTCCATCGTACGTAAGTACCACAATTTTTTGACAAAAATTTTATATTTCCTGGGATATTCAATATGTATCCAAGTTGAGGTTCTAGTAAGCAGTGCAGGCCTAAATTTTGGGGTGGCTCTGACTTATTGATTTTCAGTTTTCCCAAGGTATATTCCCTAGACTGGATGTGCCCTTGGCTCTGTAGCTCTGTTGTTTACTTGTTTAGGGAACACAATGCACTCCTCCAGAGAGGCAGTTGGCAATTTACATCCCGCCCATCAGCATAACAAGGCTCCCTGTTCTCCAGGGCCTGTCTTGCCTTTCTGGTATTTACACATTTTGTGGATGTCCCTTTTGACCGGTGGGAAGTGATACTTCTTTGTAGTGCAGATTTGCATTGCCCACTTGCTTGCTTGGCCAAAATGGGCGTATGCGTTTTCTCCTGAATATATTAAGGGCAAAACGCATATACCCTTTTTGGCCAAGTGCATCATTGTCGAAGTTGTGCCCTTCTTCCTGTGCTTTACAGGTGATTCCAACGTACCTCTTGAAATCTGTTTCCTGCTATTCTGCCTCGCTTTCAAGTCCGCCTCGTTGCCTTCCTTCAACAGATTTTTGGATAATAGTTGTCCTTTATTTCTTTGCCAGTTTGTGAATTGCTGTGCCCTTGAGCTCCATTTTTCAACTCGTTTTTTGTGAGCTGAACGCATGTCCAAAATTTTGGTTCAGGACCTATACTGGTTCCCGGTGGGTGGTTGCAACTTTGGTTAATTCTTCTTCCTGCCCGGGAAATTAGAGTGACATATGCCCGTCCAAATGCCTAACAGCTACTATCTCATTGGTTCTCCCTCTTCACTTTCATCCTTTGCCAAATTGGCAACCTGTGCGAACCAGGAGGTTAAAGGTGCTGTCTCTCCAAGTTGGGAGATTGATAGTAAAGCAGGTGGAAACTCAAACTGGAGCACCAGGAGAGGGACTATTCGTTGAGTTTTAGAAACCTTTCATATTCACAGTGTCTCCATTCTCTAGGTTTCCCGTACATGTTATATCTGTAGTAATGTTCCCTTTAACCTGGAGAGTTGGGACCCATGGAATGGGTGCCATGCATTATTGCTTTAAAGTGTCTGTATTTGCTCAATGAATCTCACCAATCCTCTCAGTCCCAAGTGTCCAGCCTTATGCCACATCCAGCTGTCATTGTAGACAGGGACATTCCAGGTTTCATCAGAGACCCTGAAGGAATTGTAAAGAATTTCCCTGTTTTTTTGTTTTGTATTTGAATTTCCTTTTTATAGTGGGTTTTAGCTGATTCTCGCTGCCATGTTTATGCCAGTCTAGACACACTTGATTCCCTTACGGAGACATATCTTATACATAGGTTTTAAGATTCTTACTAGTCAGATATATTCCTCTGCGGGAAATAGGGGGTTTTGTGTCCCTTTCACTGAGGAAGGTGTAGGTCTTGTCTATTCCATAGTTGTTTTTTGGAACGGTACCTGTGCTTATATCAAACTCTGGTTTTATTCATCACCCCACCTCTCCTTCCCCCTTAAGCAGGCATAAGAGTGTTTTCTAAATGTGAGACTCTGTTCTCTATCCTAACTCAGTTCATGTGTCGCCATGTTTACAGGATCTTCATAGGTGATATCTTATGATAAGCTTCTTTTTCTGTGTGACTTATTTCACTTAGAATCATCGTACCTTAATCCACTCATTTTGCTGCTACTGGTCTTATGACATTCATTTCATGGCTGAGGGATATTCCATCGTACGTATGTACCACAATTTTTTGAACCATTTTTATATTTCCTGGGATATTTAAGGTGTACCCAAGTTGAGGTTCTTGTAAGCAGTGCAGCCCTAAATTTGAGGGTGGCTCTGTCTTATTGATTTTCAGTTTTCCCAAGGTATATTCCCTAGACTGGATGTGCCCTTGGCTCTGTAGCTCTGTTGTTTACTTGTTTAGGGAACACAATGCACTCCTCCAGAGAGGCAGTTGGCAATTTACATCCCGCCCATCAGCATAACAAGGCTCCCTGTTCTCCAGGGCCTGTCTTGCCTTTCTGGTATTTACCCATTTTGTGGAGGTCCCTTTTGACCTGTGGGAAGTGATACTTCTTTGTAGTGCAGATTTGCATTGCCCGCTTGCTTGCTTGGCCAAAAAGGGCGTATGTGTTTTCTGCTGCATATGTTCACAAGAAAATGCATACGCCACTTTTGGCCAAGTGCATCATTGTCGAAGTTGTGCCCCTCTGCCTGTGCTTTACAGGTGATTCCAACGTACGCCTTGAAATCTGTTTCCTGCTATTCTGCCTCGCTTTCAAGTCTGCCTCGTTTCCTTCCCTCAACAGAATTTTGGATGATAGTTGTCCTTTATTTCTTTGCCAGTTTGTGAATTGCTGTGCCCTTGAGCTCCATTTTTCAACTCGTTTTTTGTGAGCTGAACGTATGGCCAAAATTTTGGTTCAGGACCTATACTGGTTCCCGGTGGGTGGTTGCAAGTTTGGTTAATTCTTCTTCCTGCCCGGGAAATTAGAGTGACATATGCCCGTCCAAATGCCTAACAGCTACTCTCTCATTGGTTCTCCCTCTTCCCTTTCATCCTCTGCCAAATTGGCATCCTGTGAGAACCAGGATGTTAAAGGGGCTGTCTCTCCAAGTTGGGAGATTGATAGTAAAGCAGGTGGAAAGTCAAACTGGAGCACCAGGAGAGGGACTATTCGTTGAGTTTTAGAAACCTTTCATATTCACAGTGTCTCCATTCTCTAGGTTTCCCGTACATGTTATATCTGTAGTAATATTCCCTTTAACTTGGAGAGTTGGGACCCATGGAATGGGTGCCATGCATTATTGCTTTAAAGTGTTTGTATTTGCTCAATGAATCTCACCAATCCTCTCAGTCCCATGTGTCCAGCCTTATGCCACATCCAGCTGTCATTGTAGACAGGGTCATTCCAGGTTTCATCAGAGACCCTGAAGGAATTGTAAAGAATTTCCCTGTTTTTTTGTTTTGTTTTTGAAATTCCTTTTTATAGTGGGTTTGAGCTGATTCTCGCTGCCTTGTTTATGCCAGTCTAGACACACTTAATTCCCTTACGGAGACATATCAATACATAGGTTTTAAGTTTCTTACTAGTCAGATATATTCCTCGGCGGGAAATATGGGGTTTTGAGTCCCTTTCACTGAGGAAGGAATAGGTAGGTCTTGTCTATTCCATAGATGGTTTTTGGAACGGTTCCTGTGCTCATATCAAACTCTGTTTTTATGCATCACCCACCTCTCCTTCCACCTTAAGCAGGCATAAGAGTGTTTTCTAAATGTGAGACTCTGTTCTCTTTCCTAACTCAGTTCATGTGTAACCATGTTTATAGGATCTTCATAAGTGATATCTTATGATAAGCTTCTTTTTCTGTGTGACTTATTTCACTTAGAATCATCGTACCTGAATCCAGTCATTTTGCTGCTACTGGTCTTATGACCTTGTTTTCACGGCTGAGGGATATTCCATCGAACGTAAGTACTACTATGTTTTGAACCATTTTTATATTTCCTGGGATATTTAAGGTGTACCGAAGTTGAGGTTCTTGTAAGCAGTACAGCCCTAAATTGGAGGGTGGATCTGTCTTATTGATTTTCAGTTTTCCCAAGGTATATTCCCTATACTGGAAGTGCCCTTGGCTCTGTAGCTCTGTTGATTACTTCTTTTAGGGAACTCAATGCACTCCTCCAGTGAGGCAGTTGGCAGTTTACATCCCGCCCATCAGCATTACAAGGCTCCCTGTCCTCCAGGGCCTGTCTTGCCTTTCTGGATTTTACACATTTTGTGGATGTCTCTTTTGACCGGTGGGAAGTGATACTTCTTTGTAGTGCAGATTTGCATTGCCCGCTTGCTTGCTTGGCCAAAAAGGGCATATGCATTTTCTCCTGCATATATTAAGGAGAAAATGCATACGCCCTTTTTGGCCAAGTGCATCATTGTCAAAGATGTGCCCCTCTTCCTGTGCTTTACATGTTATTCCAACGTACCTCTTGAAATCTGTTTCCTGTTATTCTGCTTCGCTTTCAAGACTACCTCGTTGCCTTCCCTCAACAGATTTTTGGATGATAGTTGTCCTTTATTACTTTGCCAGTTTGTGAATTGCTGTGCCCTGGAGCTCCATTTTTCAACTCGTTTTCTGTGAGCTGAACACATGTGCAAAATTTTGGTTCAGGACCTATACTGGTTCCCTGAGGGTGGTTGCAACTTTGGTTAATTCTTCTTCCGGCCGGGACATTAGAGTGACATATGCCCGTCCAAATGCCTAACAGCTACTCTCTCATTGGTTCTCCCTCTTCCCTTTCATCCTCTGCCAAATTGGCAACCTGTGCGAACCAGGAGGTTAAAGGGGCTGTCTCTCCAAGTTGGGAGATTGATAGTAAAGCATTTGGGAAGTAAAACCGGAGCACCAGGAGAGGGACTATTACTTGAGTTTTGGAAGCCTTTCGTATTTACAGTGTGTCCATTCTCTAGGTTTCCCGTACATGTTATAGCTGTAGTTATATTGACTTCAACCTGGAGAGTTGGGACAAATGGAATGGGTGCCACACATTATTGCTTTAAAGGGTGTGCATTTGCTCAACCAATCTCACCAATCCTCTCAGTCCCAAGTGTCCAGCCTTATGCCACATCCAGGTGTCATTGTAGATAGGCTCATTCCAGATTTCATTAGAAACCCTAAAGTAATTGTAAAGAATTTCCATGTTTTTTGTTTTTTTTTTGAAATTCCTTTTTATAGTGGGTTTGAGCTGATTCTCACTGCAATGATTATGCCAGTCTAGACACACTTGATTCCATTACGAAAAAATATCAATACATAGGTTTTAATATTCTTACTCTTCATATATATTCCTCTGTGGGAAATATCGTGTTTTGAGTTCCTTTCACTGAGGAAGGTGTAGGTCTTGTATATTCCATAGTTGGTTTTTGAAATGGTACGTGTGGTTATATCAAACGCTGTTTTTCTGTAGCACCCCACCTCATCTTCCCCCTTAAGCAGTCATCAGAGTGTTTTCTAAATGTGAGACTCTGTTCGCTTTCCTATCTCTGTTCATTTGTAGCCATGTTTAGAGGACCTTCATAAGTGATATCTTATGATAAGTTTCTTTATCTGTGTGACTTATTTCCGTTAGAATCATCATACCTGAATCCACTCATTTTGCTGCTACTGGTCTTATGACATTGATTTCATGGCTGAGGGATATTCCATCGTACGTAAGTAGCAAAGTATTTTAAACCATATTTATATTTCCTGGGATATTTAAGCTGTACGCAATTTGAGGTTCTTGTAAGCAGTGCAGCCCTAAATTTTTGGGTGGCTCTGTCTTATTGATTTTCTGCTTTCCCAAGGTATATTCCACAGACTGGAAGTGCCCTTCGCTCTGTAGCTCTGTTGTTTACTTGTTTTAGGGAACACAATGCACTCCTCCAGAGAGGCAGTTGGCAATTTACATCCCGCCCATCAGCATAACAAGGCTCCCTGTTCTCCAGGGCCTGTCTTGCCTTTCTGGTTTTTAACCATTTTTTGGATGTACCTTTTGACAAGTGGGAATTGATACTTTGTAGTGCAGATTTGCATTGCCAGCATGCTTGCTTGGCCAAAAAGTGCGTATGCGTTTTCTCCTGAGTATATTCAGGAGAAAACGCATACGCACTTTTTGGCCAAGTGCATCATTGTCGATGTTGTGCCCCTCTTCCTTTGCCTTAAAAGCGATTCCAACGTACCTCTTGAAGTCTGTTTCCTGCTATTCTGCCTCGCTTTCAAGTCCGCCTCTTTGCCTTCCCTCAACAGATTTTTGGACGATAGTTGTCCTTTATTACTCTGCCTGTTTGTGTATTGTTGTGCACTGAGCTACATTATTTAACTCGTTTTTTTGTGAGCTGAACACAAGTCCAATATTTTGGTTCAGGACCTATACTGGTTGCCGGTGGGTGGCTGAGGCTTTGGTTATTTCTTCTTCTTCCCGCGAAGTAAGATGACATGTGCCCGTACAAATGTCTAACAGCTACTCTCTCACTGGTTCTCCCTCTTCCCTTTCATCCTCTGCCAAATTGGCAACCTGTGCGAACCAGGAGGTAAAAGGGGCTGTCTCTCCAAGTTGGGAGATTGATAGTAAAGCAGTTGGAAAGTCAAATGGGAGCACCAGGAGTGGGACTATTCGTTGAGTTTTAGAAACCTTTCGTATTCACACTGTGTCCATTCTCTTGGGTTCCCGTACATATTATACCTGTAGTAATATGCCCTTAACCCTGGCCTGTTGGGACCCATGGAATGGGTGCCACACATTATTGCTTTAAAGGGTCTACATTTGCTCACCCAATCTCACCAATCCTCTCAGTCCCAAGTGTCCAGCCTTATGCCACATCCAGCTGTCTTTGTAGATAGGGTCATTCCTGGTTTCATCAGCGACCCTGAAGGTGTTGTGTAAGAATTGTTCTGTTTTTATGTTTTGTTTTGAAATTCATTTTTATATTGGGTTTGAGCTGATTCTCCCTGCCATGTTTATGTCATTCTAGACACACTTAGTTACCTTACGGAGACATATCAATACATAGGTTTTAAAATTCTTACTAGTCAGATATATTTCTCTGTGGGGAATAGGGATGTTGAGTTCCATTCACTGAGGAAGGAGTAGGGCTTGTGTTTTTTTGTTTTTGGATTATGGAACGGTACCTGTGCTAATATCAATCTTTTGTTTTGTGCATCTCCCCACCTGTCTTTCCCCTTAAGCAAGCGTTAGAATGTTTTCTAAATCTGAGACTCTGTTCTCTTCCCTAAATCAGTTCATATGTAGCCATGTTTACATTCCCTTCATAAGTGATATCTTATGTCAGAATGCACCATGGCCCTTGTCATAATAATGCTTCATGACCCCTGTCATCACAATGATCCATGCCCTGGTTATCAAAATGCTCCATGTACCTTGTCATCAAAATTCTCCACGTATGGGCTTCCCTGGTGGCGCAGTGGTTGAGAGTCCGCCTTCCGATGCAGGGGACACGGGTTCGTGCCCCGATCCCGGAGGATCCCACATGCCGCGGAGCGGCTGGGCCCGCGAGCCATGGCTCCGGAGCCTGTGTGTCCAGAGCCTGTGCTCCGCAATGGGAGAGGCCACAGCAGTGAGAGGCCCACGTACAGAAAAAAAAAAAAAAAAAAATTCTCCACGTACTTGTCATCACAGTGCTACATGACATTTCTCATCAAAATGTTACATGCTCTTGTCATCACAATTCTCCATTCTCTTGACATTGCAATGCTCCATGCCCTTGTCATCACAATGCTCCATGCCTTTGTCATCACATTGCTCCATGACCCCTGTCATCACATTGCTCCCTGACACCTGTCATCACAATGCTTCATGCCCCTTGTCATTACAGTGCTCCATGATGCTCGACATCACAATTACCCAAGGTCTTCTCATCACAATGCTCCACGGTTTTGCCATCACCATGCTCCATGCCTTGTCATCTCAAAGCTCAATGTCCCTTGTCCTCACAATTATACACGTCCTTGTCATTATAATGCTCCATGGCACTTCACATCACAATGTTATATGCTCTTGTCATCACAATACTCCATGCACATGTCATCGCAATGCTCCATGACACCTGTCATAGGAAGCTCCATGCGCTTTTCATCAAAATGTTTCATGACAAGGACATTAAAATTCTCAATGGACCTTGATATCACAATGCTCCATGCCCTTGTCATCACAATGCTCCTTTACTTTGTCACAACAATCCTCCATAACAATTGGCATCACAATGCTCCATGATATTGTCATCAAAGTGGAACATGACATATTTCATCACAATGCTCCCTGACAACTTTCTTCACAATAATCCATGACCTTGTCATCACAGTGCTCCATGACCTTGTCATCACAATGTGCCATGCCCATTCTTATCACAATAATCCAAGAAACTTGTCAGACCAATGCTCCATGCCACTTTTCATCACAATGCTCCATGAACGCTGTCATCAAAATGCACCATGCCCATCATCATAATGCTTCATGATATTGTCATCACAATGAAATCAAAAACCTCCATGACATCTGTCATAACAATGCTGCAAACCCTTGTGATCACAATGTCCCATAACACTTGTCATCACAATGCCCCATGACACTGGTCACCACAGTTATCCATGGGCTTCTCATCACAATGCACCATGACTTTTGTCAACACAATGCTCAATACCCTTGTCCACACAATGCTCTCTGATTATTGACCTCAGTATGCACCGTGCACTCTTTCATGACAAGGCTCCATGCCTTTTTCATCACAATGATCCATGCCCTTTTCATCAAAATGTTCCAAGACACCTGTGATCACAATGCTCCTTGCACTTGTCATCACAAAGCTCCATGACGAATGTCATCAGAATGCTCCATGGCCTTCTCATCATAATGTTCCATGCCCTTGTCATCACAATGCTCCAAGACCCCTGTAATCAAAATGATCCCTGCGACTTTTCATCAGAATGCTCCATGAGACTTGTCATCACAAGGTTCCATGGTCTTCACATCACAGTGCTCCAGGACCTTGTCATCACAGTGCTCCATTCCCTTGTCATCACAATGCTCCAATACCACTGTCATCACAATAATCCATGAACATTTTCAGCCCAATGCTCCACGAAATTCTCATCACAATGCTCCATAGAACATATCACCACAATGCTCCATGACCACTGTCATCAAAACACTCCATGACACCTGACAACACAATGATCCGGGACTCATGTCATCACAATGCTCCATTCCCTAGTCATCACAATGCTCCATGACCCCTGTCATCACAACATTCCATGAACATTTTCAGCCCAGTGCTCCATCACCCTTGTCATCACAATGATCCATGCCCTTGTCATCCCAATGCTCCATGACCACTGTATTCACAATGCTCCGTGACGCTTCTCATCACAGTGCTCCATGACACATGTCATCACAATGTTCCATGCCTTTGTCAGCAAAATGCTACATGACCGTATCATTACAATGCTCTATGCGCTTGTCATTACAATACTCCATTTCCATTGTCATCACAATCCTCCATGAACCTTGGGATCACATTGCTTCATGCCCTTGTCATCACAATGCTCCATGCTCCTTGAAATCAAAATGATCCCTGACCTCTGTCATCACAATGCTCCAAACCTTTGTGATAACTTTGTTCCATAACACTTGTCATCACAACGCTCCATGATGCCTGTCATCACAATACTCCATGCACTTTTCATCCCAATGCTCCATGACTTTTGTCATCACAATTCTCAATACACTTGTCATCACAATGCTCCCTGACACTTGTCGTCAGAATGCTCCTTGAACACTGTCACGAAAAGGCTCCAAGCCTTTTTCATCACAAAGTCCCATGCCGTTTTCATCACAATGCTCCATGCCATTGTCATCAAAATACTCCACAAGCTTGTCATCAGAATGCTCCATGACCCTTGTCATCACAATTCTCCATGCACTTGTCAGCACAATGCTCCCAGACCCTTGTCATCACAATGCTCCAAGCCCTTGTCATCAAATGCTCCATTACCTTTGTCATCAGAATCCTCCATGACACTTGGCATCACAATGTTCCATGCCATTGTCATCACAATGGGCCATTACATATGTCATCACAATGATCCCTGACACCTCTCTTCTCAGTACTGCATGACCTGGTAATCACAATTCTCCATGCCCTTGTCATCACAATGCGCCATTCCAAATGTCATCGCAATAATTCATGAAACTTATTAGACCAATATTCCATGCCCCTGTCCTCACAACGCTCCATGCCCTTGTTATCACAATGCTCCATGACTCCTGTCATGACAATGCTCCGTGACTCCAGTCATCACAATGCTTCATGACCTTTGTCATCACAGTGGTCCATGACATCGTCATCAACAGTCTCTGTGACCAATTTAACCACAGTGCTCCATGAACATTCCATCACAATGCTCTTTGTCCCTTGTCATCACAATGCTCCATGCGCCTGTCAGCACAATGCTCCATGACACATGTCATCACAATGGACCATGCACTTGTCATCACAGTGCTCCACAATCTTGTCATCACAATGCTCCTTAAAATTTGTCATCACATTGCTCCATACACTTTTCAACAAAATGCTCTCTCACCACTGATATCACAATGCTACATCAGTATTTGTCACAATACAAACTCACCCCTGTCATCACAATATTCCAAGACTCCTGTCATCACAATGCTACATGCACTTATCATCACAATTTTCAATGACCCCTGACATCACAATGTTCCATAACACCTGTCATCAAAATGTTCCATGACAGTTTTCATCAAATTGCTCCATGACCCTGTCATCAGAATGCTCCCTGCACTTCTCATCACAATGCACAACGCCCTTGCCATCAGAATGCTCCATGATATTTGTCATAACAAAGATCCATGACCCTTGGCATCACAATGCTCCATTTCATTGTCATCACAATGCTGCATCAACGCTCTCATCACATTGCTCCATGCCCTTGTCTTCACAAACCTCCATGGCACATGTCATCAGAATGCTCCATGGCCTTCTCATCACAGAGGTCCATGACCTTGCCATCAAAATGCTCCATTACACCAGTGATAACAATGCTCCATGACCCCTGCCATCACTCTGTTCCATGGCCTTGTCATCACAAAGTTCCATGACCCTTCTCATCACAGTGCTCCAAGAACACTTTTATCACAATGCTCTATGCCACTTTTCATCTCAGTGATCCATGAACCCTGTCATCAAAATGGACCATGCCCATCATCATAATGCTTCATGCTATTGTCATCACAATGAAATCAAAATGCTCCATGACCTCTGTCATAACAATGCTCCAAACCCTTGTGATCAAAATATTCCATAACACTTGTCATCACAGTGCCCCATGACACTCGTCATCACAATTATCAATGGTCTTCTCATCACAATGCTCCATGACTTTTGTCATCACAATGCTCAATGCACATGTCATCAAAATGCTCCATGACACATGTTGTCTGTATGCTCCTTGAACCCTGTCATGACGAGGCTGAATGCCATTTTCATCACAGTGCTCCATGCCCTTGTCATCACAATGTTCCAATACCCCTGTAATCACAATGCTCCATGCCCTTGTCATCAAAAAACTCCATGACGTATGTCATCAGAATGCTCCATGGCCTTCTCATCACAATGCTGCATGCCCTAGTCATCACAATGCTCCAAGACCCCTGTAATCACAATGTTCCATGTCCCTTTTCATCAGATTGCTCCATGAGACTTGTCATCACAAGGCTCCATGGTTTCTCATCACAATGCTCCAGGAACATGTCACCACCATCCTCCATTCCCTTGTCATCACAATGCTCCATGACCCCTGTCATCACAATACTCCATGAACATTTTGAGCCCAATGCTCCACGACCTACTCATCACAATGCTCCATGGCCAGGATCATCACAATGCTCCATGACCACTGTCATCACAACAATCCATGACACCTGACAACACAATGCTCTGGGACTCTTGTCATCACAATGCTCCATTCCCTAGTCATCACATTGCTCCATGACCCCTATCCTCACAACACTCCATGAACATTTTGAGCCCAGTGCTCCATGACCCTTGTCATCACAATGATCCATGCCCTTGTCATCCCAATGGGCCATTACATATGTCATCACAATGCTCTCTGACACCTGTCTTCACAATACTGCATGACCTGGTCATCACAATGCTCCATGCCCTTGTCATCACAATGCGCCATTCCAACTGTCATCGCAATAATCCATGAAACTTATTAGACCAATGTTCCATGCCCTTGTCATCACAATGCTCCATGCCCTTGTTATCACAATACTCCATAACCCCTGTCATCACAATGCTCCGTGACTCCAGTCATCACAATGCTTCATGACTATTGTCATCACAATGGTCCATGCCCTCGTCATCAGCAGTCTCTGTGACCGTTTTAACCACAATGCTCCATGAACTTTTCATCACAATGCTCTTTGACCGTTGTCCTCACAATGCTCTATGCCTTTCTCAGCACAATGCTCCATGACATTTGTCATCACAATGCTCCATGCGCTTGTAAGCACAATGCTCCATGACACATGTCATCACAATGCTCCGTGACTCCAGTCATCTCAATGCTTCATAACGTTTGTCATCACAATGGTCCATGCCGCATCACCACAAGGCTTTGTGACCTTTGTAACCTCAATCCTCCATAAACTTTTCATCACAATTCTCTGTGACCTTTGTCATTACAATGCTCCATGTCATTGTCAGAACAGTGCTCCATGACCATAGTCATCACAATGTGCCACGCATATTTCATCACAAAGGTCCACAACCTTGTCATTGCAATGCTCCATAAACCTTGTAATCACAATGCTCCATGCACTTCTCATCAAAATGCTCTCTCACCAGAGATATCACAATGTTCCATCACTAGTCATCACAATACTCCCTCACCCCTGTAATCACAATGTTCCATGACTCTGTCATCACACTGCTACATCCCCTTACAATCACAATGTTCCAGGACCCCTGACAACCAAATGCTCCATGACCCTTTTCATCCCAAAGCTCCAAGACCCCTGACATCACAATGTTCTATAACCCCTGCCATCAAAATGTTCCATTACATTTTTCATCAAATTGCTGCATGACACGGTCCTAAAAACGCTCCCTGCCCTTCTCATCACAATGCACAATGCTCTTGTCATCAAAGTGCTCCATGACTTGTCATCACAAAGCTCCATGACCCTTGGGATCACAATGCTCCATGTCATTGTCATCACAATGATCCATGAACACTCTCATCACATTGCTCCATGCCCTTGTCATCACAAAGCTCCATGACACTTGTCATCACAATGCTCGATGCCATTCTCATCACAATGCTCCATGCCCTTGTCATTACAATCCTGCATAACCCATGAATCACAGTGATCTGTGCCCTTGTCATCACAATGCCCCATGCCAACTATCATCACAATAATTCATGAAACATTTCAGACCAATGTTCCATGCCCTTCTCATCAAAATGCTCCATTACCCCTGTCATAAAAATGCACCATGACCCTTGCCATCACAATGTTCCACGGCCTAGTCATCACAAGTTTCCATGACACTTGTCATCACAATGCTCAAGACCCCTGAAATCACAGTGAACCATGCCCTTGTCATCACAAAGCTCCATGACGCATGTCATCAGAATGTTTCATGGCTTTCTCATCACAATGCTCCATGCCCTAGTCATCACAATGCTCCACGACCCTTGTAAACACAATGCTCCATGCCCCTTTTCATTTCAATGCTCCATGAACGCTGTCATCACAATGCACCATGCCCATCATCATAATGCTTCAGGCTATTGTCATCACAATGAAATCAATATTCTCCATGAGCTCTGTCACCATAATGCTCCAAACCCTTGTGATCACAGTGTTACATAACCCTTATCATCAAAACACCCCATGACGCTCATCATCACAATTATACATGGCCTTCTCATCACTATGCTCCATGATCTTTGTCATCACAATGCTCAATACACTTTTCATCACAATGCTCCCAGACACTTGTCGTCAGTATGCTCCTTGAACCCTGTCATGACAAGGCTCTATGCAATTTTCATAACAATGACCAAGCCATTTTCATCACAATGCTCTAAGATCCCTGTAATCACAATGCTCCATGCCCTTGTCATCACAAAACTCCATAATGCATGTCATCAGAATGTTCCATGGCCTTTTCATCCCAATGTTCCTTGCCCTAGTCATCACAATGCTCCATGACCTCTGTAATCACAATGTTCCATGTCCCTTTTCATCAGAATGCTCCATGAGACTTGTCAACACAAGTCTCCATGGTCTTCTCATCACAATGCTCCAGGACATTGTCATCACCATGCTCCATTCCCTTGTCATCACAATGCTCCATGACCCCTGTCATCACAATAATCCATGAATATTTTCAGCCCAGTGCTCCACGACTTACACATCACAATGCTCCATGGCCAATATCATCACAATGCTCCATGACCACAGTCATCACAACACTCCATGACACCTGACGACACAGTGATCCGGGACTCTGGTCATCACAATGCTCCATTCCCTAGTCATCACAATGCTCCATGACCCCTGTCATCACAACATTCCATGAACATTTTCAGCCCAGTGCTCCATGACCCTTGTCATCACAATGATCCATGCCCTTCTCATCACAATGCTCCATGACCCCTGTATTCACAATGCTCCGTATCACTTGTCATCACAGTGCTCCATGACACCTGTCATCACAATGCTCCATGCCTTTGTCAGCAAAATGCTACATGACCTTATCATTACAATGCTCTATTCGCTTGTCATCACAATCCTCCATTTCCATTGTCATCACAATCCTCTATGAACCTTGGGATCACATTGCTTCATGCCCATTTCATCACAATGCTCCATGCTCCTTGAAATCAAAATGAACCATGACCTCTCTCATCACAATGCTCCAAACCCTTGTGATCACAATGTTCCATAACACTTGTTATCAGAACGCTCCATGATGCCTGTCATCACAATACTCCATGCCCTTTTCATCACAATGCTCCATGACCTTTGTCATCACAATTCTCAATACACTTGTCATCACAATGCTCCCTGACACTTGTCATCAGTATGCTCCTTGAACCCTGTCACGAAAAGGATCAATGCCTTTTTCATCACAATGACCCATGCCGTTTTCATCACAATGCTCCATGCCATTGTCATCAAAACACTCCACAAGCTTGTCATCAGAATGCTCCATGTCCCTTGTCATCACAATTCTCCATGCACTTGTCAGCACAATGCTCCCTGACACTTGTCATCACAATGCTCCAAGCCATTGTCTTCACAATGCTCCATTACTTTTGTCATCAGAATCCTACATGACACTTTGTATCACAGTGCTCCATGCCATTGTCATCACAATGGGCCATTACATATGTCATCACAATGCTCCCTGACACCTCTCTTCACAATACTGCATGACCTCGACATCACAATGCTCCATGCCCTTGTCATCACGATGCACAATTCCAACTGTCATTGCAATAATCCATGCAACTGATTAGACCAATGTTCCATGCACTTGTCATCACAATGCTCCATGCCCTTGTAATCACAATGCTCCATGTCATTGTCATCACAATGCTCCATGAACGCTCTCATCACATTGCTCCATGCCCTTGTCTTCACAAAGCTCTATGACACATGTCATCAGAATGCTGCATAGCGTTCTCATCACAATGCTCCATGCCCTTGCCATCACAATGCTCCTTTACCACAGTCATAACAATGCTCCATGACCCCTGCCATCACGATGTTCCATGGCCTTGTCATCACAAAGTTCCATGACCCTGCTCATCACAATGCTCCTAGAACCATTTAATCACAATGCTCTATGCCCTTTTTCATCTCAATGATCCATGAACCCTGTCATCACAATGCACCATGCCCATCATCATAATGCTTCATGCTATTGTCATCACAATGAAATCAAAATGCTCCATGACCTCTGTCATAACAATGCTCCAAACCCTTGTGATCACAATATTCCATAACACTTGTCATCACAATGCCCCATGACGCTCGTCATCACAATTATCAATGGTGTTCTCATCACAATGCTCCATGACTTTTGCCATCACAATGCTCAATACACTTGTCATCAAAATTCTCCCTGACACTTGTTGTCTGTATGCTCCTTGAATCCTGTCATAACAAGGTTCCATGCCTTTTTCATCACAATGATCCATGTCCTTTTCATCACAATGCTCCCAGACACATGCAATCTCAATGCTCCAAGCCCTTGTCATCACAATGTTACAAGACCCCTTTAATCACAATGCTCCTTGCCCTTGTCATCAAAAAACTCCATGACGTATGTCATCAGAATGCTCCATGGCCTTCTCATCACAATGCTCCATGCCCTAGTCATCACAATGCTCCAAGACCCCAGTAATCACAATGTTCCATCTCCATTTTCATCAGAAAGCTCAATGAGACTTGTCATCACAAGTCTCCATGGTCTTCTTATCATAATGCTCCAGGAACTTCTCATTACCATGCTCCATTCCCTTGTTTTCACAATGCTTAATGACCACTGTCATCACAATAATCCATGAACATTTTCAGCCCAGTGCTCCACGAACTACTCATCACAATGCTCCATGTCCTTTTCATCACAATGCTCCAAGACCAATGTAATCTCAATGCTCCATGCCATTGTCATCACAAAGCTCAATGACGCATGTCATCAGAATGCTCCATGGCCTTCTCATCACAATGATCCATGCCCTAGTCATCACAATGCTCCAAGATCCCTGTAATCACAATGCTCCATGCCCCTTTTCATCAGAATGTTCCATGAGACTTGTCATCACAAGTCTTCATGGCCTTCTCATCACAATGCTCCAGGAACTTGTAATTCCCATGCTCCATTCCGTGGTCTTCAAAATGCTCCATGACCACTGTCATCACAACACTCCATGACACTTGACAACACAATGATCCGGGACTCTTGTCATCACAATACTCCATTCCCTAGTCATCACAATGCTCCATGACCCGTGTCATCACAATACTCCATGAATATTTTCAGCCAAGTGCTCCATGACACTTGTCATCCCAATCATCCATGCCCTTTTCATCCCAATGCTCCATGACCGGTGTATTCACAATGCTCCGTGACGCTTGTCATCACAGTGCTCCATGACACATGTCATCACAATGGTCCATGCCTTTGTCAGCAAAATGCTCCACGACCTTGTCATTATAATGCTCTATGGGCTTGTCATCTCATTACTCCATCTCCATTGTCATCACAATCCTCCATGAACCTTGTGATCAAATTGCTTCATGCCCTTGTCATCAAAATGCTCCATGCTCCTTGAAATCAAAATGATCCATGACCTCTCTCATCACAATGCTCCAAACCCTTGTGATCACATTGTTCCATAACATTTGTCATCGCAACGCTCCATGATGCCTGTCATCACAATACTTCATGCCCTTTTCATCACAATGCTCCATGACCTTTGTCATCACAATGCTCAATACACTTGTCATCACAATGCTCCCTGACACTTGTCATCAGAATGCTCCTTGAACCCTGTCATGACAAGGCTCCATGCCTTTTTCATCACAATGCCCCATGCGGTTTTCATCACAATGCTCCATGTCATTGTCATAAAAATACTCCACAAGCTTTTCTTCAGAATGCTCTATGACCCTTGTCATCACAATTATCCATGCACTTGTCAGCACAATGCTCCCTGACCATTTTCATCACAATGCTCCAAGCCATTGTCATCACAATGCTCCATTACCTTTGTCATCAGAATCCTCCATGACACTTGGCATCACAATGCTCCATGCCATTGTCATCACAATGGGCCATTACATATGTCATCACAATGCTCCCTGACACCGGTCTTCACAATACTGCATGACATGGTCATCACAATGCTCCATGCCCTTGTCATCACAATGTGCCATTCCAACTGTCATCGCAATAATCCATGCAACTTATTAGACCAATGTTCCATGCCCTTTTCATCACAATGCTCCAGGCCCTTGTTATCACAATGCTCCATGACCCCTGTCATCACAATGCTCCGTGACTCCAGTCATCACAATGCTTCATGACCTTTGTCATCACAGTGGTCCATGCCCTCGTCATCAACAGTCTCTGTGACCATTTTAACCACAATGGTCCATGAACTTTTCTTCACAATGCTGTTTGACACTTGTCATCACAGTGCTCCATGTGCTTGTCAGCACAATGCTCCATGACACATGTCATTACAATGCACCATACGCTTGTCATCACAGTGCTCCACAATCTTGTCATCACAATGCTCCTTAAAATATGTCATCACAATGCTCCATGCACTTCTCATCAAAATGCTCTCTCACCACTGATATCACAGTGCTACATCACTATTTGTCACAATACTCGCTCAACCATTTCATCACAATGTTCCATGACTCCTGTCATCACAATGCTACATGCACTTATCATCACAATGTTCGATGACCCCTGACATCACAATGTTCCATAACACCTGTCATCAAAATGTTCCATGACACTTTTCATCAAATTGCTCCATGACCCTGTCATCAGAATGCTCCCTGCACTTCTCATCACAATGATCAATGACCTTGCCATCAAAATGCTCCATGACATTTGCCATCACAAAGATCCATGACCCTTGGCATCACACTGCTCCATGTCATTGTCATCACAATGCTCCATGAACGCTCTCATCACATTGCTCCAGGCCTTTGTCTTCACAAAGCTCCATGACACATGTCATCAAAATGCTCCATGGCCTTCTCATCACAATGCTCCATGCCCTTGCCATCACAATGCTCCATTACTTCAGTCATAACAATGCTCCATGACCCCTGCCATCACGATGTTCCATGGTCTTGTCATCACAAAGCTCCATGACCCTTCTCATCACAATGCTCCAAGAACACAGTAATCACAATGCTCTATGCCCTTTCTCATCTCAGTGATCCATGAACCCTGTCATCACAATGCACCATGCCCATCATCATAATGCTTCATGTTATTGTCATCACAATGAAATCAAAATGCTGCATGACCTCTGTCATAACAATGCTCCAAACCCTTGTGATCACAATATTCCGTAACACTTGTCATCACAAAGCTCAATGACGCATGCCATCAGAATGATCCTTGTTCTTCGCCTCACAATGCTCCATGCCCTTGTCATCACAATGTTCCAAGACCCCTGTAATCACAATACTCCTTTCCCTTGTCATCAGAAAACTCCATGACGCATGTCATCAGAATGCTCCATGACCTTCTCATCACAATGCTCCATGCCATAGTCATCACAATGCTCCAAGACCACTGTAATCACAATGTTCCATTTCCGTTTTCATCAGAATGCTCCCTGAGACTTGTCATCACAAGTCTCCATGGTCTTCTCATCACAATGCTCCAGGACCTTGTCATTACCATGCTCCATTCCCTTCTCATCACAATGCTCCATGACCACTGTCATCACAATAATATATGAATATATTCAACCAAATGCTCCACGACCTACTCATCAAAATGCTCCATGTCCAATAACATCACAATGCTCCATGACCACTGTCATCACAACACTCCATGACACCTGACAACACAATGATCCGGGACTCTTTTCATCACAATGCTCCATTCCCTAGTCATCACAATGCTCCATGACCCCTGTCATCACAACACTCCATGAAAATTTTCAACCCATTGCTCCATGACACTTGTCATCACAATGATCCATGCCCTTGTCATCCCAATGCTCCATGACACCTGTATTCACAATGTTCCGTGACGGTTGTCATCACAGTGCTCCATGACACCTGTCATCACAATGCTCCATGCCTTTGTCAGCAAAATGCTACATGACCTTGTCATTATAATGCTCTATGCGCTTGTCATCTCTATACTCCATTACCATTGTCATCACAAGCCTCCATGAACCTTGGGATCAGATTGCTTCATGCACTTTTCATCACAATGCTCCATGCTCCTTGAAATCAAAATGATCCATTACCTCTCTCATCACAATGCTCCAAACCCTTGTGATCACAATGTTCCATAACACTTGTCTTCACAACGCTCCATGATGCCTGTCATCACAATACTCCATGCTCTTTTCATCACAAGCTCCATGACCTTTTTCATCACAATGCTCAATACACTTGTCATCACAATGCACCCTGACACTGGTCATCAGAATGCTCCTTGAACCCTGTCATGACAAGGCTCCATGCCTTTTTCATCACAAGGCCCCATGCCGTTTTCATCACAATGCTCCATGTCATTGTCATCAAAATACTCCACAAGCTTTTCTTCAGAATGCTCCATGATGCTTGTCATCACAATTCTCCATGCACTTGTCAGCACAATGCTCCCTGACCCTTGTCCTCACAATGCTCCAAGCCATTGTCATCACAATGCTCCATTACCTTTGTCATCAGAATCCTCCATGACACTTGGCATCACAATGCTCCATGCCATTGTCATCACAAAGGGCCATTACATATGTCATCACAATGCTCCCTGACACCTGTCTTCACAGTACTGCATGACATGGTCATCACAATGCTCCATGCCCTTGTCATCACAATGTGCCATTCCAACTGTCATCGCAATAATCCATGCAACTTATTAGACCAATGTTCCATGCCCTTGTCATCACAATGCTCCATGCCCTTGTTATCACAATGCTCCATGACCCCTGTCATCACAATGCTCCGTGACTCCAGTCATCACAATGCTTCATGACCTTTGTCATCACAATGGTCCATACCCTCGTCATCAACAGTCTCTGTGACCTTTTTAACCACAATGGTCCATGAACTTTTCTTCACAATGCTCTTTGACCCTTGTCATCACAATGCTCCATGTGCTTGTCAGCACAATGCTCCATGACACCTGTCATCACAATGCACCATACGCTTGTCATCACAGTGCTCCACAATCTTGTCATCACAATGCTCCTTTAAATTTGTCATCACAATGCTCCATGCACTTCTCATCAAAATGCTCTCTCACCACTGATATCACAATGTTCCATCACTATTCATTACAATACTCCCTCACCCCTCTCATCACAATGTTCCATGACTCCTGTCATCACAATGCTACATGCTCTTATCATCACAATGTTCGATGATCCCTGACATCACAGTGTTTCATAACACCTGTCATCAAAATGTTCCATGACACTTCATCAAATTGCTCCATGACCCTGTCATCACAATGCTCCCTGCCCTTCTCATCACAATGCACAACACCCTTGCTATCAAAATGCTTCTTGTCTTCTTTCATCACAAAGATCCATGACCTTTGGCATCACAATGCTCCATGTCATTGTCATCACAATGCTCCATGAACGCTCTCATCACATTGCTCCAGGCCTTTGTCTTCACAAAGCTCCATGACACATGTCATCAAAATGCTCCATGGCCTTCTCATCACAATGCTCCATGCCCTTGCCATCACAATGCTCCATTACTTCAGTCATAACAATGCTCCATGACCCCTGCCATCACGATGTTCCATGGTCTTGTCATCACAAAGCTCCATGACCCTTCTCATCACAATGCTCCAAGAACACAGTAATCACAATGCTCTATGCCCTTTCTCATCTCAGTGATCCATGAACCCTGTCATCACAATGCACCATGCCCATCATCATAATGCTTCATGTTATTGTCATCACAATGAAATCAAAATGCTGCATGACCTCTGTCATAACAATGCTCCAAACCCTTGTGATCACAATATTCCGTAACACTTGTCATCACAAAGCTCAATGACGCATGCCATCAGAATGATCCTTGTTCTTCGCCTCACAATGCTCCATGCCCTTGTCATCACAATGTTCCAAGACCCCTGTAATCACAATACTCCTTTCCCTTGTCATCAGAAAACTCCATGACGCATGTCATCAGAATGCTCCATGACCTTCTCATCACAATGCTCCATGCCATAGTCATCACAATGCTCCAAGACCACTGTAATCACAATGTTCCATTTCCGTTTTCATCAGAATGCTCCCTGAGACTTGTCATCACAAGTCTCCATGGTCTTCTCATCACAATGCTCCAGGACCTTGTCATTACCATGCTCCATTCCCTTCTCATCACAATGCTCCATGACCACTGTCATCACAATAATATATGAATATATTCAACCAAATGCTCCACGACCTACTCATCAAAATGCTCCATGTCCAATAACATCACAATGCTCCATGACCACTGTCATCACAACACTCCAAGACACCTGACAACACAATGATCCGGGACTCTTTTCATCACAATGCTCCATTCCCTAGTCATCACAATGCTCCATGACCCCTGTCATCACAACACTCCATGAAAATATTCAACCCATTGCTCCATGACACTTGTCATCACAATGATCCATGCCCTTGTCATCCCAATGCTCCATGACACCTGTATTCACAATGTTCCGTGACGGTTGTCATCACAGTGCTCCATGACACCTGTCATCACAATGCTCCATGCCTTTGTCAGCAAAATGCTACATGACCTTGTCATTATAATGCTCTATGCGCTTGTCATCTCTATACTCCATTACCATTGTCATCACAAACCTCCATGAACCTTGGGATCAGATTGCTTCATGCACTTTTCATCACAATGCTCCATGCTCCTTGAAATCAAAATGATCCATTACCTCTCTCATCACAATGCTCCAAACCCTTGTGATCACAATGTTCCATAACACTTGTCTTCACAACGCTCCATGATGCCTGTCATCACAATACTCCATGCTCTTTTCATCACAATGCTCCATGATCTTTTTCATCACAATGCTCAATACACTTGTCATCACAATGCACCCTGACACTGGTCATCAGAATGCTCCTTGAACCCTGTCATGACAAGGCTCCATGCCTTTTTCATCACAAGGCCCCATGCCGTTTTCATCACAATGCTCCATGCCATTGTCATCAAAATACTCCACAAGCTTGTCATCAGAATGTTCCATGACCCTTGTCATCACAATTCTCCATGCACTTGTCAGCACAATGCTCCCTGACCCTTGTCCTCACAATGCTCCAAGCCATTGTCATCACAATGCTCCATTACCTTTGTCATCAGAATCCTCCATGACACTTGGCATCACAATGCTCCATGCCATTGTCATCACAAAGGGCCATTACATATGTCATCACAATGCTCCCTGACACCTGTCTTCACAGTACTGCATGACATGGTCATCACAATGCTCCATGCCCTTGTCATCACAATGTGCCATTCCAACTGTCATCGCAATAATCCATGCAACTTATTAGACCAATGTTCCATGCCCTTGTCATCACAATGCTCCATGCCCTTGTTATCACAATGCTCCATGACCCCGGTCATCACAATGCTCCGTGACTCCAGTCATCACAATGCTTCATGACCTTTGTCATCACAATGGTCCATACCCTCGTCATCAACAGTCTCTGTGACCTTTTTAACCACAATGGTCCATGAACTTTTCTTCACAATGCTCTTTGACCCTTGTCATCACAATGCTCCATGTGCTTGTCAGCACAATGCTCCATGACACCTGTCATCACAATGCACCATACGCTTGTCATCACAGTGCTCCACAATCTTGTCATCACAATGCTCCTTTAAATTTGTCATCACAATGCTCCATGCACTTCTCATCAAAATGCTCTCTCACCACTGATATCACAATGTTCCATCACTAGTCATTACAATACTCCCTCACCCCTCTCATCACAATGTTCCATGACTCCTGTCATCACAATGCTACATGCTCTTATCATCACAATGTTCGATGATCCCTGACATCACAGTGTTTCATAACACCTGTCATCAAAATGTTCCATGACACTTCATCAAATTGCTCCATGACCCTGTCATCACAATGCTCCCTGCCCTTCTCATCACAATGCACAACACCCTTGCTATCAAAATGCTTCTTGACTTCTTTCATCACAAAGATCCATGACCTTTGGCATCACAATGCTCCATGTCATTGTCATCACAATGCTCCATGAACGCTCTCATCACATTGCTCCATGCCCTTGTCTTCACAAATCTCCATGACACATGTCATCAGAATGCTCCATGGCCTTCTCATGACAATGCTCCACGCCCTTGCCATCAGAATGCTCCATTAAACCTGACATAACAATGCTTCATGACCCCTGCCATCACGATGTTCCATTGCTTTGTCATCACAAACCTCCATGACACTTCTCATAACAATGCTCCAAGACCCCTGTAATCACAATGCTCTATGCCCCTTTTCATCTCAATGATCCATGAACCCTGTCATCTCAATGCACCATGCCCATCATCATAATGCTTCATGCTATTGTCATCATAATGAAATCAAAATGCTCCATGACCTCTGTCATAACAATGCTCCAAACCCTTGTGATCACAATATTCCATAACACTTGTCATCACAATGCCCCATGACGCTCGTCATCACAGTTATCAATGGTCTTCTCATCACAATGCTCCAAGATCTTTGTCCTCACAATGCTCAATACACTTGTCATCAAAATGCTCCCTGACACTTGTTGTCTGTATGCTCCTTGAATCCTGTCATGACAAGGCTCCTGCCTTTTTCATCACAATAATCCATGTCCTTTTCATCACAATGCTCCAAGAAACATATAATCTCAATGCTCCATGCCCTTGTCACCACAATGTTCCAAGACCCCTGTAATCACAATGCTCCATGCCCTTGTCATCAGAAAACTCCATGACGCATGTCATCAGAATGCTCCATGGCCTTCTCATCACAATGTTCCATGCCCTAGTCATCACAATGCTCCAAGACCGCTGTATTCACAATGCTCCATGCCCCTTTTCATCAGAATGCTCCATGATACTTGTCATCACAAGTCTCCATGGTCTTCTCATCACAATGCTCCAGGACCTTGTCATAACCATGCTCCATTCCCTTGTCATCACAATGTTCCATGACCCCTGTCATCACAATAATCCATGAACATTTTCAGCCCAATGCTTCACGACCTACTCATCACAATGCTCCATGGCCAATATCACAAAGCTCCATGACCACTGTCATCAAAACACTCCATGACTCCTGACAACCCAATGATCCGGGACACTTGTCATCACAATGCTCCATTCCCTAGTCATCACAATGCTCCATGTCCCCTGTCATCACAATACTCCATGAACATTTTCAGCCCAATGCTCCATGACCCTTCTCATCACATTGAACCATGCCATTGTCATCCCAGTGCTCCATGACACCTGTATTTACAATGCTCCGTGACTCCAGTCATCACAATGCTTCATAAGGTTTGTCTACACAACGGTCCATGCCCGAATCATCACAAGGCTCTGTGACCTTTAAAACCACAATGCTCCATGAACATTTCATCACAATTCTCCGTGACCATTGTCATCACAATGCTCCATGCGTTTTTCAGAACAATGCTCCATGACCCTTTTCATCACAATGTGCCATGTGCTTTTCATCACAATGATCCACAACCTTGTCATCGCTATGCTCCATAAACCTTGTAATCACAATGCTCCATGCACTTCTCATCCATATGCTCTCTCTCATGAGATATCTCAATGTTCCATGACTAGTCATCACAATCCTCCCTCACCCCTGTTATCACAATGTTCCATGACCCCTATCATCACAATGCTATATCCCCTTAACAGCACAATGTTCCATGACCCCTGACATCACAATGTTCCATAACCCCTGTCATCAAAGTGCTCCATGACCCTTTTCATCCCAAAGCTCCATGAAGCCTGGCATCACAATGTTCTATAACCCCTGTCATCAAAATATTCCATTACACTTTTCATCAAATTGCTGCATGACCCTGTCATCAAAATGCTCCCTGCAATTCTCATCACAATGCACCACACACTTGTCATCAAAATGCTCCATGACCTATGTCATCACAAACTCCATGACCGTTGGCATCACAATGCTCCATGTCATTGTCATCACGATGCTCCGTGAACCCTCTCATCACATTGCTCCATGCTCTTGTCATCACAAAGCTCTATGACACTTGTCATCACAATGCTCGATGCCCTTCTCATCACAATGCTCCATGCCCTTGACATTACAATCGTCCATGCCCCAAGTATCAGTGTTCCGTTCCCTTCTCATCACAATGCTCCATATCCAATCTCATCACAATAATCCATGAAACATTTCAGACCAATGCTCAATGCCCTTCTCATAACAATGCTCCATTACCTCTGTCATAACAATGCTCCATGACAACTGCCATCACAATGTTCCATGGCCTTGTCATAACAACGCTCCATGACCCTTGTCATCACAATGCCCCAAGACCCCTGTAATCACAAAGCTCCATGCCCTTGTCATCACAAAGCTCCATGACACATGTCATCAGAATGTTCCATGGCCATCTCGTCACAATGCTCCATGCCCTTGTCATCACAATGCTCCAAGACCCCTGCAGTCACAGTGATCCATGCACCTTTTCATCAGAATGCTCCATGAGACTTGTCATCACAAGTCTCCATGGTCATCTCATCACAATGCTCCAGGACATTGTCATCACCATGCTCCATGCACTTGTCATCACAATGCTCCAAGACCCCTGTAATCTCAATGCTCCCTCCCCCTTTTCATCAGAATGCTCCATGAGACTTGTCATCACATGTCTCCATGGTCTTCTCAACACAATGCTCCAGGACCTTGTTATCACCATGCTCCATTCCCTTGTCATCACAATGCTCAATGACCCCTGTCATCACAATACTCTATGAATATTTTCAGCCAAATGATCCATGACCTTCTCATCACAATGCTCCATGACCAATATCATCACAATGCTCCACGGCCACTGTCATCACAACACCTCATGACACCTGACAACACAGTGATCCGGGACACTTGTCATCACAATGCTCCAAGTCCCCTGTAATCAGAGTGATCCATGACCCCTGTCATCACAATAATCCATGAACATTTTCAGCCCAATGCTCCATGACCCTTGTCATCACAATGATCCATGACCTTGTCATCCCAATGCTCCATGACCCCTGTATTCACAATGCTCCGTGACGCTTTTCATCACAGTGCTCCATGACACCTGTCATCACAATGCTCCATGCCTTTGTCAGCAAAATGCTACATGACCTTGTCATTACAATGCTCTATGCGCTTATCATCACAATACTCCATTACCATTGTCATCACAATCCTCCATGAAACTTGGAATCACATTGCTTCATGCCCTTTTCATCACAATGCTCCATGCTCCTTGAAATCAAAATGATCCATGACCTCTGTTATCACAATACTCCAAACAGTTGTGATCACAGTGTTCCATAACACTTGTCATCAAAATGATCCATGATGCCTGTCATCACAATACTCCATGCCCTTTTCATCACAATGCTCCATGATATTTGTCATCACAATTCTCAATATACATGTCATCACAATGCTCCCTGACACTTGTCATCAGAATGCTGCTTGAACCCTGTCACGAAAAGGCTCCATGCATGTTTCATCACAAAGTCCCATGCCATTTTCATCACAATGCTCAATGCCATTGTCATCAAAATACTCCACATGCTTGTCATAAGAATGCTCCATGACCCTTGTCATCACAATTCTCCATGCACTTGTCAGCACAATGCTCCCTGACCCTTGTCATCACAATGCTGCAAGCCATTGTCATCACAATGCTCCATTACCTTTGTCATCAGAATCCTCCATCACACTTGGCATCACAATGCTCCATGCCATTGTCATCACAATGGGACATTACATATGTCATCACAATGCTCCCTGACACCTCTCTTCAAAATACTGCCTGACCTGGTCATCACAAAGCTCCATGCCCTTGTCATCACAATGCGCCATTCCAACTGCCATCACAATAATCCATGAAACTTATTAGACCAATGCTCCATGCCCTTGTCATCACAATGCTCCATGCTCTTGTTATCACAATGTTCCAAGACCCATGTAATCAGAATGCTCCATGCCCATTTTCATCAGTATGCTCCATGAGACTTGTCATCACAAGGCTCCATGGTTTTCTCATCACAATGCTCCATGCCCTTGTCATCTCAATGCTCCATGACCTCTGTCATCACAATGCTCCGTGACTCCAGTCATCACAATGCTTCATAAGGTTTGTCATCACAATGTTCCATGCCCGCGTCATCACAAGGCTCTGTGACCTTTGTAACCACAATGCTCCATGAATTTTTCATCACAATGCTCCGGACACTTGTCATCACAATGCTCCATGCCTTTGTCAGAACAATGCTCCATGACCCTTGTCATCACAATGCACCATGCGCTTTTCATCACAATGATCCACAACCTTGTCATCGCTATGCTCCATAAACATTGTAATCACAATGCTCCATGCACTTCTCATCCAAATGCTCTCTCACATGAGATATCACAATGTTCCCTCACTAGTCATCACAATCCTCCCTCACCCCTGTTATCACAATGTTCCATGACCCCTGTCATCACAATGCTACATTCGCTTCTCAGAACAATGTTCCATGACCCCTGACATCACAATGTTCCATAAACCCTGTCATCAAAATGCTCCATGACCATTTTCACCTCAAAGCTCCATGACGCCTGACATCACAGTGTTCTATAACCCCAGTCATCAAAATGTTCCATTACAAATTTCATCAAATTGCTGCATGACCCGGTCATCAAAATGCTCCCTGCCCTTCTCATCACAATGCACTTCACCCTTGTCATCAAAATGCTCCATGACTTTGGTCATCACAAAGCTCCATGACCCTTGGCATCACAATACTCCATGTCATTGTCATGACAATGCTCCATAAACCCTCTCATCATATTGCTCCATGCTCTTGTCATCACAAAGCTCCATGCCACTTGTCACCACAATGCTTGATGCCCGTCTCATCACAATGCTCCTTGCCCTTGTCATTAAAATCCTCCATGACTCATGTATCACAGTGTACCGTGCCCTTGTCATCACAATGCTCCATGCCCACTCTCAGAGCAATAATCCATGAAATATTTCAGACCAATGCTCAATGCCCTTCTCATCACAATGCTCCATTACCTCTGTCATAACAATGCTCCATGACCCCTGCCATCACAATGTTCCACGGCCTTCTCATCACAAGGTTCCATGACCCTTGTCATCACAATGCTCCCAGACCCATGTAATCACAGAGCTCCATGCCCTTGTAATCACAAAGCTCCATGACGCATGTATTCAGAATGTTCCATGGCCTTCTCCTCACAATGCTACATGCCCTTGTCATCACAATTCTCCAAGACCCCTATAATCACAATGCTCCATGCCCCTTTTCATCAGAATGCTCCATGAGTCTTGTCATCACAAGTCTCCATTGTCATCTCATCACAGTGCTCCAGGAACATGTCATCACCATGCTCCATTCCCTTGTCATCACAATGCTCCATGACCCCTGTCATCACAATACTCCATGATTATTTTCAGCCCAATGCTCCATGACATTCTCATCACAATGCTCCATGACCAATATCATCACAATGCTCCATTACTTTTGTCATCAGAATCCTCCATGGCACTTGCCATCACAATGCTCCATGCAGTTGTCATCACAATGGGACATTTCATATGTCATCACAATGCTCCCTAATACCTCTCTTCACAATACTGCATGACATGGTCATCACAATGCTCCATGCCCTTGTCATTAAAATGCGCCATTCCAACTGTCATCACATTAAACCATGAAACGTATTAGACCAAAGCTCCATGCCCTTGTCATCACAATGCTCCATGCAATTGTTATCACAGTGTTTCAAAATCCCTGTAATAAGAATGCTCCATGCCCCTTTTCATCAGTATGCTCCATGAGACTTGTACTCACAAGGCTCCATGGTTTTCTCATCACAATGCTCCAGGACCTTGTCATCACAATGCTTCACGACATTGTCATGAAAATTCTCAATGGCCCTTGTCATCATAATGCTCCAAGCCCTATTCATCACAATGCTCCATTATATTTGTCATCACAATCCTCCATTACATTTGGCATCACAATGCTCCATGCCATTGTCATCGCAGTGGACCATGACATATGTCATCACAATGTTCCCTGACACCTTTCTTCACAATACTCCATGCACTTGTCATCACAATGCCCCATGCCCTTGTCATCACAATGCACCATGTCCACTGTCATCACAATAATCTATGAAACATATCAGACCAATGCTCCATGCCCCTGTCATCACAATGCTCCATGCCCTAGTCATCACAATGCTCCATTATCCCTGTAATCACAGTGGTCCGTGACTCCAGTCATCATAATGCTTCATAACGTTTGTCATTACAACGGTCCATGCCCGCGTCATCACAAGGCTCTGTGACATTTGTAACCACAATCCTCCATGAACTTTTCATCACAATGCTCCGTGACCCTTGTCATCACAATGTTCCATTTCTTTGTCATCACCATGCTGCATTCCCTTGTCATCACAATGCTCCATGACACCAGTCATCACAATAATCCATGAACATTTTTAGCCCAATGCTCCACGAACTACTCATCACAATGCTCCATGGCCAATATCATCACAATGCTCCATGACCACTGTCATCACAGCACTCCATGACACCTGACAACACAATGATCCAGGACTCTTGTCGTCACAATGCTCCATTCCCTAGTCATCACAATGCTCCATGACCCCTGTATTCACAATGCTCCAAGCCCTTGTCATCACAAGGCTCCATTAAATTTGTCATCAGAATCCTCCATGACACTTGACATCACAATGTTCCATTCCATTGTAATCACAATGGGCCATTACATATATCATCACAGTGCTCCCTGAAACCTGTCTTCACAATAGTGCATGACCTGGTCATCACAATGCTCCATGCCCCTGTCATCACAATGCACCATGCCCACTGTCAGCACAATAATCTATGAAACATTTCAGACCAATTCTCCATGCCCCTGTCATCACAATGTTCCGTGCTCTTGTCATCACAATGCTCCATGACCCCTGTCATCACAATTCTCCATGACTCCAGTCATCACAATGCTTCATAATGTTTGTCATCACAACGGTCCATGCCCGTGTCATCACAAGGCTCTGTGACCTTTGTAACCACAATGCTCCATGAACTTTTCATCACAATGCTCCGTGACCCTTGTCATCACAATGCTCCATGCCTTTGTCAGAACAATGCTCCATGACCCTTGTCATCACAATGTGCCATGTGCTTTTCATCACAATGATCCACAACCTTGTCATCGCTATGCTCCATAAACCTTGTAATCACAATGCTCCATGCACTTCTCATCAAAATGCTCTCTCACCAGAGATATCACAATGTTCCAACACTAGTCATCACAATCCTCTCTCACCCCTGTTATCACAATGTTCCATGACCCCTGTCATCACAATGCTACATCCGCTTATCAGCACAATATTCCATGACCCCTGACATCACAATGTTCCATAACCCCTGTCATCAAAGTGCTCCATGACCCTTTTCATCCCAAAGCTCCATGACCCCTGGCATCACAATGTTCTATAAAACCTGTCATCTAAGTGTTCCATTACACTTTTCATCAAATTGCTGCATGACCCTGTCATCAAAATGCTCCCTGCCCTTCTCATCACAATGCACCACACCCTTGTCATCAAAATGCTCCATGGCCTTTGTCATCACAAAGATCCATGACCCTTGGCATCACAATGCTCCATGTCATTGTCATCACAAAGCTCCATGACCCTTGGCATCACATTGATCCATGTCATTGTCATCACAAATCTCCATGACCCTTGGCATCACATTGCTCCATGTCATTGTCATCACAATGCTCCATGAACCCTCTCATCACATTGCCCATGCACTTGTCATTACAATCCTCCATGACTCATGTATCACAGTGTACCGTGCCCTTATCATCACAATGCTCCTTGCCCGGGCCTCCCTGGTGGCGCAGTGGTTGAGAGTCCGCCTGCCGATGCAGGGGATGTGGGTTCGTGCCCCGGTCTGGGAGGATCCCATATGCCGCGGAGCGGCTGGGCCCGTGAGCCATGGCCGCTGGGCCTGCGCATCCGGAGCCTGTGCTCCGCGGCGGGGGAGGCCACAGCAGTGAGAGGCCCGCATACCGCAAAAAAAAACAAAAAAACAATGCTCCTTGCCCACACTCATCACAATAATCCATGAAACATTTCAGACCAATGCTCAATCCCCTTCTCATCACAAAGTTCCATAACCTCTGTCATAACAATGCTCAATGTCCCCTGCCATCACAATGTTCCACGGCCTTGTCATCACAAGGCTCCATGACCCTTGTCATCACAATGCTCCAAGACTCCTGTAATCACAATGCTCAATTCCCTTGTCATCACAAAGCTCCATGACGCATGTCATTAGAATGTTCCATGGTATTCTCCTCACAATGCTCCATGCCCTTGTCATTACAATGCTCCAAGACCACTGTAATCACAATGCTCCATGCCCCTTTTCATCAGAATGCACCATAAGAATTGTCATCACAAGTTTACATGGTCCTCTAATCAAAAAGCTCCAGGACTTTTTCGTCACCATGCTCCATTCCCTTGTCATCACAATGCTCCATGACCCCTGTCATCACAATAATCAATGAATATTTTCAGCCCAATTGTCCATGACCTTCTCAACACAATGCTCCATGACCAATATCATCACAATGCTGAATGACCGCTGTCATCACAACACTCCATGACACCTGACAACACAATGATCCGGGACTCCTGTCATCACAATGCTCCAAGACCCATGTAATCACAATGCTCCATGACCCCTGTCATCACAATGCACCATGCCCTTGTCATCACAACGCTCCATGAACCCTCTCATCACAATGCTCCTTGACTCCAGTAATCACAATGCTTCATAACATTTGTCATCACAATGGTCCATGCTCGCGTCATCACAAGACTCTGTGACCTTTGTAAACACAATGCTCCATGAACTTTTCATCACAGTGCTCCGTGACCCTTGTCATCACAATGCTCCATGCCTTTGTCAGAAAAATTTTCCATGACGCTTGTCATCACAATGTACCACGTGCTTTTCATCACAACGGTCCACAAATTTGTCATGGCAATGCTCCATAAACCTTGTAATCACAATGCTTCATGCCCTTCTCATCACAATGCTCCATTACCCCTGTCATAACAGTGCTCCATGACCCCTGCAATCACAATGTTCCACGGCCTTGTCATCACAATGCTCCATGACACTTGTCATCACAATGCTCCAAGACCCCTGTAATCACAATGCTCCATGCCCCTGTCATCACAATACTCCATGAACATTTTCAGCCCAATGCTCCATGACACTTGTCATCACAATGATCCATGCCCTTGTCATCCCAATGCTCCATGACCCCTGTATTCACAATGCTCCGTGACGCCTGTCATCACAGTGCTCCATGACACCTGTCATCACAATCCTCCATGCCTATGTCAGCAAAATGCTACATGACCTTGTCATTACAATGCTCTATGCGCTTGTCATCACAATTCTCCATTACCATTGTCATCACAATCCTCCATGAACTTTGGGATCACATTGCTTCATGTCCTTGTCATCACAATGCTCCATGCTCCTTGAAATCAAAATGATCCATGACCTCTGTCATCACAATGCTCCAAACCATTTTGATCACAATGTTCCATAACACTTGTCAACACAACGCTCCATGATGCCTATCATCACAATACTCCATGCCTTTTTCATCACAATGCTCCATGACCTTTGTCATCACAATTCTCAATACACTTGTCATCACAATGCTCCCTGACACTTGTCGCCAGAATGCTCCTTGAAGCCTGTCACGAAAAGGCTCCATGCCTTTTTCATCACAATGCCCCATGCCGTTTTCATCACAATGTTCCATGCCATTGTCATCAAAATACTCCACAAGCTTGTCATCAGAATGCTCCATGACGCTTGTCATCACAATGCTCCATGCACTTGTCAGCACAATGCTCCATGACCCCTGTCATCACAATGCTCCGTGACTCCAGTCATCACAATGCTTCATGACCTTTGTCATCACAATGGTCCATGCTCTCGTCATCAACAGTCTCTGTGACCTTTTTAACCACAATGCTCCATGAACTTTTCATCACAATGCTCTTTGACCCTTGTCATCACAATGCTCTATGCCTTTCTCACCACAATGCTCCATGACCCTTGTCATCATAATGCTCCATGTACTTGTCATCACAGTGCTCCACAATCTTGTCATCACAATGCTCCATAAACATTGTCATCACAATGCTCCATGCACTTCTCATCAATATGCTCTCTCACCACTGATATCACAATGATACATCACTATTCGTCACAATACTCCATCACCCCTGTCATCACAATTTTCCATGACTCCTGTCATCACAGTGCTACATGCACTAATCATCACAATGTTCGATGACCCCTGACATCACAATGTTACATAACACCTGTCATCAAAATGCTCCATGACCCTTTTCATCAAAATGCTCCATGACCCCTGACATCACAATGTTCCATAAACACTGTCATCAAAATGTTCCATGACACTTTTCATCAAATTGCTCCATGACACTGTGATCACAATGCTCCTTGCCCTTCTAATCACAATGCACAACAACATTGTCATCAAAATGCTCCCTGACACTTGTTGTCTGTATGCTCCTTGAACCCTGTCATGACGAGGCTCCATGCCTCTTTCATCACAATGATCCATGCCCTTTTCTTCACAGTGCTCCAAGACCCCTCTAATCACAATGCTCCATGCCCTTGTCATCACAAAGCTCAATGACGCATGTCATCAGCATGCTCCTTGTCCTTCTCCTCAAAATGCTCCATGCCCTTGTCCTCACAAAGTTCCAAGACCCCTGTATTCACAATGCTCCATGCCCCTTTTCATCAGTATGCTCCATGAGACTTGTCATCACAAGGCTCCATGGTTTTCTCATCACAATGCTCCAGGACATTGTCATCACAATGCTTCACGACCTTGTCATGAAAATTCTCAATGGCCCTTGTCATCATAATGCTCCAAGCCCTAGTCATCACAATGCTCCTTTATATTTGTCATCACAATCCTCCATTACATTTGGCATCAAAATGCTCCATGCCATTGTCATCGCAATGGACCATGACATATATCATCCCAATGCTCGCTGACACCTGTCTACACAATACTCCATGACATTCTCATCACAATGCTGCATGCCCTTGTCATCGCAGTCGACCAAGACATAGGTCATCACAATGCTCCTTGACACCTGTCTTCACAATAATCCATGACCTTCACATCACAATGCTGCATGCCCTTGTCATCACAATGCACCATGCCCACTGTCATCACAATAATCTATGAAACTTTTCAGTCCAATGCTCCATGCACCTGTCATCACAATGCTCAATGTCCTTGTCATCACAATGCTCCATGACCCCTGTCATCACAATGCTCCGTGACTCCAGTCATCACAATGCTTCATAACGTTTGTCATCACAATGCTCCCTGCCCCAGTCATCACAAGGCTCTGTGACCATTGTAACCACAATGCTCCATGAAATTTTCATCACAATGCTCCATGACACTTATCATCACAATGTTCCTTGCCTTTGTCCGAACAATGCTCCATGACCCTTGTCATCCCATTGTGCTACACACTTTTCTTTACAAAGGTTCACAAACTTGTCATTGCTATGCTCCATAAACCTTGTAATCACAGTGATCCATGCACTTCTCAACAAAATGCTCTCTCACCAGAGATATCACAATGTTCCATCCCTAGTCATCACCATACTCCCTCATCCCTGTAATCACAATGTTCCATGACCCCTGTCATCTCAATGCTACATCCACTTATCATCACAATGTTCCATGACACCTGACATCACAATGTTCCACCACCCCTGTCATCAAAATGCTCCATGACCCTTTTCAACCCAAAGCTCCATGACCAATGACATCACAATATTCTATAACCCCTCTCATCAAAATAATCCATTACACTATTCCTCAAATTGCTGCATGACACTGTCATCAAAATGATCCCTGCCTTTCTCATCACAATGCACCACGCCCTTGTCAACAAAAGGCTCCATGACCTTTGTCTTCACAAAGATCCATGATCCTTGACATCACTATGCTCCATGTCATTGTCATCACAATGCTCCATGAACCCTCTCATCACATTGCTCAATGCCATTGTCATCAGAAAGCTCCATGACACTTGTCATCACAATGCTCGATGCCCTTCTCATCACAATGCTCCATGCCGTTGTTTTTACATTCCTCCATGACCCATGTAACAGTGTTCCGTGGCCATGTCATGACAATGCTTCATGCCCACTCTCATCACAATAATCCATGAAATATTTCAGACCAATATTCAGTGCTCTTCTCATCACAATGCTCCATTACCTCTGTCATAACAATGCTCCATGACGCCTGCCATCACAATTTTCCACGGCCTTGTCATCACAAGGCTCCATGACCCTTGTCATCACAATGCTCCTAGACCCCTGTAATCACAATTCTCCATGCCCTTGTCATCACAAAACTCCATGTCGTATGTCATCAGAATATTCCATGTCTTTCTCATCACAATGCTAAATGCACACTTCTTCACAATGCTCTAAGATCCCTGTAATCACAATGCTTCATGCCCTTTTTCATCAGTATGCTCCATGAGACTTGTCATCACAAGGCTCCATGGTCTTCTCATCACAATGCTCCATGCCCTTGTCATCACACTGCCCCATGACCCGTCATCACAATGCTCCGTGACTCCATTCATCACAATGCTGCATGACCTTTGTCATCAAAATGGTCCATTACCGAGTCATCAAAAGTCTCTCTGATATTTTTTACCAAAATGTTCCATGAAATTTTCATCACAGTGCTCCATGCCTTTGTCAGAACAATGCTCCATGACCCTTGTCATCACAATGTGCCACGTGCTTTTCATCACAACGGTCCACAACCTTGTCATCGATATGCTCCATAAACCTTATAATCCCAATGCTCCATGCACTTCTCATCAAAATGCTCTCTCACATGAGATATCATAATGTTCCATCACTAGTCATCACATTACACCCTCACCCCTGTAATCACAATGTTCCATGACCCCTGTCATCACAATGCTACCTCCCCTTATCATCACAATGTTCCATGACCCCTGGCATCACAATGTTCCACAACCCCTGTCATCAAAATGCTCCATGACCCTTTTCATCCCAAAGCTCCATGACCCCTGACATCACAATGTTCTATAACCCATGTCATCAAATTGTTCCATTACAATTTTCATCAAATTGCTGCATAACCCTGTCCTCAAACTGCTCCCTGCCCTTCTCATCACAATGCACCACACCCTTGTCATCAAAATGCTCCATGACATTTGTCATCACAAAGCTCCATGACCCTTGACATCACAATGCTCCATGTCATTGTCATCACAATGCTCCATGAACACTCTCATCACATTGCTCCATGCCCTTGTCATCACAAAGCTCCATGACACTTGTCATCACTGTGCTCGATGCCCTTCTCATCACAATGCTCCATGCCCTTGTCATTACAATCCTCCATGACCAATGTATCACAGCGTTCCGTGCTCTTGTCATCACAATGCTCCATGCGCACTCTCATCACAATAATCCATGAAATATTTCACAACAATGCTTCCTGCCCTTCTCATCACAATGCTCCATTACACCTGTCATAACAATGTTTCATGACCCCTGCCATCACAATGTTCCACGGCCTTGTCATTCACAAGGCTCCATGACACTTGTCATCACAATGTTCCAAGAACCCTGTAATCACAATGCTCCATGCCCTTGTCATCAGAAAGCCCCATGATGCATGTCATCAGAATGTTCCATGGACTTCTCATCACAATGCTCCATGCCCTTGTCATCACAATGCTCCAAGACCCTTGTTATCAAAATGCTCGATGCCCCTTTTCATCTCAAAGCTCCATGAATCCTATCATCACAATGCACCATGCCCATCATCATAATGCTTCAGGCTATTGTCATCACAATGAAATCAAAATGCTCCATGACCTCTGTCATCACAATGCTCCAAACCGTTGTGATCACAAGATTCCATAACACTTATCATCACAACACCCCATGATGCTCATAATCACAGTTATCCATGGTCTTCTCATCACTATGCTCCATAACCTTTGTCATCACAATGCTCAGTACACTGGTCATCACAATGCTCCCTGACACTTGTCGTCAGTATGCTCCTTGAACCCTGTCATGACAAGGCTCCATGCCTTCTTCATCACAATGATCCATGCCCATTTCATCACAGTGCTCCAAGACACCTGTAATCACAATGTTCCATGCACTTGTCATCACAGTGCTCCATGACGCATTCATCAGAATGCTCCATGTCCTTCTCTTCACAATGCTCCATGCCCTTGTCATAACAATGCTCCAAGACCACTGTAATCACAATGCTCCATGCCCCTTTTCATCAGAATACTCCATGAGAGTTTTCATCACATGTCTCCATGGTCTTCTCATCACAATGCTCCAGGACCTTGTCATCACCATGCTCCATTTGCTTGTCATCACAATGTTCCATGACCCCTGTCATCAGAGTACTCCATGAACATTTTCAGCCCAATTCTCCATGACACTCTCATCACAATGCTCCATGACCAATATCATCACAATGCTCCATGACCACTGTCATCACAACACTCCATTACCCCTGACAACACAGTGAGCCGGGACTCTTGTCATCACAATGCTCCATGACCCCTGTCATCACAATACTCCATAAACATTTTCAGCCCAATCTTCCATGACACTTGTCATCACAATGATCCATGCCCTTTTCATCCCAATGCTCCATGACCCCTGTATTCACAATGCTCTGTGACGCATGTCATCACAGTGCTCCATGACACCTGTCATCACAATTCTCCATGCCTTTGTCAGCAAAATGCTACATGAACTTGTCATTACAATGTTCTATGAGCTTGTCATAAAAATACTCCTTTACCATGGTCATCACAATCCTCCATGAAACTTGGTATCACATTGTTTCTTGCCCTTGCCATCACAATGCTCCATGCTTCTTGAAATCAACATGATCCATGACCTGTGTCATCACAATGCTCCAAACACTTGTGATCACAATGTTCCATAACACTTGTCATCACGAAGCTCCATGATGCCTGTCATCACAATACTCCATGCCCTTTTCATCACAATGCTCCATGACCTTTGTCATCACAATTCTCAATACACTTGTCATCACAATGCTCCCTGACACTTGTCTTCAGAATGCTCCATGAACCCTGTCACGAAAAGGCTCCATGCCTTTTTCCTCACGATGCCCCATGCAGTTTTCATCACAATGATCCATGCCATTGTCATCAAAATACTCCACAAGCTTGTCATCAAAATGCTCCATGACCCTTGTCATCACAATTCTCCATGCACTTGTCAGCACAATGCTCCCTGACCCTTGTCATCACAATGCTCCAAGCCATTGTCCTCACACTGTTCCATTACCTTTGTCATCAGAATCCTCCATGACACTTGCATCACAATGCTCCATGCCATTGTCATCACAATGGGCCATTACATATGTCATCACAATGCTCCCTGACACCTGTCTCCACAATACTGTATGACCTGGTCTTCACAATGCTCCATGCCCTTGATATCACAAAGCTCCATGACCCCTGTCAAAACAATGTTCCGTGACTCCAGTCATCACAATGCTTCATGACCTTTGTCATCACAATGGTCCATGCCCTCATCATCAACAGTCTCTGTGACCTTTTTAACCACAATGCTCCATGAACTTTTCATCACAATGCTCTTTGACCGTTGTCATCACAATACTCTATGCCTTTCTCAGTACAATGCTCCATGACCATTGTCATTACAATGCTCCATTCGCTTGACAGCACAATGCTCCTTGACACATGTCATCACAATTTGCCATGGCTTGTCATCACAGTGCTCCACAATCTTGTCATCACAATGCTCCATAAACCTTGTCATCACAATGCTACATGCACTTATCATCACAATGTTCGATGACCCCTGACATCACAATGTTCCATAACCCCTGTCACCAAAATGCTCCATGACCCTTTTCATCAAAATGTTCCATGTCCCCTGACATCACAATGCTCCATGACCCCTGTCATCACACTGCTCCATGCTCCTTGAAATCACAATGATCCATGACCTCTGTGTTCAAAATGCTCCAAACCCATGTGATCACAATGTTCCATAACCCTTGCCATCACAACGCTCCATGATGCCTGTCATCACAATGCTCCATGCCCTTTTCATCACAATGCTCCATGCCATTGTCATCACAATACTCCACAAGCTTGTCATCTGAATGCTCCATGACACTTGTCATCACAATGCTCCATGAGCACTGTCATCACAATGCTCCATACCACGTGTCATTACAGTGCTCCATGACGCTCGCCATTCACAATTATCCGTGGTCTTCTCATCACAATGCTCCACACGCTTGTCATCAAAATGCTCCATGACTCTTGTCATCACCATGTTCCATGGCCACTGTCATCACAATTATCCACACCCCTTGTCATTATAGCGCTCCATGACGCTCATCCTCAAAATTATCCATGGTCTTCTCAACACAATGCTCCATGGTCTTGCCATCACAATGCTCCATGCCCTGGTCGTCACAATGCTCCACACTCCCTGTCATCACAATTCTCCACGTTCTTGGCAACACTATGTTCCATGACACTTTCCATCACAGTGTTAAATGCTTTGTCATCACAATACTCAACAAGCTTGTCATCACAATACTCCATGACCCTTGTCATCACAATGATCCATGACCCCTGTCATCACAATGCTCCATGAGACGTATCATCACAATGCTCCATGCCCCTTGTCATTACAGTGTTCCATGATGCTCGTCACCAGAATTATCCATGGTCTTCTCATCACAGTGCTCCACGGTCTTGCCATCACAATGCTCCATGCCCTGGTCATCACAATTCTCCACGTCCTTGTCATCACAATGCTCCATGACAGTTCTCATCACAATGTTACATGCTCTTGTCATCACAATTCTCCATGCACTTGTCATCGCAATGCCCCCTGACCCCTGTCATAGCAAGCCGCATGCCTTTGTCATCACAATGCTTCACGATATTTTCATCAAAATTCTCAATGGCCGTTGTCATCACAATGCTCCATGCCCTTGTCATCACAATGCTCCATGACCCTTGTCATCACAATGCTCCAAGCCTTTGTCATCACAATGCTCCAAGCCTTTGTCATCACAATTCTCCATTACCTTTCTCATCAGAATCCTCCATGACACTTGGAATCACAATGTTCCATGCCATTGTCATCACAATGGTACATGAAATATGCCATTACAATGCTCCCTGACACCTGTCTTCACCATACTCCATGACCTTGTCATCACAATGCTCCATGCCCCTGTCATCACAATGTGCCATGCCCACTGTCAACACAATTATCCATGAAACTTGTCAGACCAAAGCTCCATGCCCCTGTCATCACAATGCTACATGACCCCAGTCATCACAATGCTCCGTGTGTCCCGTCATCACAAGGCTTCATGACCTGTGTCATCACAATGGTCAATGCCCTCATCATCACAATGCTCTGTGAAATTTGTCACCACAATGCTCCATGACCTTTTCATCACAGTGCAGATACGTCCATGAGTGCAAGTGCCCTATGCTCTGTAGCTCATCTTTTAGATGTTTTAGCAAACACAATACACTTCTCCATAGTGGCCGTTGGCAAATTACAATTCCACTATCAGCCTCACAGGGCTCCCTTTTCTCCTCGCCCTGTCCTGCATTTCTGGTGTTTACACTTTATGTGGATGGCCCTTCTGACTGATGTGAAGTGATACATTTTGTAGTATTGATTTCCAGTGCCTACCTGTTTGGTTGGATAAAAAGTGTGTATGGCCTTTACTTGAATATATTCGGAAAAAATTGCATACGCCCTTTTGGGCCAACTGCATCATTGGCGATGTTCAGCCCCTTTTCTTGTGTTTTAATGGGGAGTCCTTTCTACCTCTTCAAATCTGTTTCCTGCCACTCTCCCTTGCTTACAACTCCTTTTCTGTGACTTACCTCAAGACATTTTTCGACGATAGATATTTTCAACTCTGCAGATTCATGAATTTTAGTGCCCCTGAGTTCCATTTTTCAACTTGTGTTTTTGGAAACTGGACACAAAACAGCGGGATTTCCTCTAGCCCTATTCTGTTTCCGTGGGCAATTCTAGCCTTTGATGAATTTGTCTTCCAGATTGGAAATTAGAGTGGCATGTTCCTGTCCGAACAACTAAGACTTGTCTCTAAATTTTTCTCATCCTTCCGCTTCATCCTCTGGACAAATTCCAAACTGTGTGCAACAGGATGTTGACGGTGCTGATATCCCCAAGTGAGGAGATTGTTAGGAAAGATGCTGGAGGGGTGAACCCGAGCACCAGACAATGAGGAGATGAGGTGCCTTTTCCAAACTCTTTCTGAACAAATGGTGTACCATCCTCTAGGTGTGACAGGCATGTTTTAGCTGTAGGAAGGGTCCCGTGCATGGAAGGAGAACACCAGGGATTTTTCCAAATCAGTGCCTCCCTGTACCCCAAACTGGGGAATTTTTAAACTACGGCTACACGTATGTCCATTAAGCGCCTTGGGAAATAGGCAGAGCCCAAACTTTAGATGATTGAAATCTTCAGGGTCAGAAGCGTTCACCATCGGCCTTGCTTAGGTTACATTTTATCTGTCTTCGATAGACGATGTCAATAAAAATATCTATTCTTTTTCAGATTATTTCCACTTATAGGTTATTGCAAAATATTCAGTGTAGTTCCCTGTGCTATACAGTAGTTCCTTGTTGATGATCTATTTTATACATAGCAGTGTGTATGTGTTAATCCCACACTGTTAATTTATCCCTTCTCCTACCTTTCCCCTTTGGTAATAATAAATTATAAGATTTTATACTTCTCAGAAATGGGGGAGCTGAAAGAGAGGTATCCTTTTCAATGGAAAAGCATTCAAAACAAGATTGAAGCTTCAGCCAAGAGTATTCGATGTACATCCATGGAAATAAATCACTTCATTTCTCTAATGTTGACCTGACAAATAAGACAGACGTCTTCACTGAACTTGCTTATAGTAAAGTGATGGAAATATCAAAGGTAAGTCTTAGAAACATCTTATTTTACCCGAGCATTATACACTGCTCTATGTTAACTACAGTTTGGCTCACACATCTGTTCATTGAAGTTACAATGTTCTCAAATTCTGTTACTGATCCTCCAGAGTGGACCCCAACAGAAGTCCCCGTGCCCAGTGTCATTGGAGCCAACAGATCAAGACTGAGTTTGGTTCAGAAGCAAAGGAAACATTATTTTGAAAACAGAATGGAGAGGTGAGAGCGTGCACTCCCCCACGGGCTGTGGGCTGGGATGCTGTGTAGGGATCCCAGGAGCGTCACTGGGAGGGAGGGGATGGAGGTCTCGACGGCCGGGTTGGCTGAAGCTCAGGCTCTATTCCGTGGAGTCTGCATGGGACCCCGCTAGCTGAGGTGTGGACCTAGCCATTCTGCACTACGAAATCGGGTCTGAAGTGCCGGGTGTGGGACCTCTGCATGCGGAACCCTAGGAGCACGTGAAATTAGACAAAGCACAAAGGAAAAACATGTTAGACTTTATTTTATTGCCCAGAATATCTTTTTATTTCCCAGGAATTTTTAATGAACGTTGCCAGAGACGAACACCTCCTCTGCTTTTTGTTCTGTTCCTCATTCTTGGGGTGTTGAGGGTGCAGACCCCTCTTTTGTAACTGCTTCATGCTGTGGTGGGAGCCCTGATACTTCGGGGGAGGGGCAAAACGTCTCCCCACCAGCCTCCAGGTGAGGTTGATTGTCGCAAGGCCTCCTACCTCACTTCTCGTCCGCCTGAGCACCAGCATTGGAAGTGTTATAGATTCTAATGACCTTTAAGTGTCCAGGAGAGAGATGTGCAGAGATGCTGAGGTGGCAGGTTTCACCCCACCCCACATTTGTTCGGTGACCTTAGGCTGACGGTTTTTGCCAGCCTAGATGCTCTGACCAGTAGTCTGTGCTTTCTTTAATTAGGTCCCTGAATTAATGTACAAACAGCACCATGTGTCAGAACCGTGCCCGCGCAACTCCCAGACAGTCCAGGGTCAGTGGTGATCCAGGACCGTGACGTCCACTGAGTCAACGGCCTTTAGAAGTAGCCAGCAGTCCAGCCGGTCATATTGGCCACCATCACCGCGGTGTCTGTAGGGTTTTCTATGGTGAAAGCGTGATATACTTTTCCCCCGCCAAGCTTATTAGCTCCCCTCTGGGTGCAGTAAGTCCTGCAAGCAGTAGTCTGCTCTTTCGGGGCACAGTCTTGTTGTTTTCTGAGAGAAACTCCAGGTCAAGTGATGGTCACATGAGTCATCTTGGGGGCCCGTTGCCCCCATTTGTCTCTCTGGAGGTTGGAGTTGGAGGGCCTCCTCACTCGAGGTCAGTGTGTCCACAGAGCGACCCCTGCAACTTCAGGGCATGATGGGTGGTTAGGATCACGACATGGGGTCCTTTTCCCTTAGGAGGGGGCTGGTCTTGTGGGCTGCTGATTTCTAGCTTTTTAGATACCCCAGTATCCTGGCCTGATGAGTCGGTGGGCAAAACCCTTGGTGACCATAGTTTATCATACCTGAAGGGCATTCTTGTGTTGCTCCATTTCAAGTGGTCCCAGTTTTTGCACTAAGGCTCCAAGGGCAATTAACCTTTGACCGGTTATGTAAAGGTCAAAGGGTTTAGCTAAATTAGCGAGTTCCTGGGCAAGGGTCTGAATTGACTGCTCTTTCCATTCTTGAAAGGCTGCTTCTGGATTCTATTCAAAAGGATCATCATCTTTTCGTGTCAGTGTTTCATGTAGAGGCCCAGCTATTAGACTGTAGTTAGGGATCCAGATGCAGAAAACCTTGGCCTCCCCAGGAACCCCTAAGCTGTCTTCTAGTTTTAGAAGAGGTAAGGCTGCAAGTGGCTTCTTCCCTATCCTGGGATGCGTTTCTCTGAATATCTGTGAGAATGAAGCCCAGGCATGTCACCTGAGCCTGGGATATTTGAGCCTTTTTCTTGGACACCTTCTATCCTTTCTTGGCTAGGTAGTTCCGAGGCGTCTTTAGTAGGCCTGGCGATCAGAATGTCATCTGCATATTGAAGGAGGGTTCCCTTTTACAGAGGTAGAACTTTTAGGTCTTTAGAGGACATTTCCCCAATGATGGTGTGGGGATTTTTGAACCATTGGGGCAGGACGGCCCAGCATTATTGCTTGTGTTGCATGTTGTGTCCTGCCACTCACAAGCCAAAAATTCTTGTGACTCTGAGCTGAATGGAATACAGAAGAAGGCATCATTGAAGTCTAATACAGAATGCCATGGCCTGGTGGATGGTAGAATGAGCAGCAGGGTGTAGGAAATAGGAGCTACTGGATGTATATCCTCGGTGGCTTCACTGACTGACCTGATATCCTTTACCAGGTCTCCAGCAGCCCATGGGGCTCTCGTGGTCAGGCCAATCCCAGGATATGGAGCTCACCTGGGCTGCATCCCGCACCCCACAGCCCACGGGGCTCTCGTGGTCAAGTCCTTCCCAGGGTATGGAGCTCACCTGTGCAGCTAACCAGCACCCCATGGGGCTCTCATAGTCAGGCCCTTCCCAGGATACGGAACTCCCCTGGGCAGGTACCCCAGCAGGGCTGGACACCCAGGAACTGTGCACATAGCCCACCTTGCAGAGAACCCCCAGCTCACCTGTCGCTCACAGCTGACACAGAACACCTCAGAGCAGGACTTGAACTAACAAACAGCAGCTCTGACAGGTCTGTGACCCTGGCTATCACTCTGTGCAGCCTCTCTCTGCCTGGTCTTCCAGACACTTCCACTGCAGCCAGGGAACCAGGCCTCTGTCTCCACCCACCATCACTCCTCTCCCTGACTCCTGGGTTCCTCTCATTAGGATACGGTCTTCTTGAAGTTGTTTTCCACTCATGGTCCAGATAAAATGATAAGAAAACAAGCCGCAGCTGCAGCCCCTTGTCTAGCCTGACTCTCAAGATCCCACACCTCTTCCTTGGGCCTGGCCCGTTTAACAAGTTTCATTTTCTGCAACTGTGAGCCCCTGAGGGGTGAGGATTGGCTGATTTGGGCAGCCTGACACTGCCTGCCAGCCCTCCCCAGGTGTGCCTGTGTTGAGGTCAATATAAACACCTCTCCAGTCAGCAAGAGCCCCTGTAGCTGTGCCTGACACCATATTCTCTGCCCCGTCAGCAGTGTCGGGGCTGGGGTGGTGGTACGGAGGGAGAGGCCGTGGCTTTGTGGGTGGCCCAGTGTGAGTGGGGATCTGCTGGTCTTTCTGCAGGAGTTGCCAGGCTGCCACCTGCTAAAGAAGAGGATGTGTCATCCATACCTGCCGCTGGAATTTCTCCCCAGTCAGAGGTGAGGAAGTAAAAAAGCAGTGGGGGCCATGGCAGGAGGGGTATCTCAGGCAGGGAAATGGAAAGATTCCAGAAGAGCATCTGGGGCCAGGACCATCCTGACTGGCCTGCAGGCACCAAGTCGGCCTGCGTGCTCTCGTTAGTGTGGCTCCACAGCCCTTCCTCTAGGCTTGCAAGTGCTTGTACATATTCAGGTGTTTTACCTGGAAAGGGTGGGAAGAGTTCAGCTGCAGCAGGACTGGGGCTCAGCTCACATTTACTCACAGACGCCTCGACACAGTCCCCCAGCTTTGCAATGAGGATGCTCCTTGTCGGGGGGAGCACTGCTGAGTGCATGGGAGACGATTTCCCACCTCTGACCAACTTAAGAATTTTTTACCACTGGAGCAAGTGCCCTGATACGATTTTCCTCTGTATAACTGATGGGTTCTGTTTTTTGTTTTTTGTTTTTTTCTTTTTTTCTTTTTGGTTCAAGGTAGATTTTATTTATTCCTCCTTTTTTTAATTTGGAGATATAAACATGGAAATAATGCATTAATATAAAGACATCTATGTGAAGGGAAAAACTTTTTTTCTGTTTTATTTGATTAAATGTTATTTATTTATTTTAAATTTTTTAAAATTTATTTATTTCTTTTATACAGCAGGTTCTTATTGGATATCTATTTTATACATATAAGTGTGCACATGTGAATCCTAGTCTCCCAATTCATCCCACCACCACCCTCACATGGTGTTCCCCCCTTGGTGTCCATATGTTTGTTCTCTACATCTGTGTCTCTATCTCTGCCCTGCAAACTGGTTCATCTGTACCATTTTTCTAGGTTCCACATATATGCATTAATATACAATATTTGTTTTTCTCTTTCTGACTTACTTCACTCTGTATGACAGTCTCTAGATCCATCAAGGTCTCTACAAATGACCCAATTTCATTCCTATGTATGGCTGAATAATATTCCATTGTATATATGTGCCAGATCTTCTTTATCCATTCATCTGTTGATGGACACTTAGGTTGCTTCCATGTCCTGGCTATTGCAAATAGAGCTGCAATGAACATTTTTGTACATAACTCTTTTTGAATTATGGTTTTCACAAGGCAAATGTCCAGTAGTTGGATTGTTGTGTCCTATGAAACTTCTATTGTTATTTATTTAAAGGAACCTCCGTACTGTTCTCCCTAGTGCCCATATCAATTTACATTCCCACCCACAGTGCAAGTGTGTTCCCTTTTCTCCAATAAAGGCCTCTCCAGCATTTATTGTTTTGTAGATTTTTTTGATGATTGCCACTCTGACTGCTGTGAGGTGATACCTCACGGTAGTTTTGATTTGCATTTCTCTAATGATTAGTGATGTTCAGCATTCTTTCATGTGTTTCTTGGTAATCTGTATATCTTCTTTGGATAAATGTATATTTAGGTCTTCTGCCCGTTTTTGGATTGGGTTGTTTGTTTTTGTGATATTGAGCTACATGCGGTACTTGTAAAGTTTGGAGATTAATCCTTTGTCAATTGCTTCATTTGAAAATATTTTCTCCCATTCTGAGGGTTGTTTTTGCATCTTGTTTATGTTTTCCTGTACTGTGTAAAAGCTTTTAAGTTTCATTAGGTCCCATTTGTTGATTTCTGTTTTTATTTCCATTTCTCTAAGTGGTGGGTCAAAAAGGATCTTGCTGTGATTTATGTCATAGAGTGTTCTGCCTATGGTTTCCTCTAAGTGTTTTATAGTGTCTGGTCTTATATTTAGATCTCTAATCAATTTAGAGTTTATTTTTGTGTATGGTGTTATGGAGTGTTCTAATTTCATTCTTTTATGTGTAGGGGTCCAGTTTTCCCAGCACCAATTACTGAAGAGACTGTCTTTTCTCCATTGTATATCCTTAGCTCCTTTGTCATACATGAGATAGCCATAGGTATGTAGGTTTATCTCTGGGCTTTCTGTCCTGTTCCATTGATCTGTGTTTATGCCAATCTACATACACTTGATTCCATTATGGAGACATATAAATACATAGGTTTCAAGGTTATTACCAGTCAGATATATTCCTCTTCAGTGAATAGGGTGTTTTGTGTCCAGTTCATTGAGAAAGGAGTAGGTCTTGTCTATTACATATTTGGTATATGGAATGCGATCTGTGCTAATTTCAAACTCTGCTTTTACACATCACCCCACGTCACCTTTCCCCTTAAGGAGGCATAAGTGTGTTTTCTAAATGTGTAACTCTGTTCTCTTTTGAAATTCAGTTCATGTGTAGCCATGTTTACATTCCCTCTATAAGTGATATATTACAATAAGTTTCTTTTACTTTGTGGCTCATTTCACTTAGCATCATCATACCTAAAGCCACTCATTAAGCTGCTATTGGCCTTATGACATTGATTTTATGTCTGAGTGACATTCCATTGTATATAAGTACCACAACATCTATATCCATTTTTTTTTCCTTTCCTGGGATATTTAAAGTGTACTGAAGTCGAGGTTCTTGTAAACAGAGCAGCCCTAAAGTTTGGGCTGGCTGTGTGTTGTGGATTTTTAGTTTTCCCAAAATACACGCCCATGAGTGGAAGTGTGCTATGTTCTGTAGCTCTGTTTTAGAAAACAACATACAGTTCTCCAGAGAGGCTGTTGGCAATTTACATCCTGTCCATCGGCGTAACCAGGCTCCCTTTTCTCCATGGCCTGTCCTGCATTTGTGGTTTTTACAATATTTGTGGATGGCCCTTTTGACTGGATGTAAGGGACACTTCTATGTAGTGTGGATTTGCAATTTCTGATGGCTTGCTTGGCCAAAAAGGGCATATGCATTTTTTCCCGAATATATTCAAGAAAATACACATAGTCCCTTTTCAGCCAAGGGCAACATTGTCGAAATTCTGTCGCTTTTCATGTGCTTTAAAGACGACTCCAATCTACCTCTTGAAATCTGTTTCCTTCAATTCTGCCTTGCATTCAAATCCTCTTCAGTGCCTTTCCTCAATATATTTCTGGATGATAGTTGTCCTTTATAACTCTGCAAGTTTGTGAATTGCTGTGCCCCTGATTTCCATTTTTCAACTCGCCTCTTTGTGAGCTGGCTGCAATACCGCAGGATGGCTTTAGGCACTAGTCTGGTTCCAGGGCTTCAGGCTGAGCCTTTGGTTAATTCTTCTTCCTGATGGGAAACTAGAGTGACATGTGCCCATCCAAACACCTACAGCTAATCTCTCATTTATTCCCCCTCTTCCTGTTCATCCTCTGCACAATTTGCAAACTGTGCATATCAGGAGGGTAAAGGCGCTGACAGTCCAAGTGGGGAGATTTTGAGTAATGCAGATGGAATGGCGAAGCCGAGCACGACAAAAGGAAAAATGAGGTACCTTTTAGAAAACTTTCCCAATTACACAGTGTACCATCCACTGGGTTTCCCATGCATGTTTTAACTGTAGGAAGATTCCCTTAAACCTGGAGAGTTGGGACCACTAGAATGGGTAGCACACAGTATTGCTCTAAGTGGTGTTCTTTCGCTCACACAACCTCAGCAATCTTGTCAGCCCCAAGTGTCCAGTCTTATGTCTCATCCAGCTGTGGGTGTAAAGGTGGTCAATCCAGGTTGCATCACAGGCCCTGAACGAAATTTTTAATACTTTCTCACTGTTTCGCTGTTTTTGCATTTTGCTTTTGAAATTTATTTTTATAAGTGGGTTTAACTGAATTTCAGTGCTCTGTTCATGTCGTTATACACACACATGATTCCTTTATGGAGACATGAGAATACATATGTTTTAAAATACTGAGAGTCAGACATATTCCTTGCAATGAATAGGGGATGTTGAGTCCAGTTCATTGTGGCGGGATTAGGTGTTGTCTATTACATACTTGGTTTATGTAACGGTATCTGTGCTAATTTAAAACTGTGATTTTATGCATCACCCCACCTCACCTTTCCCATTAAGCAGGCAGAAGCTTGTTTTCTAAATTTGTGACTCCGTTGTGTTTGTAAATCTGTTCATGTGTAGCCATGTGTACATTCCCGCTATGAGTGATATCTTATGATAAGATTCGTTACTCTGGTATCTTTCCTAAATCAGTTCATGTGAGGCCATGTTTACAGGACCTTCATAAGTGATATCTTATGATAAGTTTCTTTTTCTTAGTGACTTGTTTCACTTACAATCATCGTACCTGAATCCACTTATTTTGCTGCTACTGGCCTTATGAAATTGATTTCATGGCTGAGGGATATACCATCGTACATAAGTACCACAATTTCTTGAACCATTTTTGTCTTTCCTGGGATATTTAAGGTATACCCAAGTTGTGGTTCTTGTAAGCAGTGAAGCCCTAAATTTTGTGGTGTCTCTGTCTTATTGATTTTCAGTTTTCCCAAGGTATATTTCCTAGACTGGAAGTGCCCTTGACTCTGTAGCTCTGTTGTTTACTTGTTTTAGGGAACACAATGCACTCCTCCAGAGAGGCAGTTGGCAATTTACATCCCAAAATCAGCATAACAAGGCTCCCTGGTCTCCAGGGCCTGTCTTGTCTTTCTGGTTTTTACACATTTTGCAGATATCCCTTTCGACCAGTGGGAAGTGATACTTCTTTGTTGTGCAGATTTGCATTGCCTGCTTGCTTGCTTGGCCAAAAAGGGTGTATGCGTGTTCTCCTGCATATATTCAGGAGAAAACATATACGCCCTTTTTGGGCAAGTGCATCATTGTTGAAGTTGTGCCCCTCTTCCTGTGCTTTAAAGGCGATTCCAACATACCTCTTGAAATCTGTTTCCTGCTATACTGCCTCGCTTTCAAGTCCGCCTCGTTGCCTTCCCTCAGCAGATTTTTGGGCGATAGTTGTCCTTTATTACTCTGCCAGTTTCTGAATTGCTGTGCCCCTGAGCTCCATTTATAAATTCGTTTTTTGTGAGCAGACCGCAAGTCCAAAATTTTGGTTCAGGACCTATACTGGTTCCCGTGGGTGGCTGAGACTTTGGTTAATTCTTCTTCCTCCCGGGAAATAAGAGTGACATGTGCCCATCCAAATGCCTAACAGCTACTCTTTCATTGGTTCTCCCTCTTCCCTTTCATCCACTGTCAAATTGGCAAACTGTGCGAACCAGGAGGTTAAAGCTGCAGTCTCTCCAAGCTGGAAGATTGATAGTAAAGCAGTTGGAAAGTCAAACAGGAGCACCAGGAGAGGGACTGCTCATTGAGTTTTAGAGACCTTTCGTATTCACAGTGTGTCCATTCTCTAGGTTTCCTGTACATGTTATAGCTGTAGTAATATTCCCTTTAACCGGGAGACATGGGACCCATGGAATGGGTGCCATGCATTATTGCTTTAAAGGGTCTGCATTTGCTCACCCAATCTCACCAATCCTCTCAGTCCCATGTGTCCAGCCTTTTGCGACATCCAGCTGTCATTGGAGATATGGTCATTCCAGGTTTCATCAGAGAGCCTGAAGGAATTGTAAAGTATTTCCCTGTTTTTTTTGTTTTTCAAATTCCTTTTCATAGTGGGTTTGAGCTGATTCTCGCTACCATGTTTATGCCAGTCTAGACACACTTGATTCCCATACGGAGACATATCAATACATAGGTTTTAAGATTCTTACTAGTCAGATATATTCCTCTGCGGGAAATATGGTGTTTTGAGTCCCTTTCACTGAGGAAGGGGTAGGTCTTGTCTATTCCATAGTTGGTTTTGGAACGCTACCAGTGCTTATATCAATCTCTGGTTTTATGCATCACCCCACCTCTCCTTCCCCATTAAGCAGGCATAAGAGTGTTTTCTAAATGTGAGACTCTGTTCTCTTTCCTAACTCAGTTCAAGTGTAGCCATGATTACAGGATCTTCAAAAGTGATATCTTATGATGAGTTTCTTTTTCTGTGTGACTTATTTCACTTAGAATCATCGTACATAAATCCACTCATTTTGCTGCTATTGGTCTTATGACATTGATTTCATGGCTGAGGTATATTCCATCTTACGTAAGTACCACAAATTTTTGAACAATTTTTATCTTTCCTGGGATATTTAAGGTGTACCCAAGTTGAGGTTCTTTTAAGCAGTACAGCCCTAAATTTGGGGTGGCTCTGTCTTATTGATTTTCAGTTTTCCCAAGGTATATTCCCTAGACTGCAAGTGCCCTTGGCTCTGTAGCTCTGTTGTTTACTTGTTTTAGGGAACACAATGCACTCCTCCAGAGAGGCAGTTTGCAATTTACATCCCGCCCATCAGCATAACAAGGCTCCCTGTTCTCCATGGCCTGTGTTGCCTTTCTGGTTTTTACATATTTTGTGGATGTCCCTTTTGACCTGTGGGAAGTGACACTTCTTTGTAGTGCAGATTTGCATTGCCCGGTTGCTTGCTTGGCCAAGAAGTGCGTATGCGTTTTCTCCTGCATATATTCAGGGGAAAACAGATACGCACTTCTTGGCCAACTGCATCATTGTTGAAGTTGTGCCCCTCTTCCTGTGCTTTACAGGTGATTCCAATGTACCTCTTCCAATCTGTTTCTTGCTGTTCTGCCTCGCATTCAAGTCCGCTTCGTTGCCTTCCCTCAACAGATTTTTTGATGATAGTTGTCCTTTATTACTTTGCCAGTTTGTGAATTGCTGTGCCCTTGAACTCCATTTTTCAACTCGTTTTTTTGTGAGCTGAACGCATGTGCAATATTTTGGTTCAGGACCTATACTGGTTACCGGTGGGTGGTTGCAACTTTTGTTAATTCTTCTTCCTGCCGGGAAATTAGAGTGATATATGTCCGTCCAAATGCCTAACAGCTACTCTCTCATTGGTTCTCCCTCTTCCCTTTCATCCTCTGCCAAATTGGCAACCTGTTAGAAACAGGGGGTTAAAGGGTCTGTCTCTCCAAGTTGGGAGATTGATAGTGAAGCAGTTGGAAAGTCAAACCACAGCACCAGGAGAGGGACTATTCGTTGAGTTTTAGAAACCTTTCGTATTCACAGTGTGTCCATTCTCTTGGTTTCCCATACATGTTATAGCTGTAGTAATATTCCCTTCAACCTGGAGAGTTGGGACCCATGGAATGGGTGCCATGCATTATTGCTTTAAAGTTTCTGCATTTGCTCACCCCATCTCACCAATCCTCTCAGTCCCAAGTGTCCAACCTTATGCCACATCTAGCTGTCATTGTAGACAGGGTCATTCCAGGTTTCAACAGAGTCCCTGAAGGAATTTTAAAGAATGTCCCTGTTTTACTGATTTGTTTTTCAAATTCCTATTTATAGTGGGTTTCAGCTGATTATCACTGCCATGTTTATGCCAGTCTAGACTCACTTGATTCCCTTACGGAGACATATCAATACATAGGTTTTAAGATTCTTACTAGTCAGATATATTCCTCTGAGGAAAATATGGGGTTTTGAGTCCCTTTCACTGAGGAAGGTATAGGTAGGTCTTGTCTATTCCATAGTTGGTTTTTGGAACGGTTCCTGTGCTTATATCAAACTCTGGTTTTATGCATCAACCCAACTCTCCTTCCCCCTTAAGCAGGCATAAGAGTGTTTTCTAAATATGAGACTCTGTTCTCTTTCCTACCTCAGATCATGTGTAGCCATGTTTATAGGATCTTCATAAGTGATATCTTATGATAAGTTTCATTTTCTGTGTGACTTATTTCACTTAGAATCATCGTACCTGAATCCAATCATTTTGCTGCTACTGGTCTTATGACATTGATTTCATGGCTGAGGGATATTCCATCATATGTAAGTACCACAATTTTTTGAACCATTTTTATATTTCCTGGGATATTTAAGGTGTACCCAAGTTGAGGTTCTTGTAAGCAGTGCAGCCCTAAATTTGAGGGTGGCTCTGTCTTATTGATTTTCAGTTTTCCCAAGGTATATTCCCTAGACTGGAAGTGCCCTTGGCTCTGTAGCTCTGTTGTTTACTTGTTTTAGGGAACACAATGCACTCCTCCAGTGAGGCAGTTGGCAATTTATATCCCACCCATCAGCATAAAAAGGCTCCCTCTTCTCCAGGGCCTGTCTTGCCTTTCTGGTTTTTACACATTTTGTGGATGTCCCTTTTGACGGGTGGGAAGTGATACTTCTTTGTAGTGCAGATTTGCATTGCCCGCTTGCTTGCTTGGCCAAAAAGGGCGTATGCGTTTTCTACTGCATATATACAGGAGAAAATGCATACGCCCTTTTTGGCCAAGTTCATCATTGTCGAAGTTGTGCCCCTCTTCCTGTGCTTTACAGGTGATTCCAATGTACCTCTTCCAATCTGTTTCCTGCTGTTCTGCCTTGCATTCAAGTCCGCTTCGTTGCCTTCCCTCAACAGATTTTTTGATGATAGTTGTCCTTTATTACTTTGCCAGTTTGTGAATTGCTGTGCCCTTGAACTCCATTTTTCAACTCGTTTTTTTGTGAGCTGAACGCATGTGCAAAATTTTGATTCAGGACATATACTCGTTTCCGGGCGGTGGTTTCCACTTTGGTTCATTCTTCTTCCTGCCGGGAAATTAGAGTGACATATGCCCGTCCAAATGCCTAACAGCTACTCTCTCATTGGTTCTCCCTCTTCCCTTTCATCCTCTGCCAAATTGGCAACCTGTGAGTACCAGGAGGTTAAAAGGGCTGTCTCTCCAAGTTGGGAGATTGATAGTAAAGCAGTTGGAAAGTCAAACTGGAGCACCAGGAGAGGAACTATTCATTGAGTTTTAGAAAACTTTCGTATTCACAGTGTGTCCATTCTCTAGGTTTCCCGTACATGTTATAGCTGTAGTAATATTCCCTTCAACCTGTAGAGTTGGGACTCATGGAATGTGTTCCATGCATTATTGCTTTAAAGGGTCTGCATTTGCTCACCCAGTCTCACCAATCCTCTCAGTCCCAAGTGTCCAACCTTATGCCACATCAGGCTGTCATTGTAGACAGGGTCATTCCAGGTTTCATCAGAGACCCTGAAGGAATTGTAAAGAATGTCCCTGTTTTTTTGTTTTGTTTTTGAAATTCCTTTTTATAGTGGGTTTGAGCTGATTCTCGCTGCCATGTTTATGCCAGTCTAGACACACTTGTTTCCCTTACGGAGACATATCAATGCATAGGTTTTAAGATTCTTACTAGTCAGATATATTCCTCTGCGGGAAATATGGGGTTTGGAGTCCCTTTCACTGAGGAAGGTATAGGTAGGTCTTGTCTATTCCATAGTTGGTTTTTGGAATGGTACCTGTGCTTATATCAAACTCTGGTTTTATGCATCACCCCACCTCTCTTTCCCCATTAAGCAGGCATAAGAGTGTTTTCTAAATGTGAGACTGTGTTCTCTTTCCTAACTCAGTTCATGTGTTGCCATGTTTACAAGATCTTCATAAGTGATATCTTATGATAAGCTTCTTTTTCTCTGTGACTTATTTCACTTACAATCATCGTACCTGAATCCACTCATTTTGCTGCTAGTGGTCTTATGACATTGATTTCATGGCTGAGGGATATTCCATCATACGTAAATAACACAATTTTTTGAACCATTTTTATCTTTCCTGGGATACTTAAGGTGTACCCAATTTGATTTTCTTGTAAGCAGTGCAGTCCTAAATTTTGGGGTGGCTCTGTCTTATTGATTTTCAGTTTTCCCATGGTATATTCCCTAGACTGGAAGTGCCCTTGGCTCTGTAGCTCTGTTGTTTACTTGTTTTAGGGAACACAATGCACTCTTCCAGAGAGGCAGTTGGCAATTTACATCCTGCCCAACAGCATAACAAGACTCCCTGTTCTCCAGGGCCTGTCTTGCCTTTCTGAATTTTATATATTTTGTGGATGTCACTTTTGACCGGTGGGAAGTGATACTTCTTAGTAGTGCACATTTGCATTGTCTGCTTGCTTGCTGGGCCAAAAAGGGCATATGCATTTTCTCCTGAATATATTCAGGAGAAAACCCATACGCCCTTTTTGGCCAAGTGCATCATTGTCGAAGTTGTGCCCCTCTTCCTGTGCTTTAAAGTCAATTCCAACGTACCTATTGAAATCTGTTTCCTGCTATTCTGCCTCACATTCAAGTCCGCCTCGTTGCCTTCCCTCAACAGATTTTTGCATGATAGTTGTCCTTTATTACTTTGCCTGTTTGTGTATTGCTGTGCCCCTGAGCTCCATTATTTAACTCTTTTTTTGTTAGCTGAACGCATGTCCAATATTTTGGTTCAGGAACTATACTGGTTCCCGTGGGTGGCTGAGACTTTGGTTAATTCTTCTTCCTCCTGGGAAATAAGAGTGACATGTGCCCGTCCAAATGCCTAACAACTACTCTTTCATTGGTTCTCCCTCTTCCCTTTCATCCACTGTCAAATTGGCAACCTGTGCGAACCAGGAGGTTAAAGCGGTTGTCTCTCCAAGTTGGGAGATTGATAGTAAAGCAATTGGAAAGTCAAATCGGAGCACCAGGAGGGTGAGAATTCGTTGAGTTTTAGAGACCTTTCGTATTCACAGTGTGCCCATTCTCTAGGTTTCCCGTACATGTTATAGCTGTAGTAAAATTCCCTTCAACCTGGAGACACGGGACCCATGGAATGGGTGTCATGCACTATTGCTTTAAAGGGTCTGCATTTGCTCACCAAATCTCACCAATCCTCTCAGTCCCATGTGTCCAGCCTTATGTCACATCCAGCTGTCATTGTAGATAGTGTCATTCCAGGTTTCATCAGAGACCCTGAAGGAATTGTAAAGAATGTCCCTGTTTTTTTGTTTTGTTTTTGAAATTCCTTTTTATAGTGGGTTTGAGCTGATTCTCGCTGCCATGTTTATGCCAGTCTAGACACACTTGATTCCCTTACGGAGACATATCAATACATAGGTTTTAAGATTCTTACTAGTCAGATATATTCCTCTGCGTAATATATGGGGTTTTAAGTCCCTTTCACTTAGGAAGGTATAGGTAGGTCTTGTCTATTCCATAGTTGGTTTTTGGAACGGTACCTGTGCTTATATCAAACTCTGGTTTTATGCATCACCCCACCTCTACTTCCCCCTTAAGCAAGCATAAGTGTGTTTTCTAAATGCGAGAGTCTGTTCTCTTTCCTAACTCAGTTCAAGTGTAGCCATTTTTACAGCACCTTCATAAGTGATATCTTATGATTATTTTCTTTTTCTGTGTGACATATTTCACTTAGAATCATCGTACCTGAATACAATCATTCTGCTGCTACTGGTCTTATGACATTGATTTCATGGCTGAGGGATATTCCATCGTACGTAAGTACCACAATTTTTTGAACCATTTTTATATTTCCTGGGATATTTAAGGTGTACCCAAGTTGAGGTTCTTGTAAGCAGTGCAGCCCTAAATTTGGGGGTGGCTCTGTCTTATTGATTTTCAGTTTTCCCAAGGTATATTCCCTAGAGTGGAAGTGCCCTTGGCTCTGTAGCTCTGTTGCTTACTTGTTTTAGGGAACACAATGCACTCCTCCAGTGAGGCAGTTGGCAATTTACATCCCGCCCATGAGCATAACAAGGCTCCCTGTTCTCCAGGGCCTGTCTTGCCTTTCTGGTTTTTACATATTTTGTGGATGTCCCTTTTGACCTGTGGGAAGTGACACTTCTTTGTAGTGCAGATTTGCATTGCCCGGTTGCTTGCTTGGCCAAGAAGTGTGTATGCGTTTTCTCCTGCATATATTCAGGGGAAAACAGATACGCCCTTTTTGGCCAAGTGCATCATTGTCGAAGTTGTGCCCCTCTTCCTGTGCTTTACAGGTGACTCCAATGTACCTCTTGCAATATGTTTCCTGCTATTCTGCCTCGCATTCAAGTCCGCTTCGTTGCCTTCCCTCAACAGATTTTTGGATGATAGTTGTCCTTTATTACTTTGCCAGTTTGTGAATTGCTGTGCCCTTGAACTCCATTTTTCAACTCGATTTTTTGTGAGCTGAACGCATGCGCAAAATTTTGGTTCAGGACCTATACTGGTTCCCGGTGGGTGGTTGCAACTTTTGTTAATTCTTCTTCCTGCCGGGAAATTAGAGTGACATATGCCCTTCCAAATGCCTACCAGCTACTCTCTCATTGGTTCTCCCTCTTCCCTTTCATCCTCTGCCAAATTGGCAACCTGTGAGAAACAGGGGGTTAAAGGGGCTGTCTCTCCATGTTGGGAGATTGATAGTGAAGCAGTTGGAAAGTCAAACCAGAGCACCAGGAGTGGGACTATTCGTTGAGTTTTAGAAACCTTTTGTATTCACAGTGTGTCCATTCTCTAGGTTTCCCATACATGTTATAGCTGTAGTAATATTCCCTTCAACCTGGAGAGTTGAGACCCATGGAATGGATGCCATGCATTATTGCTTTAAAGGTTCTGCCTTTGCTCACCCAATCTCACCAATCCTCTCAGTCCCAAGTGTCCAGCTTTATGCCACATCTAGCTGTCATTGTAGACAGGGTCATTCCAGGTTTCATCAGAGTCCCTGAAGGAATTTTAAAGAATGTCCCTGTTTTACTGTTTTGTTTTTGAAATTCCTATTTATAGTGGGTTTGAGCTGATTCTCACTGCCATGTTTATGCCAGTCTAGACTGACTTGATTCCCTTACGTAGACATATCAATACATAGGTTTTAAGATTCTTACTAGTCAGATATATTCCTCTGTGGGAAATATGGGATTTGGAGTCCCTTTCACTGAGGAAGGTATAGGTAGGTCTTGTCTATTCCATAGTTGGTTTTTGGAACGGTTCCTGTGCTTATATCAAACTCTGGTTTTATGCATCTCCCCACCTCTCCTTCCCCCTTAAGCAGGCATAAGTGTGTTTTCTAAATGTGAGACTCTGTTCTCTTTCCTACCTCAGTTCATGTGTAGCCATGTTTATAGGATCTTCATAAGTGATATCTTATGATAAGCTTCTTTTTCTGTGTGACTTATTTCACTTACAATCATCGTACCTGAATCCACTCATTTTGATGCTACTTGTCTTATGTCATTGATTTCATAGCTGAGGGATATTCCATCGTACGTAAGTACCACAATTTTTTGAACCATTTTTATATTTCCTGTGATATTTAAGGTTTACCCAAGTTGAGGTTCTTGTAAGCAGTGCAGCCCTAAATTTGGGGGTGTCTCTGTCTTATTGATTTTCAGTTTTCCCTAGGTATATTCCCTAGAGTGGAAGTGCCCTTGGCTCTGTAGCTCTGTTGTTTACTTGTTTTAGGGAACACAATGCACTCCTCCAGTGAGGCAGTTGGCAGTTTACATCCCGCCCATCAGCATAACAAGGCTCCCTGTTCTCCAGGGCCTGTCTTGCCTTTCTGGTTTTTACACATTTTGTGGATGTCCCTTTTGACGGGTGGGAAGTGATACTTCTTTGTAGTGCAGATTTGCATTGCCCACTTGCTTACTTGGCCAAAAAGGGCGTATGCGTTTTCTACTGCATATATACAGGAGAAAATGCATACGCCCTTTTTGGCCAAGTGCATCATTGTCGAAGTTGTGCCCCTCTTCCTGTGCTTTACAGGTGATTCCAACGTACCTCTTGCAATATGTTTCCTGCTATTCTGCCTCGCTTTCAAGTCCGCCTCGTTGCCTTCCCTCAACAAATTTTTGGATGATAGTTGTCCTTTATTACTTTGCCAGTTTGTGAATTGCTGTGCCCTTGAGCTCATTTTTCAACTCGTTTATTTTGTGAGCTGAACGCATGTGCAAAATTTTGGTTCTGAAACTATACTCGTTTCCGGTCGGTGGTTGCAACTTTGGTTCATTCTTCTTCCTGCCGGGAAATAAGAGTGACATGTGCCCGTCCAAATGCCTAACAGCTACTCTTTCATTGGTTCTCCCACTTCCCTTTCATCCTCTGCCAAATTGCCAACCTATGAGAACCAGGAGGTTAAAAGTGGAGTCTCTCCAAGCTGGGAGATTGATAGTAAAGCAGTTGAAAAGTCAAAGCGTAGCTCCACGAGAGGTTCTATTCGTTGAGGTTTAGAGACCTTTTGTATTCACAGTGTGTCCATTCTCTAGGTTTCCCATACATGTTATAGCTGTAGTAATATTCCCTTCACCCTGGAGAGTTGGGACCCATGGAATGGGTGCCATGCATTATTGCTTTAAGGGGTCTGCCTTTGCTCACCCAATCTTACCAATCCTCTCAGTCCCATGTGTCCATCCTTATGCCACATCCAGCTGTCGTTGGAGATAGGGTCATTCCAGGTTTCATCAGAGACCCTGAAGGAATTGTAAAGAATTTCCCTGTTTTTTTTGTTTTGTTTTTGATATTCCTTTTTATAGTGCGTTTGAGCTGATTCTCGCTGCCATGATTATGCCAGTCTAGAAACACTTGATTCCCTTACAGAGACATATCAATACTTAGGTTTTAAGATTCTTACTAGTCAAATATATTCCTCTGCGGGAAATATGGGGTTTGAGTCCCTTTCACTGAGGAAGGTGTATGTCTTGTCTATTCCATAGTTGGTTTTTGGAACGGTACCTGTGCTTATATCAAACTCTTGTTTTATGCATCACCCCACCTCTCCTGCCCCCTTCAGCAGGCCTACGAGTGTTTTCTAAATGTGAGACTCTGTTCTCTTTCCTAACTCAGTTCATGTGTAGCCATGTTTACAGGATCTTCATAAGTGATATCTTATGATACGGTTCTTTTTCTGTGTGACTTATTACACGTAGAATCATCGTACCTTAATCCAGTCATTTTGCTGCTACTGGTCTTAAGACATTGATTTCTTGGCTGATGGATATTCCATCGTATGTAAGTACCAAAATTTTTTGAACCATTTTTATATTTCCTGGAATATTTAAGGTGAACCCAAATTGAGGTTTTTGTAAGAAGTGCATCCCTAAATTTTGGGGTGGCTCTGTCTTATTGATTTTCAGGTTTCCCAAGGTATATTCCCTAGACTGGAAGTGTCCTTGGCTCTGTAGCTCTGTTGTTTACTTGTTTTAGGGAACACAATGCACTCCTCCAGAGAGGCAGTTGGCAATTTACATCCCACCCAACAGCATAAAAAGGCTCCCTGTTCTCAAGGGCCTGTCTTAAATTTCTGGATTTTACCCTTTTTGTGGATGTCCCTTTGGACCGGTGGGAAGTGATACTTCTTTGTAGTGCATACTTATATTGTCCGCTTGCTTGCTTGGCCAAAAAGGGCGTATGCGTTTTCTCCTGAATATACTCAGGAGAAAACGCATACACCCTTTTTGGCCAAGTGCATCATAGTCGAAATTGTGCCTCTCTTCCTGTGCTTTAAATGCGATTCCAACGTACCTCTTGGAATCTGTTTCCTGCTATTCTGCCTCACTTTCAAGTTCACCTCATTACCTTCCCTTAACAGATTTTTGGATGATAGTTGTCCTTTATTACTCTGCCAGTTTGTGAATTGCTCTGCCCTATAACTCCATTTTTTAACTCGTTATTTTGTGAGCTGAACGCCAGTCCTATATTTTGTTTCAGGACCTATACTTGTTCCCGGTGGGTGGCTGAGACTTTGGTCAATTCTTCTTCCTCCCGGGAAATAAGAGTGACATATGCCCGTCCTAATGCCTAATAGCTACTCTCTCATTGGTTCTCCCTCTTCCCATTCATTCTCTGCGAAATTGGCCACCTGTGCGAAACAGGAGGTTAAAGGTGCTCTCTCTCCAGGTTGGGAGATTGATAGTAAAGAGGTTGGAAAGTCAAACTGGAGCACCAGGAGAGGGACCATTCGTTGCGTTTTACAGACCTTTCGTGTTCAGTGTGTCCATTCTCTAGGTTTCCCATATATGTTATAGATATAGTAATATTCCCTTCAACCTGGAGAGTTGGGACCCATGGAATGGGTGCCATGCATTATTGCTTTAAAGGGTCTGCGTTTGCTCACCCAATCTCACCAATCCTCTCAGTCCCATGTGTCCAGCCTTATGCCACATCCAGCAGTCGTTGTAGATAGGGTCATTCCAGGTTTCATCAGAGACCCTGAAGGAATTGTAAAGAATGTCCCTGTTTTTTTGTTTTGTTTTTGAAATTCCTTTTTATAGTGGGTTTCAGCTGATTCTCACTGCCATGTTTATGCCAGTCTAGACAGACTTGATTCCCTTATGGAGACATATCAATACATAAGTTTTAAGATTCTTACTAGTCAGATATATTCCTCTGCGTCAAATTTGGGGTTTTGAATCCCTTTCACTGAGGAATGTGTAGGTCTTCTCTATTCCATGTTTGGTTTTTGGAACAGTACATGTGCTTATATAAAACTCTGGTTTTATGCATCACCCCACCTCTCCTTCCCTCTTAAGCAGGCATAAGAGTGTTTTCTAAATGTGAGACTCTCTTCTCTTTCCTAACTCAGTTCATGTGTAGCCATGTTTACAGGATCTTCATAACTGATATCTTATGATAAGCTTCTTTTTCTGTGTGACTTATTTCACTTAGAATCATCGTACCTGAATCCACTCATTTTGCTGCTACTGGTCTTATGACATTGATTTCATGGCTGAGGGATACTCCATCGTACGTAAGTACCACAATTTTTTGAAACATTTTTATCTTTCCTGTGATATTTAAGGGGTACCGAAGTTGACGTTCTTGTTAGCAGTGCAGACCTAAATTTGGGGGGTGGATCTGTCTTATTGATTTTCAGTTTTCCCAAGGTATATTCACTAGACTGGAAGTGCCCTTGGCTCGGTAGCTCTGTTGTTTACTTGTATTAGGGAACACAATGCACTCCTCCAGTGTGTCAGTTGGCAATTTACATCCCGCCCATCAGCGTAACAAGGTTCCTTGTTCTCCAGGGCCTGTCTTACCTTTCTGGTATTTACACATTTTGTGGATGTCCCTATTGACCGGTGGGAAGTGATACTTCTTTCTAGTGCAGACTTACATTGCCCGCTTGCTTGCTTGGCCAAAAAGGGCGTATGCGTTTTTTCCTGCATATATTCAGGAGAAAATGCATACGCATTTTTGGCCAAGTGCATCATTGTGGAAGTTGTGCCCCTCTTCCTGTGCTTTAAAGGCGATTCCAACGTAGCTCTTGAAATCTGTTTCCTGCTATTCAGCCTCACTTTCAAGTCCGCTTCGTTGAATTCCCTCAACAGATTTCTGGACGATAGTTCGCATTTATTACTCTGCCAGTTTGTGAATTGCTCTGTCGCTGAGCTCCATTTTTCAACTCGTTTTTTGTGAGCAGAATGCAAGTCCAAAATTTTGGTTCTGGACCTATACTGGTTACCGGTAGGTGGTTGAGACTTTGGTTAATTCTTCTTCCTGCCAGGAAATTAGAGTGACATGTGCCCGTCCAAATGCCTAACAACTACTCTCTCATTGGTTCTCCCACTTCCTTTTCATCCTCTGCCAAATTGGCAACCTGTGAGAACCAGGAGGTTAAAGGGGCTGTCTCTCCAAGTTGGGAGATTGATAGTAAAGCAGTTGGAAAGTCAAACCGGAGCACCAGGAGAGGGACTATTCGTTGAGTTTTAGAAACCTTTCGTATTCAGAGTGTGTCCATTCTCTAGGTCTCCCGTACATGTTATAGCTGTAGTAATATTCCCTTCAACCTGGAGAGTTGGGACCCATGGAATGGGTGCCATGCATTATTGCTTTAAAGGGTCTGCATTTGCTCTCCCATTCTCACCAATCCTCTCAGTACCAAGTGTCCAGCCTTATGCCATATCCAGCTGTCATTGTAGACAGGGTCATTCCAAGTTTCATCAGAGAACCTGAAGGAATTGTAAAGAATTTCCCTGTTTTTTTGTTTTGTTTTTGAAATTCCTTTTTATAATGGGTTTGAGCTGATTCTCGCTGCCATGTTTATGCCAGTCTAGACACACTTTTTTCCCTTACAGAGACATAACAATACATAGGTTTTAAGATTCTTATTAGTCAGATATATTCCTCTGCAGGAAATATGGGATTTTGAGTCCCTTTCACTGAGGAAGGTATAGGTAGGTCTTGTCTATTCCATACTTGGTTTTAGGACGGTACCTGTGCTTCTGTCAAACTCTGGTTTTATGCATCACCCCACCTCTCCTTCCCGCTTAAGCAGGCATAAGAGTGTTTTCTAAATGTGAGACTCTGTACTCTTTCCTAACTCACTTCATGTGTAGCCATGTTTACAGGATCTTCATAAGTGATATCTTATGAAAAGCTTCTTTTTCTGTGTGACTTATTTCACTTAGAATAATCGTACCTGAATCCACTCATTTGCTGCTACTGGTCTTATGACATTGATTTCATGGCTGAGGGATATTCCATCTTACGTAAGTACCACAATTTTTTGAACCATTTTTATCTTTCCTGGGATATTTCATTTGTAACCAAGTTGAGGTTCTTGTAAGCAGTGCAGCCTTAAATTTGGAGGTGGCACTGTCTTATTGATTTTCAGTTTTCCCAAGGTATATTCCCTAGACTGGAAGTGCCCTTGGCTCTGTAGCTCTGTTGTTTACTTGTTTTAGGGAACACAATGCACTCCTCCAGAGAGGCAGTTGGCAATTTACATCCTGCCCATCAGCATAACACGGCTCCCTGTTCTCCAGGACCAGTCTTGCCTTTCTGATTTTTACCCATTTTGTGGATGTCCCTTTTGAACGGTGGGAAGTGATACTTCTTTGTAGTGCAGATTTGCATTGTCCGCTTGCTTGTTTGTCCAAAAAGGGTGTATGCGTTTTCTGCTGAATATATTCAGGAGAAAACGCATACGCCCACTTTGGCCAAGTGCATCATTGTCAAAGTTGTGCCCATCTTTATGTGCTTTAAAGGCGATTCCAACATACCTCTTGAAATCTGTTTCCTGCTATTCTGCCTCACTTTCAAGTCCACTTCGTTGCCTTACATCAACAGATTTTTGGACGATAGTTGTCCTTTATTATTCTGCCTGTTTGTGAATTGCTGTGCTCCAGAGATCCATTATTTAACCCGTTTTTTGTGAGCTGAACGCAAGTCCAATATTTTGGTTCAGGATCTATACTGGTACCCGGTGGGTGGCTGAGGCTTTGGTTAATTCTTCTTCCTCCCGGGAAACAAGAGTGACATGTGCCCGTCCAAAAGCCTAACAGCTACTCTCTCATTGGTTCTCCCTCTTTTGTTTCATCCTCTGCCAAATTGGCAACCTGTGTGAAACAGGAGGTTAAAGGGGTTGTCTCTCCAGGTTGGGAGATTGATAGTAAAGCAGTTGGAAAGTCAAACTGGAGCACCAGGAGAGGGACTATTTGTTGAGTTTTAGAGACCTTTCGTATTAACAGTGTGTCCATTCTCTAGGTTTCCCGTACATGTTATAGCTGTAGTAATATTCCCTTCACCCTGGAGAGTTGGGACCCATGGAATGGGTGCCATGATTTATTGCTTTAAAGGGTCTGCATTTGCTGAACCAATCTCACCAATCCTCTCAGTCCCATGTGTCCAGCCTTATTCCACATCCAGCAGTCGTTGTAGATAGGGTCATTCCAGGTTTCATCAGAGACCCTGAAGGAATTGAAAAGAATTTCCCTGTTTTTTTGTTTTCTTTTTGAAATTCCATTTTATAGTGTGTTTGAGCTGATTCTCACTGCCATGTTTATGCCAGTCTAGACACACTTGATTCCATTATGGGGACATATCAATACATAGGTTTTAAGATTCTGGCTAGTAAGTTATATCCCTCTGCATGGAATATGGGGAGTTGAGTCCCTTTCACTAAGGAAGGTGTTGTTCTTGTCTATTCCATATTTGGTTTTTGGAACGGTACCTGAACTAATATCAAAATCTGGTTTAATGCATCACCCCACCTCTCCTTCCCCCTTAAGCAGGCATAAGAATGTTTTCTAAATTTCAAACTCTTTTCTCTTTCCTAAGTCAGTTCATGTGTAGCCATGTTTACAGGATCTTCATAAGTGATATCTTATGATAAGTTTCTTTCTCTGTGTGACTTATTTCACTTAGAATCATCGTACCTGAATCCACTCATTTTGCTGCTACGGGTCTTATGACATTGATTTCATGGCTGAGGGATATTCCATCGTACGTAAGTACCACAATTTTTTGAACCATTTTTATGTTTCCTGGGATATTTAAGGTGCAGACAAGTTGAGGTTTTTGTAAGAAGTGCTGCCCTAAATTATGGACTGGCTCTGTCTTATAGATTTTCGGTTTGCCCAAGGTATATTCCCTAGACTGGAAGTGCTCTTGGCTCTGTAGCTCTGTTGTTTACTTGTTTTAGGGAACACAATGCACTCCTCCAGAGAGGCAGTTGACAACTTACATCCCACCCATCAGCATAACAAGGCTCCCTGTTCTCCAAGGCCTGTCTTGCCTTTCTGGTTTTTACCCATTTTGTGGATGTCCCTTTGGAACGGTGGGAAGTGATACTACTTTTTAGTGCAGATTTGCATTGCCCGCTTGCTTGCTTGGCCAAAAAGGGCGTATGCGTTTTCTCCTGCATATATTCAGGAGAAAATGCATATGCCCTTTTTGGCCAAGTGCATCATTGTCGAAGTTGTGCCCCTCTTCATGTGCTTTACAGACGATTCCAACGTACATCTTGAAATCTGTTTTCTGCTATTCAGCCTGAATTTCAAGTCCACTTCGTTGCCTTCCCTCAACAGATTTCTGGACGATAGTTGGCCTTTATTACTCTGCCAGTTTGTCAATTGCTCTGCCCCTGAGCTCCATTTTTCAACTCGTTTTTTGTGATTTGAATGCAAGTCCAAAGTTTTGGTTCAGGACCTATACTGTTTCCCGGTGAGTGGCTGAGACTTTGGTTAATTCTTCTTCCTGCCGGGCAATTAGAGTGATATGTGCCCGTCCAAATGCCTAACAGCTACTCTCTCATTGGTTCTCCCTCTTCCCTTTCATCCTCTGCCACATTTGAAACCTGTGGGAACCAGGAGGTTAAAGTGGCTGTCTCTCCAAGTTGGGAGATTGATAGTAAAGCAGTTGGAAATTCAAACTGGAGCACCAGGAGAGGGATTATTCGTTGAGTTTTAGAAACCATTCATATTCACAGTGTGTCCATTCTCTAGGTTTCCCGTACATGTTATAGCTGTAGTAATATTCCCTTCAACCGGGAGAGTTGGGACCCACGGAATGTGTGCCATGTATTATTGCTTTAAAGGGTCTGCATTTGCTCACCCAATCTCACCAATCCTCTCAGTCCCAAGTGTCCAGCCTTATGCCACATCCAGCTGTTATTGTAGACAGGGTCATTCCACGTTTCATCAGAGACCCTGAAGGAATTGTAAACAATTTCCCTGTTGTTTTTTTGTTTTTGAAATTCCTTTTTATAGTGGGTTTGAGCTGATTCTCACTGTCATGTTTATGCCAGTCTAGACACACTTGATTCCCTTACGGAGACATATCAATACATACGTTTTAAGATTCATACTAGTAAGATATATTACTCTGTGGTGAATATGGGGTGTTGAGTCCCTTTCACTGAGGAAGGGGTAGGTATTGTCTATTCCGTATTTGGTTTTTGGAAAGGTAGCTGTACTAATATCAAACTCTGATTTTATGCATCACCCCACCTCTCCTTCCCCCTTAAGCAGGCATAAGCGTGTTTTTTAAATGTGAGTCTCTCTTCTCTTTCCTAACTCAGTTCATGTGTAGCCATGTTTACAGGATCTTCATAAGTGATATCTTATGATAAGTTTCTTTTTCTGTGTGACTTATTTCACTTAGAATTATCGTACCTAAATCCACTCATTTTGCTGCTACTGGCCTTATGACATTGATTTCATGGCTGAAGGATATTCCATCGTACGTAAGTACCACTATTTCTTGAACCATTTTTGTCTTTCCTGGGATATTTAAGGTGTACGCAAGTTGAGGTTTTTTTAAGCAGTGCAGCCCTGAATTTTGGTGTCGATCTGTCTTATTTATTTTCAGTTTTCCCAAGGTATATTCCCTAGACTGGAACTGCCCTTGGCTCTGTAGCTCTGTTGTTTACTTGTTTTAGGGAACACAATGCACTCCTCCAGAGAGGCAGTTGGCAATTTACATCCCGCCCTTCAGCATAACAAGGCTCCCTGTTCTCCAGGGCCTGTCTTGCCTTTCTGGTTTTTACACTTTTTGCGGATGTCCCTTTTGACCGGTGGGAAGTGATACTTCTTTGTATTGCCGATTTGCATTGCCCTGTTGCTTGCTTGTCCAAAAAGGGCATATGTGTTTTCTCCTGAATATATTCACATGAAAACCCATATGCCCTTTATGGCCATTTCCATAATTCTCGAAGTTGTAATGCTTTTCCTGTGTTTAAAGGCGATTCCAATGTACCTCTTGAAATCTGTTTCATGCCATTCCTCCTCATTTTCCCTTCCGCCTCGTGGCTTTCCCTCAACAGATTTTTGGCAGCGAGTAGTCCTTTATAACTCTGCAGGTTAGTGAATTGCTGTGGCCCTGAGCTCCATTTTTCAACTCGCGTTTTTGTGAGCTGACCGCAAATCAACAGTTTTGCTTCTAGACTTATACTGGTTCTTGGGGGCAGGCTGAGACTTTGGTTAATTCCTCTTTGTGACGGGAAATTAGAGAGACATGTGGCCGTCCAAATGCCTACAGCTACCCTCTCATTGGTTCTCTCTCTTCCCTTATATCCTGTGCACAATTTGCCAACTGTGCAAACCAGGAGGTTATAGTGGCTGACTTTCCAAGTTGGGAGATTGATAGTAAAGCAGTTGGAATGTCAAACTGGAGTACAAGTAGAGTTTTAGAAACCTTTCACCATCAGCTGGTTTCCATTCTCTAGGTTCCCATACACGTTATAACTGTAGTGATATTCCCTTCTACCTGGAGAGTTGGGAACCATGGAATGGGGGGCAGACATTATTGCTTTAAAGGGTCTGCATTTTTTCACCCAATCTCACCAATCCTCTCAGTCCCAAGTGACCAGCCTTATGCCACATCCAGCTGTCATTGTAGATACGGTCATTCCAGGTTTCATCAGAACCCCTGAAGGTATTGTGTAAGAATTTTACTGTTTTTATGTTTTGTTTTGAAATTCATTTTTATAGTGGGTTTGAGCTGATTCTCACTGCCATGTTTATGTCGTTCTAGACACACTTGGTTCCCTTACGGAGACATATCAATACATAGGTTTTAAAATTCTTACTAGTCAGATATATTTCTCTGCGGGGAATAGGGATGTTGAGTTCCTTTCACTGAGGAAGGAGTAGGGCTTGTCTCTTCTGTTTTTGGATTATGGAACGGTACATGAGCTAATATCAATCTTATGTTTTGTGCATCTCCCCACCTCTCTTTCCTCTTAAGCAAGCGTTAGATTGTTTTCTAAATCTGAGACTCTGTTCTCTTCCCTAAATCAGTTCATATGTAGACATGTTTACATTCCTTTCATCAGTGATATCTTATGTCAGAATGCACCATGGCCGTTCTCATAATAATGCTCCATGTCCCCTGTCATCACAATGCACCATGCCCTGGTTATCACAAAGCTCCATGTCCCTTGTCATCACAATTCTCCACATACTTGTCATCACAGTGCTACATGACACTTCTCATCAAAATGTTACATGCTCTTGTCATCACAATTATCCATCCACTTGACATTGCAATGCTCCATGCACTTGTCATCACAATGCTCCATGCACATGTCATCACAAAGCTCCATGCCCCTGTCATCACAGTGCACCATGACCCCTGTCATCACAATGCTCCCTGACACCTGTCATCACAATGATTCCGGACACTTGTCATCACAATGTTCCATTCCCTTGTCATCACAATGCTCCATGACACCTATCATCACAATACTCCATGAATATTTTCAGCCCAATGATCCATGACCCTTGTCATCACAATACTCCAAGCCATTTTCATCACAATGCTCCATTACCTTTGTCATCAGAATCCTCCATGACACTTGGCATCACAATGCTTCATGCCATTGTCATCACAATGGGCCATTACATATGTCATCACAATTCTCCCTGACACCTGTCTTCACAATACTGCATGACCTGGTCATCACAATGCTCCATGCCCTTGTCATCACAATGTGCCATTCCAACTGTCATCACAAGAATCCTTGAAACTTATTAGACCAATGTTCCATGCCCTTGTCATCACAATGCTCCATGCCCTTGTTATCACAATGCTCCATGACCCCTGTCATCACAATGCTCCGTGACTCCAGTCATCACAATGCTTCATGAACTTTGTCATCACAGTTGTCCATGTCCTCGTCATCAACAGTCTCTGTGACCTTTTTAACGACAATGCTCCATGAAGTTTTCATCACAGTGCTCTTTGACCCTTGACATCACAATGCTCTATGCCCTTCTCAGCACAATGCTCCATGACCCTTGTCATCACAATGCTCCATGCGCTTGTTAGCACAATGCTTCATGACACATGTCATCTCAATGCACCATGCGCTTGTCATCACAGTGCTCCACAAACTTCTCATCACCATGCTGCATAAAACTTCTCATCACAATGCTCCATGCACTACTCATCAAAATGTTCTCTCACCACTGATATCCCAATGCTGCATAACTATTGGTCACAATAACCCCTCACCCCTGTCATCACAATGTTCCATGACTCCTGTCATCACAATGATACATGCACTCATAATCACAATGTTCGATGACCCCTGCCATCACAATGTTCCATAACACCTGTCATCAAAATGCTCCATGACACCTGACATCACAGTGTTCCATAAAACCTGTCATCAAAATGTTCCATGACATTTTTCATCAAATTGCTCCATGACCCTGTCATCAATAAGCTCCCAGCCCTTCTCATCACAATGCACATTTCCCGTGCCATCAGAATGCTCCATGACCTCTGTCATCAAAAAGATCCATGACCCTTGGCATCACAATGCTACATTTCTTTGTCATCACAATGCTCCATGAACTTTTCATCACAATGCTCTTTGACCCTTGTCATCACAGTGCTCTATGCCTTTCTCAGCAAAATGCTCCATGACCCTTGTCATCACAATGCTCAATACACTTGTCATCAAAATGCTCCCTGACACTTGTCGTCAGTATGCTCCTTGAACCCTGTCATGACAAGGCTCCATGCCTTTTTCATCACAATGATCCATGCCCTTTTCATCACAATGCTCCAAGATCCCTGTAATCACAATGCTCCATGACCTTGTCATCAAAAAGCTCCATGACGCTTATCATCAGAATGCTTCATGGCCTTCTCCTCACAATGCTCCATGCCCTTGTCATCACAATGCTCCAAGACCCCTGTAATCACAATGCTCCATGACCTTGTCATCACAAAGCACCATGACACATGTCATCAGAATGTTCCATGGCCTTCTCATTAAATGCTCCATGCCCTTGTCATCACAGTGCTCCAAGACCGCTGTAATCACAATGCTCCATGCCCCTTTTCATCTCCATGCTCCATGAACCCTGTCATCACAATGCATCATGCCCATCATCATATTGCTTCCAGCTATTGTCAGAACAATGAAATCAAAATTCTCCTTGACCTCGGTCATCACAATGCTCCATGACCCCTGTCATCACAATACTCCATGAACATTTTCAGCCCACTGCTCCATGACACTTGTCATCACAATGATCCATGCCCTTGTCATCCCAATGCTCCATGACCCCTGTATTCACAATGCTCTCTGACGCTTGTCATCACAGTGCTCCATGACACCTGTCATCAAAATGCTCCATGATTTTGTCAGCAAAATGCTACATGACCTTGTCATTACAATGCTTTATGTGCTTGTCATGAAAATACTCCATTTCCATTGTCATCACAATCCTCCATGAACCTTGGGATCACATTGCTTCATGCCCTTGTCATCACAATGCTCCATGCTCCGTGAAATTAAAATGATCCATGACCTCTGTCATCACAATGCTCCAAACCATTGTGATCCCAATGTTCCATAAAACTTGTCATCACAACGCTCCATGATGTCTGTCATCACAATATTCCATGCCCTTTTCATCACAATGCTCCATGACATTAGTCATCACAATGCTCAGTACACTTGTCATCAAATTGCTCCCTGACACTTGTCATCAGAATGCTCCTTGAACCCTGTCACGAAAAGGCTCCATGCCATTTTCATCACAATGCCCCATGCCGTTTTCATCACAATGCTCCGTGACCATTGTCATCAAAATGCTCCATGACTTTGTCTGAAAAATGTTCCATGACCCTTCTCATCACAATGTGCCATTCGCTTTTCATCACCACGGTCCAGAAATTTGTCATTGCAATGCTCCATAAACCTTGTAATCACAATGCTCCATACACTTCTCATCAAAATGCTCTCTCACCAGAGATATCACAGTGTTTCATCACTAGTCGTCACAATACTCCCTCACCCCAGTAATCACAATGTCCCATGACCCCTGTCATCACAATGCTACATCCCCTTATCATCACAATGTTCCATGACCACTGACATCACAATGTTCTATAACCCCTGTCATCAAAATGTTCCAATACAATTTTCATCAAATTGCTGCATGACCCTGGCATCAAAATACTCCCTGCCATTCTCATCACAATGCACCATGCACTTGTCATCAAAATGCTCCATGACCTTTGTCATCACAAAGCTCCATGACCCCTGGCATCACAGTGCTCGATGTCATTGTCATCACAATGCTCCATGAACACTCTCTACACATTTCTCCATGCCCTTGTCATCACAAAGCTCCATGACACTTGTAATCACAGTGCTCGATGCCTTTCTCATCACAATGCCCCATACCCTTGTCATTAGAATCCTCCATGACCCATGTATCACAGTGTTCCATGCCCTTATCATCACAATGCTCTATGCCCACTCTCATCACAATAATCCATGAAACATTTCAGACCAATGCTCCATGCCCTTCTCATCACAATGCTCCTTTACCTCTGTCATAACTATGCTCCATGACACCTGCCATCACAATGTTCCACGGCCTTGTCATCACAAGGCTCCATGACACTTGTCATCACAATGCTCCACGACCCATCTAATCAAAATGCTCCATGCCCTTGTCATCAAAAAGCTACATGACGCATGTCATCAGAATGTTCCATGGCCCTGTCATCAAAATTCTCCATGCCATTGTCATCACAAGGCTCCAAGACCCTTGTAATCAAAATGCTCCATGCGTCTTTTCATCTCAATGCTCCATGAACCCTGTCATCACAATGGACGATGCCCATCATCATAATGCTTCAGGCTATTGTCATCACAATGAAATCAAAATGCTCCATGACCTCTGTCATCACAATGCTCCAAACCCTGGAGATCACAATGTTCCATAACACTTATCATCACAACACCCCTTGACGCTCATCATCACAATCATCCATGGTCTTCTCATCACAATGCTCCATGACCTTTGTCATCACAATGCTTAATACACTTGTTATCACAATGCTCCCTGACACTTGTCATCAGTATGCTCCATTAACCCTGTCATGACACGTCTCCATGCCTTTTTCATCACAATGATCCATGCCATTTTAATCACAATGCTCCAAGACACCTGTAATCACAATGCTCCATGCACTTGTCATCATAATGCTCAATGATGCATGTCATCAGAATGCTCCATGGCCTTCTCATCACAATGCTCCGTGCCCTTGTCATCACAATGCTCCAAGACCCCTGTAATCACAATGCTCCATGTAGCTTTTCATCAAAATGCTCCATGAGACTTGTCATCACAAGTCTCCATTGTCTTCTCATCAAAGTGCTCCAGGAACTTCTCATCAAAATGCTCCATGATCCCTGTCATCACAATACTCCATGAACATTTTCAGCCCTATGCTCCATGACCCTTGTCATCACAATCTTCCATGCCCTTGTCATCCCAATGCTCCATGACCCCTGTATTCACAATGCTCCGTGATGCTTGTCATCGCAGGGCTCCATGACACCTTTCATCACAATGCTCCATGCCTTTGTCAGCAAAATACTACCTGACCTTGTCATTGCAATGCTCTATGCGCTTGTCATCACAATACTCCATTCCCATTGTCATCACAGTCCTCCATGAACCTTGGGATCACATTGCTTCATGCCCTTGTCATCACAATGCTCCATGCACCTTGAAATATAAATGATCCATGACCTCTGTCATCACAATGCTCCAAACCCTTGTGATCACAATGTTCCATAGCACTTGTCATCACAACGCACTAAGATGCTTGTCATCACATTACTCCATGCCTTATTCATCACAATGCTCCATGACCTTTGTCATCACAATTCTCAATACACTTGTCATCACAATGCTCCCTGACACTTGTCATCAGAATGCTCCTTGAACCCTTTCACGAAAATGCTCCATGCCTTTTTCATCACAATGCCCATGCCGTTTTCATCACAATGCTCCATGCCATTGTCATCAAAATACTCCACAAGCTTGTCATCAGAATGCTACATGACGCTTGTCATCACAATTCTCCATGCACTTGTCAGCACAATGCTCCCTCACCCTTGTCATCACAATGCTCCAAGCCATTGTCATCACAATGCTCCATTTCCATTGTCATCAGAATCCTCCATGACACTTGGCATCACAATGCTCCATGCCATTGTCATCACAATGGGCCATTACATATGCCATCACAGTGCTCCCTGACACCTGTCTTCACAATACTGCATGACCTGGTCATCACAATGCTCCATGCCCTTGTCATCACAATGCACCTTTCCAACTGTCATCGCAATAATCCATGAAACTTATTAGACCAATGTTCCCTGCCCTTGTCATCAAAATGCTCCATGCCCTTGTTATCACAATGCCCCATGACCCCTGTCATCACAATGCTCCATGAATCGATTCATCACAATGCTTCATGACCTTTGTCATCACAATGGTCCATGCCCTCGTCATCCACAGTCTCTGTGACATATTTAACCACATTGCTCCATGAAATTTTCATCACAATGCTCTTTGACCCTTGTCATCACAATGCTCTATGCCTTTCTCAGCACAATTCTCCATGACCCTTGTCATCACAATGCTCCATGCGCTTGTCAGCACAATGCACCATGACCCATGTCATCACAATGCACCCTGCGCTTGTCATCACAGTGCTCCACAATCTTGTCACCACAATGCTCCATAAAACTTGTCATCACAATTCTCCATGCACTTCTCATCAAAATGCTCTCTCACCACATATATCACAATGTTACATCACTATTCATCACAATACTCCCTCACCACTGTCATCACAATGTTCCATGACTCCTGTCTTTGCAATGCTACATGCACTTATCATCACAAAGTTCGATGACCCCTGACATCACAATGTTCCATAACCCCTGTCATCAAAATATTCCATGACACTTTTCATCAAATTGCTCTATGACCCTGTCATCACAATGCTCCCTGCCCTTCTCATCACATTGCACCACCCCTTGTCATCAAATTGCTCCATGACCTTTGTCATCACAAAGCTCCATGACCCTTGGCATCTCAATGCTCCATGCCATTGTCATCACAATTCTCCATGAACCCTCTAATCACAATGCTCCCTGCCCCTTTGCATCTCAATGCTCCATGAACCCTGTCATCAAAATGCACCATGCCCATCATCATAATGCTTCAGGCTCTTGTCATCAAAATGAAATCAAAATATTCGATGATCTGTCTCATCACAATGCTCCAAATCCTTGTGATCACAATGTTCTATAACACTTATCATCACAACGCCCCATGACGCTCATCATCACAATTATCCATGCTCTTCTCATCACAGTGCTCCATGACCTTTGTCATCACAATGCTCTATAAACTTGTCATCACAATGCTCCCTGACACTTGTCATCAGTATGCTCCTGGAACCCTGTCATGACAAGGCTCCATACCATTTTCATAACAATGATCCATGCCAATTTCATCACAATGCTCCAAGACACCAGTAATCACAGCGCTCCATGCCCTTGTCATCACAATGCTCCAAGACCCCTGTAATCACAATACTCCATGCCCCTTTTCATCAGAATGCTCCATGAGACTTGTTATTACAAGGCTCCATGTTCTTCTCATCACAATGCTCCAGGAACTTTTCATCACAGTGCTCCATTCCCTTGTCATCACAATGCTCCATGACCTCAGTCCTCACAATACTTCCTGAACATTTTCAGTCCAATTCTCCAGGAACTTCTCATCACAATGCTTAATGATCCCTATCATCACAATGCTCCATGACCACTGTCATCAAAACGCTCCATGACCCCTGACAACACAGTGATCCGGGACTCTTGTCATCACAATGCTCCATTCCCTAGTCATCACAATGCTCCATGAACATTTTCAGCCCAATGCTCCATGACACTTGTCATCATAATGATCCATGGCCTTGCCATCCCTATGCTCCATGACCCCTGTAATCACAATGATCCGTGATGCTTCTCATCACAGTGCTCCATGACCCTTATCATCACAATGCTCCATGCCTGTGTCAGCAAAATGCTACATGACCTTGTCATCACAATGCTCTATTTGCTTGTCATCACAATACTCCCTTAGCATTGTCATCACAATCCTCCATGAACCTTGGGATCACATTGCTTCATGCCCTTGTCATCCCAATGCTCCATGCTCCTTGAAAACAAAATGATCCATGACTTCTATCATCACAATGCTCCAAACCCTTGTGATCATAATGTTCCATAACACTTGTCATCACAACGTTCCATGATGCCTGTCATCACAATACTCCATGCCCTTTTCGTCAAAATGCTCCATGATCTTTTTCATCACCATTCGCAATACACTTGTCATCACAATGTTCCCTGACATTTGTCGTCAGAATGCTCCTTGAAACCTGTCATGAAATGGCTTCATGCCTTTTTTATCACAATGCTCCATGCCCTTTTCATCACAATGCTCCATACCATTGTCGTCACAATACTCCACAAGCTTGTCATCAGAATGCTCCATGACACTTGTCATCACAATGCTCCATGGCCACTGTCATCACAATGTTCCATACCCCTTGTCATTACTGTGCTCCATGACGCTCGTCATCACAATTATCCATGGTCTTCTCATCACAAATCTCCACGGTCTAGCCATCACAATGCTCCATGCCCTGGTCATCACAATGCTCCATGTCCCCTGTCATCACAATTCTCCTCGTTCTTGGCATCACTATGCTCCATGACACTTCTCATCACCGTGTTAAATGATTTTTCATCACAATTCTGTATGCACTTTTCATCACAATGCTCCATGACCCCTGTCATAGGAAGCTCCATGTGCTTGTCATCACAGTGCTTCATGAACTTGTCATCAAAATTCTCAATGGCCCTTGTCATCACAATGCTCCATGCCCTTGTCATCACAATGCTCCATGTCCATTGTCATCACAATGCTCCAAGCCCTTGTCATCAAAATGCTCCATTACATTTGTCATCACAATCCTCCATGACACTTGGCATCACAATATTCCATTCCATTGTCATCGCAATGGACCATGACATATGTCATCACAATGCTCCCTGAGACCTGTCTTCAAAATACTCCATGACCTTCTCATCACAATGCTCCATGCCTTTGTCATCACATTGCACCATGCCCACTGTCATCACAATAATCCATGAAACATGTCAGGCCAATGCTCCATGCACCTGTCATCACAATGCTCATCGCCTTTTCATCACAAAGCTCTATGACCCCTGTCATCACAATGCTCCGTGACTCCAGTCATCACAATGCTTCATGACCTTTGTCATCACAATGGTCCATGTCCTCGTCATCACTAGGCTCTGTGACATTTGTCACCAAAATGCTCCATGAAATTTTCATCACAATGCTCGGTGACCCTTGTCATCACATTGCTCCATGACCCAAGTCATCACAATGCGCCATGTTCTTGTCATCACAGTGCCCCACAAGCTTGTCATCACAATGCTCCATAATACTTGTCCTCAGGGCTTCCCTGGTGGCGCAGTGGTTGAGAGTCCGCCTGCCGATGCAAGGGACACGGGTTCGTGCCCCGATCCCGGAAGATCCCACATGCCACGGAGCGGCTGGGCCCACGAGCCATGGCCGTGGACCCTGTGTGTCCGGAGCCTGTGCTCCGCAACGGGAGAGGCCACAGCAGTGAGAGGCCCGCGGACAGCAAAAAAAAAAAAAAAAAAAAAAACTTGTCCTCACAATGCTCCATGCACTTCTTATCAAAATGCTCTCACGAATGATATCAAAATGTTCCCTCACTAGTCATCACAATACACCCACTCCCCTGTCATCACAATGGTCCACAACACCGTCATGAAAATGTTCCATGACTCCTGACATCACAATGTTCCATAACACCTGTCATCAAAAGGTTCCATGACACTTTTCATCAAATTGCTCCATGACCCTGTCATCACAATGCTCCCTGCCCATCACAAGAGAATGCACCACACCCTTGTCATCAAAATACTCCATGACCTTTGTCATCACAAAACTCCATGACCCTTGGCATCACAATGCTCCATGCCATTGTCATCACAATGCTCCAAAAACCTCTCATCACATTGTTCAAAGCCCTTGTCATCACACGATCCATGATGCATTTCATCACAATGCTCGATGCCATTCTTCTCACAATGCTCCATGCGCTTCTCATTACAATCCTCCATGAACCATGTATCACAGTGTTCCGTTCCCTTGTTATCACAATTCTCCTTGCCCCCTCTCATCACAATAATCCATGAAACATTTCAGACCAATGTTCCATGCCGTTTTCATCACAATGATCCAAGACTCCTGTAATCATAATGCTCCATGCCTCTTTTCATCTCAATGCTCCATGAACGCTGTCATCACAATGCACCAAATGCGCATCATCATAATGCTTCATGCTATTGTTATCACAATGAAATCAAAATGCTCTATGACCTCTGTCATCACAATGCTCCAAATCCTTGTGATCACAATATTCCATAACACCTATCATCAGAGCTCCACATAACGCTCGTCATCACAAGAATCCATGGTCTTCTAATCACAATGCTCCATGATATTTGTCATCACAGTGCTCAATACCCTTGTCATCACAATGGTCCCTGACACTTGTCATCAGTATGCTCCTTGAACCCTGTCATGACAAGGCTCCATGCCTTTTTCATCACAATGTTACATGCCCTTTCCCTCACAGTGCTCCAAGGCCCCTGTAATCACAATGTTCCATGCCCTTGTCCTCACAAAGCTCCATGATGCATGTCATCAGAACGCTCCATGACATTCTCATCCCATTGTTCACTGCCCTTGTCATCACAATGCTCCAAGAGCCCTGTAATCACAATGTTCCATGCCCTTGTCATCACAAAGCTCCATGATGCATGTCATCAGAACGCTCCATGACATTCTCATCCCAATGTTCCATGCCCTTGTCATCACAATGCTCCAAGACCCCTGTAATCACAATGCTCCATGACCCTTTTCATCAGAATGCTCCATGAGACTTGTCATCACATGGCTCCATGGTGTTCTCATCACAATGCTCCAGTACCTTGTCATCACAATGCTCCTTGACCCCTGTCATCACAATACTCCATGAACATTTTCAGCCCAATGCTCCATGATGTTCTCATCACAATGCTCCATGACCTCTGTCATCACAATGCTAGATGACCACTGTCATCACAACGCTCCATGAACCCTGACAACACAATGATCCAGGAATCTTGTCATCAAAATGCTCCATGCCCTTGTCATCCCAATGCTCCATGAACGCTGTAATCACAATGCTCCATGACGCTTGTCATCACAATCCTCCATGACCCTTGGGATCATATTGCTTTATGCCCTTGTCATCTCTATCTTGCCTTTCTGGTTTTTACAGATTTTCGGATGTCCTTTTTGAACGGTGGGAAGTGACAATTCTTTGTAGTCTGGATTTGCATTGCGCGTTTGCTTGATTGGCCAAAAAGGGCCTATGCCTTTTCTCCTGAATATATTCAGGAGAAAATTCATATGCTGTTTTTGGCCAAGTGCATCATTCTCGAAGTTGTGATGCCTTTCCTGTGCTTTAAAGGCGATTCCAATTTACCTCTTGATATATGTTTTGTGCAATTCTGCCTCATTTTCAAGTCCGCTTTGTTGCCTTCCCTCAACAGATTTTTGGAAGAGAGTAGTCCTTTATAACTCTGCAGGTTTTTGATTTGCTTTGCCCCTGAGCTCCAATTTTCAAATCCCATTATTGGGAGCTGACCGCAAATCCACAATTTTGCTTCAGGACCTATACTGGTTCCAGGGGTGGCTATACTGGTTCCCTGTGGGTGGCTGAGGCTTTGGTTAATTCTTCTTCCTGATGGGAATTTAGAGTGACATGTGTCCGTCCAAAGGCCTACATCTACTCTCTGATTTGTTCTCCCTCTTCCCTTTCATCCTCTGCACAATTAGCAAACTGTGCGAACCAGGAGGTTATAGGGGATGACTCTCCTAAGTTGGGCGATTGATAGTAAAGTTGTTGGAATGCCAAACTGTAGCACAAGGAGAGGAAAAAGTAGGAGACTTTCAGAAACCTTTCGCCATCACAGGGTGTCCATTCTCTAGGTTTCCCATACATGTTATAACTGTAGTGATATTCCCTTCTACCTGGAAATTTGGGACCCATGGAATGGTGGCATGCATTACTACTTTAAAGGGTCTGCATTTTCTCTCCCAATATCACCAGTCCTCTCAGTCCCAAGTGTCCAGCCTTATGTCTCATCCAGCTGTCTTTGCAGATAGGGTCATTCTAGGTTTCATCAGAACCCCTGAAGGAACTGTGTAAGAATTTCGCTGTTTTTTTGTTTTGTTTTTGAAATTCATTTTTATAATGGGGTTGAGCTGATTTTCCCTGACGTGTTTATGACGGTCTAGACACACTTGATTCCCTTACAGAGGCATATCAATACATAGGTTTTAAGATTCTTACTAATCAGATATATTCCTCTGTGGGGAATAGGGGTTTTGAGTCCCGTTCACTGAGGAAGGTGTAGGTCTTGTCTATTCTGTATTTGGTTTATGGAATGGTACCTGTGCTAATATCAATCTCTGGTTTTATGCATCACCCCACCTCTCCTTTCCCCTTAAGGAGGCATAAGAGTGTTTTCTAAATGTGAGACGCTGCTCTCTTTCCTAATTCAGTTCATGTGTTGTGATGTTGACATTCCCTCTGTAAGTGATATCTTATGATAAGATTCTTTTTCTGTGTGACTAATTTCCCTTAGAATCATCATACCTAAATCCTCTCATTATGCTGCTACTGGCCTTATGACATTGATTTCACGTCTGAGTGATATTCCATTGTACAAAATTACCACAAGTTCTTTATGCATTTCTCTTTTTCCTGGGATATTTTAGGTGTACTGAAGTTGAGGTTCTTGTATGCAGAGCAGCCCTAAACTTTGGGGTGCCTGTGTCTTGTTGATATTTAGTCTTCCCAAGTTATATGTCCATGAGTTGAAGTCCCCTTTGCTCGGGGGCTTTGTATTTTAGATGTTTTAGGAAACAGCATACACTTCTTCAGAGTAGCTCTTGGATATTTATACCCCACCCATCAGCGTGACTAGTCTCCCTGTTTTCCATGGCCTCTCCTGCATTTTTGATTTGTACACATTTTTTGGATGGCCTTTGTGAGCAGTGGATATTGAGACTTCTTTATTGTGCGGATTTGCATTTCCCTCTTGCTTGGTTGGCCAAAAACTCTGTATGTGTTTTTTTCCTGAAGATATTCATGAAAAAAATGCATACACCCTTTTGCCCAACTGCATCATTTTAGAAATTCTGCTGCTTTTCATATGCTTTAAATGTGAGTACAATCTACCTTTTGAAAAATGTTTCCTGCAATTCTGCCTCTCATTCAGAACCTCTTCGTTGCCTTACCTGAATATATTTTTGGACGTTGGTTATCATTTATATCTTTGCAGGTCTTTGAATTGTCTGCTCCTGAGCTCCATTTTGCAACTCGCTTTTTTTGTGAGCTGGCCGCCAAACCATTGGATTGATTCCGGCCCTATTCTGGTTCTGGGGAGGCAGGCTGAGCCTTTGGTTAATTCTTCTTCCTAAAGGGATATTAGAGTGACATGTGCCTGTCAAAACTCCTACAGCTAATCTCTCACTGGTTCCTCCGCTTACCATTTATCCTCTTCAAAAATTGCAAACTGTGTGAAACAGGAGGTTAAAGGTGCTGATTCTCCAAGTCGGGAGATTGTTAGTAATGTGGCTGGAATGGCGAACCCCAGCACCAGGAGATCAAAAATGAGGTACATTTTAGACACCTCTCCTGAGCACACGGTGTACATTCATCTCGGTTTCCCAGGCATGTTTTCCCTGTCAGAAGATTCCCTTGAAACTTCAGATTTGGGACCCATGGAATGGGTACCAGGCAGTATTACATTAAAAGGTCTGTATTTCCTCACCCAGCCTCTCTAACATCTCTCAGCGTGCATAGCTTCCAGCCTTATATATCATCCTGCTGTGGGTCTACATGTGTTCAATCCATGTTACATCGTAGCCCTTCAACAAAAGTTGTAAGAATTTTTGTCTGTCTCACTGTTTTTATAAATATTTTTAAATTTATTTTTATATTGGTTACAGCTGATTTTCAAAGCTCTGTTTTTTGCTGCTGTACATCCACTTGATTCGTGTACTGTGTGACAACAATAAATTCTTTCTCAGATGCCTACGAGTCATATGTATTATTTTCCAGTGACTTGAGTGGACTGAGTGCCGTTCTTTGAGGTACCGTGTAGGCCTTGCCAGTTATTCAATTTGGTACTTGGAATGGTATCTTTGCTAATTTCAATCTCCTGGATAATACCTCACCATTCCCCACCTTTCCCATTTAGCAGCCTTATGTCTATTTTCTACATAGTTGACTATGTTTCTGTTTTGTAGTTTATTTCATGTGTAGCCATTTTTGATTCCACCTTTAAGTGACATCTTATGATATGTGTCTTTTTCTTTCTGACATGTGTCACTTAGAATGATCGTATGTAACTCCTCCAGAGTTGTTACAACTGGCCTTATTTCATTGATTTCTGGATGAGTAATATTCCACTCTACATAAGTACCCCATCTCTTTTATCCATTTTATCCTTCCAGGGACATTTAGGTTATATCCAAGTGGAGGCCCTTTTTAACAGAGAGGTGGTAAACGTTGGGGTGCCTGTTTTCTGTCATTTTTTTGTTTTTCCCAAGGTATACGCCCATGAGTGCAAGTGCCCTATGCTCTGTAGCTCAGTTTTCAGATGTTTTAGCAAACACAGTACACTTCTCCAGAGTGGCCGTTGGCACATTACATTTCCACTATCAGCCTCACAGGGCTCCCTTTTCTCCTCACCCTGTCCTGCATTTCTGGTGTTTACACTTTATGTGGATGGCCCTTCTGACTGATGTGAAGTGATACATTTTGTAGTATTGATTTCCAGTGTCCACCTGTTTGGTTGGATAAAAAGTATGTATGGCCTTTACTTGAATATATGCAGAAAAAAATTCATACGCCCTTTTGGGACAACTGCATCATTGGCGATGTTCAGCCCCTTTTCTTGTGCTTTAATGGGGAGTCCTTTCTACCTCTTCAAATCTGTTTCCTGCCACTCTCCCTTGCTTACAAGTCATTTTCTGTGACTTACCTCAAGACATTTTTCGACAATAGATATTTTCAACTCTGCAGTTTCATGAATTGTATTGCCCCCGAGTTCCATTTTTCAACTTGTGTTTTTGGAAACTGGACACAAAACAGCGGGATTTCCTCTAGCCCTATTCTGTTTCCATGGGTAATTATAGCCTTTGATGAATTTGTCTTCCAGATAGGAAATTAGAGTGGCATTTGCCTGTCTGAACAACTAAGACTTGTCTCTAAATTTTTCTCATCCTTCCGCTAAATCCTCTGGACAAATTCCAAACTGTGTGCAACAGGATGTTGACGGTGCTGATATCCCCAAGGAAGGAGATTGTCAGGAAAGATGCTGGAGGGGTGAACCCGTGCACCAGGCGATGAGGAGATGAGGTGCCTTTTCCAAACTCTTTCCGATCAAACGGTGTACCATCCTCTAGGTGTGACAGGCATGTTTTAGCTGTAGGAAGGGTCCCGTGCATGTAAGGGGAACACCAGGGATTTTTCCAAATCAGTGCCTCCCCGAACCCCAAACTGGGGAATTTTTAAGCTACGACTACACGTATGTCCATTAAGGGCCTTGGGAAATAGGCAGAGCCCAAACTTTAGATGATTGAAATCTTCAGGTTCAGAAGCGCTCACCATCGGCCTTGCTTAGGTTACATTTTATCTGTCATTGATAGATGATGTCAATAAAAATATCGATTCTTTTTCAGATTATTTCCCCTTATACGTTATTGCAAAATATTCAGTGTAGTTCCCTGTGCTATACAGTAGTTCCTTGTTGATGATCTATTTTATACATAGCAGTGTGTATGTGTTAATCCCAAACTGGAAATTTATCCCTTTTCCTACTTTTCCCCTTTGGTAATAATAAATTATAAGATTTTATACTTCTCAGGAATGGGGGAGCTGAAAGAGAGGTATCCTTTTCAATGGAAAAGCATTCAAAACAAGATTGAAGCTTCAGCCAAGAGTTTTCGATGTAGAACCATGGAAATAAATCACTTCATTTCTCTAATGTTGACCTGACAAATAAGACAGACGTCTTCACTGAACTTGCTTATAGTAAAGTGATGGAAATATCAAAGGTAAGTCTTAGAAATATCTTATTTTACCCGAGCATTATACACTGCTCTATGTTAACTACAGTTTGGCTCACACATCTGTTCATTGAAGTTACAATGTTCTCAATTTCTGTTACTGATCCTCCAGAGTGTACCCCAACAGGAGTCCCCGAGCCCAGTGTCATTGGAGCCAACAGATCAAGACTGAGTTTGGTTCAGAAGCAAAGGAAACATTATTTTGAAAACCGAATGGAGAGGTGAGAGCGTGCACTCCCCCACGGGATGTGGGCTGGGCTACTGTGTAGGGATCCCGGCAGCCTCAGTGGGAGTTAGGGGATGGAGCTCTCGAAGGCTGGGTTGGCTGCAGCTCAGGCTCTATGCCGTGGAGTCTGCATGGGACCCCGCTAACTGAGGTGTCGACCCAGCCATTCTGCACTAGGAAATCGGGTCTGAAGTGCTGGGTGTGGGACCTCTGCATGTGGAACCCTAGGAGCACGTGAAATTAGACAAAGCACAAAGGAAAAACAGGTTAGACTTTATTTTATTGCCCAGATTCTCTTTTTATCTCCCAGGAATTTTTAATGAACGTTGCCAGAGACGAACACCTCCTCTGCTTTTTGTTCCATTCCTCATTCTTGGGGTGTTGAGGGTGCAGACCCCTCTTTTGTAACTGCTTCATGCTGTGGTGGCAGCCCTGATACTTGGGGGGAGGGGCAAAACGTCTCCCCACCAGCCTCCAGGTGAGGTTGATTGTTCCAAAGCCTCCTGCCTCACTTCTCATCCGCCTGAGCACCAGCACTGGAAGTGTTATAGATTCTAATGACCTTTAAGGGTCCAGGAAAGAGATGCGCAAAGATGCTGTGGTGTCAGGTTTCACCCCACCCCACATTTGTTTGCTGACCTTAGGCTGACGGTTTTTGCCAGTCTAGGTGCTCTGACCAGTAGTCTGTTCTTTCTTTAATTAGGTCCCTGAATTAATGTACAAAGAGCACCATGTGTCAGAGCCCTGCCCGCGCAACTCCCAGACAGTCCAGGGTCAGTGGTGATCCAGGACCATGACGTCCACTGAGTCAACGGCCTTTAGAAGTAGCCAGCAGTCCAGCTGGTCATATTGGCCACCATCACCGCGGTGTCTGTAGGGTTTTCTATGGTGAAAGCGTGATATAGTTTTCCCCCGCCAAGCTTATTAGCTCCCCTCTGGGTGCAGTAAGTCCTGCAAGCAGTAGTCTGCTCTTTCGGGGCACAGTCTTGTTGTTTTCTGAGAGAAACTCCAGGTCAAGTGATGGTCACACGAGTCATCTTGGGGGCCCGATGCCCCCATTTGTCTCTCTGGAGGTTGGAGTTGGAAGGCCTCCTCACTCGAGGTCAGTGTGTCCACAGAGCGACCCGTGCAACTTCAGGGCATGATGGGTGGTTAGGATCACCACGTGGGGTCCTTTTCCCTTAGGAGTGAGGGGGCCTTGTGGGCTGCTGATTTCTAGCTTTTTAGATACCCCAGTATCCTGGCCTGATGAGTCGGTGGGCAAAGCCCTTGGTGACCATAGTTTATCATACCTGAAGGGCATTCTTGTGTTGCTCCATTTCAAGTGGTCCCAGTTTTTGCACTAAGGCTCCAAGGGCGAATAACCTTTGACCGGTTATGTAAAGGTCAAAGGGTTTGGCTAAATTAGTGAGTTCCTGGGCAAGGATCTGAATTGACTGCTCTTTCCATTCTTGAAAGGCTGCTTCTGGATTCTATTCAAAAGGATCATCATCTTTTCGTGTCAGTGTTTCATGTAGAGGCCCAGCTATTAGACTATAGTTAGGGATCCAGATGCAGAAAACCTTGGCCTCCCCAGGAACCCCTAAGCTGTCTTCTAGTTTTAGAAGAGGTAAGGCTGCAAATGGCTTCTTCCCTATCCTGGGATGCGTTTCTCTGAATATCTGTGAGAATGAAGCCCAGGCATGTCACCTGAGCCTGGGGTATTTGAGCATTTTTCTTGGACACCTTCTATCCTTTCTTGGCTAGGTAGTTCAGAGGCGTCTTTAGTAGGCCTGGCGATCAGAATGTCATCTGCATATTGAAGGAGGGTTCCCTTTTACAGAGGTAGAACTTTTAGGTCTTTAGAGGACATTTCCCCAATGATGGTGTTGGGATTTTTGAACCATTTGTGCAGGACTGCCCAGCATTATTGCTTGTGTTGCATGTTGTGTCCTGCCACTCACAAGCCAAAAATTCTTGTGACTCTGAGATGAATGGAATACAGAAGTAGGCATCATTGAAGTGTAATACAGAATGCCATGGCCTGGTGGATGGTAGAATGAGCAGCAGTGTGTAGGAAATAGGAGCTACTGGATGTATATCCTCGGTGGCTTCACTGACTGTCCTGATATCCTTTACCAGGTCTCCAGCAGCCCATGGGGCTCTCGTGGTCAGGCCAATCCCAGGATATGGAGCTCACCTGGGCTGCATCCTGCAACCCACAGCCCACGGGGCTCTCGTGGTCAAGTCCTTCCCAGGGTATGGAGATCACCTGTGCAGCTACCCAGCAGCCCATGGGGCTCTCATAGTCAGGCCCCTCCCAGGATACGGAACTCCCCTGGGCAGGTACCCCAGCAGGGCTGGACACACAGGAACTGTGCACATAGCCCACCTTGCAGAGAACCGCCAGCTCACCTGTCGCTCACAGCTGACACAGAACACCTCAGAGCAGGACTTGAACTAACAAACAGCAGCTCTGACAGGTCTGTGACCCTGGCTATCACTCTGTGCAGCCTCTCTCTGCCTGGTCTTCCAGACACTTCCACTGCAGCCAGGGCACCAGGCATCTGTCTCCACCCACCATCACTCCTCTCCCTGACTCCTGGGTTCCTCTCATTAGGATAGGGTCTTCTTGAAGTTGTTTTCCACTCATGATAAGAAAACAAGCCGCAGCTGCAGCCCCTTGTCTAGCCTGACTCTCAAGAGCCCACACCTGTTCCTTGGGACTGACCCGTTTAGCAAGGTTCATTTTCTGCAACTGTGAGCCCCTGAGGGGTGAGGATTGGCTGATTTGGGCAGCCTGACACTGCCTGCCAGCCCCCCCCACAGGTGTGCCTGGGTTGAGGTCAATATAAACACCTCTCCAGTCAGCAAGAGCACCTGTAGCTGTGACTGACGCCATATTCTCTGCCCCGTCAGCAGTTTCGGGGCTGGGGTGGTGGGAGGGAGTGAGGGGCCGTGGCTTTGTGGGTGGCCCAGTGTGATTTGGGCTCTGCTGGACTTTCTGCAGGAGTGGCCAGGCTGCCACCTGCTAAAGAAGAGGATGTGTCACCCATACCTGCCACTGGAATTTCTCCCCAGTCAGAGGTGAGGAAGTAAAAAAGCACTGGGGGCCTTGGCAGGAGGGGTATCTCAGGCAGGGAAATGGAAAGATTCCAGAAGAGCATCTGGGGCCAGGACCATCCTGGCTCGCCTGCAGGCACCAAGTCGGCCTGCGTGCTCTTGCTAGTGTGGCTCCACAGCCCTTCCTCTAGGCTTGCAAGTGCTTGTACATATTCAGGTGTTTTACCTGGAAAGAGTGGGAAGAGTTCAGCTGCAGCAGGACTGGGGCTCAGCTCACATTTACTCACAGACGCCTCGACACATTCCCCCAGCTTTTCAATGAGGATGCTCCTTGTGGGGGGTATCACTGCTGACTGCATGGGAGATGATTTCCCACCTCTGACCAACTTAAGAATTTTTTACCACTGGAGCAAGTGCCCTGATACGATTATCCTCTCTATAACTGGTGAGTTCTGTTTGTTTGTTTTTTTTTTTTTCTTTTTTTTTTTTTGTTCAAATTAGATTTTATTTATTCCTCTTTTTTTTAATTTGGAGATATATACATGGAAATAATTCATTAATATAAAGACGTCTATGTGAAGGGAAAAACTTTTTTTCTGTTTTATTTTATTAAATGTTATTTATTTAGTTTTTTTTTTAAATTTATTTCTTTTATACAGCAAGTTCTTATTGGATATCTATTTCATACATATAAGTGTGCATATGTGAATCCCAGTCTCCCAATTCATCCCACCACCACCCTCACATGGCGTTCCCTCCTTGGTGTCCATATGTTTGTTCTTTACATCTGTGTCTCTATCTCTGCCCTGCACACTGGTTCATCTGTACCATTTTTCTAGGTTCCACATATATGCATTAATATACAATATTTGTTTTTCTCTTTCTGACTTACTTCACTCTGTATGACAGTCTCTAGATCCATCAAGGCCTCTACAAATGACCCAATTTCATTCCTATGTATGGCTGAGTAATATTCCGTTGTATATATGTACCATGTCTTTATCCATTCGTCTGTCTGTGGGCACTTAGGTTGCTTTCATTACCTGTCTATTGTAAATAGTGCTGCAGTGAACATTGTGGTGAATGTGTCTTTTTGATTTATGGTTTTCTCTGGGTATATGCCCAGTAGTGGGATTGCTGGAATATATGGTAATTCTATTTTTAGTTTTTTAAGGAACCTCCATACTGTTCTCCATAGAGACTGTATCGATTTACATTCCCAACAATAGTGGAAGAAGGTTCCTTTTCTCCACACCCTCTCCAGCATTTGTTGTTTGTAGATTTTCTGATGATGCCCATTCTAACAGGTGTGACGTGATACCTCATTGTAGTTTCGATTTCCATTTCTCTAATAATTAGTGATGTTCAGCAGATTTTCATGTGCGTACTGGCCATCTCTATGTCTTCTTGGAAGAAATGTCTATTTAGATCTTCCATTTTTGTATTGGATTGTTTGTTTTATTAATATTGAGCTGCATGAGCTGTTTATATATATTGGAGATTAATCATTTGTCCATTGATTCGTTTGCAAATATTTTCTGCCATTCTGAGGGATGTCTTTTCATCTTGTTTGTAGTTTCCTTTGCTTTGCAAAAGCTTTTACGTTTCATTAGGTCCCATCTGTTTAGTTTTCTTTTTTATTTCATTACTATAGGAGGTGGATCAAAAAAGATCTTGCTGTGATTTACGTCAGAGTATCCTTCGTAAGTTTTCCTCTCAGAGTTTTATACTGTCTGGTCTTACATTAAAGTCTCTAATCCATTTTGAATATATTTTTATGTATGGTGTTGGGGAGTGTTCTAATTTCATTCTTTTACATGTAGCTTTCCATATTTCCCAGCACCAATGATTGAAGAGACTGTCTTATCTCCATTGTATAGTCTTGCCTCCTTTCTCATAGATTAGTTGACCATAGGTGTGTAGGTTTATTCTTGGGCTTTCTTTCCTTTTTTTTTTCCTTTTACACATTTATTGGAGTATAATTGCTTTACAATGGAGTGTTCGTTTCTGCTGTATAACAAAGTGAATCAGCTATACATATACAAATATCACCAGATCCCCTCCCTCTTGCATCTCCCTCCCACACTCCATATCCCACCCCTTTATGTGGTCACAAAGCACCGAGCTGATCTCCCTGTTCTATGTGGCTGATTCTCAGTAGCTATCGGTGTTATATTTGGTAATGTATTTATGTCCATGCCACTCTCTCAATTCGTCCCAGCTTACCCATCCCCCTTCCGGTGTCCTCAAGTCCTTTCTCTATGTCTGTGTCCTTAATCCTGTCCTGCCACTAGGTTCTTCAAAATCTTTTTATTTCTTCATTAGATTCCATATATCTCTGTTAACATACAGTATTTGTTTTTCCCTTTCAGACTTACTTCACTTTGTAGGACAGATTCTAATTCCATCCACCTCAGTACAAATAACTCAGTTTTGCTTCTTTTCATGGTTGAGTAATATTTGATTGTATATATGTGCCAGATCTTCTTTATCCATTCATCTGTCGATGGACACTTAGGTTGCTTCCATGTCCTGGCTAATGCAAATAGAGCTGCAATGAACATTTTTGTACATAACTCTTTTTGAATTATGGTTTTCGCAAGGCAAATGCCCAGTAGTTGGATTGTTATGTCGTATGGTACTTCTATTGTTAGTTATTTAAAGGACCCTCCGTACTGTTCTCCCTAGTGCCCATATCAATTTACATTCCCACCCACAGTGCAAGTGTGTTCCATTTTCTCCAATAAAGGCCTCTCCAGCATTTATTGTTTTGTAGATTTTTTTGATGATTGCCACTCTGAGTGCTGTGAGGTGATACCTCACGGTAGTTTTGATTTGCATTTCTCTAATGATTAGTGATGTTCAGCATCCTTTCATGTGTTTCTTGGTAATCTGTAAATCTTCTTTGGAGAAATGTCTATTTAGGTCTTCTGCCCGTTTTTGGATTGGGTTGTTTGTTTTTGTGATATTGAGCTACATGAGGTGCTTGTAAAGTTTGGAGATTAATCCTTTGTCAATTGCTTCATTTGAAAATATTTTCTCCCATTCTGAGGGTTGTTTTTGCATCTTGTTTATGTTTTCCTGTACTGTGTAAAAGCTTTTAAGTTTCATTAGGTCCCATTTGTTGATTTCTGTTTTTATTTCCATTTCTCTAGGAGGTGGGTCCAAAAGGATCTTGCTGTGATTTATGTCATAGAGTGTTCTGCCTATGGTTTCCTCTAAGTGTTTTATAGTGTCTGGTCTTATATTTAGATCTCTAATCAATTTAGAGTTTATTTTTGTGTATGGTGTTATGGAGTGTTCTAATTTCATTCTTTTATGTGTAGGGGTCCAGTTTTCCCAGCACCAATTACTGAAGAGACTGTCTTTTCTCCATTGTATTTCCTTAGCTCCTTTGTCATAGATGAGATAGCCATAGGTATGTAGGTTTATCTCTGGGCTTTCTGTCCTGTTCCATTGATCTGTGTTTATGCCAATCTACATACACTTGATTCCATTATGGAGACATATAAATACATAGGTTTCAAGGTTATTACCAGTCAGATATATTCCTCTTCAGTGAATAGGGTGTTTTGTGTCCAGTTCATTGAGAAAGGAGTAGGTCTTGTCTATTACATATTTGGTATATGGAATGGGATCTGTGCTAATTTCAAACTCTGCTTTTACACATCACCCCACGTCACCTTTCCCCTTAAGGAGGCATAAGTGTGTTTTCTAAATGTGTAACTCTGTTCTCTTTTGAAATTCAGTTCATGTGTAGCCATGTTTACCTTTCCTCTATAAGTGATATATTACAATAAGTTTCTTTTTCTTTGTGGCTCATTTCACTTAGCATCATCGTACCTAAAGCCACTCATTACGCTGCTATTGGCCTTATGACATTGATTTTATGTCTGAGTGACATTCCATTGTATATAAGTACCACAACATCTATATCTATTTTTTTTTCCTTTCCTGGGATATTTAAAGTGTACTGAAGTCGAGGTTCTTGTAAACAGAGCAGCCCTAAATTTTGGGCTGGCTGTGTGTTGTGGATTTTTAGTTTTCCCAAAATACACACCCATGAGTGGAAGTGTGCTATGCTCTGTAGCTCTGTTTTAGAAAACAACATACAGTTCTCCAGAGAGGCTGTTGGCAATTTACATCCTGTCCATCGGCGTAACCAGACTCCCTTTTCTCCATGGCCTGTCCTGCATTTGTGGCTTTTACACTATTTGTGGATGGCCCTTTTGACTGGAGGTAAGGGACACTTCTATGTAGTGTGGATTTGCAATGCCTGATGGCTTGCTTGGCCAAAAAGCGCATATGCATTTTTTCCCGAATATATTCAAGAAAATACACATAGTCCCTTTTCAGCCAAGAGCAACATTGTTGAAATTCTGTCGCTTTTCATGTGCTTTAAAGATGACTCCAATCTACCTCTTGAAATCTGTTTCCTTCAATTCTGCCTTGCATTCAAATTCTCGTCACTGCCTTTCCTCAATATATTTCTGGATGATAGTTGTCCTTTATAACTCTGCAAGTTTGTGAATTGCTGTGCCCCTGATTTCCATTTTTCAACTCGCCTCTTTGTGAGCTGGATGCAATACCGCAGGATGGCTTTAGGCCCTACTCTGGTTCCAGGGCTTCAGGCTGAGCCTTTGGTTAATTCTTCTTCCTGATGGGAAACTAGAGTGACATGTGCCCATCCAAACACCTACAGCTAATCTCTCATTTATTTCCCCTCTTCCTGTTCATCCTCTGCACAATTTGCAAACTGTGCATAACGGGAGGGTAAAGGCACTGACACTCCAAGTGGGGAGATTTTTAGTAATGCAGATGGAATGGCAAAGCCGAGCACGACATAAGGAAAAATGAGGTACCTTTTAGAAAACTTTCCCAATTACACAGTGTACCATCCACTGGGTTTCCCATGCATGTTTTAACTGTAGGAAGATTCCCTTAAATCTGGAGAGTTGGGATGACTTGAATGGGTAGCACACAGTATTGCTCTAAGTGGTGTTCTTTTTTTTTTTTTTTTTTTTTTGCTGTACGCGGGGCTCTCACTGCTGTGGCCTCTCCCGTTGCGGAGCACAGGCTCCGGACGCGCAGGCTCAGGCTCAGCGGCCATGGCTCACGGACCCAGCCACTCCGCGGCATGTGGGATCTTCCCGGACCGGGGCACAAACCCTTGTCCCCTGCATCGGCAGTGGGACACTCAACCACTGCGCCACAAGGGAAGCCCTAAGTGGTGTTCTTTTGTTCACACAACCTCAGAAATCTTGTCAGCCCCAAGTGTCCAGTCTTATGTCTCATCCAGCTGTGGGTGTAAAGGTGGTCAATCTAGCTTGCATCACAGGCCCTGAACGTAGTTTTTAAGACTTTCTATCTGTTTTTGCATTTTGCTTTTGAAATTTATTTTTATAAGTGGGTTTAACTGAATTTCAGTGCTGTGTTCATGCCGTTATACACACACATGATTCCTTTAGGGAGACAGAGAATACATATGATTTAAAATACTTAGAGTCAGGCATATTCCTCTGCAATGAATAGGGGGTGTTGAGTCCAGTTCATTGTGCCGGGAGTAGGTGTTGTCTATTACATACATGGTTTATATAACGGTATCTGTGCTAATTTAATACTCTTGTTTTATGCATAGCCCCACCTCGGCTTTCCCATTAAGCAGGCAGAAGATGTTTTCTAAATGTGTGAATCTGTTGTGTTTGTCATTCAGTTCATGTGTAGTCATGTGTACATTCCCGCTATGAGTGATATCTTATGATAAGATTAGTTACTCTGTAATCTTTCCTAACTCAGTTCATGTGTAGCCATGTTTACAGGACCATCATAAGTGATATCTTATGATAAGTTTCATTTTCTGTGTGACTTATTTCACTTAGAATAATCGTACCTGAATCCACTCATTTTGTTGCTACTGGTCTTATGACATTGATTTCATGGCTGAGGGATATTCCATCGTACGTAAGTACCACAATTATTTGAACAATTTTTAACTTTCCTGGGATATTTAAGGTGTACCCAAGTTGAGGTTCTTGTAAGCAGTGCATCCCTAAATTTTGGTGTGGTTCTGTCTTATTGATTTTCAGTTTTCCCAAGGTATATTCCCTAGACTGGAAGTGCCCTTGGCTATGTAGCTCTGTTGTTTACATGTTTTAGGGAACACAATGCACTCCTCCAGAGAGGCAGTTGCCAACTTACATCCCGCCCGACAGCATAACAAGCCTCCCTGTTCTCCAGGTCCTCTCTTGCCTTTCTGGTTTTTACACATTTTGCCGATGTCCCTTTTGACCGGTGGGAAGGGATATTTCCTTGTACTGCAGATTTGCCTTGCCCACTTGCTAGCTTGGCCAAAAAGGGCGTATACATTTTCTCCTGAATATATTCAGGAGAAAACGAATACACCATTTTTGGACAAGTGCATCATTGTCGAAGTTGTGCCCCTCTTCCCCTGCTTGAAAGGTGATTCCAATGTACCTCTTGAAATCTGTTTACTGCGATTCTGCCTCGCTTTCAAGTCCACCTCGTTGCCTTCCTTCAAACAATTTTTGGCCGATAGCTGTCCTTTATTACTCTGCCAGTTTGTGAACTGCTGTGCCCCTGAGCTCCATTTATCAAATCGTTTTTTGTGAGCTGACCGCAAGTCCAAAATTTCGGTTCAGGACCTATACTGGTTTCCGGCAGCAGGATGAGTCTTTGGTTAATTTTTCTTCCTGTCAGGCAATTAGAGTCACATGTGCCCGTCCAAATGCCTAACAGCTACTCTCTCATTGGTTCTCCCTGGTCCCTTTCATCCTCTGCCAAATTGGCAACCTGTGTTATCCAGGAGGTTAAAGAGGCTGTCTCTCCAAGTTGGGAGATTGATAGTCAAGCAGTTGGAAAGTCAAATTGGAGCACCAGTAGAGGGACTATTCCTTGAGTTTTAGAAACTTTTCGTATTCACAGTGTGTCCATTCTCTAGGTTTCCCGTACATGTTATAGCTGTAGTAATATTCCCTTCAACCTGGAGAGTTTGGAACCATGGAATGGAGGCCACACATTATTGCTTTAAATGGTCTGTGTTTACTCACGCAGTCTCACCATGCCTCTCAGTCCCAAGTGTCCAGCCTTATGCCACATCAAGCTGTAGTTGTAGATAGATTCATTCCATGTATCATCAGAGACCCTGAAAGAATTGTAAAGAATTTCCCTGTTTTTTTGTTTTGTTTTTGAAATTCATTTTTATAGTGGGTTTGAGCTGATTCTCGCTGCCATGTTTATGCCAGTCTAGACATACTTGATTCCCTTATGGAGACATATCAATACATAGGTTTTAAGATTCTTACTAGTCAGATATATTCCTCTGCAGAAAATATGGTGTTTTGAGTCCCTTTCCCCGAGGAAGGTGTAGGTTTTTCTATTCCATAGTTGGTTTTTGGAAGAGTACCTGTGCTTATATCAAACTCTGGTTTTATGCATCACCCCACCTCTCCTTCCCCCTTAAGCAGGCATAAGAGTGTATTCTAAATGTGAGACTCTGTTGTCTTTCCTAACTCAGTTCATGTGTAGCCATGTTTACAGGATCTTCATAAGTCATATCCTATGATAAGCTTCTTTTTCTGTGTGACTTATTTCAGTTAGAATCATCGTACCTGAATCCACTCATTTTGCTGCTACTGGTCTTATGACATTTATTTCATGGCTGAGGGATATTCCATCGTACGTAAGTACCACAATTTTTTGAACCATTTTTAATATTCTTGTGATAATTAATATGTACCCAAGTTGAGGTACTTGTAAGCAGTGCATCCCTAAATTTTGGGGTGGCTCTGACTTATTGATTTTCAGTTTTCCCAAGGTATATTCCCTAGACTTGAAGTGCGCTTGGCTATGTAGCTCTGTTGTTTACTTGTTTTAGGGAACACAATGCACTCCTCCAGAGTGGCAGTTGGCAACTTACATTCCGCCCATCAGCATAAAAAGGCTCCCTGTTCTCCAGGTCCTCTTTTGCCTTTCTGGTTTTTACACATTTTGCCGATGTCCCTTTTGACTGGTGGGAAGTGATACTTCTTTGTACTGCAGATTTGCATTGCCCGCTTGCTGGCTTGGCCAAAAAGGTCGTATGCGTTTTCCCCTGAATATATTCAGGAGAAAACACATACACCCTTTTGGGCCAAGTGCATCATTGTCGAAGTTGTGCCCCTCTTCCTGTGCTTTACAGGTGATTCCAACGTACCTCTTGAAATCTGTTCCCTGCTATTCTGCCTCGCTTTCAAGTCCACCTCTTTGCCTTTCTTCAAAGGATTTTTGGACGATAGCTGTCTTTATTACTCTGACAGTTTGTGAATTGCTGTGCACCTGAGCTCCATTTATCAAATCGTTTTTTGTGAGCTGACCGCAAGTCCAAAATTTCGGTTCAGGACCTATACTGGTTCCCGGCAGGGGTATGAGTCTTTGGTTAATTCTTCTTCCTGCCAGGCAATTAGAGTGACATGTGCCCGTCCAAATGCCTAACAGCTACTCTCTCATTGGTTCTCCCTCTTCCCTTTCATCCTCTGCCAAATTGGCAACCTGTGAGAACCAGGAGGTTACAGGTGCTGTCTCTCCAAGTTGGGAGATTGATAGTAAAGCAGTTGGAAAGTCAAACTGGCTCACAAGGAGAGGGACAATTATTTGAGTTTTAGAAACCTTTCATATTCACAGTGTGTCCATTCTCTAGGTTTCCCGTACATGTTATAGCTGTAGTAATCTTCCCTTCAACCTGGAGAGTTGGGACCCATGGAATGGGTGCCATGCATTATTGCTTTAAAGGGTCTGCATTTGCTCACCCAGTCTCACCAATCCTCCCAGTCCCAAGTGTCCAGCCTTATGACACATCCAGCTGTCATTGTAGACATGGTCATTCCAGGTTTCATCAGAGACCCTGAAGGATTTGTAAAGAATTTCCCTGTTTTTTTTGTTTGGTTTTTGAAATTTTTTTATAGTGGGTTTGAGCTGATTCTCGCTGCCATGTTTATGCCAGTCTAGACACACTTGATTCCCTTATGGAGACATATCAGTACATAGGTTTTAAGATTCTTACTAGTCAGATATATTCCTCTGCGGGAAATATGGGATTTTGAGTCCCTTTCACTGAGGAAGGTGTAGGTCTTGTCTATTCCATGCTTGGTTTTTGAAAGGGTACCTGTGCTTATATCAAACTCTGGTTTTATGCATCACCCCACCTCTCCTTCCCCCTTAAGCAGGCGTAAGAGTGTTTTCTAAATGTGAGACTCTCTTCTCTTTCCTAACTCAGTTCATGTGTAGCCATGTTTACAGGATCTTCATAAGTGATATCTTATGATAAGTTTCTTTTTCTGTGTGACGTATTTCACTTAGAATCATCGTACCTGAATCCACTCATTTTGCTGCTACTGGTCTTATGACATTGATTTCATGGCTGACGGATATTCCATCGTACGTAAGTACCACAATTTTTGAACAATTTTTAACTTTCCTGGGATATTTAATGTGTACCCAAGGAGAGGTTCTTGTAAGCAGTGCATCCCTAAATATTGGGGTGGCTGTGTCTTATTCATTTTCAGTTTTCCCAAGGTATATTCCCTAGACTGGAAGTTCCCTTGGCTATGCAGCTTTGTTGTTTACTTCTTTTATGGTACACAGTGCACTCCTCCAGAGAGGAAGTTGCCAACTTACAAACCGCCCAGCAGCATAAAACGGCTCCCTGTTCTCCAGGTCCACTCTTGCCTTTCTGGTTTTTACACATTTTGCCGATGTCCCTTTTGACCGGTGGGAAGGGATTATTCTTTGTACTGCAGTTTGCATTTCCCGCTTCCTTGCTTGGCCAAAAAGGGCGTATGTGTTTTCTCCTGAATATATTCAGGAGAAAACGAATACACCCTTTTTGGCCAAGTGCATCATTTTCGAAGTTGTGCCCGTCTTCCTGTGCTTTACAGGTGATTCAAACGTACCTCTTGAAATCTGTTTCCTGCTATTCTGCCTCGCTTTCAATTACGCCTTGTTGCCTTCCTTCAAAATATTTTTGGACGATAGTTGTCCTTTATTTCTCTTCCAGTTTGTGAATTGCTGTGCCCCTGAGCTCCATTTATCAAATCGTTTTTTGTGAGCTGACCGCAAGTCCAAAATTTCGGTTCAGGACCTATACAGGTTCCCGGCAGGGGGATGAGTCTTTGGTTAATTCTTCTTCCTGCCGGGCAATTAGAGTCACATATGCCCGTCCAAATGCCTAACAGCTACTCTCTCATTTGTTCTCCCTGTTCCCTTTTATCCTCTGCCAAATTGGCAACCTCTGTTATCCAGGAGGTTAAAGGGGCTGTGTCTCCAAGTTGGAAGATTGATAGTAAAGCAGTTGGAAAGTCAAACTGGAGCACCAGGAGAGGGACAATTATTTGAGTTTTAGAGACCTTTCGTATACACAGTGTGTCCATTCTCTAGGTTTCCCGTACATGTTATAGCTGTAGTAATATTCCTTTCAACCTTGAGAGTTTGGAACCATGTAATGGAGGCCACACATTATTGCTTTAAAAGGTCTGTGTTTGCTCACCCAGTCTCACCAATCCTCCCATTCCCAAGTGTCCAGCCTTATACCACATCAAGCTGTAGTTGTAAATATGTTCATTCCAGGTTTCATCAGAGACCCTGAAGGAATTGTAAAGAATTTCCCTGTTTTGTTTTTTTGTATTTGAAATTCCTTTTTATAGTGGGTATGAGCTTATTCTCACTGCCATGTTTATGCCAGTCTAGACACACTTGATTCTCTTACGGGGACATATCAATACATAGGTTATAAGATTCTTACTAGTCAGATATATTCCTCTGAGGGAAGTATGGTGTGTTGATTCCCTTTCAGTGAGGAAGGTGTAGATGTTTTCTATTCTGTATTTGGTTTCTGGAATGGTGCCTGTACTAATATCAAACTCTGGTTTTATGCAACACCCCAACTCTCCTTCCCCCTTAAGCAGGCGTAAGAGTGTTTTCTAAATGTGAGACTCTCTTCTCTTTCCTAACTCAGTTCATGTGTAGCCATGTTTACAAGACCTTCATAAGTGATATCTTATGATAAGTTTCTTTTGCTCTGTGACTAATTTAACTTAGAATCATTGTAACTGAATCCACTAATTTTGCTGCTACTGGCCTGATGACATTGATTTCATGGCAAAGGGATATTCCATCGTATGTAATTACCAGAGTCTCGTGAACAATTTTTGTCTTTTCTGGGATATTTAACGTGTAGCCTAGTTGAGGTTCTTGTAAGCAGTGAAGACATATATTTTGGGGTGGCTCTGTCTTATTGACTTTCAATTTTCCCAATGTATATTCCCTAGAGTGGAAGTGCCCTTCGCTCTGTAGCTCTGTTGTTTACTTGCTTTAGGGAACAAAATGCACTCCTCCAGAGAGGCAGTGGGCAATTTATATCCCACCCATCAGCATAACAGTGCTCCCTGTTCTCCAGGGCCTCTCTAGCCTTTCTGGATTTTACCCATTTTGTGGATGTCCCTTTTGACCGGTGGGAAGTGATACTTTTTTGTAGTTCAGATTTGCATTGCCCGCTTGCTTGCTTGGCCAAAAAGGGCGTATGCGTTTTCTCCTGAATATATTCAGGAGAAATCACATACACCCTTTTTGGCCAAGTGCATCATTGTCGATGTCGTGCCCCTATTCCTGTGCTTTAAAGGCGATTCCAACGTAACTCTTGAAATCTGTTTCCTCCTATTCTGCCTCGCTTTCAAGTCCGCCTCGTTGCCTTCCCTCAACAGATTTTTGGACGATAGTTGCCCTTTATTAGCCAGTTTGTGAATTGCTGTGCCACAGAGCTCCATTTTTTAACTTGTTTTTTGTGAGCTGAACGCAAGTCCAATATTTTTGTTCATAAACGATACTGGTTTTGGTAGGTGGCTGAGAGTTTGGTTAATTCTACTTCCTCCCGGGAAATAAGAGTGACATGTTCTCGTCCAAATGCCTAACAGCTACTCTCTCATTGGTTCTCCCTCTTCCCTTTCATCCTTTGCCAAATTGGCAACATTTGCTAACCAGGAGGTTAAAGGTGCTGTCTCTCCAAGTTGGGAGATTCATAGTAAACTGTTGGAAAGTCAAACTGGAGCACATGGAGAGGGACTATTCGTTGAGTTTTAGAGACCTTTCGTATTCACAGTGTGTCCATTCTCGAGGTTTCCCGTACATGTTATAGCTGTAGTAATATTCCCTTCAACCTGGAGATTTGGGACCAATGGAATGGGTTCCATGCATTATTGCTTTAATGGGTCTGCATTTGCTCACCCAATCTCACCAATCCTCCTACTCCCATGTGTCCAGCCTTTTGCCACCTCCAGCTGTCATTGTAGATAGGGTCATTCCAGGTATCATCAGAGACCCTGAAGGAATTGTAAAGAATTTTGCTGCTTTTTTGTTTTGTTTTTGAAATTCCTTTTTATAGTGGGTTTGAGCTGATTCTCGCTGCCATGTTTATGCCAGTCTAGACACACTTGATTCCCTAAAAGAGACATATCAATACATAGGTTTTAAGATTCTTACTAGTCAGATATATTCCTCTGTGGGAAATATGGGGTTTTGAGTCCCTTTCACTGAGGAAGGTGTAAGTCTTGTCTATTCCATATTTGGTTATTGAATGGTACCAGTGCTTATATCAAACTCTGGTTTTATGCATCACCCCACCTCTCCTACCCCCTTAAGCAGGCATAAGAGTGTTTTCTAAATGTGAGACTCTGTTCTCTTTCCTAATTCAGTTCTTGTGTAGCCATGTTTACAGGGTCTTCATAAGTGATATCTTATGATAAGTTTATTTTTCTGTGTGACTTATTTCACATAGAATCATCGTACCTGAATCCACTCATTTTGCTGCTACTGGTCTTATGACATTGATTTCATGGCTGAGGGATATTCCATCGTATGTAAGTATCACAATTTTTTGAACCATTTTTATATTTCCTGGGATATTTAAGGTGTACCCAAGTTGAGGTTCTTGTAAGCAGTGCAGCCCTAAATTTTGGGGTGGCTCTGTCTTATTGCTTTTCAGTTTTCCCAAGGTATATCCCCTAGACTGGAAGTGCCCTTGGCTCTGTAGCTCTGTTGATTACTTCTTTTAGGGAACACAATGCACTCCTCCAGAGAGGCAGTTGGCAATTTACATCCTGCCCATCAGCAAAACAAGGCTCCCTGTTCTCCAGGCCCTGTCTTGACTTTCTGGTTTTTACCCATTTTGTGGATGTCCCTTTTGACCTGTTGGAAGTGATACTTCTTTGTAGTGCAGATTTTCATTGCTCGCTTGCTTGCTTGGCCAAAAAGGACGTATGCGTTTTCTCCTGAATATATTCAGGAGAAAACGCATATGCCGTTTTTGGCCAAGTGCATCATTGTCGAAGTTTTGCCCGTCTTCCTGTGCTTTAAAGGCGATTCCAACGTACCTCTTGAAATCTGTTTCCTGCTATTCTGCCTCGCTTTCAAGTCGGCCTCGTTGCCTTCCTTCAATAGATTTTGGACGATAGTTGCCATTTAGGTGTCTGCCAGTTTGTGAATTTCTGTGCCCCTGAGTTCCATTTTTTAACTCGTTTTTTGTGAACTGAACGCAACTCCAAAATTTTGGTTCAGTACCTCTACTCGTTCCCGGTGTGTGGCCGAGACATTGGTTAATTCTCCTTCCTCCCAGGATATAAGAGTGACATATGCCCGTCCAAATGCCTAACAGCTACTCTCTCATTGTTTCTCCCTCTTCCCTTTCATCCTCTGCCAAATTTGCAACCTGTGACAACCAGGAGTTTAAAGGTGCTCACTCTCGAAGTTGGGAGATTGATAGTAAAGCAGTTGGAATGTCAAACTGGAGCACCAGGAGAGGGACTATTCGTTGAGTTTTAGAGACCTTTCGTATTCACAGTGTGTCCATTCTCTAGGTTTCCCGTACATATTATAGCTGTAGTAATATTCCCTTCAACCTGGAGACATGGGACCCATGTAATGGGGGCCATGCATTATTGCTTTAAAGGATCTGCATTTTCTCACCCAATCTCACCAATCCTCTCAGTCCCATTTGTCCAGACTTATGCCACATCCAGCTGTCATTGTAGATAGTGTCATTCCAGCTTTCATCAGAAACCCTGAAGGAATTGTAAAGAATTTCCCTTTATTTTTTGTTTTTCAAATGCCTTTTTATAGTGGGTTTGAGCTGATTCTCGCTGCCATGTTTATGCCAGTCTAGACACACTTGATTCCCTTATGGAGACATATCAATACATAGGTTTTAAGATTCTTATTAGTCAGATATATTCTTCTGCACATAATATGTGTTGTTGCATCCCCTTCACTGAGGAAGTTGTAGGTCTTGCTATTCCGTATTAGGTTTGTGGAATGGTACTTGTTCTAATATTAAACTCTGGTTTTATGCATCACCCCACCTCTCCTTCCCCCTTATGCAGGCATCAGAGTGTTTTCTAAATGTGAGACTCTGTTCTCTTTCCTAACTCAGTTCATGTGTAGCCATGTTTACAGGATATCTATAAGTGATATCTTATGATAAGTTTCTTTTTCTGTGTTACTTATTTCACTTAGAATCATCGTACCTGAATCCACTCATTTTGCTGCTACTGGTCTTATGACGTTGATTTCATGGCTGAGGGATATTTCATCGGACATAAGTACCTCAAATTTTTGTACCATTTTTATCTTTCAGGGATATTTAAGGTGCACCCAAATGAGCTTCTTGTAAGCAGTGCAGCCCTAAATATTGTGGTGGCTCTGTCTGATTGATTTTCAGTTTTCCCAAGGTATATTCCCTAGACTGGAAGTGCCCTTGGCTCTGTACCTCTGTTGTTTACTTGTTTTAGGGAACTCAATGCACTCCTCCACAGAGGTACTTGACAATTTACATACCGCCCATCAGCATAACAAGGCTCCCTGTTCTCCAGGACCTGTCTTGCCTTTCTGGTAATTACCCATTTTGTTGATGGCCCTTTTGATCTTTTGGAAGTGATACTACTTTGTAGTGCAGATTTGCATTGCCCGCTTGCTTGCTTGGCCAAAAAGGGCGTATGAGTTTTCTCCTGAATATATTCAGGAGAAAACGGATATGCACTATTTGGACAAGTGCATCATTGTCGAAGTTGTGCCCCTCTTCCTGTGCTTTAAAGGCGATTCCAACGTACCTCTTGAAATCTGTTTCCTGCTATTCTGCCTCGCTTTCAAGTCCGCCTCATTGCCTTCCCTTAGCCGATTTTTGGACGATAGTTGCCCTGTATTTCTCTGCCAGTTTGTGAATTGCTGTGCCCCTGAGCTCCAATTTTAACTCGATTTTTGTGAGCTGAACACAACTCCAATATTTTGGTTCAGGAACTATACTTTTTCCCAGTGGGTGGCTGAGACTTTGGTTAATTCTTCTTCCTCCAGGGAAATAAGAGAGACATGTGCCCGTCCAAATGCCGAACAGCTACTATTTCATTGGTTCTCACTCTTTCCTTTCATCCACTGCCAAATTGTCAACCTGTGTGAACCAGGAGGTTAAAGGTGCTGTCTCTCCAAGCTAGGAGATTGATAGTAAAGCAGTTGGAATGTCAAACTGGAGCAACAGGAGAGGGACTATTAGTTGAGTTTTAGAGACCATTCGTATTCACAGGGTGTCCATTCTCTAGGTTTCCCATACATGTTATAGCTGTAGTAATATTCCCTTCAACCTGGAGACATGGGACCCAAGGAATGGGTGCCACGCATTATTGCATTAAAGGGTCTGCATTTGCTCACCCAATCTCACCAATCCTCTCAGTCCCATGGGTCCAGCCTCATGCCACATCCAGCTGTCATTGTAGATAGGGTCATTTCAGGTTTCATCAGAGACCCTGAAGGAATTGTAAAGAATTTCCCTTTTTTTTGTTTTTCAAATTCAATTTTATAGTGTGTTTGAGCTGATTCTCACTGCCATGTTTATGCCAGTCTAGACACACTTCATTCCCTTACGGAGACATATCAATACATAGGTTTTAAGATTCTTACTAGTCATATATATTCCTCTGCGGGAAATATAGGGTTTTGAGTCCCTTTCACTGAGGAAGGTGTAGATCTTGTGTATTCCATAGTTGGTTTTTGAAAGGGTACCTGTGCTTATATCAAACTCTGGTTTTATGCATCACCCCACCTCTCCTTCCCCCTTAAGCAGGCATAAGAGTGTTTTCTAAATGTGAGACTCTGTTCTCTTTCCTAACTCAGTTCATGTGTAGCCATGTTTACAGGATCTTCATAAGTGATATCTTATGATACGTTTCTTTTTCTGTGTGACTTATTTCACTTAGAATCATCGTACCTGAATCTACTCATTTTGCTGCTACTGGTCTTATGATATTGATTTCATGGCTGAGGGATATTCCATCATACATAAGTACCACAATTTTTTGAACCATTTTTATCTTTACTGGGATACTTAAGGTGTACCGAAGTTGAGGTTCTTGTAGGCAGTGCAGCCCTAAATATTGTGGTGGCTCTGTCTTATTGATTTTCAGTTTTCCCAAGGTACATTCCCTAGATTGGAAGTGCCCTTGGTCTGTAGCTCTGTTGTTTACATGTTTTAGGGAACACAGTGCATTAATCTAGAGAGTCAGTTGGCAATTTACATTCCACACATCAGCATAACAAGGCTCCCTTTTCTCCAGGGTCTGTTTTGCCTTTCTGAATTTTACCCATTTTGTGGATGTCCCTTTTAACCGGTGGGAAGTGATACTTCATTGTTGTGCAGATTTGCATTGCCCGCTTGCTTGCTTGGCCAGAAAGGGTGTGTGCATTTTCTCCTGAATATATTCAGGAGAAAACGCATACGCCCTTTTGAGCCAAGTACATCATTGTCGAAGTTGTGCCCCTTTTCCTGTGCTTTAAAGGCTATTCCAACGAACCTCTTGAAATCTGTCTCCTGCTATTCTGCCTTGCTTTCAAGTCCGCCTCGTTGCCTTCCATTAAAAAGATATTTGAATGATAGTTGTCCTGTATTTCTCTGCCAGTTTGTGAATTGCTCTGCCCCTGAGCTCCATTTTTCTACTCGTATTTTTTGAGCTGAATGCAAGTCCAATCTTTGGTTCAGGACCTATACTGGTGTCCGGTGGGTGGCTGAGACTTTGGTTAATTCTTCTTCCTCCCGGGATATAAGAGTGACATGTGCCCGTCCAAATGCCTAACAGCTACTGTCTCATTGGTTCTCCCTCTTCACTTTCATCCTCTGCCCAATTGGCAACCTGTGAGAACCAGGAGGTTAAAGGGGCTGTCTCTCCAAGTTGGGAGATTGTTAGTAAAGCAGTTGGAAAGTCAAACTGGAGCACCAGGAGAGGGACTATTCGTTGAGTTTTAGAGACCTTTCCTATTCACAGTGTGCCCATTCTCTAGGTTTCCCGTACATGGTATAGCTATAGTAATATTCCCTTCAACCTGGAGAGTTGGGACACATGGAATGGGTGCCACTCATTATTGCTTTAAAGGGTCTGCATTTGCTCACCCAATCTCACCAATCCTCTCAGTCCCAAGTGTCCAGCCTTATGCCACATCCAGCTATCATTGTAGATAGGGTCATTCCACGTTTCATCAGAGACCCTGAAGGAATTGTAAATAATTTCCCTGTTTTTTTGTTTTGTTTCTGAAATTCCTTTTTATAGTGGGTTTGAGCTGATTCTCACTGTCATGTTTATGCCAGTCTAGACACACTTGTTTCCCTTATGGAGACATATCAATACATAGGTTTTATTATTCATACTAGTAAGATATATTAATCTGCCGTGAATATGGGGTGTTGAGTCCCTTTCACTGAGGAAGGTGTAGGTCTTGTCTCTTCCGTATTTGGTTTTTGGAACGGTACCTGTACTAATATCAAACTCTGGTTTTATGCATCACCCCACCTCTCCTTCCCCCTTAAGCAGGCATAAGTGTGTTTTTTAAATGTGAGTCTCTCTTCTCTTTCCTAACTCAGTTCATGTGTAGCCATGTTTACAGGATCTTCATAAGTGATATATTATGGTAAGTTTCTTTTTCTGTGTGACTTATTTCACTTAGAATTATCGTACATGCATCCACTCATTTTGCTGCTACTGGCCTTATGACATTGATTTCATGGCTGAGGGATATTCCATCATACGTAAGTACCACATTTTCTTGAACCATTTATGTCTTTCCTGGGATATTTCAGGTGTACCCATGTTGAGGTTTTTGTAAGCAGTGCATCCCTGAATTTTGGTGTGGATCTGTCTTATTTATTTTCAGTTTTCCCAAGGTATATTCCCTAGACTGGAAGTGCCCTTGGTTCTGTAGCTCTGTTGTTTACTTGTTTTAAGGAACACAATGCACTCCTCCAGAGAGGCAGTTGGCAATTTACATACCACCCATCAGCATAACCAGGCTCCCTGTTCTCCAGTGCCTGTCTTGCCTTTCTGTTTTTTACACATTTTGCGGATGTCCCTTTTCGCCGGTAGGAAGTGATACTTCTGTGTAGTGCTGATTTGCATTGCCCACTTGCTTGCTTGTCCAAAAAGGGCATATGCGTTTTCTCCTGTATATATTCACGTGAAAACCCATATGCCCTTTATGGCCATTTCCATAATTTTCGAAGTTGTAATGCTTTTCCTGTGTTTAAAGGCGATTCCATTGTACCTCTTGAAATCTGTTTCATGCCATTCTGCCTCATTTTCCCTTCCGCCTTGTGGCTTTCTCTCAACAGATTTTTGGAAGAGAGTAGTCCTTTATAACTCTGCAGGTTAGTGAATTGCTATGGCCCTGAGCTCCATTTTTCAACTCGCGTTTTTGTGAGCTGAACGCAAATCAACAGTTTTGCTTCTGGACTTATAGTAATTCTGGGGGGGCAGGATGAGACGTTGGTTAATTCCTCTTTGTGACGGGAAATTATAGTGACATGTGGCTCTCCAAATGCCTACAGCTACTCTCTCATTGGTTCTCTCTCTTCCCTTATATCCTCTGCACAATTTGCCAACTGTGCGAACCAGGAGGTTATAGGGGCTGACTTTCCAAGTTGGGAGATTTATAGTAAAGCAGCTGGAATGTCAAACTGGAGCACAAGGAGAGAAAAAAGTAGTAGAGTTTTAGAAACCTTTCACCATCAGATGGTTTACTTTCTCTAGGTTCCCATACACGTTATAACTGTAGTGATATTCCCTTCTACCTGGAGAGTTGCGAACCATGGAATGGGTGGCAGGCATTATTGCTTTAAAGGGTCTGCATTTTTTCACCCAATCTCACCAATCCTCTCAGTCCCAAGTGACCAGCCTTATGCCACATCCAGCTGTCATTGTAGATAGGGTCATTCCAAATTTCATGAGAACCCCTGAAGGTATTGTGTAAGAATTTTACTGTTTTTATGTTTTGTTTTGAAATTCAGTTTTATATTGGGTTTGAGCTGATTCTCACTGCCATGTTTATGTCGTTCTAGACACACTTGTTTCCCTTATGGAGACATATCAATACTTAGGTTTTAAAATTCTTACTAGTCAGATATGTTTCTCTGCGTGGAATAGGGATGTTGAGTTCCATTCACTGAGGAAGGAGTAGGGCTTGTCTCTTCTGTTTTTGGACTATGGAAAGGTACCTGTGCTAATATCAATCTTATGTTTTGTGCATCTCCCCACCTATCTTTCCCCTTAAGCAAGCGTTAGAGTGTTTTCTAAATCTGAGACTCTCTTCCCTAATTCTCTTCCCTAATTCAGTTCATATGTAGCCATGTTTACATTCCCTTCATAAGTGATATCTTATGTCAGAATGCACCATGGCCGTTCTCATAATATTGCTCCATGACCCCTGTCATCACAATGCACCATGCCCTGGTTATCACAATGCTCCATATCCCTTGTCATCACAGTTCTCCACATCCATGTCATCACAATGCTCTATGACACTTCTCAGCAATATGTTACATGCTCTTGTCATCACAATTCTCCATCCACTTGACATTGCAATGCTCCATGCACTTGTCTTCACAAGGCTCCATGCACTTTTCATCACAATGCTCCATGCCCTTGTCATCACAATGCTCCATGACCCATGTCATCACAATGCTCCCTGACACCTGTCATCACAATGCTTCATGCCCCTTGTCATTACAGTGCTCCATGATGCTCGACATCACAATTACCCACGGTCTTCTCATCACAAAGCTCCATGGCGAATATCATCACAATGCTCCATGACCACTGTCATCACAACACTCCCCGAAACCTGACAACACAATGATCCGGGATTCTTGTCATCACATTGCTCCATTCCATGGTCATGACAATGCTCCATGACCCCTGTCATCACAACACTCCATGAACATTTTCAGCTCAGTGCTCCATGACCCTTGTCATCACAATGATCCATGCCCTTGTCATCCCAATGCTCCATGGCCCGTGTATTCACAATGCTCCGTGACGCTTGTCATCACAGTGATCCATGACACATGTCATCACAATGCTCCATGCTTTTGTCAGCAAAATGCTACATGACCTTGTCATTACAATGCTCTATGCACTTGTCATCACAATACTCCATTTCCATTGTCATCACAATCCTCCATGAACCTTGGGATCACATTGCTTCATGCCCTTGTCATCACAATGCTCCATGACTTTGTCATCACAATTCTCAATACACTTGTCATCACAATGCTCCATTTCCATTGTCATCACAACGCTCAATGTCATTGTCATCACAGTGCTCCATGAACCCTCTCATCACATGGCTCCATGCACTTGTCATCACAAAGCTCCATGACACTTGTCATCACAATGCTTGATGCCCTCCTCATCAGAGTGCTCCATTCCCTTGTCATTACAATCCTGCATGACCCATGTATCACAGTGTTCCGTGCCCTTGTCATCACAATGATCCATGCCCTCTTCATCACAATGCTCCAAGATCCCTGTAATCATAATGCTCTATGTACTTGTCATCACAAAACTCCATGACGCATGTCATCAGAATGCTCCATGGACTTCTCATCACAATGATCCATGCCCTCGTCATCACAATGCACCAAGACCCCTGTAATCACGATGCTCCATGCCCCTTTTCATCAGAATGCTCCATGAGACTTGTCATCACAAGTCACCATGGTCTTCTCATCACAGTGCTCCAGGACCTTGTCAACACCATGCTTCATTCCCTTGTCATCACAATGCTCCATGACACCTGTCATCACAATAAACCATGAAATTTTTCAGCCCAATGCTCCACGACCTACTCATCACAATGCTCCATGGCCAATATCATCACAGTGCTCCATGACCACTGTCATCACAACACTCCATGACACCTGACAACACAATGATCCGGGACTCTTGTCATCACAATGCTCCATTCCCTAGTCATCACAATGCTCCATGACGCCTGTCATCACAACACTCCATGAACAATTTCAGCCCAGTGCTCCATGACCCTTGTCATCACAATGATCCATGACTTTGTTTTCCCAATGCTCCATGACCCCTGTATTCACAATGATCTGTGACGCTTTTCATCACAGTGCTCCATGACCCATGTCATCACAATGTTCCATGCCTTTGTCAGCAAAATGCTACATAACCTAGTCATTACAATGCTCTATGTGCATGTCATCACAATACTCCATTTCCATTGTCATCACAATCCTCCATGAAACTTGGGATCACATTGCTTCATGCCCTTGTCATCACAATGCTCCATGCTCCTTGAAATCAAAATGATCCATGACCTCTGTCATCGCAATGCTCCAAACCCCTGTGACCACAGTGTTCCATAACACTTGTCATCGCAACGCCCCATGATGCCTGTCATCACAATACTCCATGCCCTTTTCATCACAATGCTCCATGACCTTTGTCATCACAATTCTCAATACACTTGTCATCACAATGCTCCCCGACACTTGTCATCAGAATGCTCCTTAAATCCTGTCACGAAAAGGCTACATGCCTTTTTCATCACAATGCCCCATGCCGTTTTCACCACAATGCTCCGTGCCATTGTCATCAAAATACTCCACAAGCTTTTCATCAGAATGCTCCATGACACTTGTCATCACAATTCTCCATGCACTTGTCAGCACAAAGCTCCCACACCCTAATCATCACAATGCTCTAAGCCATTGTGATCACATTGCACCATTACCTTTGTCATCAGGATCCTCCATGACACATGGCATCACAATGTTCCATGCCATTGTCATCACAATGGGCCATTACATATGTCATCACAATGCTCCCTGACACCTGTCTTCACAATACTGCATGACCTGGTCATCACAATGCTCCATGCCCTTGTCATCACAATGGGCCATTCCAAGTGTCATCACAACAATCCATGAAACATATTAGAACAATGTTCCATGCCCTTGTCATCACAATGCTCCATGCCCTTTTTATCACAATGATCCATGACCCCTGTCATCACAATGTTCCGTGATTCCAGTCATCACAATGCTTCATGACCTTTGTCATAACAATTGTCCATGCCCTCGTCATCAACAATCTCTGTGACCTAATTAACCACAATGCTCCATGAAATTTTCATCACAATGCTCTTTGACACTTGTCATCACAATGCTCCATGCGCTTGTCAGCACAATGCTCCATGACACATGTCATCACAATGTGCCATGTGCTTTTCATCACAGGGCTCCACAATCTTGTCATCACAATGCTCCTTAAAATTTTTCATCACAATGCTCCATTCACTTCTCATCAAAATGCTCTCTCACCACTGATATCACAATGCTACATCACTATTTGTCACAATACTCCCTCACCCCTGTCATCACAATGTTCCATGACACCTGTCATCACAATGCTACATGCACTTATCATCACAATGTTCGATGACCCCTGACATCACAATGTTCCATAACACCTGTCATCAAAATGTTCCATGACACTTTTCATCAAATTGCTCCATGACCCTGTCATCAGAATGTTCCCTGCCCTTCTCATCACAATGCACAACGCACTTGCCATCAAAATGCTCCATGTCCTTTGTCATCACAAAGATCCAAGACCCTTGGCATCACAATGCTCCATGTCATTGTCATCACAATGCTAAATGAACGCTCTCATCACATTGCTCCATGCCCTTGTCTTCACAAAGCTCCATGACACATGTCATCAGTATGCTCCATGGCCTTCTCATGACAATGCTCCATGCCCTTGACATCACAATGCTCCATTACCCCAGTCATAACAATGCTCCATGACCCCTGCCATCACGATGTTCCATGGCCTTGTCATCACAAAGCTTCTTGACACTTCTCATCACAATGCTCCTAGAACCCTGTAATCACAATGCTCTATGCCACTATTCATTTCAATGCTCCATGAACACTTTCATCACAATGCACCATGCCCATCATCATAATGTTTCAGTCTATTGTCATCACAATGAAAACAATATTCTCCATGACCTCTGTCATCATAATGCTCCAAACCCTTGTGATCACAATGTTCCATAACACTTATCATCACAACACCCAATGACGCTCATCATCACAATTATCCATGGTATTCTCATCACAGTGTTCCATGATCTTTGTCATCACAATGCTCAGTACACCTGTCATCACAATGCTCCCTGACACTTGTCGTCAGTATGCTCCTTGAACCCTGTCATGACAAGGCTCCATGCCTTTTTCATCACAATGATCCATGCCGTCTTCATCACAATGCTCCAAGATCACTGTAATCACAATGCTCCATGCCCTTGTCATCACAAAACTCCATGACGCATGTCATTAGAATGCTCCTTGGCTTTCTCATCACCATGCTCCATGCCTTCGTCATCACAATGCACCAAGACACCTGTAATCACAATACTCCATGCCCATTTTCATCAGAATTCTCCATGAGAGTTGTCGTCACAAGTCTCCATGGTCTTCTCATCACAATGCTCCAAGACCTTGTCATCACCATGCTCCATCCCCTTGTCATCACAATGCTCCATGACCCCTGTCATCACAATAATCCATGAGCATTTTCAGCCCAGTGCTCCACGACCTACTCATCACAATGCTCCATGGCCAATATCATCACAATGCTCCATGACCACTGTCATCACAACACTCCCCGAAACCTGACAACACAATGATCCGGGACTCTTGTCATCACATTGCTCCATTCCATGGTCATGACAATGCTCCATGACCCCTGTCATCACAACACTCCATGAACATTTTCAGCTCAGTGCTCCATGACCCTTGTCATCACAATGATCCATGCCCTTGTCATCCCAATGCTCCATGACCCGTGTATTCACAATGCTCCGTGACGCTTGTCATCACAGTGCTCCATGACCCATGTCATCACAATGTTCCATGCCTTTGTCAGCAAAATGCTACATAACCTAGTCATTACAATGCTCTATGTGCATGTCATCACAATACTCCATTTCCATTGTCATCACAATCCTCCATGAAACTTGGGATCACATTGCTTCATGCCCTTGTCATCACAATGCTCCATGCTCCTTGAAATCAAAATGATCCATGACCTCTGTCATCGCAATGCTCCAAACCCCTGTGACCACAGTGTTCCATAACACTTGTCATCGCAACGCCCCATGATGCCTGTCATCACAATACTCCATGCCCTTTTCATCACAATGCTCCATGACCTTTGTCATCACAATTCTCAATACACTTGTCATCACAATGCTCCCCGACACTTGTCATCAGAATGCTCCTTAAATCCTGTCACGAAAAGGCTACATGCCTTTTTCATCACAATGCCCCATGCCGTTTTCACCACAATGCTCCGTGCCATTGTCATCAAAATACTCCACAAGCTTTTCATCAGAATGCTCCATGACACTTGTCATCACAATTCTCCATGCACTTGTCAGCACAAAGCTCCCACACCCTAATCATCACAATGCTCTAAGCCATTGTGATCACATTGCACCATTACCTTTGTCATCAGGATCCTCCATGACACATGGCATCACAATGTTCCATGCCATTGTCATCACAATGGGCCATTACATATGTCATCACAATGCTCCCTGACACCTGTCTTCACAATACTGCATGACCTGGTCATCACAATGCTCCATGCCCTTGTCATCACAATGGGCCATTCCAAGTGTCATCACAACAATCCATGAAACATATTAGAACAATGTTCCATGCCCTTGTCATCACAATGCTCCATGCCCTTTTTATCACAATGATCCATGACCCCTGTCATCACAATGTTCCGTGATTCCAGTCATCACAATGCTTCATGACCTTTGTCATAACAATTGTCCATGCCCTCGTCATCAACAATCTCTGTGACCTAATTAACCACAATGCTCCATGAAATTTTCATCACAATGCTCTTTGACACTTGTCATCACAATGCTCCATGCGCTTGTCAGCACAATGCTCCATGACACATGTCATCACAATGTGCCATGTGCTTTTCATCACAGGGCTCCACAATCTTGTCATCACAATGCTCCTTAAAATTTTTCATCACAATGCTCCATTCACTTCTCATCAAAATGCTCTCTCACCACTGATATCACAATGCTACATCACTATTTGTCACAATACTCCCTCACCCCTGTCATCACAATGTTCCATGACACCTGTCATCACAATGCTACATGCACTTATCATCACAATGTTCGATGACCCCTGACATCACAATGTTCCATAACACCTGTCATCAAAATGTTCCATGACACTTTTCATCAAATTGCTCCATGACCCTGTCATCAGAATGTTCCCTGCCCTTCTCATCACAATGCACAACGCACTTGCCATCAAAATGCTCCATGTCCTTTGTCATCACAAAGATCCAAGACCCTTGGCATCACAATGCTCCATGTCATTGTCATCACAATGCTAAATGAACGCTCTCATCACATTGCTCCATGCCCTTGTCTTCACAAAGCTCCATGACACATGTCATCAGTATGCTCCATGGCCTTCTCATGACAATGCTCCATGCCCTTGACATCACAATGCTCCATTACCCCAGTCATAACAATGCTCCATGACCCCTGCCATCACGATGTTCCATGGCCTTGTCATCACAAAGCTTCTTGACACTTCTCATCACAATGCTCCTAGAACCCTGTAATCACAATGCTCTATGCCACTATTCATTTCAATGCTCCATGAACACTTTCATCACAATGCACCATGCCCATCATCATAATGTTTCAGTCTATTGTCATCACAATGAAAACAATATTCTCCATGACCTCTGTCATCATAATGCTCCAAACCCTTGTGATCACAATGTTCCATAACACTTATCATCACAACACCCAATGACGCTCATCATCACAATTATCCATGGTATTCTCATCACAGTGTTCCATGATCTTTGTCATCACAATGCTCAGTACACCTGTCATCACAATGCTCCCTGACACTTGTCGTCAGTATGCTCCTTGAACCCTGTCATGACAAGGCTCCATGCCTTTTTCATCACAATGATCCATGCCGTCTTCATCACAATGCTCCAAGATCACTGTAATCACAATGCTCCATGCCCTTGTCATCACAAAACTCCATGACGCATGTCATTAGAATGCTCCTTGGCTTTCTCATCACCATGCTCCATGCCTTCGTCATCACAATGCACCAAGACACCTGTAATCACAATACTCCATGCCCATTTTCATCAGAATTCTCCATGAGAGTTGTCGTCACAAGTCTCCATGGTCTTCTCATCACAATGCTCCAAGACCTTGTCATCACCATGCTCCATCCCCTTGTCATCACAATGCTCCATGACCCCTGTCATCACAATAATCCATGAGCATTTTCAGCCCAGTGCTCCACGACCTACTCATCACAATGCTCCATGGCCAATATCATCACAATGCTCCATGACCACTGTCATCACAACACTCCCCGAAACCTGACAACACAATGATCCGGGACTCTTGTCATCACATTGCTCCATTCCATGGTCATGACAATGCTCCATGACCCCTGTCATCACAACACTCCATGAACATTTTCAGCTCAGTGCTCCATGACCCTTGTCATCACAATGATCCATGCCCTTGTCATCCCAATGCTCCATGACCCGTGTATTCACAATGCTCCGTGACGCTTGTCATCACAGTGCTCCATGACCCATGTCATCACAATGTTCCATGCCTTTGTCAGCAAAATGCTACATAACCTAGTCATTACAATGCTCTATGTGCATGTCATCACAATACTCCATTTCCATTGTCATCACAATCCTCCATGAAACTTGGGATCACATTGCTTCATGCCCTTGTCATCACAATGCTCCATGCTCCTTGAAATCAAAATGATCCATGACCTCTGTCATCGCAATGCTCCAAACCCCTGTGACCACAGTGTTCCATAACACTTGTCATCGCAACGCCCCATGATGCCTGTCATCACAATACTCCATGCCCTTTTCATCACAATGCTCCATGACCTTTGTCATCACAATTCTCAATACACTTGTCATCACAATGCTCCCCGACACTTGTCATCAGAATGCTCCTTAAATCCTGTCACGAAAAGGCTACATGCCTTTTTCATCACAATGCCCCATGCCGTTTTCACCACAATGCTCCGTGCCATTGTCATCAAAATACTCCACAAGCTTTTCATCAGAATGCTCCATGACACTTGTCATCACAATTCTCCATGCACTTGTCAGCACAAAGCTCCCACACCCTAATCATCACAATGCTCTAAGCCATTGTGATCACATTGCACCATTACCTTTGTCATCAGGATCCTCCATGACACATGGCATCACAATGTTCCATGCCATTGTCATCACAATGGGCCATTACATATGTCATCACAATGCTCCCTGACACCTGTCTTCACAATACTGCATGACCTGGTCATCACAATGCTCCATGCCCTTGTCATCACAATGGGCCATTCCAAGTGTCATCACAACAATCCATGAAACATATTAGAACAATGTTCCATGCCCTTGTCATCACAATGCTCCATGCCCTTTTTATCACAATGATCCATGACCCCTGTCATCACAATGTTCCGTGATTCCAGTCATCACAATGCTTCATGACCTTTGTCATAACAATTGTCCATGCCCTCGTCATCAACAATCTCTGTGACCTAATTAACCACAATGCTCCATGAAATTTTCATCACAATGCTCTTTGACACTTGTCATCACAATGCTCCATGCGCTTGTCAGCACAATGCTCCATGACACATGTCATCACAATGTGCCATGTGCTTTTCATCACAGGGCTCCACAATCTTGTCATCACAATGCTCCTTAAAATTTTTCATCACAATGCTCCATTCACTTCTCATCAAAATGCTCTCTCACCACTGATATCACAATGCTACATCACTATTTGTCACAATACTCCCTCACCCCTGTCATCACAATGTTCCATGACACCTGTCATCACAATGCTACATGCACTTATCATCACAATGTTCGATGACCCCTGACATCACAATGTTCCATAACACCTGTCATCAAAATGTTCCATGACACTTTTCATCAAATTGCTCCATGACCCTGTCATCAGAATGTTCCCTGCCCTTCTCATCACAATGCACAACGCACTTGCCATCAAAATGCTCCATGTCCTTTGTCATCACAAAGATCCAAGACCCTTGGCATCACAATGCTCCATGTCATTGTCATCACAATGCTAAATGAACGCTCTCATCACATTGCTCCATGCCCTTGTCTTCACAAAGCTCCATGACACATGTCATCAGTATGCTCCATGGCCTTCTCATGACAATGCTCCATGCCCTTGACATCACAATGCTCCATTACCCCAGTCATAACAATGCTCCATGACCCCTGCCATCACGATGTTCCATGGCCTTGTCATCACAAAGCTTCTTGACACTTCTCATCACAATGCTCCTAGAACCCTGTAATCACAATGCTCTATGCCACTATTCATTTCAATGCTCCATGAACACTTTCATCACAATGCACCATGCCCATCATCATAATGTTTCAGTCTATTGTCATCACAATGAAAACAATATTCTCCATGACCTCTGTCATCATAATGCTCCAAACCCTTGTGATCACAATGTTCCATAACACTTATCATCACAACACCCAATGACGCTCATCATCACAATTATCCATGGTATTCTCATCACAGTGTTCCATGATCTTTGTCATCACAATGCTCAGTACACCTGTCATCACAATGCTCCCTGACACTTGTCGTCAGTATGCTCCTTGAACCCTGTCATGACAAGGCTCCATGCCTTTTTCATCACAATGATCCATGCCGTCTTCATCACAATGCTCCAAGATCACTGTAATCACAATGCTCCATGCCCTTGTCATCACAAAACTCCATGACGCATGTCATTAGAATGCTCCTTGGCTTTCTCATCACCATGCTCCATGCCTTCGTCATCACAATGCACCAAGACACCTGTAATCACAATACTCCATGCCCATTTTCATCAGAATTCTCCATGAGAGTTGTCGTCACAAGTCTCCATGGTCTTCTCATCACAATGCTCCAAGACCTTGTCATCACCATGCTCCATCCCCTTGTCATCACAATGCTCCATGACCCCTGTCATCACAATAATCCATGAGCATTTTCAGCCCAGTGCTCCACGACCTACTCATCACAATGCTCCATGGCCAATATCATCACAATGCTCCATGACCACTGTCATCACAACACTCCCCGAAACCTGACAACACAATGATCCGGGACTCTTGTCATCACATTGCTCCATTCCATGGTCATGACAATGCTCCATGACCCCTGTCATCACAACACTCCATGAACATTTTCAGCTCAGTGCTCCATGACCCTTGTCATCACAATGATCCATGCCCTTGTCATCCCAATGCTCCATGACCCGTGTATTCACAATGCTCCGTGACGCTTGTCATCACAGTGCTCCATGACACATGTCATCACAATGCTCCATGCCTTTGTCAGCAAAATGCTACATGACCTTGTCATTACAATGCTCTATGCGCTTGTCATCACAATACTCCATTTTCATTGTCATCACAATACTCCATGAACCTTGGGATCACATTGCTTCATGCCCTTGTCATGAAAATGCTCCCTGCGCCTTGAAATCAAAATGATCCATGAACTCTGTCATCACAATTCTCCATATACTAGTGATCACAATGTTCCATAACACTTGTCATCACAACGCTCCATGATGCCTGTCATTCCAATACTCCATGCCCTTTTCATCACAATGTTCCATGACCTTTGTCATCACAATTCTCAATACACTTGTCATCACAGTGCTCCCTGACACTTGTCATCAGAATGCTCCTTGAAACCTGTCACGAAAAGGCTCCATGCCTTTTTCATCACAATGCCCCATGCTGTTTTCATCACAATGCTCCATGCCATTGTCATCAAAATACTCCACAAGCTTGTAATCAGAATGCTCCATGACACTTGTCATCACAATTTTCCATGCACTTTTCAGCACAATGCTCCCTGACCCTTGTCATCACAATGCTCCAAGCCATTGTCATCAGAATGCTCCATTACCTTTGTCATCAGAATCCTCCATGACACTTGGCATCACAATGCTCCATGCCATTGTCATCACAATGGGCCATTACATATGTCATCACAATGCTCCCTGACACCTGTCTTCAAAATACTGCATGACCTGGTCATCACAATGCTCCATGCCCTTGTCATCACAATGCGCCATTCCAACTGTCATCGCAATAATCCATGAAACATATTTGACCAATGTTCCATGCCTTTGTCATCACAATGCTCCATTCCCTTGTTATCACAGTGTTCCATGACCCCTGTCATCACAATGCTCCGTGACTCCAGTCATCACAATGCTTCATGACCTTTGTCATCACAATGGTCCATGCCCTCGTTATCAACAGTCTCTGTGACCATTTTAACCACAATGCTCCATGAAATTTTCATCACAATGCTCTTAGACCCTTGTCATCACAATGCCCTATGCATTTCTCAGCACAATGCTCCATGACCCTTGTCATTACTATGCTACATGTGCTTGTCAGCACAATGCTCCATGACACATGTCATCACAATGCACCATGAGCCTGTCATCAGAGTGCTCCACAATCTTGTCATCACAATGCTCCAAATATTTGTCATCACAATGCTCCATGCACTTCTCATCAAAATGCTCTCTCACCATGATATCACAATGCTACATCAGTATTTGTCACAATACTCCCTCACCCCTGTCATCACAATGTTCCAAGACTCCTGTCATCAAAATGTTCCATGACACTTTTCATCCAATTGCTCCATGACCCTGTCATCACAATGCTCCCTGCCCTACTCATCACAATGCACAACGCCCTTGCCATCAAAATGCTCCATGACCTTTGTCATCATAAAGATCCATGACCTTTGGGATCACAATGCTCCATGTCCTTGTCATCACATTGCTCCATGCCCTGTCTTCACATAGCTCCATGACACAAGTCATCAGAATGCTCCATGGCCTTCTCATCAAAATGCTCCATGCCCTTGCCATCACAATGCTCCATTATCCCTGTCATAATAATGCTGCATAACCCCTGCCACCACCATGTTCCATGGCCTTGTCATCAAAATGCTCCCTGAGCCTTCTCATCACAATGCTCCATGAACACTGTAATCACAATGCTCTATGCCCCTTTTCATCTCAATGATCCATGAACCCTGTTATCAAAATGCACCATGCCCATCATCATAATGCTTCATGCTATTGTCATCACAATGAAATCAAAATGCTCCATGACCTCTGTCATAGCAATGCTCCAAACCCTTGTGATCACAGTATTCCATAACACTTGTCATCACAATGCCCCATGACGCTCGTTATCACAATTATCCATGGTCTTCTCATCACAATGGTCCATGACCTTCGTCATCACAATGATCAATACACTTGTCATCACATTGCTCCCTGACACTTGTTGTCTGTATGCTACTTGAAACCTGTCATGACAAGGCTCCATGCCTTTTTCATCACAATGATCCATGCCCTTTTCATCACAATGCTCCAAGACCCATGTAATCACAATGCTCCATGCCCTTGTCATCACAAAACACAATGACGCTTGCCATCAGGATTCTCCTTTGTCTTCTACTCACTATGCTCCATGCCCTTGTCATCACAATGTTCCATGACCCCTGTAATCACAGTGCCCATGCCCCTTTCCTTCAGTATGCTCCATGAGACTTGTCATCACAAGCATCCATGGTTTTGTCATCACAATGCTCCAGGACATTGTCATCACAATGCTTCACGACCTTGTCATGAAAATTTCCAATGGCCCTTGTCATCATAATGCTCCAAGCCCTAATCATCACAATCCTCTATTATATTTGTCATCACAATTCTCCATTACATTTGGCATCACAATGCTCCATGCCATTTTCATCGCAATGGCCCATGACATATGTCATCACAATGCTCCCTGACACCTGTCTTCACAATAACCCATGACCTTCTCATCACAATGATCCATGCCCTTGTCATCACAATGCACCATGTCCACTCTCATCACAATAATCTATGAAACTTCTCAGACCAATGCTCCATGCCCGTGTCATCACAATCGTCCATGACCCCTGTCATCACAATGCTCCGTGACTCCAGTCATCACAATGCTTCATAACGTTTGTCATCACAATGGTCCATGCCCGTGTCATCACAACGCTCTGTGATCTTTGTAACCACAATGCTCCATGAAATTTTCAGCACAATTCTCTGTGACACTTGTCATCACAGTGCTCCATGTCTTTGTCAGAACAATGCTCCATGACCATTTTCATCACAATATGCCACGTGCATTTCATCACAACGGTCCACAAACTTGTCATTGCAATGCTCCATAAACGTTGTAATCACAATGGTCCATGCACTTCTCATCAAAATGCTCTCTCACCAGAGATATCACAATGTTCCATCACTAGTCATCACAATACTCCCTCACCACTGTAATCACAAGGTTCCATGACACTGTCATCACAATGCTACATCCGCTTATAATCACAAAGTTCCATGACCCCTGACATCACAATGTTCCATAACCCCTGTCATCAAAATGCTCCCTGACCCTTTCCATCCCAAAGCTCCAAGTACCCTGACATCACAATGGTCTATAAACACTGCCATCAAAATATTCCATTACACTTTTCATCCAATTGCTCCATGACCCTGTCATCACAATGCTCCCTGCCCTTCTCATCACAATGCAACATGCCCTTGTCATCAAAATGCTCCATGACTTGTCATCACAAAACTCCATGACCCTTGGCATCACAATGCTCCATGTCATTGTCATCACAATGCTCCATGAACACTCTCATCACATTGCTCCATGCCCTTGTCATCACAAAGCTCCATGACACTTGTCATCACAATGCTCAATGCCATTCTCATCACAATGCTCCAGGCCCTTGTCATTACAATCCTGCATGACCCATGTATCACAGTGTTCCTTGCCCTTGTCATCACAATGCTCCATGCCCACTCTCATCACAATAATCCATGAAACATTTCAGACCAAAGTTCCATACCCTTCTCATCACAATGCTCCATTACTCCTGTCATAACAATGGACCATGACCCCTGCCATCACAATCTTCTATGGCCTAGTCATCACAAGGTTCCATGACACTTCTCATCACAATGCTCAAGACCCCTGAAATCAGAATGCTCCATGCCCTGGTCATCACAAAGCTCCATGACGCATGTCATCAGAATGTTCCATGGCCTTATCATCACAATGTTCCATGCCCTTGTCAGCACAATGCTCCAAGACCCTTGTAATCACATTGCTCCATGCCACTTTTCATCTCAATGCCCCATGAACCCTGTCATCACAATGCACCATGCCCATCATCATAATGCTTCAGGCTATTGTCATCAAAGTGAAATCAATATTCTGCATGTCCTCTGTCATCATAATGCTCCAAACCCTTGTGATCACAATTTTGCATAACACGAATCATCACAACACCCCATGATGCTCATCATCACAATTATCCATGGTCTTCTCATCACAATGCTCCATGATCTTTGTCATCACAATGCTCAATACACATGTCATCACAATGCTCCCTGACACTTGTCGTCAGTATGCTCCTTGAACCCTGTCATGACAAGGCTCCATGCCTTTTTCATCACAATGATCCATGCCCTTTTCATCACAATGCTCCAAGATCCCTCTAATCACAATGCTCCATGCCCTTGTCATCACAAAACTCCAGGACACATGTCATCAGAATGCTCCATGGACTTCTCATCACAATGCTCCATGCCCTAGTCTTCACAGTGCTCCAAGACCCCTGTAATCACAATGCTCCATGCCCCTTTTCATCAGAATGCTCCATGAGACTTGTCATCACAAGTCTCCATGGTCTCCTCATCACAATGCTCCAGGACCTTGTCATCACCATGCTTCATTTACTTGTCATCACAATGCTCCAGGACCCCTATCATCACAATACTCCTTGCACATTTTCAGCCCAATGCTCCACGACCTACTCATCACATTGCTCCATGGCCCATATCATCACAATGCTCCATGACCACTGTCATCACAACATTCCATGACACCTCACAACACAATGATCCGGGATTCTTGTCATCACAATGATCCATGCCCTTATCATCTCAATGCTCCATGACCCCTGTATTCACAATGCTCCGTGACGCTTGTCATCATCGTGCTACATGACACATGTCATCACAATGCTCCATGCATTTGTCAGCAAAATGCTACATGACTTGTCATTACAATGCTTTCTGCGCTTGTCATCACAATACTCCATTTCCATTGTCATCACAATCCACCATGAACCTTGGGATCACATTGCTTCATTCCTTTCTCATCACAATGCTCCATGCTCCTTGAAATCAAAATGATCCTTGACCTCTGTCATCACAATGCTCCAAATCCTTGTAATCACAGTGTTCCATAACACTTGTCATCACAAATCTCCATGATGCCTGTCATCACAATACTCCATGGACTTTACATCACAATGCTCCATGACTTTGTCATCACAATTCTCATATACATGTCATCACAATGCTCCCTGACACTTGTCATCAGTATATTCCTTGAACCCTGTCACGAAAAGTCTCCATGCCTTTTTCATCACAAAGCCCCTACAGTTTTCATCACAATGCTGCATGCCATTGTCATCAAAATACTCCACAAGCTTGTCATCAGAATGCTCCATGACCCTTGTCATCACAATTCTCCATGCACTTGTCAGCTCAATGCTCCCTGACCCTTGTCATCACAATGCTCCAAGCCATTGTCATTACAATGCTCCATTACCTTTGTCATCAGAATCCTCCATGACACTTGGCATCACAATGCTCCATGCCATTGTCATCACAATGGGCCATTACATATGTCATCACAATGCTCCCTGACACCTGTCTTCACAATACTGCATGATCTGGTCAAACAGTGCTCCATGCCCTTGTCATCACAATGTGCCATTCCATCTGTCATCACAATAATCCATGAAACATATTAGACCAATGCTCCATGCCCTTTTCATCACAATGCTCCATGCACTTGTTACCACTATGTTGCAAGACCCCTGTAATCAGAATGGTCCATGCCCCTTTTCATCAGTATGCCCCATGAGACTTGTCTTCACAAGGCTCCATGGTTTTCTAATCACAAAGCTCCAGGACCTTGTCATCACAATGCTCCTCGATCTTGTCATGAAAATTCTCAATGGCCCTTGTCATCATAATGCTCCAAGCCCTAGTCATCACAATGCTCCATTATATTTGTCATCACAATCCTCCATTACATTTGTCATCTCAATGCTCCCTGACATTGTCATCGCAGTGGACCATGACATATGTCATCACAATGCTCCCTGACACCTGTCTTTACAATATTCCATGACCTCATCACAATGATCCATGTCCTTGTCATCCCAATGCTCCATGACCCTTGTCATCACAGTGCTCCATGACACCTGTCTTCACAATACTCCATGACCTTCTCATCACAATGCTCCATGCCCTTGTCATCACAATGCACCATGTCCACTCTCATCACAATAATCTATGAAACTTGTCAGACCAATGCTCCATGCCCCTGTCATCGCAATGCTCCATGCCCTTGTCATCACACTGCTCCATTACCCCTCTCATCACAATGCTCCCTGAATCCAGTCATCACAATTCTTCATAATGTTTGTCAACACAACGGTCCATGCTCGCGTCCTCAAAAGGCTCTGTGTCCTTTGTAACCTCAATGCTCCATGAAATTTTCATCACAATGCTCCGTGACCCTTGTCATCACAATGCTCCATGCCTTTGTCCGGACAATACTCCATGACCCTTGTCATCACAATGTGCCATGCGCTTTTCATCACAATGATCCACAACCTTGTCATCGCTATCCGCCATAAACCTTGTAATCACAATGCTCCATGCACTTCTCATCCAAATGCTCTCTCACCTGAGATATCACAATGTTCCGTCACCAGTTATCACAATCCTCCCTCACCCCGGTAATCAAAATGTTCCATGACCCCAGTCATCACAATGCTACATCCCCTTATCAGCACAATGTTCCATAACCCCTGACATCACAATCTTCCATAACCCCTGTCATCAAAATGCTCCATGACCCTTTACATCCCAAAGCTCCATGACCCCTGGCATCAAAATGTTCTATAACCCCTGTCATCAAAATATTCCATTACACTTTTCATCAAATTGCTGCATGACCCTGTCATCAAAATGCTCCCTGCACTTCTCATCACAGTGCACCACAGACTTGTCATCAAAATGTTCTATGACTTTGGCATCACAAAGCTCCATGACCATTGGCATCACAGTGCTCCATGTCATTGTCATCACAGTGCTCCATAAACGCTCTCATCACATTGCTCCATGCCCTTGTCATTACAAAGCTCCATGACACTTGTCATCACAATGCTCGATGCCCTTCTCATCACAATGCTACATGCCCTTGTCATTACAGTCCTCCATGACACATGTATCACAGTGTTCCGTGCCCTTGTCATCCCAATGCTCCATGCCCACTCTCATCACAATAATCCTTGAAACATTTCAGACCAATGCTCAATGCCCTTCTCATCAAAATGCTCCATTACTTCTGTCATAACAATGCTCCATGACCACTGCCATCACAATGTTCCATTACACTTTTCATCAAATTGCTGCATGACCCGGTCATCAAAATGCTTCCTACCCTTGTCATCACAATGCACCATGCCCTTGTCATCAAAATGCTCCATGACTTGTCATCACAAAGCTCCATGACACCTGTCATCACAATGCTCCATGCATTTGTCAGCAAAATTCTACATGACCTTGTCATTAGAAAGCTCTATGCGCTTGTCATTACAATGCTCCAAGAACTCTGTAATCACAATGCTCCATGCCCTTTTTCATCTCAATGCTCCATGAACCGTGTCATCACAATGCACCATGCCCATCATCATAATGCTTCAGGCTATTGTCATCACAATGAAATCAAAATTCTCCATGAACTCTGTCATCATAATGCTCCAAACCCTTGTGATCACAATGTTTCATAACACTTATCATCACAACACCGCATGACGATCATCATCACAATTATCCATGGTCTTCTCATCACAATGCTCCATGATCTTTGTCATCACAATGCTCAATACACTTGTCATCACAATGCTCCCTGACACTTGTCGTCAGTATGCTCCTTGAACCCTGTCATGACAAGGCTCCATGCCATTTTCATCACAGTGATCCATTCCCTTTTCATCACAGTGCTCCAAGACCCATGTAATCACAAAGCTCTATGCCCTTGTCATCACAAAGCTCCATGACGCAAGACATCAGAATGCTCCATGGCCTTCTCCTCACAACGCTAGATGTCATTGTCATCACAGTGCTCCATGAACCCTCTCATCACATTGCTTCTTGCCCTTGACATTACAATCCTCCATGACCCATGTATCACAGTGTTCCGTGCCCTTTTCATCACAATGCTCCATGCCCAATCTCATCACAATAATCCATGAAATATTTCAGACCAATGCTCAATTCCCTTCTCATAACAATGCTCCATTACCTCTGTCATAACAATGCTCCATGACCATTGCCATCACAATGTTCCACGGCCTTGTCATCACAAGGCTCCATTACCCATGTCTTCGCAATGCTCCAAGACACCTGTAATCAAAATGCTCCATGACCTTGTCATAACAAAGCTCCATGACGCATGTCAACAGTAGGTTCCATGGCCTTCTCTTCACCATGTTCCATGCCCTTGTCATCACAGTGTTCCAAGACCCCTGTAATCACAATGCTCCATGCCCCTTTTCATCTCAATGATCCATGAACCCTGTCATCACAATGCACCATGCCCATCATCATAATGCTTCATGCTATTGTCATCAAAATGAAATCAAAATGCTCCATGACCTCTGTCATAACAATGCTCCAAACCCTTGTGATCACAATATTCCATAACACTTGTCATCACAGTGCCCCATGACACTCGTCATCACAATTATCCATGGTCTTCTCATCACAATGCTCCATGACCTTTGTCATCACAATGCTCAATACACTTGTCATCAAAATGCTCCCTGACACTTGTTGTCTGTATGCTCCCTGAACCCTGTCATGACAAGGCTCCATGCCATTTTCATCACAATGATCCATGCCCTTTTCCTCACAATGCTCCAAGAACCGTTTGAACACAATGCTCCATGCCCTTGTCATCACAAAGCTCAATGAAATATGTCTTCAGAATGCTCCTTGGCCTTCTCCTCACAATGCTCCATGCCCATGTCATCACAATGTTCCAAGACCCCTGTAATCACAATGGCCCATGCCCCTTTTCATCAGTATGCTCCATGAGATTTGTCATCACAAGTCTCTATGGATTACTCATCACAAAGCTCCAGGACCTTGTCATCACAATGTTTCACGACCTTGTTCTGAAAATTCTCAATGGCCCTTGTCATCATAATGCTCCAAGCCCTAGTCATCACAATGCTCCATTATATTTGTCATCAAAATCCTCCATTACATTTGGCATCACAATGCTCCCTGCCATTGTCATTGCAATGGACCATGACATATGTCATCACAATGCTCCCTGACACCTGTCTTCACAATACTCCATGACCTTCTCATCACAATGATCCATGCCCTTTTCATCACAATGCTCCAAGACCCATGTAATCACAATGCTCCATGCCCTTGTCATCACAAAACTCAGTGACGCTTGCCATTAGGATTCTGTTTGTCTTCTACTCACTATGCTCCATGCCCTTGTCATCACAATGTTCCAAGACCCCTGTAATCACAATGCTCCATGCCCCTTTTCTTCAGTATGCTCCATGAGACTTGTCATCACAAGGATCCATGGTTTTGTCATCACAATGCTCCAGGACATTGTCATCACAATGCTTCACGACCTTGTCATGAAAATTTCCAGTGGCCCTTGTCATCATAATGCTCCAAGCCCTAATCATCACAATGCTCTATTATATTTGTCATCACAATTCTCCATTACATTTGGCATCACAATGCTCCATGCCATTTTCATCGCAATGGCCCATGACATATGTCATCACAATGCTCCCTGACACCTGTCTTCACACTACTCCATGACCTTCTCATCACAATGCTCCATGCCCTTGTCATCACAATGCACCATGTCCACTCTCATCACAATAATCTATGAAACTTCTCAGACCAATGCTCCATGCCCGTGTCATCACAATCGTCCATGACCCCTGTCATCACAATGCTCCGTGACTCCAGTCATCACAATGCTTCATAACGTTTGTCATCACAATGGTCCATGCCCGTGTCATCACAACGCTCTGTGACCTTTGTAACCACAATGCTCCATGAAATTTTCATCACAATTCTCTGTGACACTTGTCATCACAGTGCTCCATGTCTTTGTCAGAACAATGTTCCATGACCATTTTCATCACAATGTGCTACACGCATTTCATCACAACGGTCCACAAACTTGTAATTGCAATGCTCCATAAACGTTGTAATCACAATGGTCCATGCACTTCTCATCAAAATGCTCTCTCACCAGAGATATCAAAATGTTCCATCACTAGTCAATACAATACTCCCTCACCCCTGTAATCACAAGGTTCCATGACACTGTCATCACAATGCTACATCCCCTTATCATCACAAAGTTCCATGACCCCTGCCATCACAATGTTCCATAACCCCTGTAATCAAAATGCTCCCTGACCCATTCCATCCCAAAGCTCCAAGTCCACTGACATCAGAATGGTCTATAAACACTGCCATCAAAATATTCCATTACACTTTTCATCCAATTGCTCCATGACCCTGTCATCACAATGCTCCCTGCCCTTCTCATCACAATGCAACATGCCCTTGTCATCAAAATGCTCCATGACTTGTCATCACAAAGCTCCATGACCCTTGGCATCACAATGCTCCATGTCATTGTCATCACAATGCTCCATGAACACTCTCATCACATTGCTCCATGCCCTTGTCATCACAAAGCTCCATGACACTTGTCATCACAATGCTCGATGCCATTCTCATCACAATGTTCCAGGCCCTTGTCATTACAATCCTGCATGACCCATGTATCACAGTGTTCCTTGCCCTTGTCATCACAATGCTCCATGCCCACTCTCATCACAATAATCCATGAAACATTTCAGACCAAAGTTCCATAGCCTTCTCATCACAATGCTCCATTACTCCTGTCATAACAATGCACCATGAACCATGCTATCACAATCTTCCATGGCCTAGTCATCACAAGGTTCCATGACACTTCTCATCACAGTGATCAAGACCCCTGAAATCACAATGCTCCATGCCCTTGTCATCACAAAGCTCCATGACGCATGTCATCAGAAAGTTCCATGGCCTTCTCATCACAATGTTCCATGCCCTTGTCAGCACAATGCTCCAAGAACCTTGTAATCACAATGCTCCATGCCACTTTTCATCTCAATGCCCCATGAACCCTGTCATCACAATGCACCATGCCCATCATCATAATGCTTCAGGCTATTGTCATCAAAATGAAATCAATATTCTGCATGTCCTCTGTCATCATAATGCTCCAAACCCTTGTGATCACAATTTTGCATAACACGAATCATCACAACACCCCATGATGCTCATCATCACAATTATCCATGGTCTTCTCATCACAATGCTCCATGATCTTTGTCATCACAATGCTCAATACACTTGTCATCACAATGCTCCCTGACACTTTAGTCAGTATGCTCCTTGAACCCTGTCATGACAAGGCTCCATGCCTTTTTCATCACAATGATCCATGCCCTTTTCATCACAATGCTCCAAGATCCCTCTAATCACAATGCTCCATGCCCTTGTCATCACAAAACTCCAGGACACATGTCATCAGAATGCTCCATGGACTTCTCATCACAATGCTCCATGCCCTAGTCTTCACAATGCTCCAAGACCCCTGTAATCACAATGCTCCATGCCCCTTTTCATCAGAATGCTCCATGAGACTTGTCATCACAAGTCTCCATGGTCTTCTCATCACAATGCTCCAGGACCTTGTCATCACCATGCTTCATTTACTTGTCATCACAATGCTCCAGGACCCCTATCATCACAATACTCCTTGCACATTTTCAGCCCAATGCTCCACGACCTACTCATCACATTGCTCCATGGCCCATATCATCACAATGCTCCATGACCACTGTCATCACAACATTCCATGACACCTCACAACACAATGATCCGGGATTCTTGTCATCACAATGATCCATGCCCTTATCATCCCAATGCTCCATGACCCCTGTATTCACAATGCTCCGTGACGCTTGTCATCACAGTGCTCCATTACACATGTCATCACAATGCTCCATGCCTTTGTCAGCAAAATGCTACATGACCTTGTCATTACAATGCTTTCTGCGCTTGTCATCACAATACTCCATTTCCATTGTCATCACAATCCTCCATGAAACTTGGGATCACATTGCTTCATTCCTTTGTCATCACAATGCTCCATGCTCCTTGAAATCAAAATGATCCATGACCTCTGTCATCACAATGCTCCAAATCCTTGTGATCACAGTGTTCCATAACACTTGTCATCACAACGCTCCATGATGCCTGTCATCACAGTACTCCATGGACTTTACATCACAATGCTCCATGACCTTTGTCATCACAATTCTCAATATACATGTCATCACAATGCTCCCTGACACTTGTCATCAGAATGTTCCTTGAACCCTGTCACGAAAAGTCTCCATGCCTTTTTCATCACAAAGCCCCATACCGTTTTCATCACAATGCTCCATGCCATTGTCATCAAAATACTCCACAAGCTTGTCATCAGAATGCTCCATGACCCTTGTCATCACAATTCTCCATGCACTTGTCAGCTCAATGCTCCCTGACCCTTGTCATCACAATGCTCCAAGCCATTGTCATCACAATGCTCCATTACCTTTGTCATCAGAATCCTCCATGACACTTGGCATCACAATGCTCCATGCCATTGTCATCACAATGGGCCATTACATATGTCATCACAGTGCTCCCTGACAACTGTCTTCACAATACTGCATGATCTGGTCAACACAATGCTCCATGCCCTTGTCATCACAATGCACCATCCCAACTGTCATCGCAATAATCCATGAAACTTATTAGACCAATGTTCCATGCCCTTGTCATCACAATGCTCCATGCCGTTTTTATCACAATGCTCCATGACCCCTGTCATCACAATGCTCTGTGACTCCAGTCATCACAATGCTTCATGACCTTTGTCATCACAATTGTCCATGCCTTCGTCATCAACAGTCTCTGTGACATTTTTATCCACAATGCTCCATGAACTTTTCATCACAATGCTCTTTGACCCTTGTCATCACAATGCTCTATCCATTTCTCAGCACAATGCTCCATGACCCTTGTCATCACAATATTCCAAGCCTTTGTCATCACAATGCTCCATTATATTTGTCATCGGAATCCTCCATGACACTTGTCATCACAATGCTCTTTGACAATTGTGATCAGACTCCTCCATGATACCTGGCATCACAATGCTCCATGCCATTTTCATCACAATGGGCCATTACATATGTCATCACAATGCTCCCTGACACCTGTCTTCACAATACTGCATGACCTGGTCATCACAATGCTCCATGCCCTTGTCATCACAATGCGCCATTCCATCTGTCATCACAATATTCCATGAAACGTATTAGACCAATGCTCCATGCCCTTGTCATCACAGTGCTCCATGCACTTGTTATCACAATGTTGCAAGACCCCTGTAATCAGAATGTTCCATGCCCCTTTTCATCAGTATGCTCCATGAGACTTGTCTTCACAAGGCTCCATGGTTTTCTAATCACAAAGCTCCAGGACCTTTTCATCACAATGATCCTCGACCTTGTCATGAAAATTCTCAATGGCCCTTGTCATCATAATGCTCCAAGCCTTAGTCATCACAATGCTCCATTATATTTGTCATCACAATCCTCCATTACATTTGGCATCTCAATGCTCCCTGACATTGTCATCGCAGTGGACCATGACATATGTCATCACAATGCTCCCTGACACCTGTCTTTACAATACTCCATGATCTTCTCATCAAAATGATCCATGCCCTTGTCATCCCAATGCTCCATGACCCCTGTATTCACAAAGATCCGTGACCCTTGTCATCACACTGCTCCATGACACCTGTCCTCACAATACTCCATGACCTTCTCATCACAATGCTCCATGCCCTTGTCATCACAATGCACCATGTCCACTCTCATCACAATAATCTATGAAACTTGTCAGACCAATGTTCCATGCCCCTGTCATTGCAATGCTCCATGCCCTTGTCATCACACTGCTCCATTACCCCTGTCATCACAATGCTCCCTGAATCCAGTCATCACAATTCTTCATAACGTTTGTCAACACAACGGTCCATGCTCGCGTCCTCAAAAGGCTCTGTGTCCTTTGTAACCTCAATGCTCCATGAAATTTTCATCACAATGCTCCGTGACCCTTGTCATCACAATGCTCCATGCCTTTGTCCGGACAATACTCCATGACCCTTGTCATCACAATGTGCCACGCGCTTTTCATCACAATGATCCACAACCTTGTCATTGCTATCCGCCATACTCCTTGTAATCACAATGGTCCATGCACTTCTCATCCAAATGCTCTCTCACCTGAGATATCACAATGTTCTGTCACCAGTTATCACAATCCTCCCTCACCCCGGTAATCACAATGCTACATCCCCTTATCAGCACAATGTTCCATAACCCCTGACATCACAATCTTCCATAACGCCTGTCATCAAAATGCTCCATGACCCTTTTCATCCCAAAGCTCCATGACCCCTGGAATCAAAATGTTCTATAACCCCTGTCATCAAAATGTTCCATGACACTATTCATCAAATTGCTGCATGACCCTGTCATCAAAATGCTCCCTGCCTTTCTCATCACAATGCACCACACGCTTGGCATCAAAATGTTCTATGACCGTTGTCATCACAAAGCTCCATAACCATTGGCATCACAGTGCTCCATGTCATTGTCATCACAGTGCTCCATAAACGCTCTCATCACATTGCTCCATGCCCTTGTCATTAAAAGCTCCATAACACTTGTCATCACAATGCTCGATGCCCTTCTCATCACAATGCTCCATGCTCTTGTCATTACAATCCTCCATGACCCATGTATCACAATGTTCCGTGCCCTTGTCATCACAATGCTCCATGCCCACTCTCATCACAATAATCCTTGAAACATTTCAGACCAATGCTCAATGCCCTTCTCATCAAAATGCTCCATTACCTCTGTCATAACAATGCTCCATGACAACTGCCATCACAATGTTCCATTACACTTTTCATCAAATTGCTGCATGACCCGGTCATCAAAATGCTTCCTGCCCTTGTCATCACAATGCACCATGCCCTTGTCATCAAAATGCTCCATGACTTGTCATCACAAAGCTCCATGACACCTGTCATCACAATGCTCCATGCATTTGTCAGCAAAATTCTACATGACCTTGTCATTAGAAAGCTCTATGCGCTTGCCATTACAATGCTCCAAGAACTCTGTAATCACAATGCTCCATGCCCTTTTTCATCTCAATGCTCCATGAACCGTGTCATCACAATGCACCATGCCCATCATCATAATGCTTCAGGCTATTGTCATCACAATGAAATCAAAATGCTCCATGAACTCTGTCATCATAATGCTCCAAACCCTTGTGATCACAATGTTTCATAACACTTATCATCACAACACCGCATGACGATCATCATCACAATTATCCATGGTCTTCTCATCACAATGCTCCATGATCTTTGTCATCACAATGCTCAATACACTTGTCATCACAATGCTCCCTGACACTTGTCATCAGTATGCTCCTTGAACCCTGTCATGACAAGGCTTCATGCCATTTTCATCACAGTGATTCATTCCCTTTTCATCACAGTGCTCCAAGACCCATGTAATCACAAAGCTCTATGCCCTTGTCATCACAAAGCTCCATGACGCAAGACATCAGAATGCTCCATGACCTTCTCCTCACAACGCTCGATGTCATTGTCACCACAGTGCTCCATGAACACTCTCATCACATTGCTTCTTGCCCTTGACATTACAATCCTCCATGACCCATGTATTACAGTGTTCCGTGCCCTTTTCATCACAATGCTCCATGCCCAATCTCATCACAATAATCCATGAAATATTTCACACCAATGCTCAATTCCCTTCTCATAACAATGCTCCATTACCTCTGTCATAACAATGCTCCATAACCATTGCCATCACAATGTTCCACGGCCCTGTCATCACAAGGCTCCATTACCCATGTCTTCGCAATGCTCCAAGACACCTGTAATCAAAATGCTCCATGACCTTGCCATAACAAACCTCCATGACGCATGTCATCAGTAGGTTCCATGGCCTTCTCTTCACAATGTTCCATGCCCTTGTCATCACAGTGTTCCAAGACCCATGTAATCACAATGCTCCATGCCCCTTTTCATCTCAATGATCCATGAACCCTGTCATCACAATGCACCATGCCCATCATCATAATGCTTCATGCTATTGTCATCACAATGAAATCAAAATGCTCCATGACCTCTGTCATAACAATGCTCCAAACCCTTGTGATCACAATATTCCATAACACTTGTCATCACAGTGCCCCATGACACTCGTCATCACAATTATCCATGGTCTTCTCATCACAATGCTCCATGACCCTTGTCATCACAATGCTCAATACACTTGTCATCAAAATGCTCCCTGACACTTGTTGTCTCTATGCTCCTTGAACCCTGTCATGACAAGGCTCCATGCCTTTATCATCACAATGATCCATGCCCTTTTCCTCACAATGCTCCAAGAACCCTTTAAACACAATGCTCCATGTCCTTGTCATCACAAAGCTCAATGAAACATGTCTTCAGAATGCTCCTTGGCCTTCTCCTCACAATGATCTATGCCCATGTCATCACAATGTTCCAAGACCCCTGTAATCACAATGGGCCATGCCCCTTTTCATCAGTATGCTCCATGAGATTTGTCATCACAAGTCTCTATGGATTTCTCATCAAAATGCTCCAGTACCTTTTCATCACAATGCTTCACGAACTTGTTCTGAAAATTCTCAATGGCCCTTGTCATCATAATGCTCCAAGACCTAGTCATCACAATGCTCCATTATATTTGTCATCAGAATCCTCCATTACATTTGGCATCACAATGCTCCCTGCCATTGTCATTACAATGGACCATGACATATATCATCACAATGCTCCCTGACAATTGTCCTCACAATACTCCATGACCTTCTCATCAAAATGATCCATGCCCTTCTCATCACAATGCACCATGTCCAATGTCATCACAATAATCTATGAAACTTGTCAGACAAATGCTCCATGCCCCTGTCATCACAATGCCCCATGCCCTTGTCATCACAATGCTCCATGACCACTGTCATCACAATGCTCGTTGACTCTAGTCATCACAATGCTTCATAACATTTGTCATCACAATGGTCCATGCCCGAGTCATCACAAGGCTCTGTGACCTTTATAACCACAATGCTCCATGAACTTTTCATCACAATGCTCCGTGACCCTTGTCATCAAAATGCTCCATGCGTTTGTCAGAAAAATGCTCCATGACCCTTGTCATCACAATGTGCTACGCGATTTTCATCACAACGGTCCACAAATTTGTCATTGTAATGCTCCATAAACCTTGTAATCACAATGCTCCATGCACTTCTCATCACAATGCTCCATTACCCCTGTCATAACAATGCTCCATGACCCCTGCCATCACAATATTCCACGGCCTTGTCATCACAAGGCTCCATGACACTTGTCATCACAATGCTCCAAGACCCCTGTAATCACAATGCTCCATGCCCTTGTCATCACAAAGCTCCATGACACATGCCATCAGAATGTTCCATGTTCTTCTCATCAAAATGCTCCATGTCCTTGTCATCACAGTGCTCCAAGACCCCTGTAATCACAATGCTCCATGCCCCTTTTCATCTCAATGCTCCATGAACCCTGTCATCAAAATTCACCATGCCCATCATCATAATGCTTCCGGCTATTGTCAGCACAATGAAATCAAAATTCTCCATGACCTCTGTCATCACAATGCTCCATGACCCCTGTAATCACATTACTCCATGAACATTTTCAGCCCAATGCTCCATGACCCTTGTCATCACAGTGATCCATGACCTTGTCATCCCAATGCTCCATGACCCCTGTATTCACAATGCTCCGTGACGCTTGTCATCACAGTGCTCCATGACACCTGTCATCACAATGCTCCATGCCTTTGTCAGCAAAATGCTACATGACCTTGTCATTACAATGATCTATGCGCTTGTCATCACAATACTCCATTACCATTGTCATCACAATCCTCCATGAACCTTGGGATCACATTGCTTCATGCCCTTGTAATCACAATGCTCCATGCTCCTTGAACTCAAAATGATCCATGACCTCTGTCCTCACAATGCTCCAAACCCTTGTGATCAAAATGTTCCATAACACTTGTCATCACAACGCTCCATGATGCCTGTCATCACAATACTCCATGCACTTTTATCACAATGCTCCATGACCTTTGTCATCACAATTCTCAATACACTTGTCATCACAATGCTCCCTGACACTTGTAATCAAAATGCTCCTTGAACCCTGTCACGAAAATGCTCCATGCCTTTTTCATCACAATGCCCCATGCCGTTTTCATCACAATGCTCCACGCCACTGTAATCAAAATACTCCACAAGCTTGTCATGAGAATTCTCCATGACCCTTGTCATCACAATTCTCCATGCACTTGTCAGCACAATGCTCCCTGACACTTGTCATCACAATGCTCCAAGCCATTGTCATTACAATGCACCATTACCTTTGTCATCAGAATCCTCCATGACACTTGGCATCACAATGCTCCATGCCATTGTCATCACAATGGGTCATTACATATGTCAACACAGTGCTCCCTGATACCAGTCTTCACAATACTCCATGACCTGGTCATCACAATGCTCCATGCCCTTGTCACCACAGTGCACCATTCCAACAGTCATCGCAATAATCCATGAAACTTATTAGACCGATGTTCCATGCCCTTGTCATCACAATGCTCCATGACCCTTGTCATTACAATGCTCCATGATCTTTTCATCACAATGCTCTTTGATCCTTGTCATCACAATTCCCTATGCCTTTCTCAGCACAATGCTACATGACCCTTGTCATCACAATGCTCCATGCGCTTCTCAGCACGATGCTCCATGACGCATGTCATCACAATGAACCATGCGCTTGTCATCACAGTGCTCCACAATCTTGTCACCACAAAGCTCCATAAAACTTTTCATCAAAATGCTCTCTCACCACAGATATCACAATGATACATCCCTATTCGTCACAATACTCCCTCATCCCTGTTATCACAGTTTTTCATGACTCCTGTCATCACAATGCTACATGCACTTATCATCACAATGTTCGATGACCCCTGCCATTACAATGCTCCATAACCCCTGTCATCAAAATGCTCCATTTCATTTTAATCAAAATGCTCCATGACCCCTGACATCACAATGTTCCATAACACCTGTCATCAAAATGTTCCATAACCCTTTTCATCAAATTGCTCCATGACCCTGTCATCACAATGCTCCCTGCCCTTCTCATCACATTGCACAACGCACTTGTCATCAAAATGCTACATGACGTTTGTCATCACAAAGATCCATGACCCTTGGCATCACAATGCTCCATGTCATTGTCATCACAATGCTCCATGAACGCTCTCATCACATTGCTCCATGCCCTTGTCATCACAAAGCTCCATGACACATGTCATCAGAATGCTCCATGGCCTTCTCATCACAATGCTCCATGCGCTTGCCATCTCAATGCTCCATTACCCCTGTCATAAAAATGCTCCATGACCCCTGCCATCACGATGTTCAGTGGCCTTGTCATCACAAGCCTCCAGGACCCTTCTCATCACAATGCTCCAAGACCCCTGAAATCACAATGCTCCATGCCCATTTTTCATCTCAATGATCCATGAACCCTTTCATCACAATGCACCATGCCCATCATCATAATGCTTCATGCTATTGTCATCACAATGAAATCAAAATGCTCCATGACCTCTGTCATAACAATGCTCCAAACCCTTGTGATCACAATATTCCATAACACTTGTCATCACAGTGCCCCATGACACTCGTCATCACAATTATCCATGGTCTTCTCATCACAATGCTCCATGTCCTTTGTCATCACAATGCTCAATACACTTGTCATCAAAATGATCCCTGACACTTGTTGTCTGTATGCTCCTTGAACCCTGTCATGACAAGGCTCCATGCCTTTTTCATCACAATGATCCATGCCCTTTTCCTCACAATGCTCCAAGACCCATTTAAACACAATGCTCCATGCCCTTGTCACCACAAAGCTCAATGAAACATGCCTTCAGAATGCTCCTTGGCCTTCTCCTCACAATGCTCCATGCCCATGTCATCACAATGTTCCAAGATCCCTGTAATCACAATGGTCCATGCCCCTTTTCATCAGTATGCTCCATGAGATTTATCATCACAAGTCTCTATGGATTTCTCATCACAATGCTCCAGGATCTTGTCATCACAATTCTTCACGACCTTGTTCTGAACATTCTCAATGGCCCTTGTCATCATAATGCTCCAAGCCCTAGTCATCACAATGCTCAATTATATTTGTCATCAAAATCCTCCATTACATTTGGCATCACAATGCTCCCTGCCATTGTCATTGCAATGGACCATGACATATGTCATCACAATGCTCCCTGACAATTGCCTTCACAATACTCCATGACCTTCTCATCACAATGATCCATGCCCTTGTCATCACAATGCAGCATGTCCAATGTCATCACAATACTCTATGAAACTTGTCAAACCAATGCTCCATGCCCCTGTCACCACAATGCTCCATGCACTTGTCATCACAATGCTCCATGACCCCTGTCATCACAATGCTCCGTGACTCCAGTCATCACAATGCTTCATAACTTTTTTCATCACAATGGTCCATGCCCGCGTCATCACAAGGCTCTGTGACCTTTATAACCACAATGCTCCATGAACTTTTCATCACAATTCTCCGTGACCCTTGTCATCAAAATGCTCCCTGCGTTTGTCAGAAAAATGCTCCATGACACTTGTCATCACAATGTGCTACGTGATTTTCATCAAAACGATCCAAATATTTGTTATGGTAATGCTCCATAAACATTGTAATCACAATGCTCCATGCCCTTCTCATCACAATGCTCCATTACGCCTGTCATAACAATGCTCCATGACCCCTGCCATCACAATATTCCACGGCCTTGTCATCACAAGTCTCCATGACACTTGTCATCACAATGCTCCAAGACCCCTGTAATCACAGTGCTCCATGTCCTTGTCATCACAAAGCTCCATGACACATGCCATCAGAATGTTCCATGTCCTTCTCATCAAAATGCCCCATGCCCTTGTCATCACAGTGCTCCAAGATCCCAGTAATCACAATGCTCCATGCCCCTTTTCATCTCAATGGCCATGAAACCTGTCATCACAATGCACCATGCCCATCATCATAAGGCTTCCGGCTATTGTCAGCAAAATGAAATCAATATTCTCCATGACTTCTGTCATCACAATGCTCCATGACCCCTGTCATCACAATACTCCATGAACATTTTAAGCCCAATGCTCCATGACCCTTGTCATCACAATGATCCATGCCCTTGTCATCCCAATGCTCCATGACCCCTGTATTCACAATGCTCCGTGATGCTTTTCATCACAGTGCTCCATGACACCAGTCATCATAATGCTCCATGCCCTTGTCATCCCAATGCTCCATGACCCCTGTATTCACAATGCTCCGTGACGCTTGTCATCACAGTGCTCCATGACACCTGTCATCACAATGTTCCATGCCTTTTTCAGCAAAATGCTACATGACTTTGTCATTACCATGCTCTATGCACTTGTCATCACAATACTCCATTACCATTGTCATCACAATCCTCCATGAATCTTGGGATCACATTGCTACATGCCCTTGTCATCAAAATGCTCCATGCTCCTTGAAATCAAAATGATCCATGACCTCTGTCATCACAATGCTCCAAACACTTGTGATCACAATGTTCCATAAAACTTGTCATCACAACGCTCCATGATGCCTGTCATCACAATACTGCATGCACTTTTCATCACAATGCTCCATGACCTTTGTCATCACAATTCTCAATACACATGTCATCACAATGCTCCCTGACACTTGTCGCCAGAATGCTCCTTGAACCCTGTCACGAAAAGGCTCCATGACTTTTTCAACACAATGCCCCATGCCGTTTTCATCACAATGCTCCACGCCAATGTCTGCAAAAAACTCCACAAGCTTATCATGAGAATGTTCCATGACCCTTGTCATCACAATTCTCCATGCACTTTTCAGCACAATGCTCCCAGACCTTGTCATCTCAATGCTCCAAGCCACTGTCATCACAATGCACCATTACATTTGTCATCAGAGTCCTCCATGACACCTGGCATCACAATGCTCCATGCGATTGTCATCACAATGGGCCATTACATATGTTATCACAATGCTCCCTGACACCTGTCTTCACAATACTGAATGACCTGGTCATCACAATGCTCCATGCCCTTGTCACCACAATGCACCATTCCAACATTCATCGCAATAATCCATGAAACTTATTAGACCAATGCTCCATGCCCTTGTCATCACAATGCACAATGACCCTTGTAATCAAAATGCTCCATGAACTTTTCATCTCAGTGCTCTTTGATCCTTTTCATCGCAATGCTCTATGCCTTTCTCAGCGCAATGCTACGTGACCCTTGTCATCACAATGCACCATGCGCTTGTCAGCACGATGCTCCATGACACATGTCATCATAATGCACCATGTGCTTGTCATCACAGTGCTCCACAAGCTTGTCATCACAATGCTCCATAAACCTTGTCATCACAATGCTCCATGCACTTCTCATCAAAATGCTCTCTCACCACAGATATCACAATGTTACATCACTATTCGTCACAATACTCACTCACCCCTGTTATCACAATGTTCCATGACCACTGTCATCACAATGCTACATGCACTTATCATCACAATCTTCGATGACCCCTGACATCACAATGCTCCATAACCCCTGTCATCAAAATGCTCCATGACACTTTTCATCATAATGCTCCATGACCTCTGACATCACAATGTTCCATAACCCCTGTCATCAAAATGTTACATGACCCTTTTCATCAAATTGCTCCATGACCCTGTCATCACAATGCTCACTGCCCTTCTCATCACAATGCACAACGCCCTTGTCATCAAAATCCTCCATGACCTTTGTCATCACAAAGTTCCATGACCCTTGGCATCACAATGCTCCATGTCATTGTCATCACAATCCTCCATGAACACTCTCATCACATTGCTCCATGTCCTTGTCATCACATAGCTCCATGACACATGTCATCAGAATGCTCCATGGCCTTCTCATCACAATTCTCCATGCCCTTGCCGTCACAATGCTCCATTACCCCTGTCATAACAATACTCCATGATCCCTGCCATCACGATGTTCCGTGGCCTTGTCATCACAGTGCTCCATGACACCTGTCATCACAATGCTCCATGACTTTGTCAGCAAAATGCTACATGACCTTGTCATTACAATGCTCTATGCGCTTGTCATCACAATACTCCATTTCCATTGTCATCACAATCCTCCATGAGCCTTGAGAGCACATTGCTTCATGCTCTTGTCATCACAATGCTCCATGCTCCTTGAAATCAAAATGATCCATGTCCTCTGTCATCACAATGCTCCAAACCCTTGTGATCCCAGTGTTCCATAACACTTGTCATCACAAGGCTCCATGCGCTTGTCAGCACAAGGCTCCATGACCCATGTCATCACAATGCACCCTGCACTTTGCATCACAGTGCTCCACAATCTTGTCACAACAATGCTCCATAAAACTTGTCATCACACTTCTCCATGCACTTCTCATCAAAATGCTCTCTCAACACTGATATCACAATGTTACATCACTATTCATCACAATACTCCCTCACCCATGTCATCACAATATTCCATGACTTCTGTCTTTGCAATGCTACATGCACATATCATCACAAAGTTTGATGACCCCTGACATCACAATGTTCCATAACCCCTGTCATTAAAATGCTCCATAACAATTTTCCTCAAAATGCTCAATGACCCCTGACATCACAATGTTCCATAACACCTGTCATCAAAATATTCCATGACCCTTTTCATCAAATTCCTCTATAACCCTGTCATCACAATACTCCCTGCCCTTCTCATCACAATGTACCACGCCCTTGTCATCAAAATGCTCCATGACCTTTGTCATCACAAGGATCCATGACCCTTGGCATCTCAATGCTCCATGCCATTGTCATCACAATGCTCCATGAACCCTCTAATCACAAGGCTCCATGCATATTTGCATCTCAATGCTCCATGAACCCTGTCATCAAAATGCACCATGCCCATCATCATAATGCTTCAGGCTATTGTCATCACAATGAAATCAAAATATTTGATGATCTATCTCATCACAATGCTCCAAATCCTTGTGATCACAATGTTCCATAACACTTATCATCACAATGTCCCATGACGCTCATCATCACAATTATCCATGGTCTTCTCATCACAGTGCTCCATGACCTTTGTCATCACAGTGCTCTATACACTTGTCATCACAATGCTCCCTGACACTTGTCATCAGTATGCTCCTGGAACCCTGTCATGACAAAGCTCCATACCACTTTCATAACAATGATCCATGCCAATTTCATCACAATGCTCCAAGACACCAATAATCACAATGCTCCATGCCCTTGTCATCACAATGCCCCAAGACCCCTGTAATCACAATACTCCATGCCCCTTTTCATCAGAATGCTCCATGAAACATGTTATTACAAGGCTCCATGGTCTTCTCATCACAATTCTCCAGGAACTTTTCATCACAGTGCTCCATTCCCTTGTCATCACAATGCTCCATGACGCATGTTCTCACAATAGTTCCTGAATATTTTCAGTCCAATTCTCCACGAACTTCTCATCACAATGCTTCATGATCCCTATCATCACAATGCTCCATGACTACTCTCATCACAACGCTCCATGACTCCTGACAACACAGTGATCCGGGACTCTTGTCATCACAGTGCTAAATTCCCTAGTCATCACAATGCTCCATGAACATTTTCAGCCCAATGCTCCATGACACTTGTCATCACAATGATCCATGCCCCTGCCATCCCAATGCTCCATGACCCCTGTAATCACAATGATCCGTGATGCTTCTCATCACAGTGCTCTATGACCCTTATCATCACAATGCTCCATGCCTGTGTCAGCAATATGCTAAATGACCTTGTCATCAAAATGCTCCATTTGCTTGTCATCACAATACTCCCTTACCATTGTCATCACAATCCTCCCTGAACCTTTGGATCACATTGCTTCATGCCCTTGTCATCCCAATGCTCCATGCTCCTTGAAAACAATATGATCCATGACTTCTATCATCTCAATGCTCCAAACCCTTGTGATCACAATGTTCCGTAACACTTGTCATCACAAAGCTCCATGATGCCTGTCATCACAATACTCCATGTCCTTTTCGTCAAATGCTCCATGATCTTTTTCATCACAATTCTCCAAACCCTTGTGATCACAATGTTCCATAACACTTGTCATCACAACGCTCCATGATGCCTGTCATCACAATACTCCATGTCCTTTTCGTCAAAATGCTCCATGATCTTTTTCATCACAATTCTCAAAACACTTGTCATCACATTGTTCCCTGACACTTGTCGTCAGAATGCTCCTTGAAACCTGTCATGAAATGGCTTCATGCCTTTTTCATCACAGTGCACCCTGCCCTTTTCATCACAATGCTCCATGCCATTGTCGTCACAATACTCCACAAGCTTGTCATCAGAATGCTCCATGACACTTGTCATCACAATGCTCCATGGCCATTGTCATCACAATGCTCCATACCCCTTGTCATTACTGTGCTCCATGACGCTCGTCATCACAATTATCCATGGTCTTCTCATTACAATGCTCTACGCCTTGTCATCAAAATGCTCCATGACCCTTGTCATCACAGTGCTGCATGGCCACTGTCATCACAATGCTCCATTCCCCTTGTCATTACAGTGCTCCATGACGCTCGTCATCACAATGCTCCACGGTCTTGCCATCACAATGCTCCTTGCCCTGGTCATCACAATGCTCAATGCCCTGGTCATCACAATGCTCCATGTCCCCTGTCATCACAGTTCTCTTCGTTCTTGGCATCACTATGCTCCATGACAGTTCTCATCACCGTTTTACATGATTTGTCATCACAATTCTCTATGCACTTGTCATCGCAATGCTCCATGACCCCTGTCATAGGAAGCTCCATGTGCTTCTCATCACAATGCTTCATGAACTTGTCATCAAAATTCTCAATGGCCCTTGTCATCACAATGCTCCATGCCCTTGTCATCACAATGCTCCTTGTCCCTTGTCATCACAATGCTCCAAGCCCTTGTCATCAAAATGCTCCATTACATTTGTCATCACAATCCTCCATGACACTTGGCATCACAATGTTCCATTCAATTGTCATCGCAATGGACCATGACATATGTCATCACAATGCTCCCTGAGACCTGTCTTCAAAATACTCCATGACCTTCTCATCACAATGCTCCATGCCTTGTCATCACATTGCACCATGCCCACTGTCATCACAATAATCCATGAAACATGTCAGGCCAATGCTCCATGCCCCTGTCATCACAATGATCATTGCCTTTTCATCACAATGCTCTATGAACACTGTCATCACAATGCTCCATGACTCCAGTCATCACAATGCTTCATGACCTTTGTCAACACAATGGTCCATTCCCTCGTCATCACAAGGCTCTGTGACCTTTGTCACCAAAATGCTCCATGAAATTTTCATCACAATGCTCGTTGACCCTTCTCATCACAATGCTCCATGCCTTTGTCAGCACAGGGCTCCATGACCCATGTCATCACAATGCGCCATGTGCTTGTCATAACAATGCTCCACAACCTTGTCATCACAATGATCCATAAAACTTGTCATCACAATGCTCCATGCACTTCTTATCAAAATGCTCTCTCACGAATGATATCAAAATGTTCCCTCACTAGTCATCACAATACACCCACTCCCCTGTCATCACAATGGTCCACAACACCGTCATGAAAATGTTCCATGACTCCTGACATCACAATGTTCCATAACCCCTGTCATCAAAATGTTCCATGACACTTTTCATCAAATTGCTCCATAACCCTGTCATCACAATGCTCCCTGCCCTTCACAAGAGAATTCACCACACACTTGTCATCAAAATGCTCCATGACCTTTGTCATCACAAAACTCCATGACCCTTGGCATCACAATGCTCCATGCCATTGTCATCACAATGCTCCAAAAACCTCTCATCACATCGTTCCAAGCCCTTGTCATCACAGTATCCATGATGGTTTTCATCCCAATGCTCGATGCCATTCTTCTCACAATGCTCCATGCGCTTCTCATTACAATCCTCCATGAACCATGTATCACAGTGTTCCGTGCCCTTGTTATCACAATGCTCCTTGCCCCCTCTCATCACAATAATCCATGAAACATCTCAGACCAATGTTCCATGCCCTTTTCATCACAATGATCCAAGACTCCTCTAATCATAATGCTCCATGCCCCTTTTCATCTCAATGCTCCATGAATGCTGTCATCACAGTGCACCAATGCGCATCATCATAATGCTTCATGCTATTGTTATCACAATGAAATCAAAATGCTCTATGACCTCTGTCATCACAATGCTCCAAATCCTTGTGATCACAATATTCCATAACACTTATCATCACAGCTCCCCATAACGCAAGTCATCACAATTATCCATGGTCTTCTAATCACAATGCTCCATGACATTTGTCATCACAATGCTCAATACCCTTGTCATCACAATGGTCCCTGACACTTGTCATCAGTATGCTCCTTGAACCCTGTCATGACAAGGCTCCATGCCTTTTTCATCACAATGTTACATGCCCTTTTCCTCACAGTGCTCCAAGACCACTGTAATCACAATGTTCCATGCCCTTGTCATCACAAAGCTCCATGATGCATGTCATCAGAACGCTCCATGACATTCTCATCCCAATGTTCCATGTCCTTGTCATCACAATGCTCCAAGACCCCTGTAATCACAATGCTCCATGACCCTTTTCATTAGAATGCTCCATGAGACTTGTCATCATATGGCTCCATGGTCTTCTCATCACAATGCTCCAGTACATTGTCATCACAATGCTCCTTGACCCCTGTCATCACAATACTCCATGAACATTTTCAGCCCAATGCTCCATGACGTTCTCATCACAATGTTCCATGACCTCTATCATCACAATGCTCCATGACCACTGTCATCACAATGCTCCATGAACCCTGACAACTCAAAGATCCGGGAATCTTGTCATCAAAATGCTCCATGCCCTTGTCATCCCAATGCTCCATGAACCCTGTAATCACAATGATCCATGACGCTTGTCATCACAGTGCTCCATGAACCTTGTCATCACAATGCCTTTGACAGCAAAATGATACATAATCTTGTCATCACAATGCTCCATGTGCTTGTCCTCACAATCCTCCATGACCCTTGGGATCATATTGCTTTATGCCCTTGTCACCTCTATCTTGCCTTTCTGGTTTTTACAGATTTTCGGATGTCCTTTTTGAACGGTGGGAAGTGACAATTCTTTGTAGTCTGAATTTGCATTGCGCGCTTGTTGATTGGCCCAAAAGGGCCTATGCCTTTTCTCCTGAATATATTCAGGAGAAAAGTCATACGCTGTTTTTGGCCAAGTGCATCATTCTCGAAGTTGTGATGCCTTTCCTGTGCTTTAAAGATGATTCCAATTTACCTCTTGAAATATGTTTTGTGCAATTCTGCCTCATTTTCAAGTCTGCTTTGTTGCCTTCTGTCAACAGATTTTTGGAAGAGAGTAGTCCTTTATAACTCTGCAGGTTTTTCATTTGCTTTGCCCCTGAGCTCCAATTTTCAAATCCCATTATTGGGAGCTGACCGCAAATCCACAATTTTGCTTCTGGAAATATACTGGTTCCAGGGGTGGCTATACTGGTTCCCTGTGGGTGGCTGAGGCTTTGGTTAATTCTTCTTCCTGACGGGAATTTAGAGTGACATGTGTCCGTCCAAATGCCTACATCTACTCTCTGATTGGTTCTCCCTCTTCCCTTTCATCCTCTGCACAATTAGCAAACTGTGCGAACCAGGAGGTTATAGGGGATGACTCTCCTAAGTTGGGAGATTGATAGTAAAGTAGTTGGAATGCCAAACTGGAGCACAAGGAGAGGAAAAAGTAGGAGAATTTCAGAAACCTTTCGCCATCACAGGGTGTCCATTTTCTAGGTTTCCCATACATGTTATAACTGTAGTGATATTCCCTTCTACCTGGAAATTTGGGACCCATGGAATAGTGGCATGCATTACTACTTTAAAGGGTCTGCCTTTTCTCTCCCAATCTCACCAGTCCTCTCAGTCCCAAGTGTCCAGCCTTATGTCTCATCCAGCTGTCTTTGCAGATAGGGTCATTCTAGGTTTCATTAGAACCCCTGAAGGAATTGTGTAAGAATTTCGCTGTTTTTTTGTTTTGTTTTTGAAATTCATTTTTATAATGGGGTTGAGCTGATTTTCACTGACGTGTTTATGACGGTCTAGACACACTTGATTCCCTTACAGAGGCATATCAATACATAGGTTTTAAGATTCTTACTAATCAAATATATTCCTCTGTGGGGAATAGGGGTTTTGAGTCCCGTTCACTGAGGAAGGTGTAGGTCTTGTCTATTCTGTATTTGGTTTATGGAATGGTACCTGTGCTAATATCAAACTCTGGTTTTATGCATCACCCCACCTCTCCTTTCCTCTTAAGGAGGCATAAGAGTGTTTTCTAAATGTGAGACGCTGCTCTCTTTCCTAATTCAGTTCATGTGTTGTGATGTTGACATTCCCTCTGTAAGTGATATCTTATGATAAGATTCTTTTTCTGTGTGACTAATTCCCCTTAGAATCATCATACCTAAATCCTCTCATTATGCTGCTACTGGCCTTATGACATTGATTTCACGTCTGAGTGATATTCCGTTGTACAAAATTACCACAAGTTCTTTATGCATTTCTCTTTTTCCTGGGATACTTTAGGTGTACCGAAGTTGAGGTTCTTGTATGCAGAGCAGCCCTAAACTTTGGGGTGCCTGTGTCTTGTTGATATTTAGTCTTCCCAAGTTATATGTCCATGAGTTGAAGTCCCCTTTGCTCGGGGGCTTTGTATTTTACATGTTTTAGGAAACAGCATACACTTCTTCAGAGTAGCTCTTGGATATTTATACCCCACCCATCAGCGTGACTAGGATCCCTGTTTTCCATGGCCTCTCCTGCATTTTTGATTTATACACATTTTTTGGATGGACTTTCTGAGCAGTGGAAATTGAGACTTCTTTATTGTGCGGATTTGCATTTCCCTCTTGCTTGGTTGGCCAAAAACTCTGTATGTGTTTTTTTCCTGAAGATATTCACGAAAAAAACGCATACACCCTTTTGCCCAACTGCATCATTTGAGAAATTCTGCTGCTTTTCATATGCTTTAAATGTGAGTACAATCTACCTTTTGAAATCTGTTTCCTGCAATTCTGCCTCTCATTCAGAACCTCTTTGTTGCCTTACCTGAATATATTTTTGGACGTTGGTTATCATTTATATCTTTGCAGGTCTTTGAATTGTCTGCTCCTGAGCTCCATTTTGCAACTCGCTTTTTTTGTGAGCTGACCCCCAAACCATTGGATTGATTCCGGCCCTATTCTGGTTTTGGGGAGGCAGGCTGAGCCTTTGGTTAATTCTTCTTCCTAATGGGAAATTAGAGTGACATATGCCTGTCAAAACTACTACAGCTAATCTCTCATTGGTTCCTCCTCTTCCCATTTATCCTCTGCAAAAATTGCAAACTGTGTGAAACAGGAGGTTAAAGGTGCTGATTCTCCAAGTCGGTAGATTTTTAGTAATGTGGCTGGAATGGCGAACCCCAGCACCAGGAGATCAAAACTGAGGTGCATTTTAGACACCTCTCCTGAGCACACGGTGTACATTCATCTCGGTTTCCCAGGCATGTTTTCACTGTCAGAAGATTCCCTTGAAAGTGCAGATTTGGGACCCATGGAATGGGTACCAGGCAGTATTACTTTAAAAGGTCTGCATTTCCTCACCCAGCCTCTCTAACATCTCTTAGCGTGCATAGCTTCCAGCCTTATATATCATCCTGCTGTGGGTCTACATGTGTTCAATCCATGTTACATCGTAGCCCTTCAACATATGTTGTAAGAATTTTTGTCTGTCTCACTGTTTTTATAAATATTTTTAAATTTATTTTTACATTGGTTACAGCTGATTTTCAAAGCTCTGTTTTTTGCTGCTGTACATCCACTTGATTCATGTACTGTGAGACAACAATAAATTCTTTCTCAGATGCTTATGAGTCATATGTATTATTTTCCAGTGACTTGAGTGGACTGAGTGCAGTTCTTTGAGGTACCGTGTAGGCCTTGCCAGTTATTCAATTCGGTACTTGGAATGGTATCTTTGCTAATTTCAACCTCCTGGATAATACCTCACCATTCCCCACCTTTCCCATTTAGCAGCCTTATGTCTATTTTCTACAAATTTGACTATGTTTCTGTTTTGTAGTTTATTTCATGTGTAGCCATTTTTGATTCCACCTTTAAGTGACATCTTATGATATGTGTCTTTTTCTTTCTGACATGTGTCACTTAGAATGATCGTATGTAACTCCTCCAGAGTTGTTACAACTGGCCTTATTTCATTGATTTCTGGATGAGTAATATTCCACTCTACATAAGTACCCCATCTCTTTTATCCATTTTATCCTTCCAGGGACATTTAGTTTATATCCAAGTGGAGGCCCTTTTTAACAGAGAGGTGGTAAACGTTGGAGTGCCTGCTTTCTGTCATTTTTTGTTTTTCCCAAGGTATACGCCCATGAGTGCAAGTGCCCTATGCTCTGTAGCTCAGTTTTCAGATGTTTTAGCAAACAAAATACACTTCTCCAGAGTGGCCGTTGGCAAATTACATTTCCACTATCAGCCTCACAGGGCTCCCTTTTCTCCTCACCCTGTCCTGCATTTCTCGTGTTTACACTTTATGTGGATGACCCTTCTGACTGATGTGAAATGATACATTTTGTAGTATTGATTTCCAGTGCCCACCTGTTTGGTTGGATAAAAAGTGTGAATGGCCTTTACTTGAATATATTCAGAAAAAATGCATACGCCCTTTTGGGCCAACTGCATCATTGGCGATGTTCAGCCCCTTTTCTTGTGCTTTAATGGGGAGACCTTTCTACCTCTTCAAATCTGATTCCTGCCACTCTCCCTTGCTTACAAGTCCTTTTCTGTGACTTACCTCAAGACGTTTTTCAACAATAGATATTTTCAACTCTGCAGTTTCATGAATTTTAGTGCCCCTGAGTTCCATTTTTCAACTTGTGTTTTTGGAAACTCGACAAAAAACAGCAGGATTTCCTCTAGCCCTATTCTCTTTCTGTGGGCAATTCTAGCCTTTGATGAATTTGTCTTCCGGATTGGAAATTAGAGTGGCATGTGCCTGTCCGAAGACCTAAGACTTGTCTCTAAATTTTTCTCATCCTTCCGCTTCATCCTCTGGACAGATTCCATACTGTGTGCAACAGGATGTTGACGGTGCTGATATCCCCAAGTGAGGAGATTGTTAGGAAAGATGCTGGAGGGGTGAACCCGAGCACCAGGCGATGAGGAGATGAGGTGCCTTTTCCAAACTCTTTCCGATCAAACGGTGTACCATCCTCTAGGTGTGACAGGCATGTTTTAGCTGTAGGAAGGGTCCCGTGCATGGAAGGAGAACACCAGGGATTTTTTCCAAATCAGTGCCTCCCCGAACCCCAAACTGGGGAATTTTTAAGCTACGGCTACACATATGTCCATTAAGGGCCTTGGGAAATAGGCAGAGCCCAAACTTTAGATGATTGAAATCTTAAGGTTCAGAAGGACTCACCATCGGCCTTGCTTAGGTTACATTTTATCTGTCATTGATAGATGATGTCAATAAAAATATCGATTCTTTTTCAGATTATTTCCCCTTATACGTTATTGCAAAATATTCAGTGTAGTTCCCTGTGCTATACAGTAATTCCTTGTTGATGATCTATTTTATACATAGCAGTGTGTATGTGTTAATCCCAAACTGTTAATTTATCCCTTTTCCTACCTTTCCCCTTCGGTAATAATAAATTATAAGATTTTATACTTCTCAGAAATGGGGGAGCTGAAAGAGAGGTATCATTTTCAATGGAAAAGCATTCAAAACAAGATTGAAGCTTCAGCCAAGAGTATTCGATGTACATCCATGGAAATAAATCTCTTCATTTCTCTAATGTTGACCTGACAAATAAGACAGACGTCTTCACTGAACTTGCTTATAGTAAAGTGATGGAAATATCAAATGTAAGTCTTAGAAAAATCGTATTTTACCCGAACATTATACACTGCTCTAGGTTAACTACAGTTTGGCTCACACATTTGTTCAATGAAGTTACAAAGTTCTCAATTTCTGTTACTGATCATCCAGAGGGGACCCCAACAGGAGTCCCCGTGCCCAGTGTCATTGGAGCCAACAGATCAAGACTGAGTTTGGTTCAGAAGCAAAGGAAACATTATTTTGAAAACCGAATGGAGAGGTGAGAGTGTGCACTCCCCCACGGGCTGTGGGCTGGGATGCTGAGTAGGGATCCCAGCATCGTCAGTGGGAGTTAAGGGATGGAGCTCTCGAAGGCTGGGTTGGCTGCAGCTCAGTCTCTGTGCCGTGGAGTCTGCATGGGACTCCGCTAGCTGAGGTGTCGACCCAGCCATTCTGCACTAGGAAGTCGGGTCTGAAGTGCTGGGTGTGGGACCTCTGCATGCGGAACCCTAGGAGCATGTGAAATTAGACAAAGCACAAAAGAAAAACAGGTTAGACTTTATTTTATTGCCCAGATTCTCTTTTTATCTCCCAGGAATTTTTAATGAACGTTGCCAGAGACGAACACCTCCTCTGCTTTTTGTTCCGTTCCTCATTCTTGGGGTGTTGAGTGTGCAGACCCCTATTTTGTAACTGCTTCATGCTGTGGTGGCAGCCCTGATACCTGGGGGGAGGGGCAAAACGTCTCCCCACCAGCCTCCAGGTGAGGTTGATTGTCCCAAGGCCTCCTGCCTCACTTCTCGTCCGCCTGAGCACCAGCATTGGAAGTGTTATAGATTCTAATGACCTTTATGGGTCCAGGAAAGAGATGCACAGAGATGCTGTGGTGGCAGGTTTCACCCCACCCCACATTTGTTCGGTGACCTTAGGCTGACGTTTTTTGCCAGCCTAGATGCTCTGACCAGTAGTCTGTGCTTTCTTTAATTAGGTCCCTGAATTAATGTACAAACAGCACCATGTGTCAGAGCCCTGCCTGTGCAACACCCAGACAGTCCAGGGTCAGTGGTGATCCAGGACCATGACGTCCACTGAGTCAACGGCCTTTAGAAGTAGCCAGCAGTCCAGCCGGTCATATTGGCCACCATCACTGCGGTGTCTGTAGGGTTTTCTATGGTGAAAGCGTGATATACTTTTCCCCCGCCAAGCTTTTTAGCTCCTCTCTGGGTGCAGTAAGTCCTGCAAGCAGTAGTCTGCTCTTTCGGGGCACAGTCTTGTTGTTTTCTGAGAGAAACTCCAGGTCAAGTGATGATCACACGAGTCATCTTGGGGGCCTGTTGCCCCCATTTGTCTCTCTGGAGGTTGGAGTTGGAGGGCCTCCTCACTCGAGGTCAGTGTGTCCACAGAGCGACCCCAGCAACTTCAGGACATGATGGGTGGTTAGGATCACCACGTGGGGTCCTATTCCCTGAGGAGGGAGCTGGCGTTGTGGGCTGCTGATTTCTAGCTTTTTAGATACCCCAGTATCCTGGCCTGATGAGTCGGTGGGCAAAGCCCTTGGTGACCATAGTTTATCATACCTGAAGGGCATTCTTGTGTTGCTCCATTTCAATTGGTCCCAGTTTTTGCACTAAGTCTCCAAGGGCGATTAACATTTGACCGGGTATGTAAAGGTCAAAGGGTTTAGCTAAATTAGCGAGTTCCTGGGCAAGGATCTGAATTGACTGCTCTTTCCATTCTTGAAAGCCTGCTTCTGGATTCTATTCAAAAGGATCATCATCTTTTCGTGTCAGTGTTTCATGTAGAGGCCCAGCTATTAGACTGTAGTTAGGGATCCAGATGCAGAAAACCTTGGCCTCCCCAGGAACCCTTAAGCTGTCTTCTAGTTTTAGAAGAGGTAAGGCTGCAAATGGCTTCTTCCCTATCCTGGGATGCGTTTCTCCAAATATCTGTGAGAATGAAGCCCAGGCAAGTCACCTGAGCCTGTGATATTTGAGCCTTTTTCTTGGACACCTTCTATCCTTTCTTGGCTAGGTAGTTCCAAGGCGTCTTTAGTAGGCCTGGCAATCAGAATGTCATCTGCATATTGAAGGAGGGTTCCCTTTTACAGAGGTGGATCTTTTAGGTCTTTAGAGGACATTTCCCCAATGATGGTGTGGGGATTTTTGAACCATTGGGGCAGGACGGCCCAGCATTATTGCTTGTGTTGCATGTTGTGTCCTGCCACACACAAGCCAAAAATTCTTGTGACTCTGAGCTGAATGGAATACAGAAGAAGGCATCATTGAAGTGTAATACAGAATGCCATGGCCTGGTGGATGGTAGAATTTCCAGCAGGGTGTAGGAAATAGGAGCTACTGGATGTATATCCTCGGTGGCTTCACTGACTGTCCTGATGTCCTTTACCATGTCTAAAGCTGCCCGTGGGGTTCTCGTGGTTAGGTCAATCCCAGGATATGGAGCTCACCTGGGCTGCATCCCGCACCCCACAGCCCACGGGGCTCTCGTGTTCAAGTCCCTCCCAGGGTATGGAGATCACCTGTGCAGCTACCCAGCAGCCCATGGGGCTCTCATAGTCAGGCCCCTCCCAGGATACGGAGCTCCCCTGGGCAGGTACCCCAGCAGGGCTGGACACACAGGAACTGTGCACATAGCCCACCTTGCAGAGAACCCCCAGCTCACCTGTCACTCACAGCTGACACAGAACACCTCAGAGCAGGACTTGAACTAACAAACAGCAGCTCTGACAGGTCTGTGACCCTGGCTATCACTCTGTGCAGCCTCTCTCTGCCTGGTCTTCCAGACACTTCCACTGCAGCCAGGGCTCCAGGCCTCTGTCTCCACCCACCATCACTCCTCTCTCTGACTCCTGGGTTCCTCTCATTAGTATAGGGTCTTCTTGAAGTTGTTTTCCACTCATGGACCAGATAAAATGATAAGAAAACAAGCCGCAGCTGCAGCCCCTTGTCTATACTGACTCTCAAGGCCCACACCTGTTCCTTGGGACTGACCCGTTTAGCAAGGTTCATTTTCTGCAACTGTGAGCCCCTGAGGGGTGAGGATTGGCTGATTTGGGCAGCCTGACACTGCCTGCCAGCCCCCCCCCACAGGTGTGCCTGGGTTGAGGTCAATATAAACACCTCTCCAGTCAGCAAGAGCCCCTGTAGCTGTGACTGACGCCATATTCTCTGCCCCGTCAGCAGTTTCGGGGCTGGGGTGGTGGGAGGGAGTGAGGGGCCGTGGCTTTGTGGGTGGCCCAGTGTGAGTGGGGCTCTGCTGGACTTTCTGCAGGAGTTGCCAGGCTGCCACCTGCTAAAGAAGAGGATTTGTCACCCATACCTGCCACTGGAATTTCTCCCCAGTCAGAGGTGAGGAAGTAAAAAAGCAGTGGGGGCTGTGGCAGGAGGGGTATCTCAGGCAGGGAAATGAAAAGCTTCCAGAAGAGCATCTGGGACCAGGACCATCCTGGCTGGCCTGCAGGCACCAAGTCGGCCTGCGTGCTCTCGCTAGTGTGGCTCCACAGCCCTTCCTCTAGGCTTGCAAGTGCTTGTACATATTCAGGTGTTTTACCTGGAAAGGGTGGGAAGAGTTCAGCTGCAGCAGGACTGGGGCTCAGCTCACATTTACTCACAGACGCCTCGACACAGTCCCCCAGCTTTGCAATGAAGATGCTCCTTGTGGGTGAGAGCGCTGCTGATGGCATGGGAGACGATTTCCCACCTCTGACCAACTTAAGAATTTTTTACCACTGGAGCAAGTGCCCTGATACGATTTTCCTCTGTATAACTGGTGAGTTCTGTTTTTTTTTCTTTCTTTTTTTTCTTTTTGGTTCAAGATAGATTTTATTTATTCCTCTTTTTTTTAATTTGGAGATATAAACATGGAAATAATGCATTAATATAAAGACGTCTATGTGAAGGGAAAAAGTTTTTTTCTGTTATATTTTATTAAATGTTATTTATTTATTTTTAGTTTTTTTAAATTTATTTCTTTTATACAGCAGGTTCTTATTGGATATGTATTTTATACATATAAGTGTGCACATGTGAATCCCAGTCTCCCAATTCATCCCACCACCACCCTCACATGGCGTTCCCTCCTTGGTGTCCATATGTTTGTTCTCTATATCTGTGTCTCTATCTCTGCCATGCACACCGGTTCATCTGTACCATTTTTCTACGTTCCACATATATGCATTAATATACAATATTTGTTTTTCTCTTTCTGACTTACTTCACTCTGTATGACAGTCTCTAGATCCATCAAGGTCTCTACAAATGACCCAATTTCATTCCTATGTATGGCTGAGTAATATTCCGTTGTATATATGTACCACGTCTTTATCCATTCGTCTGTCTGTGGGCACTTAGGTTGCTTTCATTACCTGTCTATTGTAAATAGTGCTGCAGTGAACATTGTGGTGAATGTGTCTTTTTGATTTATGGTTTTCTCTGGGTATATGCCCAGTCGTGGGATTGCTGGATTATATGGTAATTCTATTTTTAGTTTTTTAAGGAACCTCCATACTGTTCTCCATAGAGACTGTATCGATTTACATTCCCAACAATAGTGGAAGAAGGTTCCTTTTCTCCACACCCTCTCCAGCATTTGTTGTTTGTAGATTTTCTGATGATGCCCATTCTAACAGGTGTGATGTGATACCTCATTGTAGTTTCGATTTCCATTTCTCTAATAATTAGTGATGTTGAGCAGATTTTCATGTGCGTACTGGCCATCTCTATGTCTTCTTGGAAGAAATGTCTATTTAGATCTTCCATTTTTGTATTGCGTTGTTTGTTTTATTAATATTGAGCTGCATGAGCTGTTTATATATATTGGAGATTAATCATTTGTCCATTGATTCGTTTTCAAATATTTTCTGCCATTCTGAGGGTTGTCTTTTCGTCTTGTTTGTAGTTTCCTTTGCTTTGCAAAAGCTTTTACGTTTCATTAGGTCCCATCTGTTTAGTTTTCTTTTTTATTTCATTACTATAGGAGGTGGATCAAAAAAGATCTTGCTGTGATTTACGTCAGAGTATCCTTCGTAAGTTTTCCTCTCAGAGTTTTATACTGTCTGGTCTTACATTAAGGTCTCTAATTCATTTTGAATATATTTTAATGTATGGTGTTGGGGAGTGTTCTAATTTCATTCTTTTACATGTAGCTTTCCATATTTCCCAGCACCAATGATTGAAGAGACTGTCTTATCTCCATTGTATAGTCTTGCCTCCTTTGTCATAGATTAGTTGACCATAAGTGTGTAGGTTTATCCTTGGGCCTTTTTTTTTTCATTTTACACGTTTATTGAAGTATAATTGCTTTAAAATGGAGTGTTTGTTTCTGCTGTATAACAAAGTGAATCAGCTATACATATACAAATATCACCAGATCCCCTCCCTCTTGCATCTCCCTCCCACACTCCATATCCCACCCCTTTATGTGGACACAAAACACCGAGCTGATCTCCCTGTTCTATGTGGCTGATTCTCAGTAGCTATCGGTGTTACATTTGGTAATGTATTTATGTCCATGCCACTCTCTCACTTCGTCCCAGCTTACCCATCCCCCTTGCAGTGTCCTCAAGTCCTTTCTCTATGTCTGTGTCCTTAATCCTGTCCTGCCACTAGGTTCTTCAAAATCTTTTTTTTTCTTCATTAGATTCCATATATATCTATTAACATACAGTATTTGTTTTTCCCTTTCTGACTTACTTCACTGTGTAGGACAGATTCTAAGTCCATTCACCTCAGTACAAATAACTCAGTTTTGCTTCTTTTTATGGTTGAGTAATATTTGATTGTATATATATGCCAGATCTCCTTTATCCATTCATCTGTCGATGGACACTTAGGTTGCTTCCATGTCCTGGCTAATGCAAATAGAGCTGCAATGAACATTTTTGTACATAACTCTTTTTGAATTATGGTTTTCGCAAGACAAATGCCCAGTAGTTGGATTGTTGTGTCATATGGTACTTCTATTGTTAGTTATTTAAAGGAACCTCCGTACTCTTCTCCCTAGTGCTCATATAAATTTACATTCCCACCCACAGTGCAAGTGTGTTCCCTTTTCTCCAATAAAGGCCTCTACAGCATTTATTGTTTTGTAGATTTTTTTGATGATTGCCACTCTGACTGCTGTGAGGTGATACCTCAGGGTAGTTTTGATTTGTATTTCTCTAATGATTAGTTATGTTCAGCATTCCTTCATGTGTTTCTTGGTAATCGGTATATCTTCTTTGGAGAAATGTCTATTTAGGTCTTCTGCCCGTTTTTGGATTGGGCTGTTTGTTTTTGTGATATTGAGCTACATGTGGTGCTTGTAAAGTTTGGAGATTAATCCTTTGTCAATTGCTTCATTTGAAAATATTTTATCCCATTCTGAGGATTGTTTTTGCATCTTGTTTATGTTTTCCTGTACTGTGTAAAAGCTTTTAAGTTTCATTAGGTCCCATTTGTTGATTTCTGTTTTCATTTCCATTTCTCTAGGAGGTGGGTCCAAAAGGATCTTGCTGTGATTTATGTCATAGCGTGTTCTGCCTAAGGTTTCCTCTAAGTGTTTTATAGTGTCTGGTCTTATATTTAGATCTCTAATCAATTTAGAGTCTATTTTTGTGTATGGTGTTATGGAGTGTTCTAATTTCATTCTTTTATGTGTAGGGGTCCAGTTTTCCCAGCACCAATTACTGAAGAGACTGTCTTTTCTCCATTGTATATCCTTAGCTCCTTTGTCATAGATGAGATAGCCATAGGTATGTAGGTTTATCTCTGGGCTTTCTGTCCTGTTCCATTGATCTGTGTTTATGCCAATCTACATACACTTGATTCCATTATGGAGACATATAAATACATAGGTTTCAAGGTTATTACCAGTCAGATATATTCCTCTTCAGTGAATAGGGTGTTTTGTGTCCAGTTCATTGAGAAAGGAGTAGGTCTTGTCTATTACATATTTGGTATATAGAATAGGATCTGTGCTAATTTCAAACTCTGCTTTTACACATCACCCCACGTCACCTTTCCCCTTAAGGAGGCATAAGTGTGTTTTCTAAATGTGTAACTCTGTTCTCTTTTGAAATTCAGTTCATGTGTAGCCATGTTTACATTTCCTCTATAAGTGATATATTACAATAAGTTTCTTTTTCTTTATGGCTCATTTCACTTAGCATCATCGTACCTAAAGCCACTCATTACGCTGCTATTGGCCTTATGACATTGATTTTATGTCTGAGTGACTTTCCATTGTATATAAGTACCACAACATCTATATCCATTTTTTTTTCCTTTCCTGGGATATATAAAGTGTACCGAAGTCGAGGTTCTTGTAAAAAGAGCAGCCCTAAATTTTGGGCTGGCTGTGTGTTGTGGAATTTTAGTTTTCCCAAAATACACGCCCATGAGTGGAAGTGTGCTATACTCTGTAGCATTGTTTTAGAAAACAACATACAGTTCTCCAGAGAGGCTGTTGGCAATTTACCTCCTGTCCATCGGCGTAACCAGGCTCCCTTTTCTCCATGGCCTGTCCTGCATTTGTGGCCTTTACACTATATGTGGATGGCCCTTTTGACTGGAGGTAAGGGACACTTCTATGTAGTGTGGATTTGCAATGCCTGATGGCTTGCTTATCCAAAAAGGGCATATGCATTTTTTCCCGAATATATTCAAGAAAATACACATAATCCCTTTTCAGCCAAGGGCAACATTGTCGAATTTCTGTCGCTTTTCATGTGCTTTAAAGATGACTCCAATCTACCTCTTGAAATCTGTTTCCTTCAATTCTGCCTTGCATTCAAATCCTCTTCACTGCCTTTCCTCAATATATTTCTGGATGATAGTTGTCCTTTATAATTCTGCAAGTTTGTGAATTGCTGTGCCCCTGATTTCCATTTTTCAACTCGCCTCTTTGTGAGCTGGCTGCAATACCGCAGGATGGCTTTAGGCCCTAGTCCTGTTCCGGGGCTTCAGGGTGAGCCTTTGGTTAATTATTCTTCCTGATGGGAAACTAGAGTGACATGTACCCATCCAAACACCTACAGCTAATCTCTCATTTATTTTCCCTCTTCCTGTTCATCCTCTGCACAGTTTGCAAACTGTTCATAACGGGAGGGTAAAGGCACTGACACTCCAAGTGTTGAGATTTTGAGTAATGCAGATGGAATGGCGAAGCCGAGCACGACAAAAGGTAAAATGAGGTACCTTTTAGAAAACTTTCCCAATTACACAGTGTACCATCCACTGGGTTTCCCATGCATGTTTTAACTGTAGGAAGATTCCCTTAAACCTGGAGAGTTGGGACCACTAGAATGGGTAGCACACAGTATTGCTCTAAGTGGTGTTCTTTTGTTCACACAACCTCAGCAATCTTGTCAGCCCCAAGAGTCCAGTCTTATGTCTCATCCAGCTGTGGGTGTAAAGGTGGTCAATCTAGCTTGCATCACAGGCCCTGAACGTAATTTTTAAGACTTTCTCTCTGTTTTTGCATTTTGCTTTTGAAATTTATTTTTATAAGTGGGTTTAACTGAATTTCAGTGCTGTGTTCATGCCGTTTTACACACACATGATTCCTTTATGGAGACATGAGAATACATATGTTTTAAAATACTTAGAGTCAGACATATTCCTCTGCAATGAATAGGGGGTGTTGAGTCCAGTTCATTGTGCCGGGAGTAGGTGTTGTCTATTACATACATGGTTTATATAACGGTATCTGTGCTAATTTAAAACTGTGGTTTTATGCATCACCCCACCTCGGCTTTCCCATTAAGCAGGCAGAAGATGTTTTCTAAATGTGTGAGTCTGTTGTGTTTGTAATTCAGTTCATGTGTAGTCATGTGTACATTCCCGCTATGAGTGATAACTTATGATAAGATTAGTTACTCTGTAATCTTTCCTAACTCAGTTCATGTGTAGCCATGTTTACAGGACCTTCATAAGTGATATCTTATGATAAGTTTCTTTTTCTGTGTGACTTATTTCACTTAGAATAATCGTACCTGAATCCACTCATTTTGTTGCTACTGGCCTTATGACATTGATTTCATGGCTGTGCGATATTCCATCGTACGTAAGTACCACAATATCTTGAAACATTTTTGTCTTTCCTGGGATACTTAAGGTGTACCCAAGTTGAGGTTCTTGTAAGCAGTGCAGCGCTAAATTTTAGGGTGGCTGTGTCTTATTGATTTTCATTTTTCCCAAGGTATATTCCCTAGACTGGAACTGCCCTTGGCTGTGTAGCTCTGTTGTTTACTTGTTTTAGGGAACACAATGCACTCCTCCAGAGAGGCATTTGGCAACTTACATCCCGCCCATCAGCATAACAAGGCTCCCTGATCTCCAGGGCCTGTCTTGCCTTTCTGGTTTTTACACATTTTGTCGATGTCCCTTTTGACCGGTGGGAAGGGATACTTCTTTGTAGTGCAGATTTGCATTGCTGCTTGCTTGCTTGGCCAAAAATGGCGTATGCATTTTCTCCTGAATATATTCAGGAGAAAACGCATACACCCTTTTTGGCCAAGTGCATCATTGTCGAAGTTGTGCCCCTCTTCCTGTGCTTGAAAGGTGATTCCAATGTACCTCTTGAAATCTGTTTCCTGCTATTCTGCCTCGTTTTAAAGTCTGCCTCTCTGCCTTCCCTCAAAAGATTTTTGGACGATAGTTGTCCTCTATTACTCTGCCAGTTTGTAAATTGCTGTGCCCCTGAGCTCCATTTTTCAACTCGTTTTTGTGAGCTGACAGCAAATCCAAAATTATGGTTCAAAACCTATACTGGTTCCCAGCGGGTGGCTGAGACATTGGTTAATTCTACTTCCTGCCGGGCAATTAAAGAGACATGTACCTGTCCAAATGGCTAACAGCTACTCTCTCATTGGTTCTCCCTCTTCCCTTTCATCCTCTGCCAAATTGGCAACCTGTGCGAACCAGGAGGATTTACGGGCTATCGCTCCAAGTTGGGTGATTGATAGTAAAGCCGTTGGAAGGTCAAACTGGAGCACAAGGAGAGGGACAATAAGTTGAGTTTTAGAAACCTTTCGTATTCACAGAGTGTCCATTCTCTAGGTTTCCCGTAAATGTTATGGCTGTACTAATATTCCCTTACACAAGGAGAGTTGGGACACATGGAAAGGGTGCCACGTATTATTGCTTTAAAGGGTCTGCATTTTCTCACCCAGTCTCACCAAATGTCTCAGTCTCAAGTGTCCAGCTTTATGCCAAATCCAGCTCTCGTTGTAGGTAGGGTCATTCCAGGTTTCATCAGAGCCCCTGAAGGAATTGTAAAGATTTTCCCTGTTTTTTTTGTTTTGTATTTGAAATTTCTTTTTTTACTGGGTTTGAGCTGATTCTCACTGCCATGTTTATGCCAGTTTAGACACACTTGATTCCCTTACAGTGACATATCAATACATAGGTTTTAAGATTCTTACTAGTCAGATATATACCTCTGCGCAGAATATTGGGTTTTGCGTCCCTTTCACTGATGAAGGTGTAGGTCTTGTCTATTCCGTATTTTGATTTTGGAATGGTACTTGTACTAATATCAAACTCTGGTTCTATGCATCACCCCACCTCTCCTTCCTCCTTAAGCAGGCATAAGTCTGTTTTCTAAATGTGAGACACTGTTCCCTTCCCTAACTCAGTTCATGTGTAGCCATGTTACAGAAAATTCATAAGTGCTATCTTATGATAAGTTTTTTTTCTGTGTGACTTATTTCACTTAGAAACATCGTACCTGAATCCATTCATTTTCCTGTTACTGGCATTATGACATTGATTTCATGGCTGAGGGATAATCCATCGTACATAAGTACCACAATTTTTTGAATCATTTTTATCTGTCCTGGGATATTTAGAGAGTACTCAATTTGAGATTCTTGTAAGTAGTGCAGGCCTCAATATTGGGGTGGCTCTATCTTATTGATTTTCAGTTTTCCCAAGGTATATTCCCTAGACTGGAAGTGCCCTTGGCTCTGTAGCTCTGTTGTTTACTTGCTTTAGGGAACACAATGCACTCCTCCATAGAGGCAGTTGGCAATTTACATCCCGCCCATCAGCATAACAAGGCTCCATGTTCTCCAGGGCCTCTCTAGGATTTCTGGTTTTTACACATTTTGTGGATGTCCCTTTTGACTGGTGGGAAGTGATACTATTTTGCTGTGCAGATTTGCATTGCCCACTTGCTTGCTTGGCCAAAAAGGGCGTATGCGTTTTCTCCTGAATATATTCAGGAGAAAACGCATACGCCCTTTTTGGCCAAGTGCATCATTTTCGAAGTTGTGCCCCTCTTCCTGTGCTTTACAGGTGATTCCAACGAACCAAATGAAATCTGTTTCCTGCTATTCTGCCTCGCTTAGAAGGTCGCCTCGTTGCCTTCCCTTAACAGATTTTTTGGACGATAGTTGTCCTTTATTACTGTGCCAGTTTGTGAATTGCTGTGCCCTTTAGCTCCATTTTCTAACTCGTTTTTTGTGAGCTGACAACAAGTCCAAAATTTTGGTTCAGGACCTATACTTTTTCAGGGCGGGTGGCTGAGACTTTCGTTAATTCTTCTTCCTGCCGGGAATTTAGAGTGACATGTGCCCGTCCAAATGCCTAACAGCTACTCTTTCATTGGTTCCCCCTTTTCCCTTTCATCCTCTTCCAAATTGGCAACCGGAGCAAACCAGGAGGTTAAAGGGGCTGTCTCTCCAAGTTGGGAGATTGATAGTTAAGCAGTTGGAAAGTCAAACCGGAGCACCAGGAGAGGGACAATTAGTTGGGTTTTAGAAACTTTTCGTATTCACTGTGTGTCCATTCTCTAGGTTTCCTGTACATGTTATAGCTGTAGTAATATTCCCTTCAACATGGAGAGTTGGGAACCATGGAATGGGTGCCACACATTATTGGTTTGAAGGGTCTGCATTTGCTAACCCAAATTCACCAATCCTCTCAGTCCCAAGTGTCCAGCCTTATGCCACATCCAGCTGTCGTTGTACACAGGGTCATTCAAGGTTTCATCAGAGACCCTGAAGGGATTGTAAAGAATTTCCCTGTTTTGTTGTTTTGTTTTTGAAATTCCTTTTTATAGTGGGTTTGAGCTGATTCTCACTGCCGTGTTTATGCCAGTCTAGACACATTTGTTTCCCTTACGGTGATATATCAATACATAGGTTTTAAGATTCTTACTAGTCAGATATATTCCTCTGCGGGAAATATGGGGTTTTGAGTCCCTATCACTGAGGAAGGTGTAGGTCTTCTCTATTCCATAGTTGCTTTATGGAACGGTACCTCTGCTTATATCAAACTCTGGTTTTATGCAACAGCCCACCTCTCCTTCCCCCTTAAGCAGGCGTAAGAGTGTTTTATAAATGTGAGACTCTGTTCTCTTTCCTAACTCAGTTCATGTGTAGCCATGATTACAGGATCTTCATAAGTGATATCTTATGATACGTTTCTTTTTCTGTGTGACTTATTTCACTTAGAATCTTTGTACTTGAATCCACTCATTTTGCTGCTTCTGGTATTATCACATTGACTTCAAGGCTGAGGGATATTCCATCGTACGTAAGCACCACAATTTTTTGAACCATTTTTATATTTCCAGGGATATGTAAGGTGTACCCAAGTTGAGGTTCTTGTAAGCAGTGCAGCCCTAAATATTGGGGTGGCCCTGTCTTATTGATTTTCAGTTTTCCCAAGGTATATTCCTTAGACTCGAAGTGCCCTTGGCTCTGTAGCTCTGTTGTTTACTTGTTTTAGGGAACACAATGCACTCCTCCACAGAGGCAGTTGGCAATTTACATCCCGCCCATCAGCATAACAAGGCTCCCTGTTCTCCAGGGCCAGTCTTGCCTTTCTGGTTTTTACCCATTTTGTGGATGCCCCTAATGACCGGTGGGAAGTGATAATTCTTTGTAGTGCAGATTTGCATTGCCCGCTTGCTTGCTCGGCCAAAAAGGGCGTATGCGTTTTCTCCTGAATATATTCAGGAGAAAACGCATACGCCCTTTTTGGCCAAGTGCATCATTGTCGAAGTTGTGCCCCTCTTCCTGTGCTTTAAAGGCGATTCCAATGTACCTCTTGAAATCTGTTTCCTGCTATTCTGCCTCGGTTTCAAGTCCGCCTCGTTGCCTTCCCTCAACAGACTTTTGGACGATAGTTGCCCTTTATTACTCTGCCAGTTTGTGAATTGCTGTGCCCCTTAGCTCCATTTTGTAACTAGTTTTTTGTGAGCTGAATGCAAGTCCAATATTTTGGTTCAGGACATATATTGGTTTTCGGTGCGTGGCTGAGACTTTGGTTAATTCTTCTTCCTCCCTGGAAATAAGAGTGACATGTGCCCGTCCAAATGCCTGACAGCTACTCTCTCATTGGTTCTCCCTCTTCCCTTTCATCCTTTGCCCAATTGGCAACCTGTGCGAACCAGGAGGTTAAAGGTTCTGTCTCTCCAAGGTTGGAGATTGATAGTAAAGCATTTGGAAAGTCAAACTGGAGTAGAAGGAGAGGGACTATTCGTTGAGTTTTAGAGACGTTTCGTATTCACAGTGTGTCCATTCTCTAGGTTTCCCATAAATGTTATAGCTATAGTAATATTCCCTTCAACCTGGAGAGTTGGGACCCATGGAACGTGTGCCATGCATTACTGCTATAAAGGGTATGCTTTTGCTCACCCAATATCACCAATCCTCTCAGTCCCATGTGTCCAGCCTTATGCCACATCCAGCTGTCGTTGTAGATAGTGTCATTCCAGGTTTCATCAGAGACCCTGAAGGAATTGGAAAGAATTTCCCTGTTTTTTTTTTTTGGTTTGTTTTTGAAATTCCTTTTTATAGTGGGTTTGAGCTCATTCTCGCTGCCATGATTATGCCAGTCTAGACACACTTGTTTGCCTTATGGAGACATATCAATACACAGGTTTTAAGATTTTTAATAGTCCGATATATTCCTCTGTGGGAAATATGGGACTTTGAGTCCTTTTCACTGAGGAAGGTGTAGGTCTTGTCTATTCCATAGTTGGTTTTTGGAACGGTACCTGTGCTTTTATCAAACTCTGGTTTTATGCATCACCCCACCTCTCCTTCCCCCTTAAGAAGGCATAAGAGTGTTTTCTAAATGTGAGACTCTGTTCTCTTTCCTAACTCAGTTCATGTGTAGCCATGTTTACAGGATCTTCATAAGTGATATCTTATGATAAGTTTCTTTTTCTGAGTGACTTATTCAACTTAGAATCATCATACCTGAATCCACTCATTTTGCTGCTACTGGTCTTATGACATTGATTTCATGGCTGAGTGATATTCCATCGTACGTAAGTACCACAATTTTTTGAACCATTTTTATCTTTCCTGGAATACTTAAGGAGTACCCAAGTTGAGGTTCTTGTAAGCAGTGCAGGCCTAAATTTTGGGGTGGCTCTGTCTTATTGATTTTCACTTTTCCCAAGGTATATTCCCTATACACGAAGTGCCCTTGGCTCTGTAGCTCTGTTTTTTACTTGTTTTAGGGAACACAATGCACTCCTCTAGAGAGGCAGTTGGCCGTTTACTTCAGGCCCATCAGCATAACAAGGCTCCGTGTTCCAGGGCCAGTCTTGCCTTTCTGGTTTTTACCCATTTTGTGGATGTCCCTTTTGACTCGTGGGAAGTGGTACTTCTTTGTAGTGCAGTTTTGCATTGCCCGCTTGCTTGCTTGGCCAAAAAGGGCATATGCGTTTTCTCCTGAATATATTCAGGAGAAAACGCATATGCCCTTTTTGGCCAAGTGCATCATTGTCGAAGTTGTGCCCCTCTTCCTGTGATTTAAAGGTGATTCGAAAGTACCTCGTGAAATGTGTTTCCTGCTATTCTGCCTCGCTTTCAAGTCCGACTCGTTGCCTTCCCTCAACAGATTTTTGGATGATAGTCGTCCTTTATTACTCTGCCAGTTTGTAAATTGCTCTGCGCTATAGCTCCATTTTTTAACTCGTTTTTTGTGAGCTGAACGCAAGTCCCATATTTTGGTTTAGGACCTATACTGGTTCCCGGTGGGTGGCTGAGACTTTAGTTAATTCTTCTTCCTCCCGGGAAATAAGAGTGACACGTGCCCGTCCAAATGCCTAACAGCTACTCTCTCATTGGTTCTCCCTCTTCCCTTTCATCCTTTGCCAAATTGGCAACCTGTGCGAACCAGGAGGTTAAAGGTGCTGTCTCTCCAAGTTGGGAGATTGATAGTAAAGCTGTTAGAAAGTCAGACTGGAGCACCAGGAGAGGGACTATTCGTTGAGATTTAGAAACCTTTCATATTCACAGTGTTTCCATTCTCTAGGTTTCCCATACACGTTATAGCTGTAGTAATATTCCCTACAACCTAGAGAGTTGGGACCCTTGGAATGGATACCATGCATTATTGCTTTAAAGGGTCTGCATTTGCTCACGAATCTCACCAATCCTCTCAGTCCCATGTGTCCAGCCTTATGCCACCTCCAGCTGTCGTTCTAGATAGGGTCATTCCAAGTTTCATCAGAGACCCTGAAGGAATTGTAAAGAATTCCGCTGTTTCTCTGTTTTGTTTTTGAAATTCCTTTTTATGGTGGGTATGAGCTGATTCTCGCTGCCATCTTTATGCCAGTCTAGACACACTTGATTCCCTTACGGAGACATATCAATACATAGGTTTTAAGATTCTTACTAGTCAGATATCTTCCTCTGCGGGAAATATGGGGTTTTGAGTGCCTTTCACTGAGGAAGGTGTAGGTCTTGTCTATGCCATACTTGGTTTTTGGAACGGTACCTGTGCTTATATCAAACTCTGGTTTTATGCATCACCCCACCTCTCCTTCCACTTTAAGCAGGCATAAGAGTGTTTTCTAAATGTGAGACTCTTTTCTCTTTCCTAACTCAGTTCATGTGTAGCCATGTTTACAGGATCCTCATAAGTGATATCTTATGATACGTTTCTTTTTCTGTGTGACTTATTTCACTTAGAATCATCATACCTGAATCCACTCATTTTGCTGCTACTGGTCTTATGACATTGATTTCATGGCTGAGGGATATTCCATCGTACGTAAGTATCACAATTTTTTGAACCATTTTTATATTTCCTGTGATATTTATGGTGTACCCACGTTGAGGTTCTTGTAAGCAGTGTAGCCCTAAATTGTGCGGTGGCTCTGACTTATTGATTTTCAGTTTTCCCAAGGTATATTCCCTAGACTGGAAGTGTCCTTGGCTCTGTAGCTCTGTTGTTTACTTGTTTAAGGGAACACAATGCACTCCTCCAGAGAGGCAGTTGGCAATTTACATCCCGCCCATCAGCATAACAAGGCTCCCTGTTCTCCAGGGCCTGTCTTGAATTTCTGGTTTTTACCCTTTTTGTGGATGTCCCTTTGGACAGGTGGGATGTGATACTTCTTTCTAGTGCAGACTTACATTGTCCGCTTGCTTGCTTGGCCAAAAAGAGCGTATGTGTTTTCTCCTGAATATACTCAGGAAAAAACGCATACACCCTTTTTGGACAAGTGCATCATTGTCGAAGTTGTGCCCCTCTTCCTGTGCTTTAAAGGCGATTCCAACGTACCTCTTGAAATCCGATTTCGGCTATTCTGCCTCACTTTCAAGTCCGCCTCGTTGCCTTCCCTCAACAGATTTTTGGATGACAGTTGTCCTTTATTACTCTGCCAGTTTGTGAATTGCTGTGCCCCTGAGCTCCGTTTTTTAACTGTTTTTTCTGAGCTGTTCGCAAGTCCAATATTTTGGTTCAGGACATATACTGGTTCCTGGTGGGTGGCTGAGACTTTCATCAATTCTTCTTCCTCCCGGGAAATAAGAGTGACATATGCACGTCCAAATGCCTAACAGCTACTCTCTCATTGGTTCTCCCTCTTCCCATTCATCCTCTGCGAAATTGGCCACCTGTGCGAAACAGGAGGTTAAAGGTGCGGTCTCTCCCGGTTGGGAGATTGATAGTAAAGCAGTTGGAAAGTCAAACCGGAGCACCAGGAGAGGGACTATACGTTGAGTTTTAGAAAGTATTCGTATTCAGATTGTGTCTATATTCTAGGTTTCCCATACATGTTATAGCTGTAGTAATATTCCCTTCAACCTGGAGATTTGGGACCCATGGAATGGGTGCCATGCATTATTGCTTTAAAGGGTCTGCATTTGCTCACCCAATCGCACCACTCCTCTCAGTCCTATGTGTCCAGCCTTATGCCACATACAGCTGTCATTGTAGATAGGGTCATTCCAGGTTTCATCAGAGACCCTGAAGGAATTGTAAAGAATTTCCCTGTTTTTTGTTTTTCAAATTCCTTTTTAGAGTGGGTTTGAGCTGATTCTCGCTGCCATGTTTATGCCAGTCTAGGCGCACTTGATTCCCTGAAAGAGACAGATCAATACATAGGTTTTAATATTCTTACTAGTCAGATATATTCCTCTGCGGGAAATATGGGGTTTTGAGTCCCTTTCCCTGAGGAAGGTGTAGGTCTTGTCTATTCCATACTTGGTTTTTGGAACTCTACCTGAGCATATATCAAACTCTGGTTTTATGCATCACCCCACCTCTCCATCCCTCTTAAGCAGGCATAACAGTGTTTTCTAAATGTGAGACTCTGTTCTCTTCCCTAAGTCAGTTCATGTGTAGCCATGTTTACAGGATCTTCATAAGTGATATCTTATGATAAGTTTCTTTTTCTGTGTGACTTATTTCACTTAGAATTATCGTACCTGAATCCTCTCATTTTGCTGCTACTGGCCTTATGACATTGATTTCATGGCTGAGGGATATTCCATCATACGTAAGTACCAAAATTTCTTGAACCATTTTTGTCTTTCCTGGGATATTTAATGTGTACCCAAGTTGAGATTTTTGTAAGCAGTGCAGCCATGAATTTTGGTGTGGATCTGTCTTATTGATTTTCAGTTTTCCCAAGGTATATTCCCTAGACTGGAAGTGACCTTGGCTCTGTAGCTCTGTTGTTTACTTGTTTTAGGAAATACAATGCACTCCTCCAGAGTGGCAGTTGGCAATTTACATCCCGCCCATCAGCATAACAAGGCTCCATGTTCTCCAGGGCCTGTCTTGCCTTTCTGGTTTTTACCCATTTTTTGGATGACCCTTTTGACTGGTGGGAAGTGATACTTCTTTGTAGTGCCGATTTGCATTGCCCGCTTGCTTGCTTGTCCGAAAAGGGCATATGTGTTTTTTCCTGCATATATGCACGTGAAAACCCATATGCCCTTTATGGCCATTTCCATAATTTTCGAAGTTGTAATGCTTTTCCTGTGTTTAAAGGCGATTCCAATGTACCTCTTGAAATCTATTTCATGCCATTCTGCCTCATTTTCCCTTCCGCCTCGTGGCTTTCCCTCAACAGATTTTTCGAAGAGAGTAGTCCTTTATAACTCTGCAGGTTAGTGAATTGCTGTGGCCCTGAGCTCCATTTTTTAACTCGCGTTTTTGTGATCTGACCCCAAATCAACAGTTTTGCTTCTGGACTTATACTGGTTCTGGGGGGCAGCCTGAGACTTTGGTTAATTCCTCTTTGTGACGGAAAATTAGAGAGACATGTGGCCGTCCAAATGCCTACAGCTACTCTCTCATTGGTTCTCTCTCTTCCCTTATATCCTCTGCACAATTTGCCAACTGTGCGTACCAGGAGGATATAGGGGCTGACTTTCCAAGTTGGGAGATTGATAGTAAAGCAGTTGGAATGTCAAACTGGAGCACAAGGAGAGAAAAAAGTAGTAGAGTTTTAGAAACCTTTCACCATCAGCTGGTTTCCATTCTCTAGGTTCCCATACACGTTATAACTCTAGTGATATTCCCTTCTACCTGGAGAGATGGGAACCATGGAATGGTTGGCAGGCATTATTGCTTTAAAGGGTCTGCATTTTTTCACCCAATCTCACCAATCCTCTCAGTCCCAAGTGACCAGCCTTATGCCACATCCAGCTGTCTTTGTAGATACGGTCATTCCAGGTTTCATCAGAACCCCTGAAGGTATTGAGTAAGAATTTTACTGTTTTTATGTTTTGTATTGAAATTTATTTTTATAGTGGGTTTGAGCTGATTCTCACTGCCATGTTTATGTCGTTCTAGACACACTTGGTTCCCTTACGGAGACATATCAATACATAGGTTTTAAAATTCTTACTAGTCAGATATATTTCTCTGAGGGGAATAGGGATGTTGAGTTCCGTTCACTGAGGAAGGGGTAGGGCTTGTCTCTTCAGTTTTTGGATTATGGAACGGTACCTGTGCTAATATCAATCTTATGTTTTGTGTATCTCCCCACCTCTCTTTCCCCTTAAGCAAGCGTTAGATTATTTTCTAAATCTGATACTCTGTTCTCTTCCCTAAATCAGTTCATATGTAGCCATGTTTACATTCCCTTCATAAGTGATATCTTATGTCAGAATGCACCATGGCCGTTATCATAATAATGCTCCATGACCCCTGTCATCACAATGCACCATGCCCTGGTTATCAAAATGCTCCATGTACCTTGTCATCACAATTCTCCACGTCCTTGTCATCACAATGTTATATGACACTTCTCAGCAATATTTTACATGCTCTTGTCATCACAATTCTCCATCCACTTGACATTGCAATGCTCCATGTACTTGTCATCACAATGCTCCATGCACATGTCATCACAAAGCTGCATGCACTTGTCATCACAATGCTCCATTACCCCTGTCATCACAATGCTTCATGCCCCTTGTCATTACAGTGCTCCATGATGCTCGATATCACAATTACCCAAGGTCTTCTTATCACAATGCTCCATGGCCAATATCATCACAATGCTCCATGACCACTATCATCACAACACTCCATGACACCTGACAACACAATGATTCGGGACTCTTGTCATCACAGTGTTCCATTCCCTAGTCATCACACTGCTCCATGACACCTGTCATCACAATAATCCATGAACATTTTCAGCCCAATGTTCCATGACACTTGTCATCACAATGATCCATGTCCTTGTCATCCCTATGCTCCATGACCACTGTTTTCACAATGCTCTGTGACGCTTGTCATCACAGTGCTCCATGACACCTGTCATCACAATGCTCCATGCCTTTGTCAGCAAAATGCTACAAGACCTTGTCATTACAATGCTCTATTTGCTTCTCATCACAATCCTCCATGAAACTTGGGATCACATTGCTTCATGCCCATGTCATCACAATGCTCCATGCTCCTTGAAATAAAAATGATCCATGACCTCTGTCATCACAATGCTCCAAACCCTTGTGATCACAATGTTCCATAACACTTGTCATCACAACGCTCCATGATGCCTCTCATCACAATACTCCATGCCCTTTTCATCACAATGCTCCATGACCTTTGTCATCACAATTCTCAATACACTTGTCATCACAATGCTCCCTGACACTTGTCATCAGAATGTTCCTTGAACCATGTAAGGAAAAGGCTCCATGCCTCTTTCATAACAATGCCCCATGCCGTTTTCATCACAATGCTACATGCCATTGTCATCAAAATACTCCACAAAATTGTCATCAGAATGCTCCATGACACTTGTCATCGCAATTCTCCATGCGATTGTCAGCACAATGCTCCTTGACCCTTGTCATCACAATGCTCCAAGCCATTGTCATTACAATGCTCCATTACATTTGTCATCAGAATCCTCCATGAAAATAGGCATCACGATGCTCCATGCCATTGTCTTCACAATGGGCCATTACATATGTCATCACAATGCTCCCTGACACCTGTCTTCACAATACTGCATGACCTGGTCATCACAATGCTCCATGCCCTTGTCATCACAGTGCGCCATTCCAACTGTCATCGCAATAATCCATGAAACTTTAGACCAATGTTCCATGCCCTTGTCATCACAATGCTCCATGCCCTTGTCATCACAATGCTCCATGACCCTTGTCATCACAAAGTGCCATGCGTTTTTCATCACAGTGATCCACAACCTTGTCACTACAATGCTCCATAAACTTTGTAATCACAATGGTCCATGCACTTCTCATCAAAATGCTCTCTCACCAGATATATCACAGTGTTCTATCACTAGTCATCACAATTCTACCTCACCCCTGTAATCACAATGTTCCATGACCCTGTCATCACACTGCTACATCCCCTTATCATCACAATGTTCCATGACCCCTGTCATCAAAATGCTCCATGACCCTTTTCATCCCAAAGCTCCAAGACCCCTGACATCACAATGTTCTATAACCCCGGCAATCAAAATGTTCCATTACACTATTCATCAAATTGCTGCATGACCCGGTCATCAAAATGCTCCCTGCCCTTCTCATCAAAATGCACCATGCCCTTGTCATCAAAATGCTCCATGACTTGTCATCACAAAGCTCCATGACCCTTGGCATCACAATGCTCCATGTCATTGTCATCACAATGCTCCATGAACCCTCTCATCACATTGCTCAATGCCCTTGTCATCACAAAGCTCCATGACACTTGTCATCACAATGCTCGATGCCCTTCTCATCTCAATGGTGCATACACTTGTCATTACAATCCTGCATGACCCATGTAACATAGTGTTCCGTACCCTTGTCATCACAATGCTCCATACAAACTCTCATCACAATAATCCATGAAACATTTCAGACCAATTTCCATGCCGTTCTCATCACCATGCTCCATTACCCCTGTCATAACAATGCACCATGACACCTGCCATTACAATGTTCCACGGCCTTATCATCACAAGGTTCGATGACACTTGTCATCACAATGCTGAAGACCCCTGTAATCACAAGGCTCCAGGCCCTTGTCATCACAAAGCTCCATTACGCATGTCATCAGAATGTTCCATGGCCTTCTCATCACAGTGCTCCATGCCCTTGTCATCACAATGCTCCAAGACCCCTGTAAACACAATGCTCCATGTCCCTTTTCATCTCAATGCTCCATGAACCCTGTCATCACAATGCACCATGCCCATCATCATAATGCTTCAGGCTATTGTCATCACAATGAAATCAATATTCTCCATTACCTCTGTCATCATAATGCTCCAAACCCTTGTGATCACAATGTTCCATAACACTTATCATCACAACACCCCATGACGCTCATCATCACAATTATCCATGGTCTTCTTATCACAATGCTCCATGATCATTGTCATCACAATGCTCAATACACTTATCATCACAATGCTCCCTGACACTTGTCGTCAGTATGCTCCTTGAACCCTGTCATGACAAGGATCCATGCATTTTTCATCTCAATGATCCATGCCCTTTAAATCACAATGCTCCAAGATCCCTGTAATCACAATGCTCCATGCCCTTGTCATCACAAAACTCCATGACGCATATCATCAGAATGCTCCATGACCTTCTCATCACAATGCTTCATGCCCTAGTCATCACAATGCTCCAAGAACCCTGTAATCACAATGCTCCATGCCCCTTTTCATCAGAATGCTCCATGAGACTTGTCATCACAAGTCTCCATGGTCTTCTCATCACTATGCTCCAGGACCTTGTCATCACCATGCTCCATTCCCTTGTCATCACATTGCACCATGACCTCTGTCATCACAATAATCCATGAATATTTTCAGCCCAATGCTCCACGATCTACTCATCACAATGCTCCATGGCCAATATCATCACAATGCTCCATGACCACTGACATCACAATGCTCCAAACTCTTGTGATCACAGTGTTCCATAACACTTGTCATCACAACGCCCCATGATGTCTGTCATCACAATACTCCATGCCCTTTTCATCACAATGCTCCATGACTTTTGTCATCACAATTCTCAATACACTTGTCATCACAATGCTCCCTGACACTTGTGATCAGTATGCTCCTTGAAACCTGTCACGAAAAGGCTCCATGCCTTTTTCATCGCAATGCCCCATGCCGTTTTCATCACAATGCTCCATGCCATTGTCATCAAAATACTCCACAAGTTTGTCACCAGAATGCTCCATGACCCTTGTCATCACAATGCTCCATGAACTTTTCATCACAATGCTCTTTGATCCTTGTCATAACAATTCTCTATGCCTTTCTCAGCACAATGCTCCATGACCCTTGTCATCTCAATGCTCCATGCACTTGTCAGCACAATGCTCCATGACACATGTCATCACAATGCACCATGCACTTATCATCAGAGTGCTCCACAAGCTTGTCATCACACTGCTCCATAAAATTTGTCATCACAGTGCTCCATGCATTTCTCATCCAAATGCTCTCTCACTACTGATATCACAATGCTACATCACTATTTGTCACAATACTCCCTCACCCCTGTCATCACAATGAACCATGACTCCTGTTATCACAATGCTACGTGCACTTATCATCACAATGTTCGATGACCCATGAAATCACAAAGTTCCATAACACCTGTCATCAAAATGCTCCATGACCATTTTTATCCTAAAGATCCATGACCACTGGTATCACAATGTTCTATAACCCATGTCATCAAAATGTTCCATTACACTTTTAATCAAATTACTGCATGAACCTGTTATCAAAATGCTCCCTGCCCTTCTCATCACAATGCACCACACACTTGTCATCAAAATGCTCCATGACCTTTGTCATCACAAAGCTCCATGACCCTTGGCATCACAATGGTCCATGTCATTGTCATCACAATGCTCCATGAACCCTCTCATCACATTGCTCCATGCCCTTGTCATCACATATCTCCATGACACTTGTCATCACAATGCTCGATGCCCTTCTCATCACAATGCTCCATGCCCTTGTAATTACAATCCCCCATGACCCATGTATCACCGTGTACGGTGCCCTTGTCATCACAATGCTCCATGCCCACTCTCATCACAATAATCCATGAAACATTTCAGACCAATGCTCAATGCCCTTCTCATCAAAATGCTCCATTACCTCTGTCATAACAATGCTCCATGACCCCTGCCATCACAATGTTCCACGGCCTTGCCATCACAAGTCTCCATGACCCTTGTCATCAGAATGCTCCAAGATACCTCTAATCACAATTCTACATGCCCTTGTCATCACAGAGCTCCATGACGCATGTCATCAGAATGTTTCATGCCCTTCTCCTCACAATGCTCAATGCCCTTGTCATCACAATGCTCCAAGACCCCTGTAATCATAATGCTCCATGCACCTTTTAATCAGAATGCTCCATGAGACATGTCATCACAAGTCTCCATGGTCTTCTCATCACAATGCTCCAGGACCTTGTCATCACCATGCTCCATTCCCTTGTCATCACAATCCTCCATGACCCCGGTCATCACAATACTCCATGAATATTTACAGCCAAATGCTCCATGACATTCTCATCACAATGCTCCATGACCAATATCATCACAATGCTCCATGACCCCTGTCATCACTACACTCCATGACACCTGACAACACAATGATGGGGGACTCTTGTCATCACAATTCTCCAAGACCCCTGTAATCACAATGCTCCATGACCCCTGTCATCACAATACTCCATGAACATTTTCAGCCCAATTCTCCATGACCCTTTTCATCACAGTGATCCATGCCCTTGTCATCCCTATGCTCCATGACCCCTGTATTCACATTGCTCCGTGACGATTGTCATCACAGTGCTCCATGACACCTGTTTTCACAATGCTCCATGTCTTTATCAGCAAAATGATACATGACCTTGTCATTACAATGCTCTATGCGCTTGTCATCACAATACTGCATTATCATTATCATCACAATCCTCTATGAACTTTGGGATCACTTTTCTTCATGCCCTTGTCATCACAATGCTCCATGCTCCTTGAAATCAAAATGATCCATGACCGCTGTCATCACAATGCTTCAAACCCTTGTGATCACAATGTTCCATAACACTTGTCATCACAACGCTCCATGATGCCTGTCATCACAATACTCCATGCCCTTTTCATCACAATGCTCCATGAACTTTGTCATCACAATTCTCAATACACTTGTCATCACAATGCTCCCTGACACTTGTCATCAGAATGCTCCTTGAACCCTGTCACAGAAAGGCTCCATGTCTTTTTCATCACAAAGCCCCATGCAATTTTCATCACAATGCTCCATGCCATTGTCATCAAAATACTCCACAAGCTTGTCATCAGAATGCTCCATGACCCTTGTCATCACAATGCTCAATACACTTGTCATCAAAATGCTCCCTGACACTTGTTGTCTGTATGTTCCTTGAACCCTGTCATGACAAGGCTCCATGCCTTTTTCATCACAATGATCCATGCCCTTTTCATCACAATGCTCCAAGACCCATGTAATCTCAGTGCTCCATGCCATTGTCATCACAAAGCTCAATGACGCATGCCATCATAATGCTCCTTGTTCTTCTCCTCACAATACTCCATGCCCTTGTCATTACAATGTTCCAAGACCCCTGTAATCACAATGCTCCATGCCCTTGTCATCAAAAAACTCCATGACGCATGTCATCAGAAAGATCCATGGCATTCTCATCACAATGCTCCATGCCCTAGTCATCACAATGCTCCAAGACCCCTGAAATCACAATGCTCCTGGCCCCTTTTCATCAGAATGCTCCATGAGACTTGTCATCACAACTCTTCATGGTCTTCTCATAACAGTGCTCCAGGACCCTGTCATCCCCATGCTCCATTCCCTTGTCATCACAATGCTCCATGACCACTGTCATCACAACACTCCATGACAACTGACAACACAATGATCCGGGACTCTTGTCATCACAATGTTCCATTCCCTAGTCATCACAATGCTCCATGACCCGTGTCATCACAATACTCCATGAACATTTTCAGCCAAGTGCTCCATGACACTTGTCATCCCAATGACCCATGCCCTTGTCATCCCAATGCGCCATGACACCTGTATTCACAATGCTCCATGACGATTGTCATCACAGTGCTCCATGACACATGTCATCACAATGCTCCATGCCTTTGTCAGCAAAATGCTACATGACCTTGTCATTATAATGCTCTTTGCGCTTGTCATCTCAATACTCCATTTCCATTGTCATCACAATCCTCCATGAACCTTGGGATCACATTGCTTCATGCCATTGTCATCACAATGCTCCATGCTCCTGGAAATCAAAATGATCCATGACCTCTGTCATCACAATGCTCCAAACCCTTGTGATCACATTGTTCCATAACACTTGTCATCACAACGCTCCATGATGCCAGTCATCACAATACTCCATGCCCTTTTCATCACAATGCTCCATGACCTTTGTCATCACAATGCTCAATACACTTGTCATCACAATGCTCCCTGACACTTGTCATCAGAATGCTCCTTGAACCCTGTCAGGAAATGGCTCCATGCCTTTTTCATCACAATGCCCCATGCCAATTTCATCAAAATGCTCCATGTCATTGTCATCAAAATACTCCACAAGCTTGTCATCAGAATGCTCCATGACCCTTGTCATCACAATTATCCATGCACTTGTCAGCACAATGCTCCCTGACCATTGTCATCACAATGCTCCAAGCCATTGTCATCAAAATGCTCCATTACTTTTGTCATCAGAATCCGCCATGACACTTGGCATCACAATGCTCCATGCCATTGTCATCACAAAGGGCCATTACATATGTCATCAGAATGCTCCCTGACACCTCTCTTCACAATACTGCATGACCTGGTCATCACAATGCTCCATGCCCTTGTCATCACAATGTGCCATTCCAACTGTCATCGCAATAATCCATGCAAATTATTAGACCTATGTTCCATGCCCTTGTCATCACAATGCTCCATGCCCTTGTTATCACAATGCTCCATGACCCCTGTCATCACCATGCTCCGTGACTCCAGTCATCACAATGCTTCATGACCTTTGTCATCACAATGGTCCATGCCCTCGACATCAACAGTCTCTGTGACCTATTTAACCACAATGCTCCATGAACTTTTCTTCACAATGCTCTTTGACATTTGTCATCACAATGCTCCATGTGCTTGTCAGCACAATGCTCCATGACACATGTCATCACAATGCACCATACGCTTGTCATCACAGTGCTCCACAATCTTTTCATCACAATGCTCCTTAAAATTGGTCATCACAATGCTCCATGCACTTGTCATCAAAATGCTCTCTCACCACTGATATCACAATGCTACATCACTATTTGTCACAATACTCCCTCACCTCTGTCATCACAATGTTCCATGACTCCTGTCATCACAATGCTACATGCACTTATCATCACAATGTTCGATGACCCCTGACATCACAATGTTCCATAACACCTGTCATCAAAATAATCCATGAAACTTTTCATCAAATTGCTCCATGACCCTGTCATCAGAATCCTCCCTGCCCTTCTCATCACAATGCACAATGCCCTTGCCATCAAAATGCTCCATGACCTTTGTCATCACAAAGATCCATGACCCTTGGGATCACAATGCTCCATGTCATTGTCATCACAATGCTCCATGAACGCTCTCATCACATTGCTCCATGCCCATGTCTTCACAAAGCTCCATGACACATGTCATCAGAATGCTCCATGACCTTCTCATCACAATGCTCCATGCCCTTGCCATCACAATGCTCCATTACCCAAGACATAAAAATGCTCCATGGCCCCTGCCATCACGATGTTCCATGGCCTTGTCATCACAAAGCTCCATGACCCTTCTCATCACAATGCTCTAAGAACCCTGTAATCACAAAGCTCTATGCCCTTTTTCATCTCAATGATCCATGAACCCTGTCATCACAATGCACCATGCCCATCATCATAATGCTTCGTGCTATTGTAATCACAATGAAATGAAAAGGCTCCATGACCTCTGTCATAACAATGCTCCAAACCCTTGTGATCACAATATTCCGTAACACTTGTCATCACAAAGCTCAGTGACGCATGCCAACAGAATGCTCCTTGTTCTTCGCCTCACAATGCTTCATACCCTTTTTATCACAATATTCCAAGACCCCTGTAATCACAATGCTCCTTTCCCTTGTCATCAAAAAACTCCATGATGCATGTCATCAGAATGCTCCATGGCCTTCTCATCACAATGCTCTATGCCCTAGTCATCACAATGCTCCAAGACCACTGTAATCACAATGTTCCATTTCCCTTTTCATCAGAATGCTCCGTGAGACTTGTCATCACAAGTCTCCATGGTCTTCTCATCACAATGCTCCAGGACCTTGTCATTACCATGCTCCATTCCCTCCTCATCACAATGCTCCATGACCCCTGTCATCACAATAATCCATGATTATTTTCATCCAAATGCTCCACGACCTACTCATCACAATGCTCCATGGCCAATATCATCACAATGCTCCATGACCACTGTCATCACAACACTCCATGACACCTGACAACATAATGATCCAGGACTCTTGTCATCACAATGCTCCATTCCCTAGTCATCACAATGCTCCATGACCCCTGTCATCCCAACACTCCATGAACATTTTCAGCCCAATCCTCCATGACCCTTGTCATCACAATGATCCATGCCCTTGTCATCCCAATGCTCCATGACCCCTGTTTTCACAATATTCCGTGACGGTTGTCATCACAGTGCTCCATGACACCTGTCATCAAAATGTTCGATGCCTTTGTCAGCAAAATGCTACATGACCTTGTCATTACAATGCTCTATGCGCTTGTCATCACAATACTCCATTTCCATTGTCATCACAATCCTCCATGAACCTTGGGATCACATTGCTTCATGCCCTTTTCATCACAATGCTCCATGCTCCTTGAAATCAAAATGATCCATGACCACTGTCATCAAAATGCTCCAAACCCTTGTGATCACATTGTTCCATAACACTTGTCATCACAATGCTCCATGACCTTTGTCATCACAATGCTCAATACACTTGTCATCACAATGCTCCCTGAGACTTGGCATCAGAATGCTCCTTGAACCCTGTCACGAAAATGCTCCATGCCTTTTTCATCATAATGCCCCATTCCGTTTTCATAATAATGCTCCATGCCATTGTCATCAAAATACTCCACAACCTTGTCATCAGAATGCTCCTTGACACTTGTCATCACAATTCTCCACGCACGTGTCAGCACAATGCTCCCTGACCCTTGTCATCTCAATGCTCCAAGCCATTGTCATCAAAATGCTCCATTACCTTTGTCATCAGAATCCTCCATGACACTTGGCATCACAATGCTCCATGCCATTGTCATCACATTGGGCCATTACATATGTCATCACAATGCTCCCTGACACCTGTCTTCACAATACTGCATGACCTGGTCATCACATTGCTCCATGCCCTTGTCATCACAATGTGCCATTCCAACTGTCATCGCAATAATCCATGCAACTTATTAGATCAATGTTCCATGCCCTTGTCATCACAATTCTCCATGCCCTTTTTATCACAATGCTCCATGACCCCTGTCATCACCATGCTCCATGACTCCAGTCATCACAATGCTTCATGACCTTTGTCATCACAATGGTCTATGCCCTTGTCATCAACAGTCTCTCTGACCTATTTAACCACAATGCTCCATGAACTTTTCTTCACAATGCTCTTTTACATTTGTCATCACAATGCTCCATGTGCTTGTCAGCACAATGCTCCATGACACATGTCATCACAATGCACCATACGCTTGTCATCACAGTGCTCCACAATCTTTTCATCACAATGCTCCTTAAAATTTGTCATCACAATGCTCCATGCACTTCCCATCAAAATGCTCTCTCACCACTGATATCACTATGCTACATCACTATTTGTCACAATACTCCCTCACCCCTGTCATCACAATGTTCCATGACTCCTGTCATCACAATGCTACATGCACTTATCATCACAATGTTCGATGACCCCTGACATCACAATGTTCCATAACAACTCTTATCAAAATGTTCCATGACAGTTTTCATCAAATTGCTCCATTACCCTGTCATCAGAATGCTCCCTGCCCTTCTCATCACCATGCACAACGCCCTTGCCATCAAAGTGCTCCATGACCTTTGTCATCACAAAGATCCATGACCCTTGGCATCACAATGCTCCATGTCATTGTCATCACAATGCTCCATGAACGCTCTCATCACATTGCTCCATGCCCATGTCTTCACAAAGCTCCATGACACGTCATCAGAATGCTCCATGGCCTTCTCATCACAATGCTCCATGCCCTTGCCATCACAGTGCTCCATTACCCCAGTAATAACAATGCTCCATGACCTCTGCCCTCACGATGTTCCATGGCCTTGTCATCACAAAGCTGATTGACCCTTCTCATCACAAGGCTCCAAGAACCCTGTAATCACAATGCTCTATGCCCCTTTTCATCTCAATTATCCATGAACCCTGTGATCACAATTCACCATGCCCATCATCATAATGCTTCATGCTATTGTCATCACAATGAAATCAAAATGCTCCATGACCTCTGTCATAACAATGTTCCAAACCCTTGTGATCACAATATACCATAACACTTGTCATCACAATGCCCCATGACTCGTGTCATCACAATTATCAATGGTCTTCTCATCACAATGCTCCATGACCATTGTCATCACAATGCTCAATACACTTGTCATCAAAATGCTCCCTGACACTTGTTGTCTGTATGCTCCTTGAACCCTGTCATGACAAGGCCTCATGCCTTTTTCAGCACAATGATCCATGCCCTTTTCATCACAGTGCTCCAAGACCCATGTAATCACAATGCTCGATGCCCTTGTCATCACAAAGCTCAATGACGCATGCCATCAGAATGCTCCTTGGTTTTCGCCTCACAATGTTCCATGCCCTTGTCATCACCATGTTCCAAGACCCCTTTAATAACAGTGCTCCATGCCCCTTTTCATCAGTATGCTCCATGAGACTTGTCATCACAAGGCTTCATGGTTTTGTCATCACAATGCTCAAGGACCTTGTCATCACAATGCTTCTCGACCTTGTCAAGAAAATTTTCAATGGCCCTTGTCATCATAATGCTCCATGCCCTAATCATCACAATGCTCCATTATATTTGTCAAAACAATTCTCCATTACATTTGGCATCACAATGCTCCATGCCATTGTCATCGCAATGGACCCTGACATATGTCATCACAATGCTCCCTGACAACTGTCTTCACAATACTGTATGACCTGCTCTTCACAATGCTCCATGCCCTTGATATCACAAACCTCCATGATCCCTGTCATCACAATGCTCCGTGGCTCCAGTCATCACAATGCTTCATGAACTTTGTCATCACAATGGTCCATGCCCTCATCATCAACAGTCTCTGTGACCTTTTTAACCACAATGCTCCATGAACTTTTCATCACAATACTCTTTGACCCTTGTCATCACAATACTCTATGCCTTTCTCAGCACAATGCTCCATGACCGTTGTCATTACAATGCTCCATGTGCTTGACAGCACAATGCTCCTTGACACATGTCATCACAATTTGCCATGCACTTGTCATCACAGTGCTCCACAATCTTGTCATCACAATGCTCCATAAACCTTGTCATTACAATGCTACATGCACTTATCATCACAATGTTCGATGACCACTGACATCACAATGTTCCATAACCCCTGTCACCAAAATGCTCCATGACCCTTTTCATCAAAATGTTCCATGTCCCCTGACATCACAATGCTCCATGACCCCTGTCATCACAATGCTCCATGCTCCTTGAAATCACAGTGATCCATGACCTGTGTCTTCACAATGCTCCAAACCCATGTGATCACAATGTTCCATAAACCTTGTCATCACAACGCTCCATGATGCCTGTCATCACAATACTCCATGCCCTTGTCGTCACAATGCTCCATGATATTTGTCATCACAATTCTCAATACACTTGTCATCACAATGCTCTCTGACACTTGTCGTCAGAATGCTCCTTGAACCCTGTCATGAAAAGGCTCCATGCATTTTTCATCACAATGCTCCATGCCCTTTTCATCACAATCCTCCATGCCATTGTCATCACAATACTCCACAAGCTTGTCATCTGAATGCTCCATGACACTTGTCATCACAATGCTCCATGAGCACTGTCATCACAATGCTCCATACCACGTGTCATTACAGTGCTCCATGACGCTGGCCATTCACAATTATCCGTGGTCTTCTCATCACAATGCTCCACACGCTTGTCATCAAAATGCTCCATGACTCTTGTCATCACAATGTTCCATGGCCACTGTCATCACAATTATCCACACCCCTTGTCATTATAGCGCTCCATGACGCTCATCCTCAAAATTATCAATGGTCTTCTCATCACAATGCTCCACGGTCTTGCCATCACAATGCTCCATGCCCTGGTCGTCACAATGCTCCATGTTCCCTGTCATCATTATTCTCCACGTTCTTGGCAACACTATGTTCCATGACACTTCCCATCAGAGTGTTAAATGCTTTGTCATCACAATACTCCACAAGCTTGTCATCACAATACTCCATTACCCTTGTCATCAGAATGATCCATGACCCCTGTCATCACAATGCTCCATGAGACGTATCATCACAATGCTCCATGCCCCGTGTCATTACAGTGCTCCATGATGCTTGTCACCAGAATTATCCATGGTCTTCTCATCACAACGCTCCACGGTCTTGCCATCACAATGCTCCATGCCCTGGTCATCACAATTCTCCACGTCCTTGCCATCACAATGCTCCATGACAGTTCTCATCACAATGTTACATGCTCATGTCATCACAATTCTCCATGCACTTGTCATCGAAATGCCCCCTGACCCCTGTCATAGCAAGCCCCATGCCTTTGTCATCACAATGCTTCACGACATTTTCATCAAAATTCTCAATGGCCGTTGTCATCACAATGCTCCATGTCCTTCTCTTCACAATGCTCCATGACCCTTGTCATCACAATGATCCAAGCGTTTGTCATCACAATGCTCCATTACCTTTGTCATCACAATCCTGATAACACTTGGCATCACAATGCTCCATGCCATTGTCATCACAATGGTACATGAAATATGCCATCACAATGCTCCCTGACACCTGTCTTCACCATACTCCATGACCTTGTCATCACAATGCTCCATGCCCTTGTCATCACAATGTGCCATGCCCACTGTCAACACAATTATCCATGAAACTTTTCAGACCAATGCTCCATGCCCCTGTCATCACAATGCTACATGACCCCAGTCATCACAATGCTCCGTGTGTCCCGTCATCACAAGGCTTCATGACCTGTGTCATCACAATGGTCAATGCCTTCATCATCACAATGCTCTGTGAAATTTGTCACCACAATGCTCCATGACCTTTTCATCACAGTGCAGATACGTCCATGAGTGCAAGTGCCCTATGCTCTGTAGCTCATCTTTTAGATGTTTTAGCAAACACAATACACTTCTCCATAGTGGCCGTAGGCAAATTACAATTCCACTATCAGCCTCACAGGGCTCCCTTTTCTCCTCGCCCTGTCCTGCATTTCTGGTGTTTACACTTTATGTGGATGGCCCTTCTGACTGATGTGAAGTGATACATTTTGTAGTATTGATTTCCAGTGCCCACCTGTTTGGTTGGATAAAAAGTGTGTATGGCTTTTACTTGAATATATTCGGAAAAAATTGCATACGCCCTTTTGGGCCAACTGCATCATTGGCGATGTTCAGCCCCTTTTCTTGTGTTTTAATGGGGAGTCCTTTCTACCTCTTCAAATCTGTTTCCTGCCACTCTGCCTTGCTTACAACTCCTTTTCTGTGACTTACCTCAAGACATTTTTCGACGATAGATATTTTCAACTCTGCAGTTTCATGAATTTTAGTGCCCCTGAGTTCCATTTTTCAACTTGTGTTTTTGGAAACTGGACACAAAAGAGCGGGATTTCCTCTAGCCCTATTCTCTTTCCGTGGGCAATTCTAGCCTTTGATGAATTTGTCTTCCAGATTGGAAATTAGAGTGGCATGTTCCTGTCCGAACAACTAAGACTTGTCTCTAAATTTTTCTCATCCTTCCGCTTCATCCTCTGGACAAATTCCAAACTGTGTGCAACAGGATGTTGACGGTGCTGATATCCCCAAGTGAGGAGATTGTTAGGAAAGATGCTGGAGGGGTGAACCCGAGCACCAGACAATGAGGAGATGAGGTGCCTTTTCCAAACTCTTTCCGAACAAATGGTGTACCATCCTCTAGGTGTGACAGGCATGTTTTAGCTGTAGGAAGGGTCCAGTGCATGGAAGGAGAACACCAGGGATTTTTCCAAATCAGTGCCTCCCCGTACCCCAAACTGGGGAATTTTTAAGCTACGGCTACACGTATGTCCATTAAGGGCCTTGGGAAATAGGCAGAGCCCAAACTTTAGATGATTGAAATCTTCAGGGTCAGAAGCGTTCACCATTGGCCTTGCTTAGGTTACATTTTATCTGTCTTTGATAGACGATGTCAATAAAAATATCTATTCTTTTTCAGATTATTTCCCCTTATAGGTTATTGCAAAATATTCAGTGTAGTTCCCTGTGCTATACAGTAGTTCCTTGTTGATGATCTATTTTATACATAGCAGTGTGTATGTGTTAATCCCACACTGTTAATTTATCCCTTCTCCTACCTTTCCCCTTTGGTAATAATAAATTATAAGATTTTATACTTCTCAGAAATGGGGGAGCTGAAAGAGAGGTATCATTTTCAATGGAAAAGCATTCAAAACAAGATTGAAGCTTCAGCCATGAGTATTCAATGTACATCCATGGGAATAAATCACTTCATTTCTCTAATGTTGACCTGACAAATAAGACAGACGTCTTCACTGAACTTGCTTATAGTAAAGTGATGGAAATATCAAATGTAAGTCTTAGAAATATCTTATTTTACCCGAGCATTATACACTGCTCTATGTTAATTACAGTTTGGCTCACACATCTGTTCATTGAAGTTACAATGTTCTCAATTTCTGTTACTGATCCTCCAGAGTGGACCCCAACAGAAGTCCCCGTGCCCAGTGTCATTGGAGCCAACAGATCAAGACTGAGTTTGGTTCAGAAGCAAAGGAAACATTATTTTGAAAACAGAATGGAGAGGTGAGAGCGTGCACTCCCCCACGGGCTGTGGGCTGGGATGCTGTGTAGGGACCCCAGGAGCGTCACTGGGAGGGAGGGGATGGAGCTCTCGAGGGCTGGGTTGGCTGCAGCTCAGGCTCTATGCCGTGGAGTCTGCATGGGACCCCGCTAGCTGAGGTGTGGACCCAGCCATTCTGCACTACGAAATCGGGTCTGAAGTGCCGGGTGTGGGACCTCTGCATGCGGAACCCTAGGAGCACGTGAAATTAGACAAAGCACAAAGGAAAAACAGGTAAGACTTTATTTTATTGCCCAGATTCTCTTTTTATCTCCCAGGAATTTTTAATGAACGTTGCCAGAGACGAACACCTCCTCTGCTTTTTGTTCTGTTCCTCATTCTTCGGGTGTTGAGGGTGCAGACCCCTCTTTTGTAACTGCCTCATGCTGTGGTGGGAGCCCTGATACTTCGGGGGAGGGGCAAAACGTCTCCCCACCAGCCTCCAGATGAGGTTGATTGTCCCAAGGCCTCCTGCCTCACTTCTCATACGCCTGAGCACCAGCATTGGAAGTGTTATAGATTCTAATGACCTTTAAGTGTCCAGGAGAGAGATGTGCAGAGATGCTGAAGTGGCAGGTTTCACCCCACCCCACATTTGTTCGGTGACCTTAGGCTGACGGGTTTTGCCAGCCTAGATGCTCTGACCAGTAGTCTGTGCTTTCTTTGATTAGGTCCCTGAATTAATGTACAAACAGCACCATGTGTCAGAACACTGCCCGTGCAACTCCCAGACAGTCAAGGGTCAGTGGTGATCCAGGACCATGACGTCCACTGAGTCAACGGCCTTTAGAAGTAGCCAGCAGTCCAGCCGGTCATATTGGCCACCATCACCGCGGTGTCTGTAGGGTTTTCTATGGTGAAAGCGTGATATACGTTTCCCCCGCCAAGCTTATTAGCTCCCCTCTGGGTGCAGTAAGTCCTGCAAGCAGTAGTCTGCTCTTTCGGGGCACAGTCTTGTTGTTTTCTGAGAGAAACTCCAGGTCAAGTGATGGTCACACGAGTCATCTTGGGGACCCGTTGCCCCCATTTGTCTCTCTGGAGGTTGGAGTTGGAGGGCCTCCTCACTCGAGGTCAGTGGGTCCACAGAGCGACCCCTGCAACTTCAGGGCATGATGGGTGGTTAGGATCACGACGTGGGGTCCTTTTCCCTTAGGAGGGAGCTGGCCTTGTGGGCTGCTGATTTCTAGCTTTTTAGATACCCCAGTATCCTGGCCTGATGAGTCGGTGGGCAAAGCCCTTGGTGACCATAGTTTATCATACCTGAAGGGCATTCTTGTGTTGCTCCATTTCAAGTGGTCCCAGTGTTTGCACTAAGGCTCCAAGGGCAATTAACCTTTGACCGGGTATGTAAAGGTCAAAGGGTTTAGCTAAATTAGAGAGTTCCTGGGCAAGGGTCTGAATTGACTGCTCTTTCCATTCTTGAAAGGCTGCTTCTGGATTCTATTCAAAAGGATCATCATCTTTTCGTGTCAGTGTTTCATGTAGAGGCCCATCTATTAGACTGTAGTTAGGGATCCAGATGCAGAAAACCTTGGCCTCCCCAGGAACCCCTAAGCTGTCTTCTAGTTTTAGAAGAGGTAAGGCTGCAAATGGCTTCTTCCCTATCCTGGGATGCCTTTCTCTGAATATCTGTGAGAATGAAGCCCAGGCATGTCACCTGAGCCTGGGATATTTGAGCCTTTTTCTTGGACACCTTCTATCCTTTCTTGGCTAGGTAGTTCAGAGGCGTCTTTAGTAGGCCTGGCGATCAGAATGTCATCTGCATATTGAAGGAGGGTTCCCTTTTACAGAGGTAGAACTTTTAGGTCTTTAGAGGACATTTCCCCAATGATGGTGTGGGGATTTTTGAACCATTGGTGCAGGACGGCCCAGCATTATTGCTTGTGTTGCATGTTGTGTCCTGCCACACACAAGCCAAAAATTCTTGTGACTCTGAGATGAATGGAATACAGAAGAAGGCATCATTGATGTGTAATACAGAATGCCATGGCCTGGTGGATGGTAGAATCAGCAGCAGGGTTTAGGAAATAGGAGCTACTGGATGTATACCCTCGGTGGCTTCACTGACTGTCCTGATATCCTTTACCAGGTCTCCAGCAGCCCATGGGGCTCTCGTGGTCAGGCCAATCCCAGGATATGGAGCTCAACTGGGCTGCATCCCGCACCCCACAGCCCACGGGGCTCTCGTGGTCAAGTCCCTCCCAGGGTATGGAGCTCACCTCTGCAGCTACCCAGCAGCCCATGGGGCTCTCATAGTCAGGCCCTTCCCAGGATACGGAACTCCCCTGGGCAGTTACCCCAGCAGGGCTGGACACACAGGAACTGTGCACATAGCCCACCTTGCAGAGAACCCCCAGCTCACCTGTCGCTCACAGCTGACACAGAACACCTCAGAGCAGGACTTGAACTAACAAACAGCAGCTCTGACAGGTCTGTGACCCTGGCTATCACTCTGTGCAGCCTCTCTCTGCCTGGTCTTCCAGACACTTCCACTGCAGCCAGGGCACCAGGCCTCTGCTCCTCCCACCATCATTCCTCTTCCTGACTCCTGGGTTCCTCTCATTAGGATACGGTCTTCTTGAAGTTGTTTTCCACTCATGGACCAGATAAAATGATAAGAAAACAAGCCGCAGCTGCAGCCCCTTGTCTATCCTGACTCTCAAGAGCCCACACCTGTTCCTTTGGCCTAGCCGGTTTAGCAAGGTTCATTTTCTGCAACTGTGAGCCCCTGAGGGGTGAGGATTGGCTGATTTGGGCAGCCTGACACTGCCTGCCGGCCCTCCCCAGGTGTGCCTGTGTTGAGGTCAATATAAACACCTCTCCAGTCAGCAAGAGCCCCTGTAGCTGTGCCTGACGGCATATTCTCTGTCCCGTCAGCAGTGTCTGGGCTTGGGTAGTGGTACGGAGGGAGAGGCCGTGGCTTTGTGGGTGGCCCAGTGTGAGTTGGGCTCTACTGGACTTTCTGCAGGAGTTGCCAGGCTGCCACCTGCTAAAGAAGAGGATGTGTCACACATACCTGCCGCTGGAATTTCTCCCCAGGCAGAGGTGAGGAAGTAAAAAAGCAGTGGGGGCCGTGGCAGGAGGGGTATCTCAGGCAGGGAAATGGAAAGATTCCAGAAGAGCATCTGGGGCCAGGACCATCCTGACTGGCCTGCAGGCACCAAGTCGTCCTGCGTGCTGTCGCTGGTGTGGCTCCACAGCCCTTCCTCTAGGCTTGCAAGTGCTTGTACATATTCAGGTGTTTTTCCTGGAAAGGGTGGGAAGAGTTCAGCTGCAGCAGAACTGGGGCTCAGCTCACATTTACTCACAGACGCCTCGACACAGTCCCCCAGCTTTGCAATGAGGATGCTCCTTGTGAGGGGGAGTGCTGCTGAGTGCATGGGAGACGATTTCCCACCTCTGACCAACTTAAGAATTTTTTACCACTGGAGCAAGTGCCCTGATACGATTTTCCTCTGTATAACTGGTGGGTTCTGTTTTTTTTTTTTTTTTTTTTTTTTTTCTTTTTTTCTTTTTGGTTCAAGGTAGATTTTATTTATTCCTCTTTTTTTTTAAATTTGGAGATATAAACATGGAAATAATGCATTAATATAAAGACGTCTATGTGAAGGGAAAAACTTTTTTTCTGTTTTATTTTATTAAATGTTATTTATTTATTTTTATTTTTTTAAAATTTATTTATTTCTTTTATACAGCAGGTTCTTATTTGATATCTATTTTATACATATAAGTGTGCACATGTGAATCCTAGTCTCCCAATTCATCCCACCACCACCCTCACATGGTGCTCCCCCCTTGGTGTCCATATGTTTGTTCTCTACATCTGTGTCTCTATCTCTGCCCTGCAAACCGGTTCATCCGTACCATTTTTCTAGGTTCCACATATATGCATTAATATACAATATTTGTTTTTCTCTTTCTGACTTACTTCACTCTGTATGACAGTCTCTAGATCCATCAAGGTCTGTACAAATGACCCAATTTCATTCCTATGTATGGCTGAGTAATATTCCATTGAATATATGTGCCAGATCTTCTTTATCCATTCATCTATTGATGGACACTTAGGTTGCTTCCATGTCCTGGCTATTGCAAATAGAGCTGCAATGAACATTTTTGTACATAACTCTTTTGAATTATGGTTTTCACAAGGCAAATGTCCAGTAGTTGGATTGTTGTGTCGTATGGTACTTCTATTGTTAGTTATTTAAAGGAACCTCCGTACTGTTCTCCCTAGTTCCCATATCAATTTACATTCCCACCCACAGTGCAAGTGTGTTCCCTTTTCTCCAATAAAGGCCTCTCCAGCATTTATTGTTTTCTAGATTTTTTTGATGATTGCCACTCTGACTGCTGTGAGGTGATACCTCACGGTAGTTTTGATTTGCATTTCTCTAATGATTAGTGATGTTCAGCATCCTTTCATGTGTTTCTTGGTAATCTGTATATCTTCTCTGGAGAAATGTCTATTTAGGTCTTCTGCCCGTTTTTGGATTGGGTTGTTTGTTTTTGTGATATTGAGCTACATGCGGTGCTTGTAAAGTTAGGAGATTAATCCTTTGTCAATTGCTTCATCTGAAAATATTTTCTCCCATTCTGAGGGTTGTTTTTGCATCTTGTTTATGTTTTCCTGTACTGTGTAAAAGCTTTTAAGTTTCATTAGGTCCCATTTGTTGATTTCTGTTTTCATTTCCATTTCTCTAAGTGTTGGGTCAAAAAGAATCTTGCTGTGATTTATGTCATAGAGTGTTCTGCCTATGGTTTCCTCTAAGTGTTTTATAGTGTCTGGTCTTATATTTAGATCTCTAATCAATTTAGAGTTTATTTTTGTGTATGGTGTTATGGAGTGTTCTAATTTCATTCTTTTATGTGTAGGGGTCCAGTTTTCCCAGCACCAATTACTGAAGAGACTGTCTTTTCTCCATTGTATATCCTTAGCTCCTTTGTCATAGATGAGATAGCCATAGGTATGTAGGTTTATCTCTGGACTTTCTGTCCTGTTCCATTGATCTGTGTTTATGCCAATCTACATACACTTGATTCCATTATGGAGACATATAAATACATAGGTTTCAAGGTTATTACCAGTCAGATATATTCCTCTTCAGTGAATAGGGTGTGTTGTGTCCAGTTCATTGAGAAAGGAGTAGGTCTTGTCTATTACATATTTGGTATATGGAATGGGATCTGTGCTAATTTCAAACTCTGCTTTTACACATCACCCCACGTCACCTTTCCCCTTAAGGAGGCATAAGTGTGTTTTCTAAATGTGTAACTCTGTTCTCTTTTGAAATTCAGTTCATGTGTAGCCATGTTTACATTCCCTCTATAAGTGATATATTACAATAAGTTTCTTTTACTTTGTGGCTCATTTCACTTAGCATCATCATACCTAAAGCCACTCATTAAGCTGCTATTGGCCTTATGACATTGATTTTATGTCTGAGTGACATTCCATTGTATGTAAGTACCACAACATCTATATCCATTTTTTTTCCTTTCCTGGGATATTTAAAGTGTACTGAAGTCGAGGTTTTTGTAAACAGAGCAGCCCTAAAGTTTGGGCTGGCTGTGTGTTGTGGATTTTTAGTTTTCCCAAAATACACGCCCATGAGTGGAAGTGTGCTATGTTCTGTAGCTCTGTTTTAGAAAACAACATACAGTTCTCCAGAGAGGCTGTTGGCAATTTACATCCTGTCCATCGGCATAACCAGGCTCCCTTTTCTCCATGGCCTGTCCTTCATTTGTGGTTTTTACACTATTTTGGATGGCCCTTTTGACTGGAGGTAAGGGACACTTCTATGTAGTGTGGATTTGCAATACCTGATGCCTTGCTTGGCCAAAAAGAGCATATGCATATTTTCCCGAATATATTCAAGAAAATACACATAGTCCCTTTTCAGCCAAGGGCAACATTGTCGAAATTCTGTCGCTTTTCATGTGCTTTAAAGACGACTCCAATCTACCTCTTGAAATCTGTTTCCTTCAATTCTGCCTTGCATTCAAATCCTCTTCACTGCCTTTCCTCAATATATTTCTGGTTGATAGTTGTCCTTTATAACTCTGCAAGTTTGTGAATTGCTGTGCCCCTGATTTCCATTTTTCAACTCGCCTCTTTGTGAGCTGGCTGCAATACCGCAGGACGGCTTTAGGCCCTACTCTGGTTCCAGGGCTTCAGGCTGAGCCTTTGGTTATTTATTCTTCCTGATGGGAAACTAGAGTGACATGTGCCCATCCAAACACCTACAGCTAATCTCTCATTTATTTCCCCTCTTCCTGTTCATCCTCTGCACAATTTGCAAACTGTGCATAACTGGAGGGTAAAGGCACTGACACTCCAAGTGGGGAGATTTTTAGTAATACAGATGGAATGGCGAAGCCGAGCACGACAAAAGGAAAAATGAGGTACCTTTTAGAAAACTTTCCCAATTACACAGTGTACCATCCACTGGGTTTCCCATGCATGTTTTAAGTGTAGGAAGATTCCCTTAAACCTGGAGAGTTGTGACCACTACAATGGGTAGCACACAGTATTGCTCTAAGTGGTGTTCTTTTGTTCACACAACCTCAGCAATCTTGTCAGCCCCAAGTGTCCAGTCTTATGTCTCATCCAGCTGTGGGTGTAAATGTGGTCAATCCAGGTTGCATCACAGGCCCTGAACGTAATTTTTAAGACTTTCTCACTGTTTCGCTGTTTTTGCATTTTGCTTTTAAAATTTATTTTTATAAGTGGGTTTAACTGAATTTCAGTGCTCTGTTCATGCCGTTATACACACACATCTTTCCTTTTTGGAGACATGAGAATACATATGTTTTAAAATACTGAGAGTCAGACATATTCCTTGCAATGAATATGGGGTTTTGAGTCCAGTTCATTGTGGCGGGATTAGGCGTTGTCTATTACATACTTGGTTTATGTAACGGTATCTGTGCTAATTTAAAACTGTGATTTTATGCATCACACCACCTCGCATTTCCCATTAAAGAGGCAGAAGCTTGTTTTCTAAATTTGTGACTCCGTTGTGTTTGTAAATCAGTTCATGTGTAGCCATGTGTACATTCCCGCTATGAGTGATATCTTATGATAAGATTCGTTACTCTGGTATCTTTCCTAACTCAGTTCATGTGAGGCCATGTTTACAGGAACTTCATAAGTGATATCTTATGATAAGTTTCTTTTTCTGTGTGACTTATTTCACTTAGAATCATCGTACCTGAATCCACTCATTTTGCTGCTACTGGCCTTATGAAATTGATTTCATGACTGAGGGATATACCATCGTTCGTAAGTACCACAATTTCTTGAACCATTTTTGTCTTTCCTGGGATATTTAAGGTATACCCAAGTTGAGGTTCTTGTAAGCAGTGAAGCCCTAAATTTTGGGGTGGCTCTGTCTTATTGATTTTCAGTTTTCCCAAGGTATATTTCCTAGGCTGGAAGTGCCCTTGACTCTGTAGCTCTGTTGTTTACTTGTTTTAGGGAACACAATGCACTCCTCCAGAGAGGCAGTTCGCAATATAAATTCCACCCATCAGCATAACAAGGCTCCCTGTTCTCCAGGACCTGTCTTGCCTTTCTGGTTTTTACACATTTTGCAGATGTCCCTTTTGACCAGTGGGAAGGGATACTTCTTTGTAGTGCAGATTTGCATTGCCCGCTTGCTTGCTTGGCCAAAAAGGGTGTATGCGTGTTCTCCTGCATATATTCAGGAGAAGACATATACGCCCTTTTTGGGCAAGTGCATCATTGTCGAAGTTGTGCCTCTCTTCCTTTGTTTTAAAGGCGATTCCAACATACCTCTTGAAATCTGTTTCCTGCTATGCTGCCTCGCTTTCAAGTCCGCCTCGTTGCCTTCCCTCAGCAGATTTTTGGGCGATAGTTGTCCTTTATTACTCTGCCAGTTTCTGAATTGCTGTGCCCCTGAGCTCCATTTTTAAATTCGTTTTTTGTGAGCAGACCGCAAGTCCAAAATTTTGGTTCAGGACCTATACTGGTTCCCAGCGCGTGGCTGAGACTTTGGTTAATTCTTCTTCCTGCCGGGCAATTAATGTGACATGTACCCGTCCAAATGCCTAACATCTACTCTCTCATTTGTTCTCCCTCTTCCCTTTCATCTTTGCCAAATTGGTAACTGTGCGAACCAGGAGGTTAAAGGGACTGTCTCTCCAAGTTCGCAGATTGATAGTAAAGCAGTTGGAAAGTCAAACTGGAGCACCAGGAGAGGGATTATTAGTTGAGTTTTAGAAACCTTTCTTATTCACAGTGTGTCCATTCTCTAGGTTTCCCCTAGATGTTATAGCTGTAGTAATATTCCCTTCATCCTGGACAGTTGGGACCAATGGAATGGGTGCCACACATTATTGCTTTAAAGGGTCTGCATTAGCTCACCCAATCTCACCAATACTCTCAGTCCCAAGTGTCCAGCCTTATGCCACATCCAGCTGTCATTGTAGATAGGGTCATTCCAGGTTTCATCAGAGACCCTGAAAGAATTGTAAAGAATGTCCCTGTTGTATTGTTTTGTGTTTGAAATTCCATTTTAGAGTGGGTTTGAGCTTATTCTCACTGCTATGTTTATGCCAGTCTAGACACACTTGATTCCCTTACTGAGACATATCAATACATAGGTTTTAAGATTCTTACTAGTCAGATATATTCCTCTGCAGGGAATATGCAGGGTTGAGTCCCTTTCACTTAAGAAGGTGTAGGAAATATCTATTCTGTATTTGGTTTTTAGAATGGTAGCTGTACTAATATCAAACTCTGGTTTTATGCATTACCCACCTCTCCTTCCCCTTTAAGTGGGCATACGATTGTTTTCTAAATGTGAGAATCTCTTGCATTCCTAACTCAGTTCCTGTGTAGCCATGTTTACAGGACCTACATAAGTGATATCTTATGATAAGATTCTTTTTCTGTGTGACTTATTTCACTTAGAATCATCGTACCTGAATCCACTCATTTTGCTGCTACTGGCCTTATGACATTGATTTCATGGCTGAGGGATAATCCATCGTACGTAAGTACCACAATTTTTTGATCCATTTTTATCTTTCCTGGGATATTTAAAGTGTACCAAAGTTGACGTTTTTGTAAGCAGTGCAGCCCTAAATTTTGGGGAGGCTCTGTCTTTTTGATTTTCAGTTTTCCCAAGGTATATTCCCTAGACTGGAAGTGCCCTTGGCTCAGTAGCTCTATTGTTTACTTGTTTTAGGGAACACAATGCACTCCTCCAGAGAGGCAGTTGGCAATTTACATCCCGCCCATCAGCATAAAAATGCTCCCTGTTCTCAAGGGCCTGTCTTGCCTTTCTGGTTTTTACACATTTTGAGGATGTCCCTTTTGACCAGTGGGAAGTGATACAACTTTGTAGTGCAGATTTGCATTGCCCGCTTGCTTGCTTGTCCAAAAAGGGTGTATGCGTTTTCTCCTGAATATATTCAAGAGAAAACGCATAAGCCCTCTTTGGCCAAGTGCATCATTGTCGAAGTTGTGTCCCTTTTCTTGTGCTTTAAAGCCGATTCCAACGTAACTCTTGAAATCTGTTTCCTGCTATTCTGCCTCGTTTCAAGTCCGCCTCGTTGCCTTCCCTCAACAGATTTTTGGATGATAGTAGTCCTTTATTACTCTGCCAGTTTGTGAATTGCTGTGCCCCTGATCTCCATTTATCTACTCGTTTTTTGTGAGCTGAACCCAAGTCCAAAATTGTGATTCAGGAACTATACAGGTTCCCGGTGGGTGGCTGAGACTTTGGTTAATTCTTCTTCCTGCTGGGAAATTAGAGTGATATGTGCCCGTCCAAATGCCTAACAGCTACTCTCTCATTGGTTCTCCCTCTTTTCTTTCATCCTTTGCCAAATAGGCAACCTTTGCGGACCAGGAGGTTAAAGGGGCTGTCTCTCCAAGTTGGCAGATTGATAGTAAAGCAGTTGCAAAGACAAACCGGAGCACCAGGAGAGGGACTATTTGTTGAGTTGTAGAAACATTTTGTATTCACAGTGTGTCCATTCTCTAAGTTTCCCTTACTTGTTATATCTATAGTAATATTACCTTCAACCAGGAGAGTTGGGACTGATGGAATGTGTGCCATGCAGTACTGCTTTAAAGGGTCTACATTTGCTCACCCAATCTCACCAATCCTCTCAGTCCCAAGTGTCCAGCCGTATGCCACATCCAGATGTCTTTGTAGATATGGTCATTCCAGAAATCATCAGAGACCCTGAAGGAATTGTAAAGAAATTCTATGTTTTTTTGTTATGTTTTTGAAATTTCATTTTATAGTGGGTTTGAGCTGATTCTCACTGCCATGTTTATGCCATTCTAGACACAATTGATTCCCTCATGGAGACATATCAATACATACGTTTTAAAGTTCTTACTAGTCACATATATTACTCTGAGGGGAATATGGGGTTTTGAGTCCCTTTCACAGAGTAAGGTGTAGGTCTTGTCTATTCCTTATTTGGTTTTTTGAACGGTACCTCTTCTTATATCACACTCTGGTGTTATGCATCACCACACCTCTCCTTCCCCTTAAGCAGGCATAAGAGTGTTTTCTAAATGTGAGACTCTGTTCTCTTTCCTAACTCTGTTCATGTGTAGCCATGTTTACAGGATCTTCATAAGTGATATCTTATGATAAGTTTCTTTACTGTGTGACTTATTTCACTTAGAATCATCGTAACTGAATCCACTCATTGTGCTGCTACTGGTCTTATGACATTGATTTCATGGCTGAAGGATATTCCATCATATGTAAGTACCACAATTTTTTAAACCATTTTTATCTTTCCTGGGATACTTAAGGTGTACCCAAGTTGATGTGCTTTTTTGCAGTGCAGCCCTAAATTTTGGGATTGCTTTGTCTTATTGATTTTCAGTTTTCCCAATGTATATTCCCTAGACTGGAAGTGCCCTTGGCTCTGTAGCTCTGTTGTTTACTTGTTTTAAGGAACACAATGCACTCCTCCAGAGAGGCAGTTGGCAATTTACATCCTGCCCATCAGCATAACAAGGCTCCCTGTTCTCCAGGGTCTCTCTTGCCTTTCTGGTATTTATCCATTTTGTGGATGTCGCTTTTGACTGGTAGGAAGTGATAGTACTTTGTAGTGCAGATTTGCATTGCCCGCTTGCTTGCTTGGACAAAAAGGGCCTATGTGTTTTCTCCTGAATATATTCAGGAGAAAACACATAGGCCCTTTTTGGCCAAGTGCATCATTGTCGAAGTTGTGCCCCTCTTCCTGTGCTTTAAAGGTGATTCAAATGTACCTCTTGAAATCTGTTTCCTGCTATTCTCGCTCGCTTTCAAGTCCGCCTCGTTGCCTTCCCTCAAAAGATTTTTGGACGATAGTTGACCATTATTATTTTGCCAGTTTGTGAATTGCTGTGCCCCTGAACTCCATTTTGTAACTCGTTTTTTGTGAGCTAAACGCAAGTTCAGTATTTTTTTTCAGAACCTATACTGGTTTTCGGTGGGTGGCTGAGACTTTGGTTAATTCTTCTTCCTCCCGGGATATAAGAGTGACATGTGCCCGTCCAAATGCCTAACCGCTACTCTCTCATTGGTTCTCCCACTTCCCATTCATCCTCTGCCAAATTGGCAACCTCTGCGAACCAGGAGGTTAAAGGTGCTGTCTCTTCTGTTTGGGAGATTGATAGTAAAGCAGTTGGAAAGTCAAACCAGAGCATCAGGAGAGGGACTATTCGTTGAGATTTAGAGACCTTTCTTATTCAGAGTGTGTCCATTCTCTAGGTTTCCCGTACATGTTATAGCTGTAGTAATATTCCCTTCACCCTGGAGAGTTGGGACCCATGGAATGCGTGCCATGCATTATTGCTTTCAAGCGTCTGCATTTGCTCACCCAATCTCACCAATCCTCTCAGTCCCATGTGTCCAGCCTTATGCCACATCCAGCTGTCGTTGAAGATAGGGTCATTCCAGGTTTCAACAGAGACCCTGAAGGAATTGTAAAGAAATTCCCTGTTTTTTTGTTTTGTTTTTGAAATTCCTTTTTATAGTGGGTTTGAGCTGATTCTTGCTGCCATGTTTATGCCAGTCTAGACACACTTGATTCCCTTACAGAGACATATCAATACATAGGTTTTAAGATTCTTACTAGTCAGATATATTCTTCTGCGGAAAATATGGGATTTTGAGTCCCTTTCACTGAGGATGTTGTAGGTAGATCTTGTCTATTCCATAGTTGGTTTTTGGAACGGTACCTGTGCTTATATCAAACTCTGGTTTTATGCATCACCCCACCTCTCCTTCCCCCTTAAGCAGGCATAAGAGTGTTTTCTAAATGTGAGACTCTGTTCTCTTTCCTAACTCAGTTCATATGTAGCCATGTTTACAGGATCTTCATAAGTGATATCTTATGATAAGCTTCTTTTTCTGTGTGACTTATTTCACTTAGAATCATCGTACCTGAATCCACTCATTTTGCTGCTACTGATCCTGTGACATTGATTTCTTGGCTGAGGGATATTCCATCGTACGTAAGTACCACAATTTTTTGAACCAATTTTATCTTTCCTGGGATATTTAAGTTGTACCCAGGTTAAGGTTCTTGTAAGCAGTGCAGCCCTAAATTTGGGTTGGCTCTGTCTTATTGATTTTCAGTTTTCCATAGGTATATTCCCTAGACGGGAAGTGCCCTTGGCTCTGTAGCTCTGCTGTTTACTTGTTTCAGGGAACACAATGCACTCCTCCAGAGAGTTAGTTTGCAATTTACATCCCGCCAATTAGCATAACAAGACTCCCTGTTTTCCAGGGCCTGTCTTGCCTTAATGGTTTTTAACCATTTTGTAGATGTCCCTTTTAACCGGTGGAAGTGATACTACTTTGTAGTGCAGATTTGCATTGCCCGCTTGCTTGTTTGGCCAAAAAGGGCGTATGCCTTTTCTCCTGAATATATTCAGGAGAAAACGCACACGCCCTTTTTGGCCAAGTGCATCATTGTCGAAGTTTTGCCCCGCTTCCTGTGCTTTAAAGGGGATTCCAACGTACCTCTTGAAATCTGTTTCCTGCTATTCTGCCTCGCTTTCATGTCCACCTCGTTGCCTTCCGTCAACTGATTTTTGGACGATAGTTGTCCTTTATTACTCTGCCAGTTTGTGAATTGTTGTGCCCCTGAGCTCCATTATTTAACTCGTTTTTTGTGAGCTGAACGCAAGTCTAATATTTTGGTTCAAGACCTATACTGGTTCCCAGTGGGTTGCTGAGACAATGATTAATTCTTCTCCCTCACGGGAAATAAGAGTGACATATGCCCGTCCAAATGCCTAACAGCTACTCTCTCATTGGTTCTCCCTCTTCCCTTTCATCGTCTGCCAAATTGGCAACCTGTGCGATCCAGGAGGTTAAAGATGCTGTCTCTCCAAGCTGGGAGATTGATAGTAAAGCATTTGGAAAGTCAAACCGGAGCACCAGGAGAGGGACTATTCATTGAGTTTTAGAGACCTTTCGTATTCACAGTGTGTACATTCTCTAGGTTTCCCGTACATGTTACCGCTGTAGTAATATTCCCTTCACCCTGAAGAGTTGTGACCCATGGAATGGGGGCCATGCCTTATTGCTTTAAACGGTCTGCATTTGGTCACCCAATCTCACCAATCCTCTCAGTCCCCTGTGTCCAGCCTTATTCCACATCCAGCTGTTTTTGTAGATAGGGACATTCCAGGTTTCATGAGAAACCCTGAAGGAATTGTGAAGAATTTCCCTGTTTTTTTGTTTTTCAAATTCCTTTTTATAGTGGGTTTGAGCTGATTCTCGCTGCCATGTTTATGCCAGTCTAGACACACTTGATGCCCTTATGGAGACATATCAATACTTAGGTTTTAAGATTCTTACTAGTCAGATATATTCCTCTGTGGGAAATATGGGGTTTTGAGTCCCTTTCACTGAGGAAGGGGTAGGTCTTGTCTATTCCATAGTTGGTTTTGGAACGCTACCAGTGCTTATATCAATCTCTGGTTTTATGCATCACCCCACCTCTCCTTCCCCCTTAAGCAGGCATAAGAGTGTTTTCTAAATGTGAGACTCTGTTCTCATTCCTAACTCAGTTCATGTGTAGTCATGTTTACAGGATCTTCAAAAGTGATATCTTATGATAAGTTTCTTTTTCTGTGTGACTTATTTCACTTAGAATCATCGTACATAAATCCACTCATTTTGCTGCTACTGGTCTTATGACATTGATTTCATGGCTGAGGGATATTCCATCTTATGTAAGTACCACAATTTTTTTAAAAATTTTTATCTTTCCTGGGATATTTAAGGTGTACCCAAGTTGAGGTTCTTGTAAGCAGTGCAGCCCTAAATTTGGGTTGGCTCTGTCTTATTGATTTTCAGTTTTCCCAAGGTATATTCCCCAGACTGGTAGTTCCCTTGGCTCTGTAGCTCTGTTGTTTACATGTTTTAGGGAACACAATGCACTCCTCCAGTGAGGCATTTGGCAATGTACATCCCGCCTATCAGGATAACAAGGCTCCCTGTTCTCCAGGGCCTGTCTTGCCTTTCTGGTTTTTACCCATTTTGTGGATGTCCCTTTTGCCCGGTGGGAAGTGATACTTCTTTGTAGTGCAGATTTGCATTGCCCGCTTGCTTGCTTGGCCAAAAAGGGCGTATGCGTTATTTCCTGAATATATTCGGGGGAAAACACATACGCACTTTTAGGCCAAGTGCATCATTGTCGAAGTTATGAGCCTCTTCCTGTGCTTTACAGGTGATTCCAACGTACATTTTGAAATCTGTTTCCTGCTATTCTGCCTCGCTTTCAAGTCCGCCTCGTTGCCTTCCCTCAACCGATTTTGGGATGATAGTTGTCCTTTATTACTCTGCCTGTTTGTGAATTGCTGTGCTCCTGAGCTCCACTATTTAACTCGTTTTTTGTTAGCTGAACGCATGTCCAATAGTTTGGTTCAGGAACTATACTGGTTCCCATGGGTGGCTGAGACTTTGGTTAATTCTTCTTCCTCCCGGGAAATAAGAGTGACATGTGCCCGTCTAAATGCCTAACAGCTACTCTCTCATTGGTTCTCCCTCTTCCCTTTCATCCAGTGACAAATTGGCAACCTGTGCGAACCAGGAGGTTAAAGCTGCTGTCTCTCCAAGCTGTAAGATTGATAGTAAAGCATTTGGAAAGTCAAACCGGAGCACCAGGAGAGGGACTATTCATTGAGTTTTAGAGACCTTTCGTTTTCACAGTGTGTCCATTCTCTAGGTTTCCCGTACATGTTATAGCTGTAGTAATATTCCCTTTAACCGGGAGACTTGGGACCCATGGAATGGGTCCCATGCATTATTGCTTTAAAGTGTCTGCATTTGCTCACCCAATCTCACCAATCCTCTCAGTCCCATGTGTCCAGCCTTTTGTGACATCCAGCTGTCATTGTAGATATGGTCATTCCAGGTTTCATCAGAGACCCTGAAGGAATTGCAAAGAATTTCCCTGTTTTTTTGTTTTTCAAATTCCTTTTTATAGTGGGTTTGAGCTGATTCTCGCTACCAGGTTTATGCCAGTCTAGACACACTTGATTCCCTTACGGAGACATATCAATACTTAGGTTTTAAGATTCTTACTAGTCAGATATATTCCTCTGTGGGAAATACGGGGTTTTGAGTCCCTTTCACTGAGGAAGGGGTAGGTCTTGTCTATTCCATAGTTGGTTTTGGAACGCTACCAGTGCTTATATCAATCTCTGGTTTTATGCATCACCCCACCTCTCCTTCCCCCTTCAGCAGGCATAAGAGTGTTTTCTAAATGTGAGACTCTGTTCTCTTTCCTAACTCAGTTCATGTGTAGCCATGTTTACAGGATCTTCAAAAGTGATATCTTATGATAAGTTTCTTTTTCTGTGTGACTTATTTCTCTTAGAATCATCGTACCTGAATCCACTCATTTTGCTGCTACTGGTCTTATGACATTGATTTCATGGCTGAGGGATATTCCGTCTTACGTAAGTACCACAATTTTTTGAACAATTTTTGTCTTTCCTGGGATATTTAAGGTGTACCCAAGTTGAGGTTCTTGTAAGCAGTGCAGCCCTAAATTTGGGTTGGCTCTGTCTTATTGATTTTCAGTTTTCCCAAGGTATATTCCCCAGACTGGTAGTTCCCTTGGCTCTGTAGCTCTGTTGTTTACATGTTTTAGGGAACACAATGCACTCCTCCAGTGAGGCATTTGGCAATGTACATCCCGCCTATCAGGATAACAAGGCTCCCTGTTCTCCAGGGCCTGTCTTGCCTTTCTGTTTTTTACCCATTTTGTGGATGTCCCTTTTGCCCGGTGGGAAGTGATACTTCTTTGTAGTGCAGATTTGCATTGCCCGCTTGCTTGCTTGGCCAAAGAGGGCGTATGCGTTTTCCCCTGCATATATTCAGTAGAAAACGGATACGCCCTTTTTGGCCAAGTGCATCATTGTCGAAGTTGTGCCCCTCTTCCTGTGCTTTACAGGTGATTCCAACGTACCTTTTGCAATCTGTTTCCTGGTATTCTGCCTCGCTTTCAAGTCCGCCTCGCTGACTTCCCTCAACAGATTTTTGGATGATAGTTGTCCTTAATTACTCTGCCAGTTTGTGAGTTGCTGTGCCCTTGAGCTCCATTTTTCATCTCGATTTTTGTGAGCTGAACGCATGTGCAATATTTTGGTTGAGGACATATACTGGTTGCAGGTGTGTGGCTGCAAATTTGGTTAATTCTTCTTCCTGCCTGGAAATTAGAGTGACATATGCCCGTCCAAATTCCTAACAGCTACTCTCTCATTGGTTCTCCCTCTTCCCTTTCATCCTCTGCCAAATTGGCAACCTGTGAGAACCAGGAGGTTAAAGGGGCTGTCTCTCGAAGTTGGGAGATTGATAGTAAACCAGTTGGAAACTCAAACTGGAGCACCAGGAGAGGGACTATTCGTTGAGTTTTAGAAACATTTCGTATTCACAGTGTGTCCATTCTCTATGTTTCCCGAACATGTTATAGCTGTAGTTATATTCCCTTCCACCTGGAGAGATGGGACCCATGGAATGGGTGCCATGCATTATTGCATTAAAGGGTCTGCATTTGCTCACCCAATCTCACCAATCCTCTCAGTCCCAAGTGTCCAGCCTTATGCCATATCCAGCTGTCATTTTAGACAGGGTCATTCCAGGTTTCATCAGAGACCCTGAAGGAATTGTAAAGAATTTCCCTGTTTTTTGGTTTTGTTTTTGAAATTACTTTTTATAGTGGGTTTGAGCTGATTCTCGCTGCCATGTTTATGCCAGTCTAGACACACTTGATTCCCTTACAGAGACATATCAATACATAGGTTTTAAGATTCTTACTAGTCAGATATATTCCTCTGCGGGAAATATGGGGTTTTGAGTCCCTTTCACTGAGGAAGGTATAGGTAGGTCTTGTCTATTCCATAGTTGGTTTTTGGAACGGTACCTGTGCTTATATCAAACTCTGGTTTTATGCATCACCCCACCTCTCCTTCCCCCTTAAGCAGGCATAAGAGTGTTTTCTAAATGTGAGACTCTGTTCTCTTTCCTAACTCAGTTCATGTGTAGCCATGTTTACAGGAACTTCATAAGTGATATCTTATGATAAGCTTCTTTATCTCTGTGACTTATTTCACTTAGAATCATCGTACCTGAATCCACTCATTTTGCTGCTACTGGTCTTATGACATTGAATTCATGGCTGAGGGATATTACATCGTACGTAAGTACCACAATTTTTTGAACCATTTTTATATTTCCTGGGATATTTAAGGTGTACCCAAGTTGAGGTTCTTGTAAGCATTGCAGCCCGTAATTTGGGGGTGGCTCTGTCTTATTGATTTTCAGTTTTACCAAGGTATATTCCCTAGACTGGAAGTGCCCTTGGCTCTGTAGCTCTGTTGTTTACTTGTTTTAGGGAACACAATGCACTCCTCCAGAGAGGCAGTTGGCAATTTACATCCTGTCCATCAGCATAAAAATGCTCCCTGTTCTCCAGGACCAGTATTGCCTTTCTGGTTTTTACCCATTTTGTGGATGTCCCTTTTGACCGGTGGGAAGTGATACTTCTTTGTAGTGCAGATTTGCATTGCCCGCTTGCTTGTTTAGCCAAAAAGGGCGTATGCGTTTTCTGCTGAATATATTCAGGAGAAAACGCATACGCCCATTTTGGCCAAGTGCATCATTGTCGAAGTTGTGCCCATCTTTCTGTGCTTTAAAGACGATTCCAACATACCTCTTGAAATCTGTTTCCTGCTATTCTGCCTCGCTTTCAAGTCCGCTTCGTTGCCTTCCATCAACAGATTTTTGGACGATAATTGTCCTTTATTATTCTCCCTGTTTTTGCATTGCTGTGCTCCAGAGATCCATTATTTAACCCGTTTTTTGTGACCTGAATGCAAGTCCAATAGTTTGGTTCAGGACCTATACTGGTACCCGGTTGGTGGCTGAGGCTTTGGTTAATTCTTCTTCCTCCCGGGAAACAAGAGTGACATGTGCCCGTCCAAATGCCTAACAGCTACTCTCTCATTGTTTCTCCCTCTTCCGTTTCATCCCCTGCCAAATTGGCAACCTGTGTGAAACAGGAGGTTAAAGGGGCTGTCTCTCCAAGTTGGGAGATTAATAGTAAAGCAGTTGGAAAGTCAAACTGGAGCACCAGGAGAGGGACTATTCGTTGAGTTTTAGAAAACTTTCGTATTCACAGTGTGTCCATTCTCTAGGTTTCCCGTACATGTTATAGCTGTAGTAATATTCCCTTCACTCTGGAGAGTTGGGACCCATGGAATGGGTGCCATGCATTATTGATTTAAAGGGTCTGCTTTTGGTCACCCAATCTCACCAATCCTCTCAGTCCCATGTGTCCAGCCTTATGCCACATCCAGCAGTCGTTGTAGATAGGGTCATTCCAGGTTTCATCAGAGACCCTGAAGGAATTGTAAACAATTTCCCTGTTTTTTTTGTTTTCTTTTTGAAATTCCATTTTATAGTGTGTTTGAGCTGATTCTCACTGTCATGTTTATGCCAGTCTAGACACACTTGATTCCATTATGGGGACATATTAATACATAGGTTTTAAGATTCTGACTAGTAAGTTATATCCCTCTGCATGGAATATGGGGAGTTGAGTCCCTTTCACTGAGGAAGGTGTAGTTCTTGTGTATTCCATATTTGGTTTTTGAATCGGTACCTGAACTAATATCAAAATCTTGTTTAATGCATCACCCCACCTCTCCTTCCCCCTTAAGCAGGCATAAGAATATTTTCTAAATGTCAAACTCTTTTCTCTTTCCTAAGTCAGTTCATGTGTAGCCATGTTTACAGGAACTTTATAAGTGATATATTATGATAAGTTTCTTTCTCTGTGTGACTTATTTCACTTAGAATCATCGTACCTGAATCCACTCATTTTGCTGCTACTGGTCTTATGACATTGATTTCATGGCTGGGGGATATTCCATCGTACGTAAATACCACAATTTTTTGAACCATTTTTATGTTTCCTGGGATATTTAAGGTGTAGACAAGTTGAGGTTTTTGTAAGAAGTGCTGCCCTAAATTATGGACTGGCTCTGTCTTATTGATTTTCGGTTTGCCCAAAGTATATTCCCTAGACTGGAAGTGCTCTTGGCTCTGTAGCTCTGTTGTTTACTTGTTTTAGGGAACACAATTCAATCCTCCAGAGAGGCAGTTGACAACTTACATCCCGCCCATCAGCATAACAATGCTCCCTGTTCTCCAAGGCCTGTCTTGCCTTTCTGGTTTTTACCCATTTTGTGGATGTCCCTTTGGAACGGTGGGAAGTGATACTTCTTTTTAGTGCATATTTGCATTGCCCGCTTGCTTGCTTGGCCAAAAAGGGCGTATGCGTTTTTTCCTGCATATATTCAGGAGAAAATGCATATGCCCATTTTGGCCAAGTGCCTCAGTGTCGAAGTTGTGCCCCTCTTCTTGTGCTTTACAGACGATTCCAACGTACATCTTGAAATCTGTTTCCTGCTATTCAGCCTGAATTTCAAGTCCACTTCGTTGCCTTCCCTCAACAGATTTCTGCCGATAGTTGGCCTTTATTACTCTGCCAGTTTGTCAATTGTTCTGCCCCTGAGCTCCATTTTTCAACTCGTTTTTTGTGAGCTGAAGGCAAGTCCAAAATTTTGGTTCAGGACCTATACTGTTTCCCAGTGAGTGGCTGAGACTTTGGTTAATTCTTCTTCCTGCCGGGCAATTAGAGTGACATGTGCCCGTCCAAATGCCTAACAGCTAATCTCTCATTGGTTCTCCCTCTTCCCTTTCATCCTCGGCCACATTTGAAACCTGTGGGAACCAGGAGGTTAAAGGGGCTCTCTCTCCAATTTGGGAGACTGATAGTAAAGCAGTTGGAAATTCAAACTGGAGCACCAGGAGAGGGACTATTCGTTGAGTTTTAGAAACCATTCGTATTCACAGTGTGTCCATTCTCTAGGTTTCCCGTAAATGTTATAGCGGTAGTAATATTCCCTTCAACTGGGAGAGTTGGGACCCATGGAATGTGTGCCATGCATTATTGCTTTAAAGTGTCTGCATTTGCTCACCCAATCTCACCAATCCTCTCAGTCCCAAGTGTCCAGCCTTATGCCACATCCAGCTGTCATTGAAGACAGGGTCATTCCACGTTTCATCAGAGACCCTGAAGGAATTGTAAATAATGTCCTTGTTTTTTTGTTTTGTTTTTGAAATTCCGTTTTATAGTGGGTTTGAGCTGATTCTCGCTGCCATGTTTATACCAGTCTAGACACAATTGTTTCCCTTACAGAGACATATCAATACATAGGTTTTAAGATTCTTACTAGTCAGATATATTCCTCTGTGGGTATTATGGGGTTTTGAGTCCCTTTCACTGAGGAAGGTATAGGTAGGTCTTGTCTCTTCCATAGTTGGTTTTGGGAACGGTACCTGTTCTTATATCAAACTCTGGTTTTATGCATCACCCCTCCTCTCCTTCCCACTTAAGCAGGCATAAGAGTGTTTTCTAAATGTGAGACTGTTCTCTTTCCTAACTCAGTTCATGTGTAGCCATGTTTACAGGATCTTCATAAGTGATATCTTATGATAAGCTTCTTTTTCTTTGTTACATATTTCACTTAGAATCATCGTACCTGAATTCACTCATTTTGTTGCTACTGGTCTTATGACATTGATTTCATGGCTGAGGGATATTCCATCATACGTAAGTACCACAATTTTTGGAACCATTTTTATGTTTCCAGGGATATTTAAGGTGTACACAAGTTGAGGTTGTTGTAAGCAGTGCAGCCCTAAATTTGGGGGTGGCTCTGTCTTATTGATTTTCAGTTTTCCCAAGGTATATTCCCTAGACTGGAAGTGCCCTTTGCTCTGTAGCTCTGTTGTTTACTTGTCTTAGGGAACACAATGCACTCCTACAGTGAGTCAGTTGGCCATTTACATCCCGCCCATCAGCATAACACGGCTCCCTGTTTTCCAGGGCCTGTCTTGCCTTTCTGGTTTTTACCCATTTTGTGGATGTCCCTTTTGACCGGTGGGAATTGATACTTCTTTGTAGTGCAGATTTGCATTGCCCGCTTGCTTGCTTTGCCAAAATGGGCGTATGCGTTTTCTCCTGCATATATTCAGGAGAAAATGCATACGCCCTTTTTGGCCAAGTGCATCATTCTCGATGTTGTGCCCCTCTTCCTGTGCTTTACAGGGGATTCCAATGTACCTCTTGAAATTTGTTTCTTGCTATTCTGCCTCGCTTTCAAGTCCACCTCGTTGCCTTCCCTCAACAGATTTTTGCATGATAGTTTTCCTTTTTTACTCTGCCAGTTTGTGAATTGCTGTGCCCTTGAGCTCCATTTATCAACTCGTTTTTTGTGAGCGGAACGCATGTCCAAAATTTTGGTTCAGGACCTATATTGGTTCCCGGTTGGTGGCTACGACTTTGGTTAATTCTTCTTCCTGCCGGGAAACAAGAGTGACATGTGCCCGTCCAAATGCCTAACAGCTACTCTCTCATTTGTGCTCCCTCATCCCTTTCATCCTCTGCCAAATTGGCAACCTGTGTGAAACAGGAGGTTAAAGGGGCTGTCTCTCCAAGTTGGGAGATTGATAGTAAAGCCGTTGGAAAGTCAAACAAGAGCACCAGGAGAGGGACTATTCGTTGAGTTTTAGAAAACTTTCGTATTCACAGTGTGTCCATTCTCTAGGTTTCCCATACATGTTATAGCTGTAGTAATATTCCCTTCACCCTGGAGAGTTGGGACCCATGGAATGGGTGTCATGCATTATTGATTTAAAGGGTCTGCGTTTGCTCACCCAATCTTACCAATCCTCTCAGTCCCATGTGTCCAGCCTTATGCCACATCCAGCTGTCGTTGTAGATAGGGTCATTCCAGGTTTCATCAGAGACCCTGAAGGAATTGTAAAGAATTTCCCTGTTTTTATTGTTTTGTTTTTGATATTCCTTTTTATAGTGCATTTGAGCTGATTTTCGCTGCCATGATTATGCCAGTCTAGAAACACTTGATTCCCTTACAGAGACATATCAATACATAGGTTTTAAGATTCTTACTAGTCAAATATATTCCTCTGCGGGAAATATGGGGTTTGAGTCCCTTTCACTGAGGAAGGTGTAGGTCTTGTCTATTCCATAGTTGGTTTTTGGAACGGTACCTGTGCTTATATCAAACTCTGGTTTTATGCATCACTCCACCTCTCCTTCCCCCTTAAGCAGGCATAAGAGTGTTTTCTAAATGTGAGACTCTCTTCTCTTTCCTAACTCAGTTCATGTGTAGCCATGTTTACAGGATCTTCATAAGTGATATCTTATGATACGGTTCTTTTTCTGTGTGACTTATTTCACTTAGAATCATCGTACCTGAATCCAGTCATTTTGCTGCTACTGCTCTTAAGACATTGATTTCTTGGCTGATGGATATTCCATCGTACGTAAGTACCAAAATTTTTTGAACCATTTTTATATTTCCTGGAATATGTAAGTTGAACCCAAGTTGAGGTTCTTGTAAGCAGTGCAGCTTCAAATTTTGGGGTGGCTCTGTCTTATTGATTTTCAGGTTTCCCAAGGTATATTCACTAGACTGGAAGTGCCCTTGGCTCTGTAGCTCTGTTGCTTACTTCTATTAGGGAACACAATGCACTCCTCCAGTGAGTCAGTTGGCAATTTACATCCCGCCCATCAGCATAACAAGGCTCCCTGTTCTCCAGGGCCTGTCTTGCCTTTCTGGTTTTACACATTTTGTGGATGTCCCTATTGACTGGTGGGAAGTGATACTTCTTTGTAGTGCACATTTTCATTGTCTGCTTGCTTGCTTGGCCAAAAAGGGCGTATGCGTTTTCTCCTGCATATATTCAGGAGAAAATGCATACGCATTTTTGGCCAAGTGCATCATTGTGGAAGTTGTGACCCTCTTCCTGTGCTTTAAAGGCGATTCCAACGTACCTCTTGAAATCTGTTTCCTGCTATTCGGCCCCACTTTCAAGTCCGCTTCATTGTGTTCCCTCAACAGATTTCTGGACGAGAGTTGTCCTTTATTACTCTGCCAGTTTGTGAATTGCTCTGTCGCTGAGCTCCATTTTTCAACTCGTTTTTTGTGAGCAGAATGCAAGTCCAAAATTTTGGTTCAGGACCTATACTGGTTACCGGAAGGTGGTTGAGACTTTGGTTAATACTTCTTCCTGCCGGGAAATTAGAGTGACATGTGCCCGTCCAAATGCCTAACAGCTACTCTCTCATTGGTTCTCGCACTTCCCTTTCATCATCTGCCAAATTGGCAACCTGTGCGAACCAGGAGGTTAAAGGGGCTGTCTCTCCAAGTTGGGAGATTGATAGTAAAGCAGTTGGAAAGTCAAACCGGAGCACCAGGAGAGGGACTATTCGTTGAGTTTTAGAAACCTTTCGTATTCAGAGTGTGTTCATTCTCTAGGTTTCCCGTACATGTTATAGCTGTAGTAATCTTCCCTTCAACCTGGAGAGTTGGGACCCATGGAATGGGTGCCATGCATTATTGCTTAAAAGGGTCTGCATTTGCTGACCCAATCTCCCCAATCCTCTCAGTCCCAAGTGTCCAGCCTTATGCCATATCCAGCTGTCATTGTAGACAGGGTCATCCCAAGTTTCATCAGAGACCCTGAAGGAATTGGAAAGAATTTCCCTGTTTTTTTGTTTTGTTTTTGAAATTCCTTTTTATAATGGGTTTGTGCTGATTTTCGCTGCCATGTGTATGCCAGTCTAGACACACTTGTTTCCCTTACGGAGACATATCAATACATAGGTTTTAAGATTCTTACTAGTCAGATATATTCCTCTGCAGGAAATATGGGATTTTGAGTCCCTTTCACTGAGGAAGGTATAGGTAGGTCTTGTCTATTCCATACTTGGTTTTGGGACGGTACCTGTGCTTATATCAAACTCTGGTTTTATGCATCACCCCACCTCTCCTTCCCGCTTAAGCAGGCATAAGAGTGTTTTCTAAATGTGAGACACTGTACTCTTTCCTAACTCAGTGCATGTGTAGCCATGTTTACGGGATCTTCATAAGTGATATCTTATGATAAGCTTCTTTTTCTGTGTGACTTATTTCACTTAGAATCATCGTACCTGAATCCACTCATTTTGCTGCTACTGGTCTTATGACACTGATTTCATGGCTGAGGGATATTCCACCGTAAGTAAGTACCACAATTTTTTGAACCATTTTTATATTTCCAGGGATATTTAAGGTGTACCCAAGTTGAGGTTCTTGTAAGCAGTGCAGCCCTAAATTTGGGGGTGGCACTGTCTTATTGATTTTCATTTTTCCCAAGGTATATTCCCTGGACTGGAAGTGCCCTTGGCTCTGTAGCTCTGTTGTTTACTTGTTTTAGGGAACACAGTGCACTCCTCCAGAGAGGCAGTTGGCAATTTACATCCTGCCCATCAGCATAACACGGCTCCCTGTTCTCCAGGACCAGTCTTGCCTTTCTGGTTTTTACCCATTTTGTGGATGTCCCTTTTGACCGGTGGGAAGTGATACTTCTTTGTAGTGCAGATTTGCATTGTACGCTTGCTTGTTTGGCCAAAAAGGGTGTATGCGTTTTCTGCTGAATATACTCAGGAGAAAACGCATATGCACTTTTTGTCCAAGTGTATCATTGTCGAAGTTGTGCCCCTCTTCCTGTGCTTTAAAGGCGATTCCAACGTACATCTTGGAATCTGTTTCCTGCTATTCTGCCTCACTTTCAAGTTCACCTCGTTGCCTTCCCTTAACACATTTTTGGATGATAGTTGTCCTTTATTACTCTGCCAGTTTGTGAATTGCTCTGCCCTATAACTCCATTTTTTAACTCGTTTTTTTGTGAGCTGAACGCCATTCCTATATTTTGGTTCAGGACCTATACTTGTTCCCGGTGGGTGGCTGAGACTTTGGTCAATTCTTCTTCCTCCCAGGAAATAAGAGTGACATATGCCCGTCCTAATGCCTAATAGCTACTCTCTCATTGGTTCTCCCTCTTCCCATTCTTTCTCTGCGAAATTGGCCACCTGTGTGAAACAGGAGGTTAAAGGTGCTCTCTCTCCAGGTTGGGAGATTGATAGTAAAGAGGTTGGAAAGTCAAACCGTAGCACCAGGAGAGGGACTATTCATTGAGTATTACAGACCTTTCGTATTCACAGTGTGTCCATTCTCTAGGTTTCCTATACATGTTATAGCTATAGTAATATTCCCTTCAACCTGGAGAGGTGGGACCCATGGAATGGGGCCATGCATTATTGCTTTAAAGGGTCTGCGTTTGCTCACGCAATCTCACCAATCCTCTCAGTCCCATGTGTCCAGCCTTATGCCACATCCAGCTGTCGTTGTAGATAGGGTCATTCCAGATTTCATCAGAGACCCTGAAGGAATTGTAAAGAATTTCCCTGTTTTTTGGTTTTGTTTTTGAAATTCTTTTTATAGTGGGTTTGAGCTGATTGTCACTGCCATGTTTATGCCTGTCTAGACACACTTGATTCCCTTATGGGGACATATCAATACATAGGTTTTAAGATTCTTACTAGTCAGATATATTCCTCTGTGGGAAATTTGGGGTTTTGAATCCCTTTCACTGAGGAATGTGTAGGTCTTCTCTATTCCATGTTTGGTTTTTGGAACAGTACATGTGCTTATATAAAACTCTGGTTTTATGCATCACCCCACCTCTCCTTCCCTCTTAAGCAGGCATAAGAGTGTTTTCTAAATGTGAGACTCTGTTCTCTTTCCTAACTCAGTTCATGTGTAGCCATGTTTACAGGATCTTCATAAGTGACATCTTATGATAAGCTTCTTTTTCTGTGTGACTTATTTCACTTAGAATCATCGTACCTGAATCCACTCATTTTGCTTCTACTGGTCTTATGACATTGATTTCATGGCTGAGGGATACTCCATCGTACGTAAGTACCACAATTTTTTGAAGCATTTTTATCATTCCTGTGATATTTAAGGGGTACCGAAGTTGACGTTCTTGTTAGCAGTGCAGCCCTAAATTTGGGGGGTGGCTCTGTCTTATTGATTTTCAGTTTTCCCAAGGTATATTCACTAGACTGGAAGTGCCCATGGCTCTGTAGCTCTGTTGCTTCCTTCTATTAGGGAACACAATGCACTCCTCCAGTGAGTCAGTTGGCAATTTACATCCCGCCCATCAGCATAACAAGGCTCCCTGTTCTCCAGGGCCTGTCTTGCCTTTCTGGTATTTACACATTTTGTGGATGTCCCTATTGACCGGTGGGAAGTGATACTTCTTTGTAGTGCACATTTGCATTGTCTGCTTGCTTGCTTGGCCAAAAAGGGCGTATGCGTTTTCTCCTGCATATATTCAGGAGAAAATGCATACGCATTTTTGGCCAAGTGCATCATTGTGGAAGTTGTGACCCTCTTCCTGTGCTTTAAAGGCGATTCCGACGTACCTCTTGAAATCTGTTTCCTGCTATTCGGCCCCACTTTCAAGTCCGCTTCGCTGTCTTCCCTCAACAGATTTCTGGACGATAGTTGGCCTTTATTACTCTGCCAGTTTGTGAATTGCTCTGTCGCTGAGCTCCATTTTTCAACTCGTTTTTTGTAAGCAGAATGCAAGTCCAAAGTTTTGGTTCAGGACCTATACTGGTTACCGGTAGGTGGTTGAGACTTTGGTTAATACATCTTCCTGCCGGGAAATTAGAGTGACATGTGCCCGTCCAAATGCCTAACAGCTACTCTCTCATTGGTTCTCGCACTTCCCTTTCATCCTCTGCCAAATTGGCAACCTGTGCGAACCAGGAGGTTAAAGGGGCTGTCTCTCCAAGTTGGGAGATTGATAGTAAAGCAGTTGGAAAGTCAAACCGGAGCACCAGGAGAGGGACTATTCGTTGAGTTTTAGAAACCTTTCGTATTCAGAGTGTGTCCATTCTCTAGGTTTCCCGTACATGTTATAGCTGTAGTAATATTCCCTTCACCCTGGAGAGTTGGGACCCATGGAATGGGTGCCATGCATTATTGATTTAAAGGGTCTGCATTTGCTCAACCAATCTCACCAATCCTCTCAGTCCCATGTGTCCAGCCTTATGCCACCTCCAGCAGTCGTTGTAGATAGGGTCATTCCAGGTTTCATCAGAGACCCTTAAGGATTTGAAAAGAATTTCCCTGTTTTTTTGTTTTCTTTTTGAAATTCCATTTTATAGTGTGTTTGAGCTGATTCTCACTGCCATGTTTATGCCAGTCTAGACACACTTGATTCCATTATGGGGACATATCAATACATAGGTTTTAAGATTCTGACTAGTAAGTTATATCCCTCTGCATGGAATATGGGGAGTTGGGTCCCTTTCACTGAGGAAGGTGTAGTTCTTGTCTATTCCATATTTGTTTTTTGGAATGGTACCTGAACTAATATCAAAATCTGGTTTAATGCATCACCCCACCTCTCCTTCCCCCTTAAGCAGGCATAAGAATGTTTTCTAAATATCAAACTCTTTTCTCTTTCCTAAGTCACTTCATGTGTAGCCATGTTTACAGGAACTTCATAAGTGATATCTTATGATAAGTTTCTTTCTCTGTGTGACTTATTTCACTTAGAATCATCGTACCTGAATCCACTCATTTTGCTGCTACTGGTCTTATGACATTGATTTCATGGCTGGGGGATATTCCATCGTACGTAAATACCACAATTTTTTGAACCATTTTTATGTTTCCTGGGATATTTAAGGTGTAGACAAGTTGAGGTTTTTGTAAGAAGTAATGCCCTAAATTATGGACTGGCTCTGTCTTATTGATTTTCGTTTTGCCCAAGGTATATTCCCTAGACTGGAAGTGCTCTTGGCTCTGTAGCTCTGTTGTTTACTTGTTTTGGGTAACACAATGTACTCCTCCAGAGAGGCAGTTGACAACTTACATCCCGCCCATCAGCATAACAAGGCTCCCTGTTCTCCAAGGCATGTCTTGCCTTTCTGGTTTTTACCCATTTTGTGGATGTCCCTTTGGAATGGTGGGAAGTGATACTTCTTTTTAGTGCAGATTTGCATTTCCCGCTTTCTTGCTTGGCCAAAAAGGGCGTATGCTTTTTCTCCTGCATATATTCAGGAGAAAATGCATATGCCCTTTTTGGCCAAGTGCATCATTGTCGAAGTTGTGCTCCTCTTCCTGTGCTTTACAGATGATTCTAACGTACATCATGAAATCTGTTTCCTGCTATTCAGCCTGAATTTCAAGTCCACTTCGTTGCCTTCCCTCAACAGATTTCTGGACGATAGTTGGCCTTTATTACTCTGCCAGTTTGTCAATTGCTCTGCCCCTGAGCTCCATTTTTCAACTCGTTTTTTGTGAGCTGAACGCATGTCCAAAATTTTGGTTCAGGACCTTTATTGGTTCCCGGTGGGTGGCTACGACTTTGGTTAATTCTTCTTCCTGCCGGGAAACAAGAGTGACATGTGCCCGTCCAAATGCCTAACAGCTACTCTCTCATTTGTTCTCCCTCTTCCCTTTCATCCTCTGCCAAATTGGCAACCTGTGTGAAACAGGAGGTTAACGGGGCTGTCTCTCCAAGTTGGGAGATTGAGAGTAAAGCAGTTGGAAAGTCAAACCGGAGCACCAGGAGAGGGACTATTCGTTGAGTTTTAGAAAACTTTCGTATTCAGAGTGTGTCCATTCTCTAGGTTTCCCGTACATGTTATAGCTGTAGTAATATTCCCTTCAACCTGGAGAGTTGGGACCCATGGAATTGGTGCCATGCATTATTGCTTTAAAGGGTCTGCATTTGCTCACCCAATCTCACCAATCCTCTCAGTCCCAAGTGTCCAGCCTTATGACACATTCAGCTCTCATTGTAGATAGGGTCATTCCAGGTTTCATCAGAGACACTGAAGGAAATGTAAAGAATATCCCTTTTTTTATTGTTTTTCAAATTCCTTTTTATAGTGGGTTTGAGCTGATTCTCGCTGCCATGTTTATGCCAGTCTAGAAACACTTGATTCCATAATGGAGACATACCAATACATAGGTTTTAAATTTCTTACTAGTCAGATATATTCCTCTCTGGGAAATATGGGATTTTGAGTCCCTTTCACTGAGGAAGGTGTAGGTCTTTTCTATTCCATAGTTGGTTTTTGGAACAGTACCTGTGCTTATATCAAACTCTGGTTTTATGCGTCACCACAGCTCTCCTTCCCCGTTAAGCAGGCATAAGAGTGTTTTCTAAATGTGAGACTCTCTTCTTTTTCCTAACTCAGTTCATGTGTAGCCATGTTTACAGGGTCTTCCTAAGTGATATCTTATGATAAGTTTCTTTTTCTGTGTGACTTATTTCACTTAGAATCATCGTACCTGAATCCACTCATTTTGCTACTACTGGTCTTATGACATTGATTTCATGGCTGAGGGATATTCCATTGTATGTAAGTAACATAATTTTTTGAACCGTTTTTATCTTTCCTGTTCTATTTAAGGTGTACCCAAGTTGAGGTTCTTGTAAGCAGTGCAGCCCTAAATTTTGGAATGGCTCTGTCTTATTGATTTTCAATTTCCCCAAGATATATTCCCTAGACTGAAAGTGCCCTTGGCTCTGTAGCACTGTTGTTTATTGGTTTAGGGAACACAAGGCACACCTCCAGAGAGGCAGTTGGCAATTTACATCCCGCCCATCAGCATAACAATGCTCCCGGTTCTCCAGGGCTTGTCTTGAATTTCTGGATTTTACCCATGTTGTGGATGTCCCTTTTGACAGGTGGGAAGTGATACTTCTTTGTAGTGCAGATTTTCCTTGTCCGCTTGCTTGCTTGGCCAAAAAGGGTGTATGCGTTTTCTCCTGAATATATTCAGGAGAAAACGCATACACCCTTTTTGGCCAAGTGCATCATTGTCGAAGTTGTGCCCCTCTTCCTGTGCTTTAAAGGCGATTCCAACGTACCTCTTGAAAGCTGTTTCCTGCTATTCTGCCTCGCTTTCAAGTCCGCCTCGTTGCCTTCCCTCAACAGATTTTTGGACGATAGTTTTCCTTTATTACTCTGCCAGTTTTTGAAATGCTTTGCCCCTGAGCTCAATTATTTAACTTGGTTTTTGTGAGCTGAACGCAAGTCCAGTATTTTGGTTCAGGACCTATACTGGTTCCCAGTGGGTGGCTGAGACTTTAGTTAATTCTTCTTCCTCAGGGAAATAAGAGTGACATGTGCCCGTCCAAATGCCTAACAGCTACTCTTTCATTGGTTCTCCCATTTCCCTTTCATCCTCTGCCAAATTGGCAACCTGTGAGAACCAGGAGGTTAAAAGTGCAGTCTCTCCAAGCTGGGAGATTGATAGTAAAGCAGTTGAAAAGTCAAAGCCTAGCACCACGAGAGGTTCTATTCGTTGAGTTTTAGAGACCTTTTGTATTCACAGTGTGTCCATTCTCTAGGTTTTCCATACATGTTATAGCTGTAGTAATATTCCCTTCACCCTGGAGAGTTGGGACCCATGGAATGGGTGCCATGCATTATTGCTTTAAAGGGTCTGCCTTTGCTCACCCAATCTTACCAATCCTCTCAGTCCCATGTGTCCAGCCTTATGCCACATCCAGCTGTCGTTGTAGATAGGGTCATTCCAGGTTTCATCAGAGACCCTGAAGGAATTGTAAAGAATTTCCCTGTTTTTTTGTTTTGTTTTTGATATTCATTTTTATAGTGCATTTGAGCTGATTTTCGCTGCCATGATTATGCCAGTCTAGAAACACTTGATTCCCTTACAGAGACATATCAATACATAGGTTTTAAGATTCTTACTAGTCAAATATATTCCTCTGCGGGAAATATGGGGTTTGAGTCCCTTTCACTGAGGAAGGTGTAGGTCTTGTCTATTCCATAGTTGGTTTTTGGAATGGTACCTGTGCTTATATCAAACTCTGGTTTTATGCATCACCCCACCTCTCCTTCCCCCTTAAGCAGGCATAAGAGTGTTTTCTAAATGTGAGACTCTGTTCTCTTTCCTAACTCAGTTCATGTGTAGCCATGTTTACAGGATCTTCATAAGTGATATCTTATGATACGGTTCTTTTTCTGTGTGACACATTTCACTTAGAATCATCGTACCTGAATCCAGTCATTTTGCTGCTACTGGTCTTAAGACATTGATTTATTGGCTGATGGATATTCCATCGTACGTAAGTACCAAAATTTTTTGAACCATTTTTATATTTCCTGGAATATTTAAGTTGAACCCAAGTTGAGGTTCTTGTAAGCAGTGCAGCTGTAAATTTTGGGGTGGCTCTGTCTTATTGATTTTCAGGTTTCCCAAGGTATATTCCCTAGACTGGAAGTGTCCTTGGCTCTGTAGCTCTGTTGTTTACTTGTTTAGGGAACACAATGCACTCCTCCAGAGAGGCAGTTGGCAATTTACATCCCGCCCAACAGTATAAAAAGGCTGCCTGTTCTCAATGGCCTGTCTTAAAATTCTGGTTTTTACCCTTTTTGTGGATGTCCCTTTGGACCGGTGGGAAGTGATTCTTCTTTGTAGTGCATACTTACATTGTCCGCTTGCTTGCTTGGCCAAAAAGGGCCTATGTGTTTTCTCCTGAATATACTCAGGAGAAAACGCATACGCACTTTTTGGCCAAGTGCATCATTGTCGAAGTTGTGCCCCTCTTCCTGTGCTTTAAAGGCGATTCCAATGTACCTCTTGGAATCTGTTTCCTGCTATTCTGCCTCACTTTCAAGTTCACCTCGTTGCCTTCCCTTAACACATTTTTGGATGATAGTTGTCCTTTATTACTCTGCCAGTTTGTGAATTGCTCTGCCCTATAACTCCATTTTTTAACTCGTTTTTTTTTGAGCTGAACGCCAGTCCTATATTTTGGTTTAGGACCTATACTTGTTCCTGGTGGGTGGCTGAGACTTCGGTCAATTCTTCTTCCTCCCAGGAAATAAGAGTGACATATGCCCGTCCTAATGCCTAATAGCTACTCTCTCATTGGTTCTCCCTCTTCCCATTCTTTCTCTGCGAAATTGGCCACCTGTGCGAAACAGGAGTTTAAAGGTGCTCTCTCTCCAGGTTGGGAGATTGATAGTAAAGAGGTTGGAAAGTCAAACCGTAGCAACAGGAGAGGGACTATTCGTTGCGTTTTACAGACCTTTCATATGCACAGTGTGTCCATTCTCTAGGTTTCCCATACATGTTATAGCTATAGTAATATTCCCTTCAACCTGGAGAGTTGGGACCCATGGAATGGGTGCCATGCATTATTGCTTTAAAGGGTCTGCGTTTGCTCACGCAATCTCACCAATCCTCTCAGTCCCATGTGTCCAGCCTTATGCCATATCCAGCTGTCGTTGTAGATAGGGTCATTCCAGGTCTCATCAGAGACCCTGAAGGAATTGTAAAGAATTTCCCTGTTTTATTGTTTTGTTTTTGAAATTCCTTTTTATAGTGGGTTTGAGCTGAATCTCACTGCCATGTTTATGCCAGTCTAGACACACTTGATTCCCTTATGGGGACATATCAATAAATAGGTTTTAAGATTCTTACTAGTCAGATATATTCCTCTGTGGGAAATTTGGGGTTTTGAATCCCTTTCACTGAGGAATGTGTAGGTCTTCTCTATTCCATGTTTGGTTTTTGGAACAGTACATGTGCTTATATAAATCTCTGGTTTTATGCATCACCCCACCTCTCCTTCCCTCTTAAGCAGGCATAAGAGTGTTTTCTAAATGTGAGACTCTGTTCTCTTTCCTAACTCAGTTCATGTGTAGCCATGTTTACAGGATCTTCATAATTGATATGTTATGATAAGCTTCTTTTTCTGTGTGACTTATTTCACTTAGAATCATCGTACCTGAATCCACTCATTTTGCTGCTACTGGTCTTATGACATTGATTTCATGGCTGAGGGATACTCCATCGTACGTAAGTACCACAATTTTCTGAAGCATTTTTATCTTTCCTGTGATATTTAACGGGTACCGAAGTTGACGTTCTTGTTAGCAGTGCAGCCCTAAATTTGGGGGGTGGCTCTGTCTTATTGATTTTCAGTTTTCCCAAGGTATATTCACTAGACTTGAAGTGCCCTTGGCTCTGTAGCTCTGTTGCTTACTTCTATTAGGGAACACAATGCACTCCTCCAGTGAGTCAGTTGGCAATTTACATCCCGCCCATCAGCATAACAAGGCTCCCTGTTCTCCAGGGCCTGTCTTGCCTTTCTGGTATTTACACATTTTGTGGATGTCCCTATTGACCGGTGGGAAGTGATACTTCTTTGTAGTGCACATTTGCATTGTCTCCTTGCTTGCTTGGCCAAAAAGGGCATATGCGTTTTCTCCTGCATATATTCAGGAGAAAATGCATACGCATTTTTGGCCAAGTGCATCATTGTGGAAGTTGTGACCCTCTTCCTGTGCTTTAAAGGTGATTCCAACGTACCTCTTGAAATCTGTTTCCTGCTATTCGGCCCCACTTTCAAGTCCGCTTCGTTGTCTTCCCTCAACAGATTTCTGGACGATAGTTGGCCTTTATTACTCTGCCAGTTTGTGAATTGCTCTGTCGCTGAGCTCCATTTTTCAACTCGTTTTTTGTGAGCAGAATGCAAGTCCAAAATTTTGGTTCAGGACCTATACTGGTTACCGGTAGGTGGTTGAGACTTTGGTTAATACTTCTTCCTGCCGGGAAATTAGAGTGACATGTGCCCGTCCAAATGCCTAACAGCTACTCTCTCATTGGTTCTCGCACTTCCCTTTCATCCTCTGCCAAATTGGCAACCTGTGCGAACCAGGAGGTTAAAGGGGCTGTCTCTCCAAGTTGGGAGATTGATAGTAAAGCAGTTGGAAAGTCAAACCGGAGCACCAGGAGAGGGACTATTCGTTGAGTTTTAGAAACCTTTCGTATTCAGAGTGTGTCCATTCTCTAGGTTTCCCATACATGTTATAGCTGTAGTAATATTCCCTTCAACCTGGAGAGTTGGGACCCATGGAATGGGTGCCATGCATTATTGCTTAAAAGGGTCTGCATTTGCTGACCCAATCTCACCTATCCTCTCAGTCTCAAGTGTCCAGCCTTATGCCATATCCAGCTGTCATTGTAGACAGGGTCATCCCAAGTTTCATCAGAGACCCTGAAGGAATTGTAAAGAATTTCCCTGTTTTATTGTTTTGTTTTTGAAATTCCTTTTTATAATGGGTTTGTGCTGATTCTCGCTGCCATGTGTATGCCAGTCTAGACACACTTGTTTCCCTTACGGAGACATATCAATACATAGGTTTTAAGATTCTTACTAGTCAGATATATTCCTCTGCAGGAAATATGGGATTTTGAGTCCCTTTCACTGAGGAAGGTATAGGTAGGTCTTGTCTATTCCATACTTGGTTTTGGGATGGTACCTGTGCTTATATCAAACTCTGGTTTTATGCATCACCCCACCTCTCCTTCCCGCTTAAGCAGGCATAAGAGTGTTTTCTAAATGTGAGACTCTGTACTCTTTCCTAACTCAGTGCATGTGTAGCCATGTTTACGGGATCTTCATAAGTGATATCTTATGATAAGCTTCTTTTTCTGTGTGACTTATTTCACTTAGTATCATCATACCTGAATCCACTCATTTTGCTGCTACTGGTCTTATGACACTGATTTCATGGCTGAGGGATATTCCACCGTAAGTAAGTACCACAATTTTTTGAACCATTTTTATATTTCCAGGGATATTTAAGGTGTACCCAAGTTGAGGTTCTTGTAAGCAGTGCAGCCCTAAATTTGGGGGTGGCACTGTCTTATTGATTTTCATTTTTCCCAAGGTATATTCCCTGGACTGGAAGTGCCCTTGGCTCTGTAGCTCTGTTGTTTACTTGTTTTAGGGAACACACTGCACTCCTCCAGAGAGGCATTTGGCAATTTACATCCTGCCCATCAGCATAACACGGCTCCCTGTTCTCCAGGACCAGTCTTGCCTTTCTGGTTTTTACCCATTTTGTGGATGTCCCTTTTGACCAGTGGGAAGTGATACTTCTTTGTAGTGCAGATTTGCATTGTCCGCTTGCTTGTTTGGCCAAAAAGGGTGTATGCATTTTCTGCTGAATATATTCAGGAGAAAACGCATACGCCCTTTTTGGCCAAGTGCATCATTGTCGAAGTTGTGCCCATCTTTCTGTGCTTTAAAGGCGATTCCAACGTACCTCTTGAAATCTGTTTCCTGCTATTCTGCCTCGCTTTCAAGTCCACTTCGTTGCCTTCCATCAACAGATTTTTGGACGATAGTTGTCCTTTATTATTCTGCCTGTTTGTGAATTGCTGTGCTCCAGAGATCCATTATTTAACCCGTTTTTTGTGAGCTGAACGCAAGTCCAATATTTTGGTTCAGGACCTATACTGGTACCCGGTGGGTGGCTGAGGCGTTGGTTAATTATTCTCCCTCCCGGGAAACAAGAGTGACATGTGCCCGTCCAAATGCCTAACAGCTACTCTCTCATTGTTTCTCCCTCTTCCATTTCATCCTCTGCCAAATTGGCAACCTGTGTGAAACAGGAGGTTAAAGGGGCTGTGTCTCCAAGTTGGGGGATTGATAGTAAAGCATTTGGAAAGTCAAACTGGAGCACCAGGAGAGGGACTATTTGTTGAGTTTTAGAGACCTTTCGTATTCACAGTGTGTCCATTCTCTAGGTTCCCCGTACATGTTATAGCTGTAGTAATATTCCCTTCACCCTGGAGAGTTGGGACCCATGGAATGGGTGCCATGCATTATTGATTTAAAGGGTCTGCATTTGCTCACCCAATCTCACCAATCCTCTCAGTCCCATGTGTCCAGCCCTATGCCACATCCAGCAGTCGTTGTAGATAGGGTCATTCCAGGTTTCATCAGAGACCCTTAAGGATTTGAAAAGAATTTCCCTGTTTTTTTGTTTTCTTTTTGAAATTCCATTTTATAGTGTGTTTGAGCTGATTCTCACTGCCATGTTTATGCCAGTCTAGACACACTTGATTCCATTATGGGGACATATCAATACATAGGTTTTAAGATTCTGACTAGTAAGTTATATCCCTCTGGATGGAATATGGGGAGTTGGGTCCCTTTCACTGAGGAAGGTGTAGTTCTTGTCTATTCCATATTTGTTTTTTGGAATGGTACCTGAACTAATATCAAAATCTGGTTTAATGCATCACCCCACCTCTCCTTCCCCCTTAAGCAGGCATAAGAATGTTTTCTAAATGTCAAACTCTTTTCTCTTTCCTAAGTCAGTTCATGTGTAGCCATGTTTACAGGAACTTCATAAGTGATATCTTATGATAAGTTTCTTTCTCTGTGTGACTTATTTCACTTAGAATCATCGTACCTGAATCCACTCTTTTTGCTGCTACTGGTCTTATGACATTGATTTCATGGCTGGGGGATATTCCATCGTACGTAAGTACCACAATTTTTTGAACCATTTTTATGTTTCCTGGGATATTTAAGGTGTAGACAAGTTGAGGTTTTTGTAAGAAGTGCTGCCCTAAATTATGGACTGGCTCTGTCTTATTGATTTTCGGTTTGCCCAAGGTATATTCCCTAGACTGGAAGTGCTCTTGGCTCTGTAGCTCTGTTGTTTACTTGTTTTAGGGAACACAATGCACTCCTCCAGAGAGGCAGTTGACAACTTACATCCCGCCCATCAGCATAACAAGGCTCCCTGTTCTCCAAGGCATGTCTTGCCTTTCTGGTTTTTACCCATTTTGTGGATGTCCCTTTGGAATGGTGGGAAGTGGTACTTCTTTTTAGTGCAGATTTGCATTGCCCGCTTGCTTGCTTGGCCAAAAAGGGCGTATGCGTTTTCTCCTGCATATATTCAGGAGAAAATGCATATGCCCTTTTTGGCCAAGTGCATCATTGTCGAAGTTGTGCTCCTCTTCCTGTGCTTTACAGACGATTCCAACGTACATCATGAAATCTGTTTCCTGCTATTCAGCCTGAATTTCAAGTCCACTTCGTTGCCTTCCCTCAACAGATTTCTGGACGATAGTTGGCCTTTATTACTCTGCCAGTTTGTCAATTGCTCTGCCCCTGAGCTCCATTTTTCAACTCGTTTTTTGTGAGCTGAACGCATGTCCAAAATTTTGGTTCAGGACCTTTATTGGTTCCCGGTGGGTGGCTACGACTTTGGTTAATTCTTCTTCCTGCCAGGAAACAAGAGTGACATGTGCCCGTCCAAATGCCTAACAGCTACTCTCTCATTTGTTCTCCCTCTTCCCTTTCATCCTCTGCCAAATTGGCAACCTGTGTGAAACAGGAGGTTAACGGGGCTGTCTCTCCAAGTTTGGAGATTGATAGTAAAGCAGTTGGAAAGTCAAACCGGAGCACCAGGAGAGGGACTATTCGTTGAGTTTTAGAAAACTTTCGTATTCACAGTGTGTCCATTCTATAGGTTTCCCGTACATGTTATAGCTGTAGTAATATTCCCTTCACCCTGGAGAGTTGGGACCCATGGAATGGGTGCCATGCATTATTGCTTTAAAGGGTCTGCATTTGCTCACCCAATCTCACCAATCCTCTCAGTCCCATATGTCCAGCCTTATGCCACATCCAGCTCTCATTGTAGATAGGGTCATTCCAGGTTACATCAGAGACACTAATGGAATTGTAAAGAATATCCCTTTTTTTTGTTTGTTTTTCAAATTCCTTGTTATAGTGGGTTTGAGCTGATTCTCGCTGCCATGTTTATGCCAGTCTAGAAACACTTGATTCCCTAACGGAGACATATCAATACATAGGTTTTAAAATTCTTACTAGTCAGATATATTCCTCTGTGGGAAATATGAGGTTTTGAGTCCCTTTCACTGAGGAAGTTGTAGGTCTTGTCTATTCCATAGTCGGTTTTTGGAACAGTACCTGTGCTTATATCAAACTCTGGTTTTATGCATCACCCCAGCTCTCCTTCCCCGTTAAGCAGGCATAAGAGTGTTTTCTAAATGTGAGACTCTCTTCTTTTTCCTAACTCAGTTCATGTGTAGCCATGTTTACAGGGTCTTCCTAAGTGATATCTTATGATAAGTTTCTATTTCTTTGTGACTTATATCACTTAGAATCATCGTACCTGAATCCACTCATTTTGCTGCTACTGGTCTTATGACATTGATTTCATGGCTGAGGGTTATTCCTTTTTATGTAAGTACCATAATTTTTTGAACCGTTTTTATCTTTCCTGGGATATTTAAGTTGTGCCCAAGTTCAGGTTCTTGTAAGCAGTGCAGCCCTAAATTTTGGAATGGCTCTGTCTTATTGATTTTCAGTTTCCCCAAGATATATTCCCTAGACTGGAAGTGCTCTTGGCTCTGTAGCTCTGTTGTTTAATTGGTTTAGGGAACACAATGCACTCCTCCAGTGAGGCAGTTGGCAATTTACATCCCGCCCATCAGCATAACAAGGCTCCCTGCTCTCCAGTGCCTGTCTTGCCTTTCTGGTTTTTACCCATTTTGTGGATGTCCCTTTTGACCGGTGGTAAGTGATACTTCTTTGTAGGGCAGATTTGCATTGCCCGCTTGCTTGCTTGGCCAAAAAGGGTGTATGCGTTTTCTCCGGAATATATTCAGGAGAAAACGCATACACCCTTTTAGGCCAAGTGCATCATTATCGAAATTGTGCCCCTCTTCCTGTGCTTTAAAGGCGATTCCAACGTACCTCTTGAAATCAGTTTCCTGCTATTCTGCCTCGCTTTCAAGTCCGCCTCGTTGCCTTCCCTCAACAGATGTTTGGACGATAGTTGTCCTTTATTACTCTACCTGTTTGTGAATTGCTTTGCCCCTGAGCTCAATTATTTAACTTGTTTTTTGTGAGCTGAACGCAAGTCCAATATTTTGGTTCAGGACCTACACTGGTTCCCAGTGGGTGGCTGAGACTTTAGTTAATTCTTCTTCCTCCGGGAAATAAGAGTGACATGTTCCCGTCCAAATGACTAACAGCTATTCTCTCATTGGTTCTCCCACTTCCCTTTCATCCTCTGCCAAATTGATAACCTGTGAGAACCAGGAGGTTAAAAGTGCAGTCTCTCCAAGCTGGGAGATTGATAGTAAAGCAGTTGAAAAGTCAAAGCGTAGCACCACGAGAGGTTCTATTCGCTGAGTTTTAGAGACCTTTTGTATTCACAGTGTGTCCATTCTCTAGGTTTCCCATACATGTTATAGCTGTAGTAATATTCCCTTCACCCTGGAGAGTTGGGACCCATGGAATGGGTGCCATGCATTATTGCTTTAAAGGGTCTGCCTTTGCTCACCCAATCTTACCAATCCTCTCAGTCCCATGTGTCCAGCCTTATGCCACATCCAGCTGTCGTTGTAGATAGGGTCATTCCGGGTTTCATCAGAGACCTTGAAGGAATTGTAAAGAAATTCCCTGTTTTTTTCTTTTGTTTTTGAAATTCCGTTTTATATTGGGTTTGAGCTGATTCTCGCTGCCATGATTATGCCAGTCTAGAAATTTTTGATTCTCTTACGGAGACATATCAATACATAGGTTTTAAGATTCTTACTAGTCAGTTATATTTTTCTACGGGAAATATGGGATTTTGAGTCCCTTTCACTGAGGAAGGTGGAGGTCTTGTCTATTCCATACATGGTTTTTGGAACGGTACCTGTGCTTATATCAAACTCTGGTTTTATGCATCTCCCGACCTCTCCTTCCCCCTTAAGCTGGCATAGGCGTGTTTTCTAAATGTGAGACTCTCTTCTCTTTCCTAACTCAGTTCATGTGTAGCCATGTTTACAGGATCTTCATAAGTGATATCTTATGATAAGTTTCTTTTTCTGTGTGACTTATTTCACTTAGAGTCATCATACCTGAATCCACTCATTTTGCTGCTACTGGTCTTATGACATTGATTTCATGGCTGAGGGATATTCCATCATATGTAAGTACCACAATTTTTTGAACCATTTTTATCTTTCCTGGGATACTTAAGGTGTACCCAAGTTGAGGTTCTTGTAATCAGTGCAGCCCTAAATTTTGGGGTTGCTCTGTCTTATTGATTTTCAGTTTTCCCAAGGTATATTCCCTATACTGGAAGTGTCCTTGGCTCTGTAGCTCTGTTGATTACTTCTTTTACGGAACACAATGCACTCCTCCATAGAGGCAGTTGGCAATTTACATCCCGCCCATCACATAACAAGGCTCGCTGTTCTCCTGGGCCTGTCTTGCCTTTCTGGTTTTTACCCATTTTGTGCATGTCCCTTATGACCGGTGGGAAGTGATACTTCTTTGTAGTGCAGATTTGCATTGCCCGCTTGCTTGCTTGGCGAAAAAGGGCGTATATGATTTCTCCTGATTATATTCAGGAGAAAATGCATACGCCCTATTTGGCCAAGTGCATCATTGACAAAGTTGTGCGCTCTACCTCTTCTTTCAAGGCGATTCCAATGTACCTCTTGAAATCTGTTTCCTGCTATTCTGCCTCGCTTTCAAGTCCGCCTCGTTGCCTTCACTCAACAGATTTTTGGATGATAGTTGTCCTTTATTACTCTGCCTGTTTGTGAATTGCTGTGCCGCTGAGCTCCTTTTTTGAACTCGTTTTTGTGAGCTGAACGCAATTCCAAAAGACTGCTTCACGACCTATACTGGTTTACTGTGCTTGGCTGAGTCTTTGGTTAATTCTCCTTCCTGACATGAAATTAGAGTGACATGTGACCGTCCAAACGCCTAACAGCTACTCTCTCCGTGATTCTCCCTCTTCCCTTTCATCCTCTGCCAAATTGGCAACCTGGGCAAACTAGGAAGTTAAAGGGGCTGTTTCTCCAAGTTGGGAGATTGATAGTAAAGCAGTTGGAAAGTCAAAAAAGAGCACCAGCAGAGGGACTATTAGTTGAGTTTTAGAAACCTTTCGTATTCACAGAGTGTACTTTCTCTAGGTTTCCCATACATGTTATATCTGTAGTAATATTCCCTTCAACCTGGAGAGTTGGGACCCATGGAATGGGTGCCACACATTATTGCTTTATGGGGTCTGCATTTGCTCACCCAATCTCACCAATCCTCTCAGTCCGAAGTGTCCAGCCTTATGCCACATCCAGCTGTCGATGTAGATAGGGTCATTCCAGGTTTCGTCAAAGACCCTGAAGAAATTGTAAAGAATTTCCTCCTTATTTTGTGTGTTTGAAATTCCTTTTTATAGTGGGTGTGAGCTGATTGACACTGCCATGTTTATGCCAGTCTAGAAATCCTTGATTGCCTCATGGAGACATATCAATAAATAGGTTATAAGATTCTTACTAGTCAGATATATTCCTCTGCAGGTAATATGGGGTTTTGAGTGCCTTTCACTGAGGTAGGTGTAGGTCTTGTCTATTCCATATCTGATTTTTGGAAAGGTACATGTACTAATATCAAACTCTGGGTTTATGCATCACCCCACCTCTCCTTCCCCCTTAAGCAGGCATAAGAGCGTTTTCTAAATGTTAGACTCTGTTCTCTTTCCTAACTCAGTTCATGTGTAGCCATGTTTACAGGACCTTCATACGTGATATCTTATGATAAGTTTCTTTTTCTCTGTGACTTATTTCACTTAGAATCATCGTACCTAAATCCACTCATTTTGCTGCTACTGGTCTTATGACATTGATTTCATGGCTGAGGGATATTCCATCGTACATATGTACCCCAATTTCTTGAACCATTCTTATCTTTCCTGGGATATTTAAGATGTACACAAGTTGAGGTTCTTTTAAGCAGTGCAGCCCTAAATTTGGGGGTGGCTGTGTCTTATTGATTTTCAGTTTTCCCAAGGTATATTCCCTAGGCTGGAAGTGCCCTTGGCTCTGTAGCTCTGTTGTTTACTTGTTTTGGGGAACACAATGCACTCCTCCAGAGAGGCAGTTGTCAATTTACGTCCCGCCCATCAGCATATCAAGGCTCCCAGTTCTCCAGGGGCTGTCTTGCCTTTCTGGTTTTTACACATTTTGCAGATATCCCTTTTGACTGGTTGGAGGTGATAATTCTTTGTAGTGCAGATTTGCATTGCCCGCTTGCTGGGTGGCCAAAAAGGGCGTATTCGTTTTCTCCTGAAAATATACAGGAGAAAAGGAATACGCCCTTTTTGGCCAAGTGCATCATTGTCGAAGTTGTGCCCCTCTTCCTGTGATTTAAAGGCGATTCCAACATACCTCTTGAAATCTGTTTCCTACTATTCTGCCTCGCTTTCAAGTACGCCTCGTTGCCTTCCATTAAACAGATATTTGGACGATAGTTGTCCTATATTTCTCTGCCAGTTTGTGAATTGCTGTTCCCCTGAGCTCCATTTTTCAACCCCTTTTTTTGTGAGTTGAATGCAAGTCCAAACTTTGGTTCAGGACCTATACTGGTGTCCGGTGGGTGGCTGAGACTTTGGTTAATTCTTCTTCCTGCCGGGAAATTAGAGTGACATATGCCCGTCCAAATGCCTAACAGCTACTCTCTCATTGGTTCTCCCTCTTCCCTTTCATCCTCTGCCAAATTGGCAACCTGTGAGAACCAGGAGGTTAAAGGGGCTGTCTCTCCAAGTTGGGAGATTGATAGTAAAGCAGTTGGAAAGTCAAACCGGAGCACCAGGAGAGGGAATATTAGTTGAATTTTAGAGACCTTTCATATTCACAGTGTGTCCATTCTCTAGGTTTCCCATACATGTTATAGCTGTAGTAATATTCCCTTCAACCTGGAGAGGTGGGACCCATGGAATGGGTGCCACTCATTATTGCTTTAAAGGGTCTGCATTTGCTCACCCAATCTCACCAATCCTCTCAGTCCCAAGTATCCAGCCTTATGCCACATCCGCCTGTCATTGTAGATAGGGTCATTTCAGGTTTCATCAGAGACCCTGAAGGAATTGTAAGAAATTTCGCTGTTTTTTTTGTTTTGTATTTGAAATTCCTTTTTATAGTGGGTTTGAGCTGATTATCACTGTCATGTTTATGCCAGTCTAGACACACTTGATTCCCTTACGGAGACATATAAATACATACGTTTTAAGATTCATACTAGTAAGATATATTACTCTGTGGTGAATATGGGGTGTTGAGTCCCTTTCACTGAGGAAGGTGTAGGTCTTGTCTCTTCCGTATTTCGTTTTTGGAATGGTACCTGTACTAATATCAAACTCTGATTTTATGCATCACCCCACCTCTCCTTCCCCCTTAAGCAGGCATAAGCGTGTTTTTTAAATGTGAGTCTCTCTTCTCTTTCCTAACTCAGTTCATGTGTAGCCATGTTTACAGGATCTTCATAAGTGATATCTTATGATAAGTTTCTTTTTCTGTGTGACTTATTTCACTTAGAATTATCATACCTAAATCCACTCATTTTGTTGCTACTGGCCTTATGACATTGATTTCATGGCTGAGGGATATTCCATCGTATGTAAGTACCACAATTTCTTGAACCATTTTTGTCTTTCCTGGGATATTTATGGTGTACGCAAGTTGAGGTTTTTTTAAGCAGTGCAGCCCTGAATTTTGGTGTCGATCTGTCTTATTTATTTTCAGTTTTCCCAAGGTATATTCCCTAGACTGGAAGTGTCCTTGGCTCTGTAGCTCTGTTGTTTACTTGTTTTAGGGAACACAATGCACTCCTCCAGAGAGGCAGTTGGCAATTTACATCCCGCCCATCAGCATAACAAGGCTCCCTGTTCTCCAGGGCCTGTCTTGCCTTTCTGGTTTTTACACTTTTTGCGGATGTCCCTTTTGAACGGTGGGAAGTGATACTTCTTTGTAGTGCCGATTTGCATTGCCCGCTTGCTTGCTTGTCCAAAAAGGGCATATGTGTTTTCTCCTGAATATATTCACGTGAAAACCCATATGCCCTTTATGGCCATTTCCATAATTTTCGAAGTTGTAATGCTTTTCCTGTGTTTGAAGGCGATTCCAATGTTCCTCTTGATATCTGTTTCATGCCATTCCTCCTCATTTTCCCTTCCACCTCGTGGCTTTCCCTCAACAGATTTTTGGCAGCGAGTAGTCCTTTATAACTCTGCAGGTTAGTGAATTGCTGTGGCCCTGAGCTCCATTTTTCAACTCGTGTTTTTGTGAGCTGACCGCAAATCAACAGTTTTGCTTCTAGACTTATACTGGTTCTGGGGGGCAGGCTGAGACTTTGGTTAATTCCTCTTTGTGACGGGAAATTAGAGAGTCATGTGGCCGTCCAAATGCCTACAGCTACTCTCTCATTGGTTCTCTCTCTTCCCTTATATCCTGTGCACAATTTGCCAACTGTGCGAACAGGAGGTTATAGTGGCTGACTTTCCAATTTGGGAGATTGATAGTAAAGCAGTTGGAATGTCAAACTTGAGTACAAGTAGAGTTTTAGAAACCTTTCATCATCAGATGGTTTCCATTCTCTAGGTTCCCATACACGTTATAACTGTAGTGATATTCCCTTCTACCTGGAGAGTTGGGAACCATGGAATGGGGGGCAGGCATTATTGCTTTAAAGGGTCTGCATTTTTTCACCCAATCTCACCAATCCTCTCAGTCCCAAGTGACCAGCCTTATGCCACATCCAGCTGTCATTGTAGATATGGTCATTCCAGGTTTCATCAGAACCCCTGAAGGTATTGTGTAAGAATTTTACTGTTTTTATGTTTTGTTTTGAAATTCATTTTTATAGTGGGTTTGAGCTGATTCTCACTGCCATGTTTATGTCGTTCTAGACACACTTGGTTCCCTTACGGAGACATATCAATACATAGGTTTTAAAATTCTTACTAGTCAGATATATTTCTCTGCGGGGAATAGGGATGTTGAGTTCCATTCACTGAGGAAGGAGTAGGGCTTGTCTCTTCTGTTTTTGGATTATGGAACGGTACCTGTGCTAATATCAATCTTATGTTTTGTGCATCTCCCCACCGCTCTTTCCCCTTAAGCAAGCGTTAGATTGTTTTCTAAATCTGAGACTCTGTTCTCTTCCCTAAATCAGTTCATATGTAGCCATGTTTACATTCCCTTCATAAGTGATATCTTATGACAGAATGCACCATGGCCGTTCTCATAATAATACTCCATGTCCCCTGTCATCACAATGCACCATGCCCTGGTTATCACAATGCTCCATGTCCCTTGTCATCACAATTCTCCACGTCCTTGTCATCACAATGCTACATGACACTTCTCATCAAAATGTTACATGCTCTTGTCATCACAATTCTCCATCCAATTGACATTGCAATGCTCCATGCACTTGTCATCACAATGCTCCATGCACATGTCATCACAAAGCTCCATGCCCTTGTCATCACAATGCTCCATGACCCCTGTCATCACAATGCTCCCTGACACCTGTCATCACAATGCTTCATGCCCCATGTCATTACAGTGCTCCATGATGCTCGACATCACAATTACCCAAGGTCTTTTCATCACAATGCTCATTGGCCAATATCATCACAATGCTCGGTGACCAATGTCATCACAACACTCCATGACACCTGACAACACAATGATTCGGGACTATTGTCATCACAATATTCCATTCCCTAGTCATCACAATGCTCCATGACACCTGTCATCACAATACTCCACGAACATTTTCAGCCCAATGTTCCATGACCCTTGTCATCACAATACTCCAAGCCATTGTCATCACAATGCTCCATTACCTTTGTCATCAGAATCCTCCATGACACTTGGCATCACAATGCTCCATGCCATTGTCATCACAATGGGCCATTACATATGTCATCACAATGCTCCCTGACACCTGTCTTCACAATACTGCATGACCTGGTCTTTACAAAGCTCCATGCCCTTGTCATCACAATGCGCCATTCCAACTGTCATCGCAAGAATCCTTGAAAATTATTAGACCAATGCTCCATGCCCTTGCATCACAATGCTCCATGCCCTTGTTATCACAATGCTCCATGACCCCTGTCATCACAATGCTCCGTGACTCCAGTCATCACAATGCTTCATGAACTTTGTCATCACAGTTGTCCATGTCCTCGTCATCAACAGTCTCTGTGACCTGTTTAACGACAATGCTCCATGAAGTTTTCATCACAATGCTCTTTGACCCTTGACATCACAATGCTCTATGCCTTTCTCAGCACAATGCTCCATGACCTTTGTCATCACAATGCTCCATGTGCTTGTCAGCACAATGCTCCATGACAGATGTCATCACAATGCACCATGCGCTTGTCATGACAGTGCTCCACAAACTTCTCATCACCATGCTGCATAAAACTTCTCATCACAGTGCTCCATGCACTTCTCATCAAAATGCTCTCTCACCACTGATATCCCAATGCTACATAACTATTGGTCACAATACCCCTTCACCCCTGTCATCACAATGTTCCATGACTCCTGTCATCACAATGATACATGCACTTATAATCACAATGTTCGATGACCCCTGCCATCACAATGTTCCATAACACCTGTCATCAAAATGCACCATGACCCTTTTCATCAAAATGCTCCATGACACCTGACATCACAGTGTTCCATAAAACCTGTCATCAAAATGTTCCATGACATTTTTCATCAAATTGCTCCATGACCCTGTCTTCAAAAAGCTCCCTTCTCACCACAATGCACAATGCCCGTGCCATCAGAATGCTCCATGACCTTTGTCATCACAAATATCCATGACCATTGGCATCACAATGCTACATTTCATTGTTATCACAATGCTCCATGAACTTTTCATCACAATGCTCTTTGACCCTTGTCATAACAATGCTCTATGCATTTCTCAGCAAAATGCTCCATGACCCTTGTCATCACAATGCTCAATACACTTGTCATCAAAATGCACCCTGACACTTGTTGTCTGTATGCTCCTTGAACCCTGTCATGACAAGGCTCCATGTCTTTTTCATCACAATGATCCATGCCCTTTTCATCACAATGCTCCAAGACCCATATAATCAAAATACTCCATGCCCTTGTCATCACAAAGCTCAAGGATGCATGCCATCAAAAAGCTCCTTGGTCTTCTCCTCACAATGCTTCATGCCCTTGTCATCACAATGTTCCAAGACAACTGTAATCACAATGCTCCATGCCCCTTTTCATCAGTATGCTCCATGAGACTTTTCATCACAAGGCAACCATGGTTTTGTCATCACAATGCTCCAGGACCTTGTCATCACAATGCTTCTCGACCTTGTCATGAAAATTTTCAATGGCACTTGTCATCACAATGCACCATTCCAACTGTCATCGCAATAATCCATGAAACTTATTAGACCAATGCTCCATGCCCTCATCATCACAATGCTCCATGCCCTTGTTATCACAATGCTCCATGACCCCTGCCATTACAATGCTCTGTGACTCCAGTCATCACAGTGCTTCATGACCTTTGTCATCACAATGGTCCATGCCCTCGTCATCATCAGTCTCTGTGAGCTTTTTAACCAAAATGATCCATGAACTTTTCATCACAATGCTCTTTGACCCTTGTCATCACAATGCTCTATGCCTTTCTCAGCACAATGCTCCATGCCCCTTGTCATCACAATGCTCCATGCGCTTGTCAGCACAGTGCTCCAAGACACATGTCATCACAACGCTCCATAACCCCTGTCATCACAATGCTCCGTGACTCCAGTCATCACAGTGTTTCATAACGTTTGTCATAACAGTGGTCCATGCCCGTGTCATCACAAGTCTCTGTGACCTTTTTATACACAATCTTCCATGAACATTTCATCACAATTCTCTTTGACCCTTGTCATCACAATGCTCCATGTCTTTGTCAGAACAATGCTCCATGACCATTGTCTTCACAATATGCAACACGCGTTTCATCACAACGGTCCACAACCTTGTCATTGCAATGCTCCATAAACCTTGTAATCACAATGCTCCATGCACTTCTCGTCAAAATGCTCTCTCACCAGAGATATCACAGTGTTCAGTCAATAGTCATCACAATGCTCCCTCACCCCTGTAATCACAATGATCCATGACCCTGTCATCACACTGCTACATTCCTTTATCATCAAAATGTTCCATGAATGCTGACATCACAATGTTCCATAACCCGTGTCATCAAAATGCTCCATGACTCTTTTTGTCCCAAAGCTCCAAGACACCTGACATCGCAATGTTCTATAACCCCTGCCATGAAAATGTTCCATTACACTTTTCATCAAATTGGTGCATGATCCGGTCATCAAAATGCTCCCTGCCCTTCTCATCACAATGCCCCATGCGCTAGTCATAAAAATGCTCCATGACTTGTCATCACAAAGCTCCATGACCCTTGGCATCACAATGCTCCATGTCATTGTCATCACAATGCTCCATGAAAACACTCATTACATTACTCAATGCCCTTGTCATCAGAAGGCTCCATGACACTTGTCATCATAATGCTCGATGCCCTTCTCATCACAATGCTCCATGCCCTTGTCATTACATTCCTGCATGACCCATGTATCATAGTGTTCCGTGCCCTAGTCCTCAAAATGCTTCATGCGCACTCTCATCACAATAATCCATGAAATATTTCAGACCAATATTCCATGCCCTTCTCATCAAAATGCTCCATTACACCTGTCATAACAATGCACCATGACCCCTGCCATCACAATGTTCCACGGCCTAGTCATCACAAGGTTCCATGACACTTGTCATCACAATGCTGAAGACCACTGAAATAACAATGTTCCATGGCCAATATCATCACAATGCTCCATGACCACTGTCATCACAACACTCCATGACAACTGACAACACAATGATCCGGGACTCTTATCATCACATTGCTCCATTCCCTAGTCATCGCAATGCTCCATGACCCATGTCATCACAACACTCCATGAACATTGTCAGCCCAGTGCTCCATGACACTTGTCATCAAAATGATACATGCCCTTGTCATCCCAATGCTCCATGACCCCTGTATTCACAATGCTCCGTGACACTTGTAATCACAGTGCTCAATGACACATGTCATCACAATGCTCCATGCCTTTGTCAGCAAAATGCTACATGGCCTTGTCATTACACTGCTCGATGCGCTTGTCATCACAATACTCCATTTCCATTGTCATCACAATCCTCCATGAACCTTGGGATCACAATCCTTCATGCCCTTGTCGTCACAATGCTCCATGCTCCTTGAAATCAAAATGATCCATGACCTCTCTCATCACAATGTTCCAAACCCTTGTGATCACAGTGTTCCATAACACTTGTCATCACAACGCTCCATGATGCCTGTCATCACAATACTCCATGCCCTTTTCATCACAATGCTCCATGACCTTTGTCATCACAATTCTCAATACACTTGTCATCACAATGCTCCCTGACACTCGTCATCAGAATGCTCCTTGAACCCTGTCATGAAAAGGCTCCATGCCTTTTTCATCACAATGTGCCATGCCGTTTTCTTCACAATGCTCCATGCCATTGTCATCAAAATACTCCACAACTTGTCCTCAGAATGCTCCATGACCCTTGTCATCACAATTCTCCATGCACTTGTCAGCACAATGCTCCCTGACCCTTGTCATCACAATGCTCCAAGCCATTGTCATCACAATGCTCCATTACCTTTGTCATCAGAATCCTCCATGACACTTGGCATCCCAGTGCTCCATGACATTGTCATCACAATGGGCCATTACATATGTCATCACAATGCTCCCTAACACCTGTCTTCACAATACTGCATGACCTGGCCATCACAATGCTCCATGCCCTTGTCATCACAATGTTCCATTCCAACTGTCATCGCAATAATCCCTGAAACTTATTAGACAAATGATCCATTCCCTGGTCATCACAATGCTCCTTGCACTTGTTATCACAATGCTCCATGACCCCTGCCATCACAATGCTCTGTGACTCTAGTCCTCACAATGCTTCATGACCTTTGTCACCACAATGGTCCATGCACTCGTCATCATCAGTCTCTGTGAGCTTTTTAACCAAAATGATCCATGAACTTTTCATCACAATGCTCTTTGACCCTTGTCATCACAATGCTCTATGCCTTTCTCAACACAATGCTCCATGACAATTGTCATCACAATGCTCCATGCGCTTGTCAGCACAATGCTCCATGACACATGTCATCACAAGCTCCATGACCCTTGTCATCACAATGCTCCATGCACTTGTCAGCACAATGCTCATTGACACATGCCATCACAATGCTCCATGACCCCTGTCATCACAATGCTCCGTGACTCCAGTCATCACAATGCTTCATAACGTTTGTCATCACAATGGTCCATGCCCGTGTCATCAAAATGCGCCATTCCAACTGTCATCACAATAATCCATGAAACATATTAGACCAATGTTCCATGCCCTTGTCATCACAATGCTCCATGCCCTTGTTTTCACAATGCTCCATGCACTTGTCAGCACAATGCTCCATGACACATGTCATCACAATACTCCATGACTCCTGTCATCACAATGCTCCGTGACTCCAGTCATCTCAATGCTTCAAAACGTTTGTCATCACAATGGTCCATTCCCGCGTCATGACAAGACTCTGTGACATTTGTAACCAAAATGCTCCATGAACATTTCATCACAATTCTCTGTGACCTTTGTCATCACAATGCTCCATGTCCTTGTCAGAACAATGCTTCATGACCATTGTCTTCACAATGTTCCACGCGCACTTCATCACAATGGTCCTCAACTTTGTCATTGCAATGCTCCATAAAACTTGTAATCACAATGATCCATGCACTTGTCATCAAAATGCTCTCTCGCCAGAGATATCAAAGTGTTCCATCTCTAGTCATCACAATACTCCCTCACCACTGTAATCACAATGCTCCATTACACTGTCATCACACAGCTACCTTCCCTTATCATCACAATGTTCCATGACCCATGACATCAAAATGCTCCATGACCCTTTTCATCCCAAAGCTCCAAGAACCCTGACATCATAATGATCTATAACCCCTGCTATCAAAATATTCCATTACACTTTTAATCAAATTGCTGCATGAACCTGTCATCAGAATGCTCCCTGCCCTTCTCATCAGAATGCACCATGACCTTGTCATCAAAATGCTCCATGTCTTGTCATCACAAAGCTCCATATCATTATCATCACAAAGCTCCATGAAACCTCTCATCACATTGCTCCATGCCCTTGTCATCACAAAGCTCCAGGACACATGTCATCACAATGCTCGATGTCCTTCTCATCACAATGCTCCATGTCCTTGTAATTACAATCCTGCATGACCCATGTATCATAGTGTTCCATACCCTTGTCATTACAATGCTCCATGCCCACTCTCATCACAATAATCCATGAAACATTTCAGACCAATGTTCCATGCCCTTCTCATCACAATGCTCCATTACCCCTGTCATTACAATGCACCATGATACCTGCCATCACAGAGTTCCACGGCCTGGTCATCACAAGGTTCCATGACACTTGTCATTACAATGATGGAGACCCATGTAATCACAATGCTCCATGCACTTGTCATTACAAAGCTCCTTGACGCATGTCATCAGAAAGTTCCACGGCCTTCTCATCACAATGCTCCATGCCCTTGTCATCACAATGCTCCAAGACCCCTGTAAACACAATGCTCTATGCCCCTTTTCATCTCAATGCTCCATGAACCCTGTCATCACAATGCACCATGCCCATCATCATAATGCTTCAGGCAATTGTCATCACAATGAAATCAATATTCTCCATGACCTGTGTCATCATAATGCTCAAAACTCTTGTGATCACAATGTTCCATAACACTTATCATCACAACACGCCATGACGCTCATCATCACAATTATCCATGGTCTTCTCATCACAATTCTCCATTATCATTGTCATCACAATGCGCAATACACATGTCATCACAATGCTCCCTGACACTTGTCGTCAGTATGCTCCTTGAACCCTGTAATGACAAGGCTCCATGCCTTTTTCATCACAATAATCCATGACCTTTTCATCACAATGCTCCAAGATCCCTGTAATCACAATGTTCCATGCCCTTGTCATCAGAAAGCTCCATGACGCTTATCAGAATGTTTCATGGCCTTCTCATCGCAATACTCCATGCCCTTGTCATCACAATGCTCCAAGACCCCTGTAATCACAATGCACCATGCCCCTTTTCATCAGAATGCTCCATGAAACTTGTCATCACAAGTCTCCATGGTCTTCTCATCACAATGCTCCAGGACCTTGTCATCACCATGCTCCATTCCCTTGTCATCACAATGCTCCATGACCCCTGTCATCACAATAGTCCATGAACATTTTCAGCCCAATGCTCAACGACCTGCTCATCACAATGCTCCATGGCCAATATCATCACAATGCTCTATGACCACTGTCATCACAACACTCCATGACAACTGACAACAAAATGATTTGGGACTCTTTTCATCACAATGTTCCAAGACTCCTGTAATCACAATGCTCTATGCCCCTTTTCATCAGTATGCTCCATGATAATTCTCATCACAAGGCTCCATGGTTTGTCACCACAATGCTCCAGGACCTTGTCATCACAATGCTCCATTATATTTCTCATCACAATCCTCCATTACATTTGGCATCACAATGCTCCATGCCATTGTCATCGCAATGGACCATGACATATGTCATCACAATGCTCCCTGACACCTGTCTTCACAATACTCCATGACCTTCTCATCACAATGCTCCATGCCCTTGTCATCACAATGCACCATGCCCACTGTCATCACAATAATCTATGAAACTTGTCAGACCAATGCTCCATGCCCTTGTCCTCACAATGCTCCATGACCCCTGTCATCACAGCACTCCATGACTCCAGTCATCACAATGCTTCATAACGTTTGTCATCACAATGTTCTATGCCCGACTCATCACAATGTTCCATGCCCGACTCATCACAAGGCTCTGTGACCTTTGTAACCACAATGTTCCATGAACTTTTCATCACAATTCTCTGTGACACTTATCAACACAATGCTGCATGTCTTTGTCAGAACAGTGCTCCATTACACATGTCATCACAATGCACCATGCACTTGTCATCACAGTGTTCCACAATCTTTTTATCACAATGCTCCATAAACCTTGTCATCACAATGCTCCATGCACTTCTCATCAAAATGCTCTCTCACCACAGATATCACAATGTTACATCACTATTCGTCACAATAATCCCTCAACCCTGTTATCACAATATTCCATGACTCCTGTCATCACAATGCTACATGCACTTATCATCACATTGTTCGATGACCCCTGACATCACAGTGTTCCATAACCACTGTCATCAAAATGCTCCATGACCCTTTTCATTCCAAAGATCCAAGACCACTGACATCACATTGTTCTATAACCACTGCCATCAAAATGTTCCATTACACATTTCATCAAATTTCTGCATGACCTGGTCATCAAAATGCTCCGTGCCCTTCTCATCACAACGCACCGTGCCCTTGTCATCAAAATGCTCCAAGGCTTGTCATCACAAATCTCCATGAGCCTTGGCATCACAATGCTCCATGTCATTGTCATCACAATGCTCCTTGAATAATCTCATCACATTGCTCAATGCCCTTGTCATCACAAAGCTCCATGAAACTTGTCATCACAATGCTCGATGCCCTTCTCATCACAATGCTCCATGCCCTTGTCATCACAGCGCTCCAGGACGCATGTGATCAGAATGCTCCTTGGCCTTCTCATTCACGATGCTCCATGCCATTGTCATCACAATGCGCCAAGACTCCTGTAATCACAATGCTCCATGCCCCTTCTCATCTCAATGATCCATGAATCCTGGCATCACAATGCACCATGCCCATCATCATAATGCTTCATGCTATTGTCATCACAATGAAATCAAAATGCTCCATGACCTCTGTCATCACAATGCTCCAAATCCTTGTGATCAAAATGTTCCATAACACTTATCATCACAATGCCCCATGATGCTCATCATCACAATTATCCATGGTCTTCTCATCACAATGCTCCATGACCTTTGTCATCACAATGCTCAATACCCTTGTCATCACAATGTTCCCTGACACTTGTCGTCAGTATGATCCTTGAACCCTGTCATGACAAGACTCCATGCAATTTTCATCACAATGTCCCATGCCCTTGTCATCACAGAGCTCCATGATTCATGTCATCAGAATGCTCCATAGCCTTCTCATCCCAATCCTCAATGCCCTTGTCATCACAATGCTCCAAGACCCCTGTAATCACAATGCTCCATGCCCCTTTTCATCAGAATGTTCCATGAGACTTGTCATCACAAGGCTCCACGGTCTTCTCATTACAATGTTCCAGTACGTTGTCATCACAATGCTCCATGACGTCTCTCATCACAATACTCCATGACGTCTCTCATCACAATACTCCATGAACATTTTCATCCCAATGCTCCATGACCTTCTCATCACAATGCTTCATGACCCCTGTCATCACAATGATCCATGACACCTGTCATCACAATGCTCCATGAACCCTGACAACACAATGATCCGGAACTCTTGTCATCAAAATGCTCCATGCACTTGTCATCACAATACTCCATGACCCTTGGGATCACATTGCTTCATGCCTTTCTCATCTCTCTCTTGCCTTTCTGGTTTTTACAGATTTTCGGATGTCCCTTTTGACCGGTGGGAAGTGACAATTCTTTATAGTGTGGATTTGCATTGCACGCTTGCTTGATTGGCCAAAAAGGGGGTATGCATTTTCTCCTGAATATATTCAGGAGAAAAGGCATACGCCGTTTTTGGCCAAGTGCATCATTGTCGAAGTTGTGATGCTTTTCCTGTGCTTTAAAGGCGATTCCACTTTACCTCTTGAAATATGTTTTGTACAATTCTGCCTCATTTTCAAGTCTGATTTGTTACATTCCCTCAACAGATTTTTGGAAGAGAGTTATCCTTTATAACTCTGCAGTTTTGTGAATTGCTGTTCCCCTGAGCTCCAATTTTCAAATCCCATTTTTGGGAGCTGACCGCAAATCCACAATTTTGCTTGAGGATCTATAATGGTTCCAGGGGTGGCTATAATGGTTCCCTGTGGGTGGCTGAGGCTTTGGTTAATTCTTCTTCCTGACGTGAATTTAGAGTGACATGTGCCCGTCCAAATGCCTACATCTACTCTCTGATTGGTTCTCCCTCTTCCCTTTCATCCTCTGCACAATTAGCAAACTGTGCGAACCAGGAGGTTATAGGGGCTGGCTCTCCTAAGTTGGGAGATTGATAGTAAAGCAGTTTGAATGCCAAACTGGAGCACAAGGAGAGGAAAAATTAGGAGACATTTAGAAACATTTCACCATCACAGGGTGTCCATTCTCTAGGTTTCCCATACATGTTATAACTGTAGTGATATTCCCTTCTACCTGGAGATTTGGGACCCATGTTATGGTGGCATGCATTGATACTTTATAGGGTCTGCATTTTCTCTCCCAATCTCACCAGTCCTCTCAGTCCCAAGTGTCCAGCCTTATGTCTCATCCAGCTGTCTTTGCAGATAGGGTCATTCTAGGTTTCATCAGAACCCCTGAAGGAATTGTGTAAGAATTTCGCTGTTTTTTTGTTTTGTTTTTGAAATTCATTTTTATAATGAGGTTGAGCTGATTTTCACTGACCAGTTTATGCCGGTCTAGACATACTTGATTCCCTTACGGAGACATATAAGTACATAGGTTTTAAGATTCTTACTAGTCAGATATATTCCTCTGCGGGGAATAGGTGTTTTGAGTCCCGTTCACTGAGGAAGGTGTAGGTCTCGTCTATTCTCTATTTGGTTTATGGGATGGTACCTGTGCTAATATCAAACTCTGGTTTTATGCATCACCCCACCTCTCCTTTCCCATTAAACAGGCATAAGAGTGTTTTCTAAATGTGAGACTCTGTTCTCTTTCTTAATTCAGTTCATGTGTTGTGATGTTGACATTCCCTCTGTAAGTGATATCTTATGAATAGATTCTTTTTCTGTGTGACTAATTTCACTTAGAATCATCATACCTAAATCCACTCTTTATGCTGCTACTGGCCTTATGACATTGATTTCACGTCTGAGTTATATTCCATTGTACAAAATTACCACAAGTTATTTATGCATTTCTCTTTTTCCTGGGATATTTTAGATGTACCAAAGTTGAGGTTCTTGTATGCAGAGCAGCCCTAAACTTTGGGGAGCCTGTGTCTTGTCGATATTTAGTCTTCCCAAGGTATATGTCCATGAGTTGAAGTCCCCTTTGCTCGGGGACTTTGTATTTAAATGTTTTAGGAAACAGCATACACTTCTTCAGAGTGGCTTTTGGATATTTATACCCCACCCATCAGCGTGACTAGTCTCCCTGTTTTCCATGGCCTCTCCTGCATTTCTGGTTTGTACACATTTTTTGGATTGCCTTTCTGAGCAGTGGAAATTGAGACTTCTTTGTTGTGAGGATTTGCATTTCCCGCTTGCTTGGTTGGCCAAAAACTCTGTATGTGTTTTTTTCCTGAAGATATTCACGAAAAAAAGCCATACACCCTTTTGCCCAACTGCATCATTTGAGAAATTCTGCTGCTTTTCATATGCTTTAAATGTGAGTACAATCTACCTTTTGAAATATGTTTCCTGCAATTCTGCCTCTCATTCAGATCCTCTTTGTTGTCTTACCTGAATATATTTTTGGACGTTGGTTATCATTTATATCTTTGCAGATCTTTGAATTGTCTGCTCCTGAGCTCCATTTTGCAACTCGCTTTTATTGTGAGCTGACCGCCAAACCATTGGATTGCTTCTGGCCCTATTCTGCTTCTGAGGAGGCAGGCTGAGCCTTTGGTAAATTCTTCTTCCTAATGGGAAATTAGAGTGACATGTGCCTGTCAAAACTCCTACAGCTAATCTCTCATTGGTTCCCCCATTCCCATTTATCCTCTGCACAAATTGCAAACTGTGTGAAACAGGAGGTTAAAGGTGCTGATTCTCCAAGTGGGGAGATTTTTAGTAATGTGGCTGGAATGGAGAACCCCAGCACCAGGAGATCAGAAATGAGGTGCATTTTAGACACCATTCCTGAGCACACGGTGTACATTCATCTCGGTTTCTCAGGCATGTTTTCGCTGTCAGAAGATTCCCTTGAACCTGCCGATTTGGGACCCATGGAATGGGTACCAGGCAGTATTACTTTAAAAGGTCTGCATTTCCTCACCCAGCCTCTCTAACATCTCTTAGCGTGCATAGCTTCCAGCCTTATATATCATCCTGCTGTGGGTCTACATGTGTTCAATCCATGTTACATCGTAGCCCTTCAACAAAAGTTGTAAGAATTTTTGTATGTCTCACTGTTTTTATAAATATTTTTAAATTTATTTTATATTGGTTACAGCTGATTTTCAAAGCTCTGTTTTTTTGCTGCTGTACATCCACTTGATTCATGTACTGTGAGAGAACAATAAATTCTTTTTCAGATGCTTACGAGTCATATGTATTATTGTCCAGTGACTTGAGTGGGCTGAGTGCAGTTCTTTGAGGTACCGTGTAGGCCTTGTCAGTTATTCAATTTGGTACGTGGAATGGTATCTTTGCTAATTTCAACCTCCTGGATAATACCACACCATTCCCCACCTTTCCCATTTAGCAGCCTTATGTCTATTTTCTACATATTTGACTATGTTTCTGTTTTGTAGTTTATTTCATGTGTAGCCATTTTTGATTCCACCTTTAAGTGACATCTTATGATATGTGTCTCTTTCTTTCTGACATATGTTACCTAGAATGATCGTATGTAACTCCTCCAGAGTTGTTCCAACTGGCCTTATTTCATTGATTTCTGGATGAGTAATATTCTACTCTACATAAGCACCCCAACTCTTTTATCCATTTTATCTTTCCAGGGACATTTAGGTTATATCCATGTGGAGGCCCTTTTTAACAGAGAGGTGGTAAACGTTGGCGTGCCTGTTTTCTGTCCATTTCTGGTTTTCCCAAGGTATACGCCCATGAGTGCAAGTGCCCTATGCTCTGTAGCTCATCTTTTAGATGTTTTAGCAAACACAATACACTTCTCCAGAGTGGCCGTTGGCAAATTACATTTCCACTATCAGCCTCACAGGGCTCCCTTTTCTCCTCGCCCTGTCCTGCATTTCTGGTGTTTACACATTATGTGCATGGCCCTTCTGACTGATGTAAAGTGATACATTTTGTAGTATTGATTTCCAGTGCCCACCTGTTTGGTTGGATAAAAAGTGTGTATGGCCTTTACTTGAATATATTCAGAAAAAATGCATACGCCCTTTTGGGCCAACTGCATCATTGGCGATGTTCAGCCCATTTTCTTGTGCTTTAATGGGGAGTCCTTTCTACCTCTTCAAATCTGTTTCCTGCAACTCTCCCTTGCATACAACTCCTTTTCTGTGACTTACCTCAAGACATTTTTTGATGATAGATATTTTCAACTCTGCAGTTTCATGAATTTTAGTGCCCCTGAGTTCCATTTTTCAACTTGTGTTTTTGGAAACTGGACACAAAACAGCGGGATTTCCACTAGACATATTCTGTTTCCGTGGGCAATTCTAGCCTTTGATGAATTTGTCTTCCGGATTGGAAATTAGAGTGGCATGTGCCTGTCCGAACACCTAAGACTTGTCTCTAAATTTTTCTCATCCTTCCGCTTCATCCTCTGGACAAATTCCAAACTGTGTGCAACAGGATGTTGACGGTGCTGATATCCCCAAGTGAGGAAATTGTTAGGAAAGATGCTGTAGGGGTGAACCCGAGCACCAGGCGATGAGGAGATGAGGTGCCTTTTCCAAACTCTTTCCGATCAAACGGTGTACCATCCTCTAGGTGTGACAGGCATGTTTTAGCTGTAGGAAGGGTCCCGTGCATGGAAGGAGAACACCAGGGATTTTTCCAAATCAGTGCCTCCCCGAACCCCAAACTGGGGAATTTTTAAGCTACGGCTACACGTATGTCCATTAAGGGCCTTGGGAAATAGGCAGAGCCCAAACTTTAGATGATTGAAATCTTCAGGTTCAGAAGCGCTCACCATCGGCCTTGCTTAGGTTACATTTTATCTGTCATTGATAGATGATGTCAATAAAAAATATTGATTCTTTTTCAGATTATTTCCCCTTATAGGTTATTGCAAAATATTCAGTGTAGTTCCCTGTGCTATACAGTAGTTCCTTGTTGATGATCTATTTTATACATAGCAGTGTGTATGTGTTAATCCCAAACTGTTAATTTATCCCTTGTCCTACCTTTCCCCTTTGGTAATAATAAATTATAAGATTTTATACTTCTCAGAAATGGGGGAGCTGAAAGAGAGGTATCCTTTTCAATGGAAAAGCATTCAAAACAAGATTGAAGCTTCAGCCAAGAGTATTTGATGTACATCCATGGAAATAAATCACTTCATTTCTCTAATGTTGACCTGACAAATAAGACAGACGTCTTCACTCAACTTGCTTATAGTAAAGTGATGGAAATATCAAATGTAAGTCTTAGAAACATCTTATTTTACCCGAGCATTATACACTGCTCTATGTTAACTACAGTTTGGCTCACACATCTGTTCATTGAAGTTACAAGGTTCTCAATATCTGTTACTGATCCTCCAGAGTTGACCCCAACAGGAGTCCCCGTGCCCAGTGTCATTGGAGCCAACAGATCAAGACTGAGTTTTGTTCAGAAGCAAAGGAAACATTATTTTGAAAACAGAATGGAGAGGTGAGAGCGTGCACGCCCCCATGGGCTGTGGGCTGGACTGCTGTGTAGGGATCCCAGCAGCGTCAGTGGGAGGGAGGGGATGGAGCTCTCGAGGGCTGGGTTGGCTGCAGCTCAGGCACTGAGCCTCAGAGTCTGCATGGGACCCCGCTAGCTGAGGTTTCGACCCAGCCATTCTGCACTAGGAAATCGGGTCTGAAGTGCCGGGTGTGGGACCTCTGCATACGGAACCCTAGACGCACGTGAATTAGACAAAGCACAAAGGAAAAACATGTTAGACTTTATTTTATTGCTCAGATTCTCTTTTTATCTCCCAGGAATTTTTAATGAACGTTGCCAGAGACGAACCACTCCTCTGCTTTTTGTTCCATTCCTCATTCTTGGGGTGTTGAGGGTGCAGACCCCTCTTTTGTAACTGCTTCATGCTGTGGTGGGAGACCTGATACCTGGGGGGAGGGGCAAAACGTCTCCCCACCAGCCTCCAGGTGAGGTTGATTGTCCCAAGGCCTCCTGCCTCACTTCTCGTCCGCATGAGCACCAGCATTGGAAGTGTTATAGATTCTAATGACCTTTAAGGGTCCAGAAAAGAGATGTGCATAGATGCTAAGGTGGCAGGTTTCACCCCACCCCACATTTGTTTGGCGACCTTAGGCTGACGGTTTTTGCCAGCCTAGATGCTCTGACCAGTAGTCTGTGCTTTCTTTAATTAGGTCCCTGAATTAATGTACAAACAGCACCATGTGTCAGAGCCCTGCCCGCACAACTCCCAGACAGTCCAGGGTCAGTGGTGATCCAGGACCATGACGTCCACTGAGTCAACGGCTTTTAGAAGTAGCCAGCAGTCCAGCCGGTCATATTGGCCACCATCACCGCAGTGTCTGTAGGGTTTTCTACTGTGAAAGCGTGATATACGTTTCCCCAGCCAAGCTTATTAGCTCCCCTCTGGGTGCAGTAAGTCCTGCAAGCAGTAGTCTGCTCTTTCGGGGCACAGTCTTCTTGTTTTCTGAGAGAAACTCCAGGTCAAGTGATGGTCACATGAGTAATCTTGGGGGCCCATTGCCCCCGTTTGTCTCTCTAGAGGTTGGAGTTGGAGGGCCTCCTCACTCGAGGTCAGTGTGTCCACAGAGCGACCCCTGCAACTTCAGGGCATGATGGGTGGTTAGGATCATCACGTGGGGTCCTTTTCCATTAGGAGGGAGCTGGCCTTGTGGGCTGTTGATTTCCAGCTTTTTAGATACCCCAGTATCCTGGCCTTATGAGTCGGTGGGCAAAGCCCTTGGTGACCATAGTTTATCATACCTGAAGGGCATTCTTGTGTTGCTCCATTTCAAGTGGTCCCAGTTTTTGCACTAAGGATCCAAGGGCGATTAACCTTTGACCGGGTATGTAATGGTCAAAGGGTTTAGCTAAATTAGCGAGTTCCTGGGCAAGGATCTGAATTTACTGCTCTTTCCATTCTTGAAAGGCTGCTTCTGGATTCTATTCAAAAGGATCATCATCTTTTCGTGTCAGTGTTTCATGTAGAGGCCCAGCTATTAGACTGTAGTTAGGGATCCAGATGCAGAAAACCTTGGCCTCCCCAGGAACCGCTAAGCTGTCTTCTAGTTTTAGAAGAGGTAAGGCTGCAAATGGCTTCTTCCCTATCCTGGGATGCGTTTCTCCGAATATCTGTGAGAATGAAGCCCAGGCATGTCACCTGAGCCTGTGATATTTGAGCCTTTTTCTTGGACACCTTCTATCCTTTCTTGGCTAGGTAGTTCCGAGGCGTCTTTAGTAGGCCTGGCGATGAGAATGTCATCTGCATATTGAAGGAGGGTTCCCTTTTACAGAGGTAGAACTTTTAGGTCTTTAGAGGACATTTCCCTAATGATGGTGTGGGGATTTTTGTACCATTGGGGCAGGACGGCCCAGCATTATTGCTTGTGTTGCATGTTGTGTCCTGCCACTCACAAGCCAAAAATTCTTGTGACTCTGAGATGAATGGAATACAGAAGAAGGCATCATTGAAGTCTAATACAGAATGCCATGGCCTGGTGGATGGTAGAATGAGCAGCAGGGTGTAGGAAATAGGAGCTACTGGATGTATATCCTCGGTGGCTTCACTGACTGTCCTGATATCCTTTACCAGGTCTCCAGCAGCCCATGGGGCTCTCGTGGTCAGGCCAATCCCAGGATATGGAGCTCACCTGGGCTGCACGCCCCACCCCACAGCCCACGGGGCTCTCGTGTTCAAGTCCCTCCAGGGTATGGAGCTCACCTGTGCAGCTACCCAGCAGCCCATGGGGCTATCATAGTCAGGCCCTTCCCAGGATACGGAACTCCCCTGGGCAGGTACCCCAGCAGGGCTGGACACACAGGAATTGTGCACATAACCCAACTTGCAGAGAACCCCCAGCTCACCTGTGGCTCACAGCTGACACAGAACACCTCAGAGCAGGACTTGAACTAACAAACAGCAGCTCTGACAGGTCTGTGACCCTGGCTATCACTCTGTGCAGCCTCTCTCTGCCTGGTCTTCCAGACACTTCCACTGCAGCCAGGGCACCAGGCCTCTGTCTCCACCCACCATCACTCCTCTCCCTGACTCCTGGGTTCCTCTCAATAGGATACAGTCTTCTTGAAGTTGTTTTCCACTCATGGACCAGATAAAATGATAAGAAAACAAGCCGCAGCTGCAGCCCCTTGTCTATCCTGACTCTCAAGAGCCCACACCTGTTCCTTGAGACTGGCCCATTTTGCAAGGTTCATTTTCTGCAAATGTGAGCCCCTGAGGGGAGAGGATCGGCCTATTTGGGCAGCCTGACACTGCCTGCCAGCCCCCTACCAATGTGTGCCAGGGTTGAGGTCAATATAAACAACTCTCCAGTCAACAAGAGCCCTTGTAGCTGTGCGTGACACCATATTCTCTGCCCCATCATCTGTGTCGGGGCTGCGGTGGTGGGAGGGAGTGAGGGGCCGTGGCTTTGTGGGTGGCCCAGTGTGAGTGGGGCTCTGCTGGACTTTCTGCAGGAGTTGCCAGGCTGCCACCTGCTAAAGAAGAGGATGTGTCACACATACCTGCCGCTGGAAATTCTCCCCAGGCAGAGGTGAGGAAGTAAAAATGCAGTGGGGGCCGTGGCAGGAGGAGTATCTCAGGCAGGGAAATGGAAAGCTTCCAGAAGAGCATCTGGGGCCAGGACCATCCTGGCTGGCCTTCAGGCACAAATTCGGCCTGCGTGCTGTCGCTGGTGTGGCTCCACAGCCCTTCCTCTAGGCTTGCAAGTGCTTGTACCTATTCAGGTGTTTTACCTGGAAAGGGTGGGAAGAGTTCAGCTGCAGCAGGACTGGGGCTCAGCTCACATTTACTCACAGACGCCTCGACACAGTCCCCCAGCTTTGCAATGAGGATGCTCCTTGTCGGGGGGAGTGCTGCTGAGTGCATGGGAGACGATTTCCCACCTTTGACCAACTTAAGAATTTTTTACCACTGGAGCAAGTGCCCTGATACGATTTTCCTCTGTATTACTGGTGGGTTCTGTTTTTTTTTTTTCTTTTTTTCTTTTTGATTCAAGGTAGATTTTATTTATTCCTCTTTTTTTTAATTTGGAGATATAAACATGGAAATAATGCATTAATATAAAGACATCTATGTGAAGGGAAAAACTTTTTTTCTGTTTTCTTTTATTAAATGCTATTTATTTTTATTTTTTTAAATTTATTTCTTTTATACAGCAGGTTCTTATTGGATATCTATTTTATACATATAAGTGTGCACATGTGAATCCCAGTCTCCCAATTCATCCCACCACCACCCTCACATGGCGTTCCCCCCTTGGTGTCCATATGTTTGTTCTCTACATCTGTGTCTCTATCTCTGCCCTGCAAACTGGTTCATCTGTTCCATTTTTCTAGGTTCCGCATATATGCATTAATATACAATATTTGTTTTTCTCTTTCTGACTTACTTCACTCTGTATGACAGTCTCTAGATCCATCAAGGTGTCTACAAATGACCCAATTTCATTCCTATGTATGGCTGAGTAATATTCCATTGTATATATGTACCACATCTTTATCCATTCGTCTGTCTGTGGGCACTTAGGTTGCTTTCATTACCTGGCTATTGTAAAGAGTGCTGCAATGAACATTGTGGTGAATGTGTCTTTTTGATTTATGGTTTTCTCTGGGTATATGTCCAGTAGTGGGATTGCTGGATTATATGGTAATTCTATTTTTAGTTTTTTAAGGAACCTCCATACTGTTCTCCATAGAGACTGTATCAATTTACATTCCCAAAAATAGTGGAAGAAGTTTCCTTTTCTGCACACCCTCTCCAGCATTTGTTGTTTGTAGATTCTCTGTTGATGCCCATTCTAACAGGTGTGACGTGACACCTCATTGTAGTTTCCATTTCCATTTCTCTAATAATTAGTGATGTTGAGCAGATTTTCATGTGCGTACTGGCCATCTCTATGTCTTCTTGGAAGAAATGTCTATTTAGATCTTTTTCCATTTTTGTATTGGATTGTTTGTTTTATTAATATTGAGCTGTATGACCTGTTTATATATATTGGAGATTAATCATTTGTCCATTGATTCGTTTGCAAATATTTTCTGCCATTCTGAGTGTTGTCTTTTTGTCTTGTTTGTAGTTTCCTTTGCTTTGCAAAAGCTTTTAAGTTTCATTAGGTCCCATCGGTTTAGTTTTCTTTTTTTATTTCATTACTATAGGAGGTGGATCAAAAAAGATCTTGCTGTGATTTACGTCAGAGCATCCTTCGTAAGTTTTCCTCTCAGAGTTTTATACTGTTCGGTCTTACATTAAGGTCTCTAATCCATTTTGAACATATTTTTATGTATGGTGTTGGGGAGTGTTCTAATTTCATTCTTTTACATGTAGCTGTCCATATTTCCCAGCAGCAATGATTGAGGAAACTGTCTTATCTCCATTGTATAGTCTTGCTTCCTTTGTCATAGTTTAGTTGACCATAGGTGTGTAGGTTTATCCCTGGGTTTTCTGTTTTTTTTTTTTTTCTTTTACACGTTTGTTGGAGTATAATTGATTTACAATGGAGTGTTCGTTTCTGCTGTATAACAAAGTGAATCATCTATACATATACAAATATCACCAGATCCCCTCCCTCTTGCATCTCCCTCCTACACTCCATATCCCACCCCTTTATGTGGTCACAAAGCACCGAGCTGATCTCCCTGTTCTATGTGGCTGCTTCCCAGTAGCTATCCGTGTTACATTTGGTAACGTATTTATGTCCATGCCACTCTCTCACTTCGTCCCATCTTAACCATCCGCCTTCCAGTGTCCTCAAGTCCTTTCTCTATGTCTGTGTCCTTAATCCTGTCCTGCCACTAGGTTCTTCAAAATTTTTTTTTCCTTCATTAGATTCCGTATATCTCTGTTAACATACAGTATTTGTTTTTCCCTTTCTGACTTACTTCACTGTGTAGGACAGATTCTAAGTCCATCCACCTCAGTACAAATAACTCAGTTTTGCTTCTTTTTATGGCTGAGTAATATTCCATTGTATATATGTGCCAGATCTTCTTTATGCATTCATCAGTCGATGGACACTTAGGTTGCTTCCATGTCCTGACTATTGTAAATAGAGCTGCAATGAACATTTTTGTACATAACTCTTTTTGAATTATGGTTTTCACAAGGCAAATGCCCAGTAGTTGGATTGTTGTGTCGTATGGTACTTCTATTGTTAGTTATTTAAAGGAACCTCCGTACTGTTCTCCCTAGTGCCCATATCAATTTACATTCCCACCCACAGTGCAAGTGTGTTCCCTTTTCTCCAATAAAGGCCTCTCCAGCATTTATTGTTTTGTAGATTTTTTTGATGATTGCCACTCTGACTGCTGTGAGGTGATACCTCAGGGTAGTTTTGATTTGCATTTCTCTAATGATTAGTAATGTTCAACATCCTTTCATGTGTTTCTTGGTAATCTGTATATCTTCTTTGGATAAATGTCTATTTAGGTCTTCTGCCCGTTTTTGGATTGGGTTGTTTGTTTTTGTGATATTCAGCTACATGAGGTGCTTGTAAAGTTTGGAGATTAATCCTTTGTCAATTGCTTCATTTGAAAATATTTTCTCCCATTCTGAGGGTTGTTTTTGCATCTTGTTTATGTTTTCCTGTACTATGTGAAAGCTTTTAAGTTTCATTAGGTCCCATTTGTTAATTTCTGTTTTTATTTCCATTTCTCTAGGAGGTGGGTCAAAAAGGATCTTGCTGTCATTTATGTCATAGAGTGTTCTGCCTATGGTTCCCTCAAAGTGTTTTATAGTGTCTGGTCTTATATTTAGATCTCTAATCAATTTAGAGTTTATTTTTGTGTATGGTGTTATGGAGTGTTCTAATTTCATTCTTTTATGTGTAGGGGTCCAGTTTTCCCAGCACCAATTACTGAAGAGACTGTCTTTTCTCCATTGTATATCCTTAGCTCCTTTGTCATAGATGAGATAGCCATAGGTATGTAGGTTTATCTCTGGGCTTTCTGTCCTGTTCCATTGATCTGTGTTTATGCCAATCTACATACACTTGATTCCATTATGGAGACATATAAATACATAGGTTTCAAGGTTATTACCAGTCAGATATATTCCTCTTCAGTGAATAGGGTGTTTTGTGTCCAGTTCATTGAGAAAGGAGTAGGTCTTGTCTATTACATATTTGGTATATGGAATGGGATCTGTGCTAATTTCAAACTCTGCTGTTACACATCACCCCACGTCACCTTTCCACTTAAGGAGGAATAAGTGTGTTTTCTAAATGTGTAACTCTGTTCACATTTGAAATTCAGTTCATGTGTAGCAATGTTTACATTCCCTCTATAAGTGATATATTACAATAAGTTTCTTTTTTCTTTGTGGCTCATTTCACTTAGCATCATCGTACCTAAAGCCACTCATTATGCTGCTATTGGCCTTATGACATTGATTTTATGTCTGAGTGACATTCCATTGTATATAAGTACCACAACATCTATATCTATTTTTTTTTCCTTTCCTGGGATATTTAAAGTGTACCAAAGTCGAGGTTCTTGTAAACAGAGCAGCCCTAAAGTTTGGGCTGGCTGTGTGTTGTGGATTTTTAGTTTTCCCATAATACACGCCCATGAGTGGAAGTGTGCTATGCTCTGTAGCTCTGTTTTAAAAAACAACATACAGTTCTCCAGAGAGGCTGTTGGCAATTTACATCCGGTCCATCAGCATAACCAGGCTCCCTTTTCTCCATGGCCTGTCCTGCATTTGTGGTTTTTACACTATTTGCAGATGGCCCTTTTGACTGGAGGTAAGGGACACTTCTATGTAGTGTGGATTTGCAATGCCTGATGGCTTGCTTAGCCAAAAAGGGCGTATGCATTTTTTCCCGAATATATTCAAGAAAATATACATACTCCCTTTTCGGCCAAGGGCAACATTGTCGAAGTTCTGTCGGTTTTCATGTGCTTTAAAGATGACTCCAATCTACGTCTTGAAATCTGTTTCCTTCAATTCTGCCTTGCATTCAAATCCTCTTCACTGCCTTTCCTCAATATATTTCTGGATGATAGTTGTCCTTTATAACTCTGCAAGTTTGTGAATTGCTGTGCCCCTGATTTCCATTTTTCAACTCGCCTATTTGTGAGCTGGCTGCAATACCGCAGGATGGCTGTAGGCCCTAGTCTGGTTCCGGGGCGTCAGGCTGAGCCTTTGGTTATTTCTTCTTCCTGATGGGAAACTAGAGTGACATGTGCTCATCCAAACACCTACAGCTAATCTCTCATTTGTTTCCCCTCTTCCTGTTCATCCTCTGCATAATTTGCAAACTGTGCATAACAGGAAGGTAAAGGTGCTGAAACTCCAAGCCGGGAGATTTTTAGTAATGCAGATGGAATGACGAAGCCGAGCACGACAAAAGGAAAAATGAGGTACCTTTTAGAAAACTTTCCCAATTACATAGTGTACCATCCACTGGGTTTCCCATGCATGCTTTAACTGTAGGAAGATTCCCTTAAACCTGGAGAGTTGGGACCACTAGAATGGGTAGTACACAGTATTGCTCTAAGTCGTGTTCTTTTGCTCACACAAACTCAACAATCTTGTCAGCCTCAAGTGTCCAGTTTTATGTCTCATCCAGCTGTGGGTGTAAAGGTGGACAATCCAGGTTGCAACAAAGGCCCTGAACGTAATTCTTAAGGCTTTCTCTCTGTTTCACTGTTTTTTTGTTTTGTTTTGTTTTGTTTTTATTTTTATTTATTTTATATTTTTTTATTTTTTATTTTTTTGCTTTATAGCAAATTTAATCAGTTATACATATACATATGTTCCCATATCCCCTCCCTTTTGCGTCTCCCTCCCACCCTCCCTATCCCACCCCTCCATGCAGTCACAAAGCACGGAGCTGATCTCCCTGTGCTATGCGCCTGCTTCCCACTAGCTATCTACCTTACGTTTGGTAGTGTATATATGTCCATGCCGCTCTTTCACTTTGTCACAGCTTACCCTTCCCCCTCCCCATATCCTCAAGTCCATTCTCTAGTAGGTCTGTGTCTTTATTCCTGTCTTACTCCTATGTTCTTCATGACAATTTTTTTTCTTAAATTCCATATATATGTGTCAGCATACAGTATTTGTCTTTCTCTTTCTGACTTACTTCACTCTGTATGACAGACTGTAGGTCCATCCACCTCTTTACAAATAGCTCAATTTCATTTCTTTTTATGGCTGAGTAATAGTCCATTGTATATATGTGCCACATCTTCTTTACCCATTCATCTGATGATGGACACTTAGGTTGTTTCCATCTCTGGGCTATTGTAAATAGGGCTGCTATGAACATTTTGGTACATGTCTCTTTTTGAATTATGGTTTTCTCAGGGTATATGCCCAGTAGTGGGATTGCTGGGTCATATGGTAGTTCTATTTGTAGTTTTTTAAGGAACCTCCATACCGTTCTCCATAGTGGCTGTACCAATTCACATTCCCACCAGCAGTGCTAGAGTGTTCCTTTTTTTCCACACCCTCTCCAGCATTTATTGTTCCTAGATTTTTTGATGATGGCCATTCTGACTGGTATGAGATGATATCTCATTGTAGTTTTGATTTGCATTTCTCTAATGAGCAAAGATGTTGAGCATCCTTACATGTGTTTGTTGTCAGTCTGTATATCTTCTGTGGAGAAATGTCTATTTAGGTCTTCTGCCCATTTTTGGATTGGGTTGTTTGTTTTTTTTGTTATTGAGCTGCATGAGCTGCTTATAAATTTTGGAGATTAATCCTTTGTCAGTTGCTTCATTTACAAATATTTTCTCCCATTCTGAGGGTTGTCTTTTGGTCTTGTTTATGGTTTCCTTTGCTGTGCAATAGGTTTTAAGTTTCATTAGGTAACATGTGTTTATTTTTGTCTTTATTTCCATTTCACACTGTTTCGCTGTTTTTGCATTTGGCTTTTCAAATTTATTTTTATATGGGTGTTTAGCTGAATTTCAGTGCGGTGTTCATTTTGTTATACACACATATGATTCCTTTATGGAGACATGATAATACATATGATTTAAAATTCTTGGAGTCAGATATATTCCTCTGCAATGAATAGGGGGTGTTGAGTCCAGTTCATTGTGCAGGGAGTAGGTGAGGTCTATTACATACTTGGTTTATGTAACGGTATATGTGCTAATTTAAAACTGTGGTTTTATGCATCAACCCACCTCTCCTTTCCCCTTAAGCAGGCAGAATATTGTTTTCTAAGTGTGTGACTCTGTTGTGTTTGTAATTCAGTTCATTCGTAGCCAAGTGTACATTCCCACTATGAGGGATATCTTATGATAAGATTCGGTACTCTGTTATCTTTCCTAACTCAGTTCATATGTACCCATGTTTACAGGATCTTCATAAGTGATATCTTATGATAAGTTTCTTTTTCTGTGTGACTTATTTCACTTAGAATCATCGTACCTGAATCCACTCATTTTGCTGCTACTGGCCTTATGACATTGATTTCATGGCTGAGGGATATTCCATCGTACGTAAGTACAACAATTTCTTGTACCATTTTTGTTTTTCCTGGGATATTTAAGGTGTACCCAAGTTGAGGTTCTTGTAAGCAGTGCAGCCCTAAATATTTGGGTGGATCAGTCTTACTGATATTCAGTTTTCCCAAGGTATATTCCCTAGACTGGAAGTGCCCTTGGCTCTGTAGCTCAGTTGTTTACTTCTTTTAGGGAACACAATGCACTCCTCCAGAGAGGCAGTTGGCAATTTACATCCCGTCCATCAGCATAACAAGGCTCCCTATTCTCCAGGGCCTTTCTTGCCTTTCTGGTTTTTACACATTTTGCTCATGTCCCTTTTCACCGTTGGGAAGTGATACTTCTTTGTAGTGCAGATTTGCATTGCCCGCTTGCTTGCCTGGCCAAAAAGGATGTATTCGTTTTCTCCTGAATATATTCAGTAGAAAATGCATACGCTTCTTTTGGCCAAGTGCATCATTGTTGAAGTTGTGCCCCTCTTCCTGTGCTTTAAAGCCGATTCCAACGTACATCTAGAAATCTGTTTCCTGCTATTCTGCCTCGTTTTCAAGTTCGGCTCTTTGCCAACCATCAACATATTTTTGGACAATAGTTGTCCCTTTTTACTCTGCCAGTTTGTGAATTGTGTGCCCCTGAGCTCCATTTTTCAACTTGTCTTTTGTGAGCTGACCACAAGTCTGAAATTTTGGTTCAGGACCTATACTTGTTCCCGGCGGGTGGCTCAGTCTTTGGTTAATTCTTCTTCCTGCCTGGCAATTAGAGTGACATGTGCCCGTCCAAATGCCTAACAGCTACTGTCTCATTGGTTCTCCCGCTTCCCTTTCATCCTCTGCCAAATTGGCAACCTGTGCGAACAAGGAGTTTAAAGGGGTTGTCTCTCCAAGTTGGCAGATTGATAGTAAAGCAGTTGGAAAGTCAAACCGGGGCACAAGGAGAGGGACTATTAGTTGAGTTTTAGAAACCTTTCATATTCAAGGTGTGTCCATTCTCTAGGTTTCCCGTACATGTTATAGCTGTAGTAGATTTCCCTTCAACCTGGAGAGTTTGAAACCATGGAATGGGTGTCATGCATTATTGCTTTAAAAGGTCTGCATTTGCTCACCCAATCTCACCAATCCTCTCAATCCCAAGTGTCCAGCCTTATGCCACATCCAGCTGTCATTGTAGACAGGGTCATTCCACGTTTCATCAGAGACCCTGAAGGAATTGTAAAGAATTTCCCTGTTTTTTGGTTTTGTTTTCGAAATTCTTTTTTATAGTGGCTTTGAGCTGATTCTCGCTGCCATGTTTATGCCAGTCTAGTCACACTTGATTCCCTTACGGACACATATCAATACATAGATTTTAAGATTCTTACTAGTCAGATATATTCCTCGGTGGAAAATATGGGGTTTTGAGTCCCTTTCACCGAGGATGGTGTAGGTATGGTCTATTCCATAGATGGTTTTTGAAACGGTACCTGTGCTTATATCAAACTCTGGTTTTATGCATCACCCCACCTCTCATTCCCCCTTTAGCAGGCATAAGAGTGTTTTCTAAATGTGAGACTCTCTTTTCTTTCCTAACTCAGTTCATGTGTAGCCATATTTATAGGATCTTCATAAGTGATATCTTATGATAAGTTTCTTTTTCTATGTGATTTATTTCACTTAGAATCATCATACCTGAATCCAATCATTTTGCTGCTACTGCTCTTATGACATTGATTTCATGGCTGAGGGATATTCCATCATACATAAGTACCAATATTTTTTGAACCATTTTTATTTTTCCTGGTATATTTAAGGTGTACCCAAGTTGAGGTTCTTGTAAGCAGTGCAGCCCTAAATTTTGGGGTGTCTCTGTCTTATGGATTTTCAGTTTTCCCACGGTATATTCCCTAGACTGGTAGTGCCCTTGGCTCTGTAGCTCTGTTGTTTACTTCTTTTAGGGAACACAGTGCACTCCTCCAGAGAGGCAGTTGGCAATTTACATACCTCCCATCAGCATAACAAGGCTCCCTGTCCTCCAGGGCCTGTCTTGCCTTTCTAGTTTTTACACATTTTGCGGATGTCCCTTTTGACCGGTGGGAAGTGATACTTCTTTTTAGTTCAGATTTGCATTGCCCGCTTGCTTGGTTGGCCAAAAAGGGCATATATGTTTTCTTCTGAATATATTTAGAAGAAAACGCATATGCCCTTTTTGGAAAAGTACATCATTGTCGAAGTTGTGTCCCCTTCCTGTGCTTTACAGGTGATTCCAATGTACCTTTTGAAATCTGTTTCCTGCTATTCTGCCTCGCATTTAAGTCCACCTCGTTGCCTTCCCTCAAAAGAATATTGGACGATAGTTGTCCTTTATTGTCTGCCATTTTGTGAATTGCTGTGCCCCTGAGCTCCATTTTTCAACTCGTTTTTTGTGAGGTGAAACGCAAGTCCCATATTCTGGCCCAGGAGCTATACTGGTTCCCAGTGGGTGCCTGAGACTTTGGATAATTCTTCTTCCTGCCCGGAAATTAGAGTGACATGTACCCGTCCACATAACTAACAGCCACTCTCTCATTGGTTCTCCCTCTTCCCTTCAATCCTATGCAAATTGGCAACATGTGCGAAACAGGAGGTTAAAGGTGTTGTCTCTCCAGGTTGGGAGATAGTTAGTAAAGCAGATGGAAAGTCAAACCGGAGCACCAGGAGAGGGACAATTAGTTGAGTTTTACAAATCTTTCATATTCACAATGTGTCCATTATCTAGGTTTCCCGTACATGTTATAGCTGTAGTAATATTCCCTTCAACCTGGAGAGTTGGGACCCATGGAATCGGTGACACACATTATTGCTTTAAACGGTCTGCATTTCTTCAACCAATCTCACCAATCCACTCAGTCCCAAGTGTCCAGCCTTATGCCACATCCAGCTGTCGTTGTAGACAGGGTCATTCCAGCTTACATCTGAGACCCTGAAGGAATTGTAAAGAATTTCCCTGTTTGGTTGTTTTGTTTTTGAAATTCTATTTTATAGTGTGTTTGAGCTGATTCTCACTGCCAAGTTTATGCCAGTCTAGACACACTTGTTTCCCTTACGGAGACATATCAATACATAGGTTTTAAGATTCTTAGTAGTCAGATAAGTACCTCTGCGGAAAATATGGGGTTTTGAGTCCCTTTCACTGAGGAAGGTGTAGGTCTTTTCTATTCCATAGATGGTTTTTGGAACGTTACGTGTGCTTATATCAAACTCTGGTTTTATGCATCACCCCACCTCTCCTTCCCCCTTAATCAGTCATAAGAGTGTTTTCTAAATGTGAGACTCTGTTCTCTTTCCTAACTCAGTTCATGTGTAGTCATGTTTACAGGATCTTCATAAGTGATATCTTATGATAAGTTTCTTTTCCTGTGTGACTTATTTCACTTAGATTCATCGTACCTGAATCCACTCATTTTGCTGCTTCTGGTCTTATGACATTGATTTCATGGTTGAGGGATATTCCATTGTATATAAATACCAATATTTTTGAACCATTTTTATCTTTCCTCGGATATTTAAGGTGTACCCAAGTTGAGGTTCTTGTAAGCAGTGCAGCCCTAAATATTGGGGTGGCTTTGTCTTATTGATTTTCAGTTTTCCCAAGGTATATTCCGTAGACTAGAAGTGCCCTTGTCTCTGTAGCTCTGTTGTTTACTTGTTTTAGGGAAAACAATGCAGTCTTCCAGAGGGGCAGTTGGCAATTTACATCGCACCCATCAGCATAACAAGGCTCCCTGTTCTCCAGAGCCTCTCTAGCCTTTCTGGTTTTTACACATTTGGTGGATGTCCCTTTTGACTGGTGGGAAGTGATACTTCTTTGTACTGCAGATTTGCATTGCCTGCTTGCTTGCTTGCTCAAAAAGGACGTATGCGTTTTCTCCTGAATATATTCAGGAGAAAACACATACGCCTCTTTTGGCCAAGTGCATCATTGTTGAAGTTGTGCCCCTCTTCCTGTGCTTTAAGGGTGATTCCAACGTACCTCTAGAAATCTGTTTCCTGCTATACTGCCCCCTTTTTCAAGTTCTCTTCTTTGCCTACCCTCAACATATTTTTGGACGATAGTTGTCCTTTATTATTCTGCCAGTGTGTGAATTGTGTGCCCCTGAGCTCCATTTTTCAACTCGTCCTTTGTGAGCTGACCGCAAGTCCGAAATTTTGGTTCAGGACCTATAATTGTTCCCGGGGGGTGGCTGAGACTTTGGTTAATTATTCTTCCTGCCGGGCAATTAGAGTGACATGTGCTCGTCCAAATGCCTAACAGCTACTGTCTCATTGGTTCTCCCTCTTCCCTTTCATCCTCACAAATTGGCAACCTGTGCGAACCAGGAGTTTAAAGAGGCTGTCTCTCCAATTTGGCAGATTGATAGTAAAGCAGTTGGAAAGTCAACCCGGAGCACAAGGAGAGGGACTATTAGTTGAGTTTTAGAAACCTTTCATATTCAAGGTGTGTCCATTCTCTAGGTTTCCCGTACATGTTATAGCTGTAGTAGATTTCCCTTCAACCTGGAGAGTTCATACCCATGGAAAGGGTGCCATGCATTATTGCATTAAAGGGTCTGCATTTGCTCACCCAAACTCACCAATCCTCTCAGTCTCATGTGTCCAGCCTTATGCCACATCCAGCTGTCATGTAGATAGGGTCATTCCAGGTTTCATCAGAGACCCTGAAGGAATTGAAAAGAATTTCCCTGTTTTTTTGTTTTGTTTTTGAAATTCCATTTTATAGTGGGTTTGAGCTGATTCTCACTGCCATGTTTATGCCAGTCTAGACAAACTTGATTCCATTACGGGGACATATCAATACATAGGTTTTAAGATTCTTACTAGTAAGATATATCCCTCTGCATGGAATATGGGGAGTTGAGTCCCTTTCACTGAGGCAGGTGTAGTTCTTGTCTATTTCGTATTTGGTTTTTGTAATGATACCTGTGCTTATATCAAACTCTGGTTTTATGCATCACCCCACCTCTACTTCCCCTTTAAGCAGGCATAAGAATGTTTTCCAAATGTGAGTGTCTGTTCTCTTTCCTAACTCAGTTCATGTGTAGCCATGTTACAGGATCTTCATACGTGATATTTTATGATAAGTTTCTTTTTCTGTGTGACTTATTTCACTTAGAATCATCGTACCTGAGTCCACTCATTTTGCTGCTACTGGTCTTATGACATTGATTTCATGGCTGAGGGATATTCCATCTTATGTAAGGAACACAAATTTTTGAACCATTTTCATCTTTCCTGGGATATTTAAGGTGTACCCAAGTTGAGGTTCTTGTAAGCAGTGCAGCCCGAAATATTGGGGTGGCTCGGTCTTATTGATTTTCAGTTTTCCAAAGGTATATTCCCTAGACTGGAAGTGCCCTTGGCTCTGTAGCTCGGTTGATTACTTGTTTATAGAACACAATGCACTCCTCCAGTGAGGCAGTTGGCAATTTACATCCCATCCATCAGCATAACAAGGCTCCGTGTTTTCCAGGGCCTCTCTAGCCTTCTTGGTTTTTTACCCATTTTGTGGATGTCCCTTTTGACCGGTGGGAAGTGATACTTCTTTTTAGAACATATTTGCATTGCCCACTTGCTTGCTTGGCCAAAAAGGCCATATGCGTTTTCTCCTGAATATATTCAGGAGAAAACGCTTTCACCCTTTTTGGCCAAGTTTGTCAATGTCGCAGTTGTGCCGCTCTTCCTGTGCTTTAAAGGCGATTCCAACGTACCTCTTGAAATCTCTTTCCTGCTATTCTGCCTCGCTTTCAAGTCCGCCTCGTTGCCTTCCCTAAACAGATTTTTGGAAGATAGTTGTCCTTTATAACTCTGCCAGTTAGTGAAGTGCTGTGCCACTGAGCTCCATTTTTTCACTCGTTTTTTGTGAGCTGTACTCAAGTCTAAATTTTGGTTCAGGACCTATAGTGGTTCCAGGTGGGTGGCTGAGACTTTGGTTAATTCTTCTTCCTCCCGGGATATAAGAGTGACATGTGTCCGTCCAAATGCCTAACAGCTAATCTCTCATTGGTTCTCCCTCTTCCCTTTAATACTGTGCCAAATTGGCAACCTGTGCGAACCAGGTGGTTAAAGGTGCTGTCTCTGCATGTTGGGAGACAGATAGTAAAGCAGTTGGAAAGTCAAACCGGAGCACCAGGAGGCGGACTATTCGTTGAGTTTTAGAGACCTTTCGTATTCACAGTGTGTCCATTCTCTAGGTTTCCCTTACATGTTATAGCTGTTGTAATATTCCCTTCAACATGGAGAGTTGGGACCCATGGAATGGGTGCCACTCATTATTGCTTTAAATTGTCTGCATTTGCTCTCCCAATCTCAACAATCCTCTCAGTCCAAAGTGTCCAGCCTTATGCCACATCCAGCTGTCATTGTAGATAGGGTCATTCCAGGTTTCATCAGAGACCCTGAAGGAATTGTAAGGAATTTCCCTGTTTTTTTTGTTTTGTTTTTGAAATTCCTTTTTATAGTGGGTTGAGCTGATTCTCACTGCCATGTTTATGCCAGTCTAGACACAGTTGATACCCTTATGGAGACATGTCAATACATAGGTTTTAAGATTCTTACTAGTAAGATATATTACTCTGCAGTGAATATGGGGTGTTGAGTCCCTTTCACTGAGGAAGGTGTAGGTCTTGTCTATTCCGTATTTGGTTTTTGGAAGTGTACGTGTACTAATATCAAACTCTGGTTTTATGCATCACCCCACATCTCCTTCCCCCTTAAGAAGGCCTAAGGGTGTTTTCTAAATGTGAGACTCCCTTCTCTTTCCTAATTCAGTTCATGTGTAGCCATGTTTACAGGATCTTCATAATTGATATCTTATAATAATTTTATTTTTCTGTGTGACTTATTTCACTTAGAATTATCGTACCTGAATCCACTCATTTTGCTGCTACTGCCCTTATGACATTGATTTCATGGCTGAGGGATATTCCGTCATACGTAAGTACCACATTTTCTTGAACCATTTTTGTCTTTCCTGGGATATTTAAGGTGTACCCAAGGTGAGGTTCTTGTCATCAGTGCAGCCCTGAATTTTGGTGTGGATCTGTCTTATTAATTTTCAGTTTTCCCAAGCTATATTCCCTAGACTGGAAGTGCCCTTGGCTCTGTAGCTCTGTTGTTTACTTGTTTTAGGGAACACAATGCACTCCTCCAGAGAGGCAGTTGGCAATTTACATCCCGCCCATCAGCATAACAAGGCTCCCTGTTCTCCAGTGCCTGTCTTGCCTGTCTGGTTTTTACATATTTTGCGGATATCCCTTTTGGCTGGTGGAAAGTGATAGTTATTTGTAATGCAGATTTGCATTGCCCGCTTGCTTGCTTGGCCAAAAAGGGCATATGAGTTTTTTCCTGAATATATTCACGTGAAAACCCACATGCCCTTTATGACCATTTCCATTATTTTCGAAGTTGTGATGCTTTTCCTGTGTTTAAAGGCGATTCCAATGTACCTCTTGAAATCTGTTTCATGCCACTCTGCCTCATTTTCACTTCCACCTCGTGGCTTTCCCTCAACAGATTTTTCGAAGAGAGTAGTCCTTTATAACTCTGCAGGTTAGTGAATTGCTGTGGCCCTGAGTTCCATTTTTCAACTCGCGTTTATGTGAGCTGACCGCAAATCCAGTTTTGCTTCTGGACCTATACTGGTTCTGGGGGGGGGGGCAGGCTGAGTCTTTGGTTAATTCCTCTTCGTGACGGGAAATTAGAGTGAAATGTGGCCGTCCAAATGCCTACAGCTACTCTCTCATTGGTTCTCTCTCTTCCCTTATATCCTCTGCACAATTTGCCAGCTGTGCGAACCAGGAGTTTATAGGGCCTGACTCTACAAGTTGGGAGATTGATAGTAAAGCAGTTGGAATGTCAAACTGGAGCACAAAGAGAGAAAAAAAGTAGTAGAGTTTTAGAAACCTTTCACCATCAGATGGTTTCCATTCTCTAGGTTCCCATACATGTTATAACTGTAGTGATATTCCCTTCTACTTGGAGAGTTGGGAACCATGGAATGCGTGGCAGGCATTATTGCTTTAAAGGGTCTGCATTTTTTCACCCAATCTCACCAATCCTCTCAGTCCCAAGTGACCAGCATTATGCCACATCCAGCTGTCATTGTAGATAGGGTCATTCCAGGTTTCATCAGAACCCCTGAAGGTATTGTGTAAGAATTTTACTGTTTTTATGTTTTGTTTTGAAAGTCATTTTTATATTGGGTTTGAGCTGATTCTCACTGCCATGTTTATGTCATTCTAGACACACATAGTTCCCTTACGGTGACATATCAATTCATAGGTTTTTAAATTCTTACTAGTCAGATATATTTCTCTGCAGTGAATAAGGATGTTGCATTCCGTTCACTGAGGAAGGAGTAGGGCTTGTCTCTTCTGTTTTTGGATTATGGAACGGTACCTGTGTTAATATCAAACTTTTGTTTTGTGCATATCCCCACCTGTCTTTCCCCTTAAGCAAGTGATAGAGTGTTTTCTAAATCTGAGACTCTGTTCTCTTCCCTAATTCAGTTCATATGTAGCCATGTTTACATTCCCTTCATAAGTGATATCTTATGTCAGAATGCACCATGGCCTTCTCATAATAATGCTCCATGCCCCCTGTCATCACAATGCTCCATGCCCTGGTTATCACAAGGCTCCATGTCCCTTCTCATCACAATTCTCCACGTCCTTGTTATCACAATGCTATATGACACTTCTCATCAAATTATTACATGCTCTTGTCATCACAATTCTCCTTGCACTTGAAATTGCAATGCTCCATGCACTTGTCATCACAATGCTCCATGCAATTGTCATCACAATGCTCCATGCCCTTGTCATCACATTGCTCCATGACACCTGTCTTCACAATGCTCCCTGACACCTGTCATCACAATGCTTCATGCCCCTTGTCATTACAGTGCTCCATGATGCTTGACACCACAATTACCCAAGGTCTTCTCATCACAATGCTCCACAGTTTTGTCATCACCATGCTCCATGCCTTGTCATCTCAAAGCTCAATGTCCCTTGTCCTCAGAATTCTCCACGACCTTGTCATTACAATGCTCCATGGCACTTCACTTCAAAATGTTATATGCTCTTGTCATCACAATACTCCATGCACTTGTCATCGCAATGCTCCATGACCCCTGTCATAGGAAGCTCCATGCGCTGTTCATCACAATGTTTCACGACCTGGATATTAAAATGATCAATGGCCCTTGATATCACAATGCTCCATGGCCTTGTCATCACAATGCTCCTTTAATTTGTCACAGCAATCCTCCATGACAGTTGGCATCACAATGCTCCATGATATTGTCATCAAACTGGAACATGACATAATTCATCACAATGCTCCCTGACAACTTTCTTCACAATAATCCATGACCTTGTCATCACAGTGCTCCATGCCCTTGTCATCACAATGTGCCATGGCCACTCTTATCACAATAATGCATGAAACTTGTCAGACCAATGCTCCATGCCACTTTTCATCACAATGCTCCATGAACGCTGTCATCACAATGCACCATGCCCATCATCATAATGCTTCATGCTATTGTCATCACAATGAAATCAAAATGCTCCATGACCTCTGTCCTCACAATGCTGCAAACCCTTGTGATCACAATGTTCCATAACACTTGTAATCACAATGCCCCATGACGCTGGTCAGCACAATTATCCATGGTCTTCTCATCACAATGCACCATGATTTTGTCATCACAATGTTCAATACACTTGTCATCACAATGCTCTCTGACTATTGCCCTCAGTATGCACCTTGAACTCTTTCATGACAAGGCTCCTTGCCTATTTCATCACAATGATCCATGTCCTTTTCATCACAATGCTCCAAGACACCTGTGATCACAATGCTCCTTGCACTTGTCATCACAAAGCTCCATGACGCATGTCATCAGAATGCTCCATGGTCTTCTTATCATAATTTTCCATGCCCTTGTCATCACAATGCTCCAAGACCCCTGTAATCACAATGTTCCCTACGCCTTTTCATCAGAATGCTCCATGAGAATTGTCATCACAAGGTTCCATGGTCTTCACATCACATTGCTCCAGGACCTTGTCATCACAGTGCTCCATTCCCTTGTTTTCACAATGGGCCATTACATATGTCATCACAATGCTCCCTGACATATGTCTTCACAATAATGCTTGACCTGGTCATCAAAATGCTCCATGCCTTTGTCATCACAATACGCCATTCGAACTGTCATCGCAATAATCCATGAAAATTATTAGACCAATGCTCCATGCCCTTGACATCACAATGCTCCATGTCCATGTTATCAAAATGCTCCATTACCCCTGTTATCACAATGTTCCATGACTCCAGTCATCACAATGTGTCATGACGTTTGTCATCACAATGGTCCATGACCTCATCATCAACAGTCTCTGTGACCTTTTTAACCACAATGCTCCATGAACTTTTCATCACAATGCTCTTTGACCCTTGTCATCAATGTGCTCTATGCCTTTCTCAGCACAATGCTCCATGACACATGTCATCACAATGCGCCATGCACCTGTCATCACAGTGCTCCAAACCCTTGTGATCACAATGTTCCATAAAATTTGTCATCACAACGCTCCATGATGCCTGTCATCACAATATTCCATGCCCTTTTCATCACAATGCTCCATGAGCTTTGTCATCACAATTCTCAATATACATGTCATCACAATGCTCCCTGACATTTGTCATCAGAATGCTCCTTGAAACCTGTCACGAAAAGGCTCCCAGCCTTTTTCATCACAATGCCCCATGCGGTTTTCATCACAGTGCTCCATGCCCTTGTCATCAAAATACTCCACAAGCTTGTCATCAGAATGCTCCATGAAACTTGTCATCAGAATTCTCCATGCACTTGTCAGCACAATGCTCCCTGACCCTTGTCATCACAATGCTCCAAGCCATTGTCATCACAATGCTCCATTACCTTTGTCATCAGAATCCTCCATGACAATTGGCATCAAAATGCTCCATGCCTTTGTCATCAAAATTGGCCATTACATATATCATAACAATGCTCCCTGACACCTGTCTTCACAATACTGCATGACCTGGTCCTCATAATGCTACATGCCCTTGTCATCACAATTTGCCATTCCAAATGTCATCGCAATAATCCATGAAACTTATTAGACCAATGTTCCATGCCCTTCTCATCACAATGCTCCATGCCATTGTCATCACAATGCTCCATGATTCCTGTCATCACAATGCTCCGTGACTCCAGTCATCACAATGCTTCATGACCTTTGTCATCCCAATGGTCCATGCCCTCGTCATCAACAGTCTCTGTGACCTTTTTAACCACAATGCTCCATGAAATTTTCATCACAATGCTCTTTGACTCTTGTCATCACAATGCTCTATGATTTCTCTGCACAATGCTCCATGACACATGTCATCACAATGCTCCATGACCCATGTCATCACAATGCTCCGTGACTCCAGTCATCACAATGCTTCATAACGTTTGTCATCAAAATGGTCCATGCCCGCGTCATCACAAGGCTCTGTGACCTTTGTAACCACAATGCTCCATGAAATTTTCATTACAATTCTCAGTGACACTTGTCATCACAATGCACCTTGTCTTTGTCAGAACAATGCTCCATGACCATTGTCATCACAATGTGCCACACGCATTTCATCACAGCGGTCCACAACCTTGTCATTGCAATGATCCATAAACATGGTAATCACAACGCTCCATCCACTTCTCATCAAAATGCTCTCTTACCAGAGATATCACAGTGTTACAACACTAGTCATCACTATACTCCCTCACAAATGTAATCAAAATGTTCCATGACACAGTCATCACACAGCTTCATCGCCTTATCATCACAATGTTCCTTGACCCCTGATATCACAATGTTCCATACACCTGTCATCAAAATGCTCCATGACCCTTTTCATCCCAAAGCTCCAAGACCCCTGGCATCACAATGTTCTATGACCCCTGCCATCAAAATGTTCCATTACACTTTTCATCAAATTGCTGCATGAACCTGTCATCTAAATGTTCCCTGCCCTTCTCATCACAATGCACCATGCCCTTGTCATCAAAATGCTCCATGACCCTTGGCATCACAATGCTCCATGTCATTGTCATCACAATGCTACATGAACCCTCTCATCACATTGCTCCATGCCCTTGTCATCACAATTCTCCATGACACTTGTCATCACAATGCTCAATGCCATTCCCATCACAATGCTCCATGCCCTTTTCATTACAATCCTGCATGACCCATGTATCATAGTGTTCCATACCCTTGTCATCACAATGCTCCATGCAAACTCTCATCACAATAATCCATGAAACATTTCAGACCAAAGTTCCATGACCTTCTCATCACAATGCTCCATTACCTCTGTCATAACAATGCACCATGACCACTGCCATCACAATGTTCCACGGCCTAGTCATCACAAGGTTCCATGACACTTGTCATCACAATGCTGAAGGCCCCTGTAATCACAATGCTCCTTGCCCTTGTCATCACAAAGCTCCATGACGCATGTCATCAGATTGTTCCATGGACTTCTCATCACAATGCTCCATGCCCTTGTCATCACAATGCTCCAAGACCCTTGTCATCACAATGCTCCATGCCCCTTTTCATCTCAATGCTCCATGAACCCTGTCATCACAATGCACCATGCCCATCATCATAATGCATCAATCTATTGTCAACAGAGTGAAATCAATATTCTGCATGACCCCTGTCATCATAATGCTCCAAACACTTGTGATCACAATGTTGCATAACACTTATCATCACAACACCCCATGACGCTCATCATCACAATTATCCATGGTCTTCTTATCAAAATGCTCCATTATGTTTGTCATCACAATGCTCAATACATTTGTCATCACAATGCTCCCTGACACTTGTCATCAGTATGCTCCTTGAACCCTGTCATGACAAGGCTCCATGCCTTTTTCATCACAATGATCCATGACTTTTCATCACAGTGCTCCAAGATCCCTGTAATAACAATGCTCCATGCCCTTGTCATCACAAAACTCCATGACGCATGTCATCAGAATGCTCCATGGACTTCTCATCACAATGCTCCATGCCCTAGTCATCACAATGCTCCAAGACCCCTGTAATCACAATGCTCCATGCCAGTTTTCATCAGAATGCTCCATGAGACTTGTCATCACAAGTCTCCATGGCCATCTTCTCACAAAGTTCCAGGACATTGTCATCACCATGCTCTATACCCTTGTCATCACAATGCTCCATGACCCCTGTCATCACAATAATCCATGAACATTTTCAGCCCAATGATCCACGACCTTCTCATCACAATGCTACATGACCAATATCATCACAATGCTCCATGACCACTGTCATCACAACACTCCTTGACACCTGAAAACACAATGATCCGGGACTGTTGTCATAACAGTGCTCCATTCCCTAGTCATCACAATGCTCCATGACCCCTGTCATCACAACATTCCATGAAAATTTTCAGCCCAGTGCTCCATGACATTTGTCATCACAATGATCCATGCCCTTGTCATCCCAATGCTCCATGACCCCTGTATTCACAATGCTCCGTGACGCTTGTCATCACAGTGCTCCATGACACATGTCATCACAATGCTCCATGCCTTTGTCAGCAAAATGCTACATGACCTTGTCATTACAATGCTCTATGCGCTTGTCACCACAATACTCCATTTCCATTGTCATCACAATCCTCCATGAACCTTGGGATCACATTGCTTCATGGCCTTGTTATCACAATGCTCCATGCTCCTTGAAAGCAAAATGATCCATGACCTCTGTCATCACAATGCTCCAAACTCTTGTGAACACAATGTTCCATAACACTTGTCATCACAACGCTCCATGATACCTGTCATCACAATACTCCATGCCCTTTTCATCACAATGCTCCATGACATTTGTCATCACAATTCTCAATAAACTTGTCATCACAATGCTCCCTGACACTTGTCTTCAGAATGCTCCTTGAACACTGTCACGAAAAGGCTCCATGGCTTTTCCATCACAATGACCCATGCCGTTTTCATCACAATGCTCCATGCCATTGTCATCAAAATACTCCACAAGCTTGTCATCAGAATGCTCCATGACCATTGCCATCAAAATAATCCATGCACTTTTCATCGCAATGCTCCAATCCATTGTCATCACAATGCTCCATTTCCTTTGTCATCAGAATCCTCCATGACACTTGACATCACAATGCTCCATGCCATCGTCATCACAATGGGCCATTACATATGTCATCACAATGCTCCCTGACACCTGTCTTCAAAATACTGCATGACCTGGTCATCACAATGCTCCATGCTCTTGTCATCACAATGTGCCATTCCAACTGTCATCGCAATAATCCATGAAACTTATTAGACAAATGTTCCATGCCCTTGTCATCACAATGTTCCATGCCCTTGTTATCACAATGCTCCATGACCCCTGTCATCACAATGCTCCATGACCCCAGTCATCACAGTCCGTCATGACCTTTGTCATCACAATGGTCCATGCCCTCGTCATCAAAACTCTCTGTGACCTTTTTAACCACAATGCTCCAAGAACTTTTCATCACAATGCTCTTTGACCCTTGTCATCACAATGCTCTATGCCTTTCTCAGCACAATGCTCCATGAACCTTGTCATCAAAATGCTCCATGAGCTTCTCAGCACAATGCTCCATGACACATGTCATCAGTATGAACCGTGCGCTTGTCATCACAGTGCTCCACAATCTTGTCATCACAATGCTCCTTAAAATTGGTCATCAAATGCTCCATGCACTTCTCATCAAAATGCTCTCTCACTACTGATATCACAATGCTACATCACTATTTGTCACAATACTCCCTCACCCCTGTCATCACAATGTTCCATGACTCCTGTCATCACAATGCTACATGCACTTATCATCACAATGTTAGATGACCCATGACATCACAAAGTTCTATAACACCTGTCATCAAAATGTTCCATGACACTTTTCATCAAATAGCTCCAAGACCCTGTCATCATAATGCTCCCTGTCCTTCGCATCACTATGCACAACGCCCTTGCCACCAAAATGTTCCATGACCTTTGTCATCACAAAGATCCATGACACTTGGCATCACAATGTTCCATGTCATTGTCATCACAATGCTCCATGAACGCTCTCATCACATTGCTCCATGACGTTGTCTTCACATAGCTCCATGACACATTTCATTAGAATGCTCCATGACCTTCTCATCACAATGTTCCATGCCCTTGACATCACAGTGTTCTATTAACCCTGTCATAACAATGCTCCATGACCCCTGCTATCACGATGTTCCATGGCCTTGTCATCACAAGGCTCCATGACCCTACTCATCACAATGCTCCAAGAACACTGTAATCACAATGCTCTATGCCCCTTTTCATCTCAGTGATCCATGAACACTGTCATCACAATGCACCATGCCCATCATCATAATGCTTCCTGCTATTGTCATAACAATGAAATCAAAATGCTCCAAGACCTCTGTCATAACAATGCTCCAAACCCTTGTGATCACAATATTCCATAACACTTGTCATCACAATGCCCCATGACGCTCGTCATCACAATTATCCATGTTCTTCTCATCACAATGCTCCATGACATTTGTCATCACAATGCTCAATACAGTTGTCATCAAAATGCTCCCTGACACTTGTTGTCTGTATGCTCATTTTACCATGTCATGACAAGGCTCCATGCCTTTTTCATCACAATAATCCATGCCCTTTTCAACACAATGCTCCAAGACCCATGTAATCACGATGCTCCATGCCCTTGTCATCACAAAGCTCAATGATGCATGCCATAAGAATGCTCCTTGGTTTTCTCCTCACAATGCTCCATGCCCTTGTCATCACAAAGTTCCAAGACCCCTGTAATCACAATGCTCCATGCCCATTTTCATCAGTATGCTCCATGAGACTTGTCATCACATGGCTCCATGGTTTTGTCATCATAATGCTCCAAGCCCTAGTCATCACAATGCTCCATTATATTTGTCATCACAATCCTCCATTACATTTGGCATCACAATGCTCCCTGCCATTGTTATCGCAATGGACTATGACATATGTCATCACAATGCTCCCTGACACCTGTCTTCAAAATACTCCATGACATTCTCATCACAATGCCCCATGCCCTTGTCATCACCATGTACCATGTCCACTGTCATCAAAATAATCTATGAAAATTGTCAGACCAATGCTCAATTCCCCTGTCATCACAATGCTACATGCCCTTGTTATCACAATGCTCCATGACCCCTGTCATCACAATGTTCCGTGACTGCAGTCATCAAAATGCTTCATAACGTTTGTCATCACAACAGTCCATGCCCACGTCATCACAAGGCTCTGTGTCCTTTGTACACACAATGCTCCATGAACTTTTCATCACAATGCTCTGTAACCCTTGTCATCCCAATGCTCCATGCCTTTGTCAGAACAATGCTCCATGACCCTTGTCATCACAATGTGCCACGCGCTTTTCATCACAATGATCCACAACCTTGTCATCGCTATGCTCCATAAACTTTGTAATCACAATGCTCCAGGCTCTTCTCATCCAAATGCTCTCTCACCTGAGATATCTCCATGTTCCATCACTAGTTATCACAATCCTCCCTCATCCCTGTAATCACAGTGTTCCATGACCCCTCTCATCACAATGCTACATCCCCTTATCAACACAAAGTTCCATGACCCCTGACATCACAATGTTCCATAACCCCTGCCATCAGAATTCTCCATGACACTTTTCATCCCAAAGCTCCATGACCCATGGCATCACAATGTTCTATAACCACTGTCATAAAAATATTCCATTACACTTTTCATCAAATTGCTCCATGACCCTATCATCAAAATGCTCCCTGCCCTTCTCATCACAATGCACCACAAACTTGTCATCAAAATGCTCCCTGACAATTGTCATCACAATGCTCCATGAGCCTTGGCATCACAATGCTCCATGTCATTGCCATCACAATGCTCCATGAACACTCTCATCACATTGCCCCATGGCCTTGTCATCACAAAGCTCCATGACACTTGTCATCACAATGCTCGATGCGCTTCTCATCACAATGCTCCATGCCCTTGTCATTACAATCATCCATGACCCAAGTATCACAGTGTACCGTGCCCTTGTCATCACAATGCTCCATGCCCACACTCATCACAATAATCCATGAAATATTTCAGACTAATGGTCAATGCCATTCTCATCACAATGCTCCATTACCTCTGTCATAACAATGCTCCATGACCCCTGCCATCACAGTATTCCATGGCCTTGTCATCACAAGGCTCCATGACCCTTGTCATCACAATGCTCCAAGACCCCTGTAATCACAATGCTCCATGCCCTTGTCATCACAAAGCTCCATGACACATGCCATCAGAATGTTCCATGGCCTTCTCCTCACAATGCTCCATGCCCTTGTCATCACAATGCTCCAAGACCCCTGTAATCACAATGCTCCATGCCCCTATTCATCAGAACGCTCCATGAGACTTTTCACCAAAAGTCTCCATCGTCATCTCATCACAATGCTCCAGGACCTTGTCATCACCATGCTCCATTCCCTAGTCATCACAATGCTCCATGACCCCTGTCATCACAATATTCTATGAATATTTTCAACCCAATGCTCCATGACCTTCTCATCACAATGCTCCATGACCAGTATCATCACAATGCTCCATGACCACTGTCATCACAATGCGCCATTCCAACTGTCATCACAATAATCCATGAAACATATTAGACCAATGTTCCATGCACTTGTCATCACAATGCTCCATGCCCTTGCTATCACAATGTTCCAAGACCCCTGTAATCAGAATGCTCCATGCACCTTTTCATCAGTATGCTCCATGAGACTTGTCATCACAAGGCTCCATGGTTTTCTCATCACAGTGCTCCAGGACATTGTCATCACAATGCTTCACGACATTGTCATGAAAATTCTCAATGGCCCTTGTCATCATAATGCTCCAAGCCCTAGTCATCACAATGCTCCATTATATTTGTCATCACAATCCTCCATTACATTTGGAATCACAATGCACCATGCCATTGTCATCGAAATTGACCATGACATATTTCATCAAAATGCTCCCTCACACCTGTCTTCACAATTCTCCATGACTTTCTCATCACAATGCTCCATGACATTGTCATCACAATGCTCCATGACCCCTGTCAACACAATGCTCCGTGACTCCATTCATCACAATGCTTCATAATATTTCTCATCACAACGGCCCATGCCCGCATCATAACAAGGCTGTGTGTCCTTTGTAACAACAATGCTCCATGAACTTTTCATCACAATGCTCCGTGACCCTTGTCATCACAATGCTCCATGCCTTTGTCAGAACAATGCTCCATGAAACTTGTCATGAAAATGTGCCAAGGGCTTTCCATCACAATGATCCACCACCTTGTCATCGCTATGCTCCATAAACCTTGTAATCACAATGCTCCATGCTCTTCTCATCCAAATGCTCTCTCACCTAAGATATCACTATGTTCTCTCACTAGTCATCACAACCCTCCCTCACCCCTGTAATCAAAATATTCCATGGCCCCTGTCATAACCATGTTCCATTAAATTGTCATCACAATGCTACATGACCACTGTCATCACAATACTCCATGAACATTTTCAGCCAAATACTCCATGACCTTCTCATCACAATGCTCCATGACAAATATCATCAAAATGCTCCATGACCACTGGCATCACAACACTCCATGACACCTGACAACAGAATGATCCGGGACTCTTGTCATTACAATGCTCCATTCCCTAGTCATCACAATGCTCCATGAACCCTGTCATCACAATACTCCATGAATATTTTCAGCCCAATGCTCCATGACCCTTGTCATCACAATGATCCATGCCCTTGTCATCCCAATGCTCCATGACCACTTTATTCACAATGCTCCGTGACGCTTGTCATCAGAGTGCTCCATGACACCTGGATCACAATGCTCCATGCTTTGTAAGCAGAATGCTACATGACGTTGTCATTACAATGCTCTATGCGCTTCTCATCACAATACTCCATTACCATTGTCATCCCAATCCTCCATGAACTTTGGGATCACATTGCTTCATGCCTTTGTCATCACAATGTTCCATGCTCCTTGAAATCAAAATGATCCATGACCACTGTCATCACAATGCTCCAAACCCTTGTGATCACAATGTTCCATAGCACTTGTCATCACAACGCTCCATGATGCCTGTCATCACAATAATCCATGCCCTTTTCATCACAATGTTCCATGACCTTTGTCATCAAAATTCTCAATACATTGTCATCACAATGCTCCCTGACATTTGTCGTCAGAATGCTCCTTGAACCCTGTCACGAAAAGGCTCCATGCCTTTTTCATCACAATGCCCCATGCCGTTTTCATCACAATGCTCCATGCCATTGTCATCAAAATACTCCACAAGCTTGTCACCAGAATGCTCCATGACCCTGGTCATCACAATTCTCCATGCACTTGTCAGCACAATGCTCCCTGACCCTTGTCATCACAATGCTCCAAGCCATTGTCATCACAATGCTCCATAACCTTTGTCATCAGAATCCTCCATGACACTTGGCATCACAGTGCACCATGCCATTGTCATCACTATGGACCATTATATATGTCATCACAATGCTCCCTGACAACTCTCTTCACAATACTGCAGCACCTGGTCATAACAATGCTCCATGCCCTTGTCATCACAATGCTCCATGCCCTTGTTATCACAATGCTCCATGACCCCAGTCATCACAATGCACCGTGACTCCAGTCATCACAATTCTTCATGACCTTTGTCATCACAATTGTCCATGCCCTCTGCATCAACAGTCTCTGTGACCATTTTAACCACAATGCTCCATGAACTTTTCTTCACAATGCTTTTTAATCCCTCTCATCACAATGCTCTATGCCTTTCACAGCACAATGCTCCATGACACATGTCATCAGAATGCTCCATGGCCTTCTCCTCACAATGCTCCATGCCCTTGTCATCACAATGCTCCAAGACCCCTGTAATCACAATGCTCCATGTCCCTTTTCATCAGAATGCTCCATGAGACTTGTCATCACAAGTCTCCATGGTCATCTCTTCACAATGCTCCAGGACCTTGTCATCACAATGCTCCATGACCCCTGTCATCACAATGCTCTGTGACTCCAGTCATCACAGTGCTTCATAATATTTGTCATCACAGTGGTCCATGCCTGCATCATCATAAGGCTCTGTTACATTTGTATCCACTATGCTCCATGGACATTTCATCACAATGCTCCGCGACCCTTGTCATCACAATGCTCCCTGACAACTCTCTTCAAAATACTTCATTACCTGGTCATCACAATGCTCCATGCCCTTGTCATCACAATGCGCCATTCCAACTGTCATCACAATAATCCATGAAACGTATTAGACCAATGCTCCATACCTTTTCATCACAATGTTCCATGCCCTTGTTATCACAATGTTCCAAGACCCCTGTAATCAGAATGCTCTATGCCCCTTTTCATCAGTATGCTCCATGAGACTTGTCATCACAAGGCTCCATGGTTTGCTCATCACAATGCTTCAGGACCTTGTCATCACAATGCGCCATTCCAACTGTCATCACAATAATCCTTGAAACTTATTAGACCAATGTTCCATACCCTTGTCATCACAATGCTCCATGCCCTTGTTATCACAATGTTCCAAGACCCCTGTAATCAGAATGCTCCATGCCCCTTTTAATCAGTATGCTCCATGAGACTTGTCATCACAAGGCTCCATGGTTTTCTCATCACAATGCTCCAGGACCTTGTCATCACAATGCTTCACTACATTGTCATGAAAATTCTCAATGGCCCTTGTCATCATAATGCTCCAAGCCCTAGTCATCACAATGCTCCATTATATTTGTCATCACAATCCTCCATTACATTTGGAATCACAATGCACCATGCAATTGTCATCGAAATGGACCATGACATATGTCATCTCAATGCTCCCTCACACCTGTCTTCACAATTCTCCATGACTTTCTCATCACAATGCTCCATGACCTTGTCATCACAATGCTCCATGACCCCTGTCAACACAATGCTCCGTTACTCCAGTCATCACAATGCTTCATAATATTTCTCATCACAACGGTCCATGCCCGCGTCATCACAAGGCTCTGTGACCGTTGTAACAACAATGCTCCATGAACTTTTCCTCACAATGCTCCGTGACCCTTGTCATCACAATGCTCCATGCCTTTGTCAGAACAATGCTAAATGATCCTTGTCATGAAAATGTGCCACGGGCTTTCCATCACAATGATCCACCACCTTGTCATCGCTATGCTCCATAAACCTTGTAATCACAATGCTCCATGCTCTTCTCATCCAAATGCTCTCTCACCTGAGATATCACCATGTTCTCTCACTAGTCATCACAATCCTCCCTCACCCCTGTAATCAAAATATTCCATGACCCCTGTCATCACCATGTTCCATTAAATTGTCATCACAATGCTACATGACCACTGTCATCACAATACTCCATGAACATTTTCAGCCAAATACTCCATGACCTTCTCATCACAATGCTCCATGACAAATATCATCACAATGCTCCATGACACCTGACAACAGAATGATCCGGGACTCTTGTCATTACAATGCTCCATTCCCTAGTCATCACAATGCTCCATGAACCCTGTCATCACAATTCTCCATGAATATTTTCAGCCCAATGCTCCATGACCCTTGTCATCACAATGATCCATGCCCTTGTCATCCCAATGCTCCATGACCACTTTATTCACAATGCTCCGTGACGCTTGTCATCAGAGTGCTCCATGACACCTGGATCACAATGCTCCATGCCTTTGTCAGCAGAATGCTACATGGCCTTGTCATTATAATGCTCTATGCGCTTGTCATCACAATACTCCATTACCATTTTCATCACAATCCTCCATGAACCTTGGGATCACATTGCTTCATGCCTTTGCCATCACAATGTTCCATGCTCTTTGAAATCAAAATGATCCATGACCACTGTCATCACAATGCTCCAAACCCTTGTGATCACAATGTTCAATAGCACTTGTCATCACAACGCTCCATGATGCCTGTCATCACAATAATCCATGCCCTTTTCATCACAATGTTCCATGACCTTTGTCATCACAATTCTCAATACATTGTCATCACAATGCTCCCTGACATTTGTCGTCAGAATGCTCCTTGAACCCTTTCACGAAAAGGCTCCATGCCTTTTTCAGCACAGTGCCCCATGCCGTTTTCATCACAATGCTCTATGCCATTGTCATCAAAATACTCCACAAGCTTGTCACCAGAATGCTCCATGACCCTGGTCATCACAATTCTCCATGCACTTGTCAGCACAATGCTCCCTGAACCTTGCCATTAATATGCTCCAAGCCATTGTCATCACAATGCTCCATTACCTTTGTCATCAGAATCCTCCATGACACTTGGCATCACAATACTCCATGCCATTGTCATCACAATGGACCATTATATATGTCATCACAATGCTCCCTGACACCTGTCTTCACAATACTGCAGCACCTGGTCATCACAATGCTCCATGCCCTTGTCATCACAATGCTCCATGCCCTTGTTATCAAAATGCTCCATGACCCCTGTCATCACAATGCTCCTTGACTCCAGTCATCACAATTCTTCATGACCTTTGTCAGCATAATTTTCCATGCCCTCATCATCAAGAGTCTCTGTGACCTTTTTAACCACAATGCTCCATGAACTTTTCTTCACAATGCTCTTTAATCCCTGTCATCATAATGCTCTATGCCTTTCTCAGCACAATGCTCCATGATGCATGTCATCAGAATGCTCCATGGCTTTCTCCTCACAATGCTCCATGCCCTTGTCATCACAATGCTCCAAGACCCCTGTAATCACAATGCTCCATGTCCCTTTTCATCAGAATGCTCCATGAGACTTGTCATCACAAGTCTCCATGGTCATCTCTTCACAATGCTCCAGGACTTTGTCATTACAATGCTCCATGACCCCTGTCATCACAATGCTCTGTGACTCCAGTCATCACAGTGCTTCATAATATTTGTCATCAAAATGGTCCATGCCTGCGTCATCACAAGGCTCTGTTACATTTGTATCCACAATGCTCCATGAACATTTCATCACAATGCTCCGCGACCCTTGTCATCACAATGCTCCCTGGCACCTCTCTTAACAATACTTCATTAGCTGGTCATCACAATGCTCCATGCCCTTGTCATCACAATGCGCCATTCCAACTGTCATCACAATAATCCATGAAACTTATTAGACCAGTGCTCCATGCCATTGTCATCGCAATGCACCATGACATATTTCATCACAATGCTCCAAGACCCCTGTAATCACAAGGCTCCATGCCCTTGTCATCACAAAGCTCCATGATGCATATCATCAGAATGTTCCATGGCCTTCTCCTCACAATGCTCCATGCCCTTTTCATCACAAAGCTCCAAGACTCCTGTCATCACAATGCTCCATGCCCCTTTTCATCAGAATGCTCCATGAGACTTGTCATCACCAGTCTCCATGGTCATCTCATCACAATACTCCAGGACCTTGTCATCACCATGCTCCATTCCCTTGTCCTCACAATGCTCCATGACCACTATCATCACAATAATGCATGAATATTTTCAGCCCGATGCTCCATGACCTTCTCATCACAATGCTCCAAGACCCCTGAAACCACAATGCTCCATGCCCCTTTTCATCTCAATGATTCATGAACCCTGTCATCTCAAAGCACCATGCCCATCATCATAATGCTTCATGCTATTGTCATCACAATGAAATCAAAATGCTCCATGACCTCTGTCATAACAATGCTCCAAACGCTTGTGATCACAATATTCCCAAACACTTGTCATCACAATGCTCCATGACGCTCGTCATCACAGTTATCCATGGTCTTCTCATCACAATGCTCCATGACCTTTGTCATCACAATGCTCAATACACTTGTCATCAAAATGCTCCCTGACACTTGTTGTCTGTATGCTCGTTGAACCCTGTCATGGCAAGGCTCCATGACTTTTTCATCACAATTAACTATGCCCTTTTCATCACAAAGCTCCAAGACCCATGTAATCACAATGCTCCATGCCCTTGTCATCACAAAGCTCAATGACACATGTCTTCAGAATGCTCTTGGCCTTCTCCTCACAATGCTCCATGCCCATGTCATCACAATGTTCCAAGACGCCTGTAACCACAATGATCCTTGTCAATTTTGATCAGTATGCTCCATGAGATTTGTCATCACAAGGCTCCATGGTTTTCTCATCACAATGCTCTAGGACATTGTCATCACAATGCTTCACGACTTGTCCTGAAAATTCTCAATGGCCCTTGTCATCATAATGCTCTAAGCCTAGTCATCACAGTGCTCCATTATATTTGTTATCAAAATCCTCCATTACATTTGGCATCACAAGGCTCCCTGCTATTGTCATCGCATTGGACCATGACATATGTCATCAGAATGCTCCCTGACACCTGTCTTCACAATACTCCATGACCTTCTCATCACAATGATCCATGCCCTTGTCATCACAATGCACCATGTCCACTGTCGTCACAATAATCTATGAAAGTTGTCAGACGAATGCTCCATGCCCCTGTCATCGCAATCCGCCATGCCCTTGTCATCACAATGCTCCATGACCCCTGTCATCACAATGCTCCGTGACTCCAGTCATCACAATGATTCATAACGTTTGTCATCACAATGCTCCATGCCCGCGTCATCACAAGGCTCTGTGTCCTTTGTAACCACAATGCTCCATGAACATTTCATCACAGTGCTCCGTGACCCTTGTCATCACAATGCTCCATGCCTTTGTCAGAAAAATGCTCCATGACGCTTTTCATCACAATGTGCCACGCACTTTTCATCACAACGGTCCACAAGTTTCTCATTGCAATGCTCCATAAAATTGTAATCACAATGCTCCATGCCCTTCTCATCACAATGTTCCATTACCCCTGTCATAACAGTGCTCCATGACCCCATCCATCACGATGTTCCATGGCCTTGTCATCACAAGGCTCCAAGACACTTGTCATCACAATGCTCCAAGAACACTGTAATCACAATGCTCCATGCCCTTGTCATCACAAAGCACCATGACCCATGTCATCAGAATGTTCCATGGCCTTCTCATTAAATGCTCCATGCCCTTGTCATCACAGTGCTCCAAGACCCCTGTAATCACAATGCTCCATGCCCCTTTTCATCTCCATGCTCCATGAACCCTGTCATCACAATGCACCATGCCCATCACCATAATACTTCCGGCTATTGTCAGCACAATGAATTCAAAATTCTCCTTGACCTCTGTCATCACAATGCTCCATGACCCCTGTCATCACAATACTCCATGAACATTTTCAGCCCACTACTCCATGACCCTTGTCATCACAATGATCCATGCACTTGTCATCCCAGTGCTCCATGACACCTGTATTCACAATGCTCCGTGACGCTTGTCATCACAGTGCTCCATGACACCTCTCATCACAATGCTCCATGCCTTTGTCAGCAAAATGCTACATGACCTTGTCATTACAATGCTCTATGTGCTTGTCATCAAAATACTCCATTTCCATTGTCATCACAATCCTCCATTATCCTTGGGATCACATTGCTTCATGCCCTTTTCATCACAATGCTCAATGCTCCTTGAAATTAAAATGATCCATGACCTCTGTCTTCACAATGCTCCAAACACTTGTGATCCCAATGTTCCATAACACTTGTCATCACAATGCTCCATGATGACTGTCATCACAAAATTCCATGCCCTTTTCATCACAATGCTCCATGATATTTTTCAACACAATGCTCAGTACACTTGTCATCAGAATGCTCCTTGAACCCTGTCACGAATAGGCTCCATGCCATTTTCATCACAGTGCCCCCTGCCGTTTTCATCACAATGCTCCGTGACCATTGTCATCACAATGCTCCGTGCCTTTGTCTGAAAAATGTTCCATGACCCTTGTCATCACAATGTGCCATTCGTTTTTCATCACAACGGTCCAGAAACTTGTCATTGCAATGCTCCATAAACCATGTAATCACAATGCTCCATACACTTCTCATCAAAATGCTCTCTCACCAGAGATATCACAGTGTTTCATCACTAGTCGTCACAATACTCCCTCACCCCTGTAATCACAATGTCCCATGACCCCTGTCATCACAATGCTACATCCCCTTATCATCACAATGTTCCATGACCCCTGACATCACAATGTTCTATAACCCCTGTCATAAAAATGTTCCAATACACTTTTCATCAAATTGCTGCATGACCCTGGCATCAAAATACTCCCTGCCCTTCTCATCACAATGCACCATGCACTTGTCATCAAATTGCTCCATGACCTTTGTCATCACAAAGCTCCATGACCCCTGGCATCACAATGCTCCATGTCATTGTCATCACAATTCTCCATGAACCCTCTCATCACATTGCTCCATGCCCTTGTCATCACAAAGCTCCATGACACTTGTAATCACAATGCTCGATGCCCTTCTCATCACAATGCCCCATGCCCTTGTCATTACAATCCTCCATGACCCATGTATCACAGTGTTCCGTGCCCTTATCATCACAATGCTCTATGCCCACTCTCATCACAATAATCCATGAAACATTTCAGACCAATGCTCCATGCCCTTCTCATCACAGTGCTCCTTTACCTCTGTCATAACTATGCTCCATGACACCTGCCATCACAATGTTCCACAGCCTTGTCATCACAAGGCTCCATGACACTTGTCATCACAATGCTCCACGACCCATCTAATCAAAATGCTCCATGCCCTTGTCATCAAAAAGCTATATGACGCATGTCATCAGAATGTTCCATGGCCCTGTCATCAAAATGCTCCATGCCCTAGTCATCAAAATGCTCCAAGGCCCTTGTAATCAAAATGCTCCATGCGTCTTTTCATCTCAATGCTCCATGAACACTGTCATCACAATAGGCCATGCCCATCATCATAATGCTTCAGGCTATTGTCATCACAATGAAATCAAAATTCTCCATGACCTCTGTCATCACAATGCTCCAAACCCTGGTGATCACAATGTTCCATAACACTTATCATCACAACACACCTTGACGCTCATCATCACAAGTATCCATGGTCTTCTCATCACAAAGCCCCTTGCCATTATCATCACAATGCTCCATGCCATTGTCGTCACAATACTCCACAAGATTGTCATCAGAATGCTCCATGACACTTGTCATCACAATGCTCCATGGCCACTGTCATCACAATGCTCCATACGCCTTGTCATTACTGTGCTCCATGACGCTCGCCATCACAATTATCCATGGTCTTCTCATCACAATGCTCCACGCCCTTGTCATCAAAATGATCCATGACCCTTGTCATCACAATGCTCCATGGCCACTCTCATCACAATGCTCCATTCCCCTTGTCTTTACAGTGCTCCATGACGCTCATCATCACAATTATCCATGGTCTTCTCATCACAAAGCTCCACGGTCTTGCCATCACAATGCTCCTTGCCCTGGTCATCACAATGCTCCATGTCCCCTGTCATCACAATTCTCCTCGTTCTTGGCATCACTATGCTCCATGACACTTCTCATCACCATGTTACATGATTTGTCATCACAATTCTCTATGCACTTGTCATCGCAATGCTCCATGACCCCTGTCATAGGAAGCTCCATGTGCTTCTCATCACAGTGCTTCATGAACTTGTCATCAAAATTCTCAATGGCCCTTGTCATCACAATGTTCCATGCCCTTGTCATCACAATGCTCCATGTCCCTTGTCATCACAATGCTCCAAGCCCTTGTCATCAAAATGCTCCATTTCATATGTCATTACAATCCTCCATGACACTTGGCATCACAATGTTCCATTCCATTTTCATCGCAATGGACCATGACATATGTCATCACAATGCTCCCTGAGACCTGTCTTCAAAATACTCCATGACCTTCTCATCACAATGCTCCATGCCTTTGTCATCACATTGCACAATGCCGACTGTCATCACAATAATCCATGAAACATGTCAGGCCAATGCTCCATGCACCTGTCATCACAATGCTCATTGCCTTTTCATCACAAAGCTCTATGACCCCTGTCATCACAATGCTCCGTGACTCCAGTCATCACAATGCTTCATGACCTTTGTCATCACAATGTTCCATGCCCTCGTCATCACAAGGCTCTGTGACCTTTGTCACGAAAATGCTCCATGAAATTTTCATCACAATGCTCGGTGACACTTGTCATCACATTGCTCCATGCCTTTGTCGGCACAGTGCTCCATGACCCATGTCATCACAATGTGCCATGTGCTTGTCATCACAATGCTCCACAATCTTTTCATCACAATGCTCCATAAAACTTGTCATCACAATGCTCCATGCACTTCTTATCAAAATGCTCTCTCACGAATGATATCAAAATGTTCCCTCACTAGTCATCACAATACACCCACTCCCCTGTCATCACAATGGTCCACAACACCGTCATGAAAATGTTCCATGACTCCTGACATCACAATGTTCCATAACCCCTCTCATCAAAATGTTCCATGACACTTTTCATCAAATTGCTCCATGACCCTGTCTTCACAATGCTCCCTGTCCTTCACAAGAGAATTCACCACACACTTGTCATCAAAAGGCTCCATGACCTTTGTCATCACAAAACTCCATGACCCTTGGCATCACAATACTCCATGCCATTGTCATCACAATGCTCCAAAAACTTCTCATCACACTGTTCAAAGCCCTTGTCATCACAGTATCCATGATGCTTTTAATCACAATGCTCGATGCCATTCTTCTCACAATGCTCCATGCGCTTGTCATTACAATCCTCCATGAACCATGTATCACAGTGTTCTGTTATCTTGTTATCACAATGCTCCTTGCCCCCTCTCATCACAATAATCCATGAAACATTTCAGACCAATGTTCCATGCCCTTTTCATCACAATGATCCAAGACTCCTGTAATCATAATGCTCCATGCCCCTTTTCATCTCAATGCTCCATGAACGCTGTCATCACAATGCACCAAATGCGCATCATCAAAAAGCTTCATGATATTGTCATCACAATGAAATCAAAATGCTCTATGACCTCTGTCATCACAATGCTCCATATCCTTGTGATCACAATATTCCATAACACTTATCATCACAACTCCCCATAACGCTCATCATCACAAGTATCCATGGTCTTCTAATCACAATGCTCCATGACTTTTGTCATCACAATGTTCAATACCCTTGTCATCACAATGGTCCCTGACACTGGTCATCAGTATGCTCCTTGAACCCTGTCATGACAAGGCTCCATGCCTTTTTCATCACAATGTTACATGCCCTTTCCCTCACAGGGCTCCAAGACCCCTGTAATCACAATGCTCCATGCCCTTGTCATCACAAAGCTCCATGATGCATGTCATCAGAACGCTACATGACATTCTCATCCCAATGTTCAATGCACTTGTCATCACAATGCTCCAAGACCCCTGTAATCACAATGCTCCATGCCCTTGTCATCACAAAGCTCCATGATGCATGTCATCAGAACGCTCCATGACATTCTCATCCCTATGTTCCATGCCCTTGTCATCACAATGCTCCAAGACCCCTGTAATCACAATGCTCCATGACCGTTTTCATCAGAATGCTCCATGAGACTTGTCACCACATGGCTCCATGGTCTTCTCATCACAATGTTCCAGTACCTAGTCATCACAATGCTCCTTGACCACTGTCATCACAATACTCCATGAACATTTTCAGCCCAATGCTCCATGACGTTCTCATCAAAATGCTCCATGACCTCTGTCCTCACAATGTTCCATGACCACTGTCATCACAACGCTCCATGAACCCTGACAACACAATGATCCGGGAATCTTGTCATCAAAATACTCCATGCCCTTGTCATCCCAATGCTCCATGAACCCTGTAATCACAATGCTCCATGACGCCAGTCATCACAGTGCTCCATGAACCTTGTCATTACAATGCCTTTGACAGCAAAATGATACATAATCTGTGATCACAATGCTCCATGCGCTTTTCATCACAATCCTCCATGACACTTGGGATCATATTGCTTTATGCCCTTGTCATCTCTATCTTGCCTTTCTGGTTTTTACAGATTTTTGGATGTCCTTTTGGACCGGTGGGAAGTGAAAATTCTTTGTAGTGTGGATTTGAATTGCACGCTTGCTTGATTGGCCAAATAGGGCCTATGCCTTTTCTCTTGAATATATTCAGGAGAAAAGTCATACGCTGTTTTTGGCCAAGTGCATCATTCTCGAAGTTGTGATGCCTTTCCTGTGCTTTAAAGGCGATTCCAATTTACCTCTTGAAATATGTTTTGTGCAATTCTGCCTCATTTTCAAGTCCGCTTTGTTGCCTTCCCTCAACAGATTTTTGGAAGAGAGTAGTCCTTTATAACTCTGCAGGTTTTTGATTTGCTTTGCCCCTGAGCTCCAATTTTCAAATCCCATTATTGGGAGCTGACCGCAAATCCACAATTTTGCTTCAGGACCTATACTGGTTCCAGGGGTGGCTATACTGGTTCCCTGTGGGTGGCTGAGGCTTTGGTTCATTCTTCTTCCTGACGGGAATTTAGAATGACATGTGTCCGTCCAAATGCCTACATCTACTCTCTGATTGGTTCTCCCTCTTCCCTTTCATCCTCTGCACAATTAGCAAACTGTGCGAACCAGGAGGTTATAGGGGATGACTCTCCTAAGTTGGGAGATTGATAGTAAAGTTGTTGGAAAGCCAAACTGTAGCACAAGGAGAGGAAAAAGTAGGAGACTTTCAGAAACCTTTCGCCATCACAGGGTGTCCATTCTCTAGGTTTCCCATACATGTTATAACTGTAGTGATATTCCCTTCTACCTGGAAATTTGGGACCCATGGAATGGTGGCATGCATTACTACTTTAAAGGGTCTGCATTTTCTCTCCCAATCTCACCAGTACTCTCAGTCCCAAGTGTCCAGCCTTATGTCTCATCCAGCTGTCTTTGCAGATAGGGTCATTCTAGGTTTCATCAGAACCCCTGAAGGAATTGTGTAAGAATTTCGCTGTTTTTTGTTTTGTTTTTGAAATTCATTTTTATAATGGGGTTGAGCTGATTTTCCCTGACGTGTTTATGCCAGTCTAGACACACTATATTCCCTTACAGTGGCATATCAATACATAGGTTTTAAGATTCTTACTAATCAGATATATTCCTCTGTGGTGAATAGGGGTTTTGAGTCCCGTTCACTGAGGAAGGTGTAGGTCTTGTCTATTCTGTATTTGGTTTATGGAATGGTACCTGTGCTAATATCAAACTCTGGCTTTATGCATCACCCCACCTCTCCTTTCCCCTTAAGGAGGCATAAGAGTGTTTTCTAAATGTGAGACGCTGCTCTCTTTCCTAATTCAGTTCATGTGTTGTGATGTTGACATTCCCTTTCTAAGTGATATCTTATGATAACATTCTTTTTCTGTGTGACTAATTTCCCTTAGAATCATCATACCTAAATCCTCTCATTATGCTGCTACTGGCCTTATGACATTGATTTCACGTCTGAGTGATATTCCATTGTACAAAATTACCACAAGTTCTTTATGCATTTCTCTTTTTCCTGGGATACTTTAGGTGTACCGAAGTTGAGGTTCTTGTATGCAGAGCAGCCCTAAACTTTGGGGTGCCTGTGTCTTGTTGATATTTAGTCTTCCCAAGTTATATGTCCATGAGTTGAAGTCCCCTTTGCTCGGGGGCTTTGTATTTTAGATGTTTTAGGAAACAGCATACACTTCTTCAGAATAGCTCTTGGATATTTATACCCCACCCATCAGCGTGACTAGTCTCCCTGTTTTCCATGACCTCTCCTGCATTTTTGATTTGTACACATTTTTTGGATGGCCTTTCTGAGCAGTGGAAATTGAGACTTCTTTATTGTGCGGATTTGCATTTCCCTCTTGCTTGGTTGGCCAAAAACTCTGTATGTGTTTTTTTCCTGAAGATATTCACGAAAAAAACGCATACACCCTTTTGCCCAACTGCATCATTTTAGAAATTCTGCTGCTTTTCTTATGCTTTAAATGTGAGTACAATCTACCTTTTGAAATCTGTTTCCTGCAATTCTGCCTCTCATTCAGAACCTCTTCGTTGCCTTACCTGAATATATTTTTGGACGTTGGTTATCATTTATATCTTTGCAGGTCTTTGAATTGTCTGCTCCTGAGCTCCATTTTGCAACTCGATTTTTTTGTGAGCTGGCCGCCAAACCATTGGATTGATTCCGGCCCTATTCTGGTTCTGGGGAGGCAGGCTGAGCCTTTGGTTAATTCTTCTTCCTAAAGTGATATTAGAGTGACATGTGCCTGTCAAAACTCCTACAGCTAATCTCTCACTGGTTCCTCCTCTTCCCATTTATCCTCTTCAAAAATTGCAAACTGTGTGAAACAGGAGGTTAAAGGTGCTGATTCTCCAAGTGGGGAGATTGTTAGTAATGTGGCTGGAATGGCGAACCCCAGCACCAGGAGATCAAAAATGAGGTGCATTTTAGACAACTCTCCTGAGCACACAGTGTACATTCATCTCAGTTTCCCAGGCATGTTTTCCCTGTCAGAAGATTCCCTTGAAAGTGCAGATTTGGGACCCATGGAATGGGTATCAGGCAGTATTACTTTAAAAGGTCTGCATTTCCTCACCCAGGCTCTCTAACATCTCCTAGCGTGCATAGCTTCCAGCCTTATATATCATCCTGCTGTGGGTCTACGTGTGTTCAATCCATGTTTCATCGTAGCCCTTCAACAAAAGTTGTAAGAATTTTGTCTGTCTCACTGTTTTTATAAATATTTTTAAATTTATTTTTATATTGGTTACAGCTGATTTTCAAAGCTCTGTTTTTTGCTGATGTACATCCACTTGATTTATGTACTGTGAGACAACAATAAATTCTTTCTCAGATGCTTACGAGTCATATGCATTATTTTCCATTGACTTTAGTGGACTGAGTGCAGTTCTTTGAGGTACCGTGTAGGCCTTGCCAGTTATTCAATTCGGTACTTGGAATGGTATCTTTGCTAATTTCAACCTCCTGGATAATACCTCACCATTCCCCACCTTTCCCATTTAGCAGCCTTATGTCTATTTTCTACATATTTGACTATGTTTCTGTTTTGTAGTTTATTTCATGTGTAGCCATTTTTGATTCCACCTTTAAGTGGCATCTTATGATATGTGTCTTTTCCTTTCTGACATGTGTCACTTAGAATGATCGTATGTAACTCCTCCAGAGTTGTTACAACTGGCCTTATTTCATTGATTTCTGGATGAGTAATATTCCACTCTACATAAGTACCCCATCTCTTTTATCCATTTTATCCTTCCAGGGACATTTAGGTTATATCCAAGTGGAGGCCCTTTTTAACAGAGAGGTGGTAAAGGTTGGGGTGCCTGTTTTCTGTCATTTTTTGTTTTTCCCAAGGTATACGCCCATGAGTGCAAGTGCCCTATGCTCTGTAGCTCAGTTTTCAGATGTTTTAGCAAACACAATACACTTCTCCAGAGTGGCCGTTGGCACATTACATTTCCACTATCAGCCTCACAGGGCTCCCTTTTCTCCTCACCCTGTCCTGCATTTCTGGTGTTTACACTTTATGTGGATGGCCCTTCTGACTGATGTGAAGTGATACATTTTGTAGTATTGATTTCCAGTGCCACCTGTTTGGTTGGATAAAAAGTGTGTATGGCCTTTACTTGATTATATTCAGAAAAAAATGCATACGCCCTTTTGGGCCAAGTCCATCATTGGCGATGTTCAGCCCCTTTTCTTGTGCTTTAATGGGGAGACCTTTCTACCTCTTCAAATCTGCTTCCTACCACTCTCCCTTGCTTACAAGTCCCTTTCTGTGACTTACCTTAAGACATTTTTCAACAATAGATATTTTCAACTCTGTAGTTTCATGAATTTTAGTGCCCCTGAGTTCCATTTTTCAACTTGTGTTTTTGGAAACTGGACACAAAACAGCGGAATTTCCTCTAGCCCTATTCTCTTTCCGTGGGCAATTCTAGCCTTTGATCAATTTGTCTTCCAGATTGGAAATTAGAGTGGCATGTGCCTGTCCGAAGACCTAAGACTTGTCTCTAAATTTTTCTCATCCTTCTGCTTCATCGTCTGGGCAAATTCCAAACTGTGTGCAACAGGATGTTGACGGTGCTGATATCCCCATGTGAGGAGATTGTTAGGAAAGATGCTGGAGGGGTGAACCCGTGCACCAGGCGATGAGGAGATGAGGTGCCTTTTCCAAACTCTTTCCGATCAAACGGTGTACCATCCTCTAGGTGTGACAGGCATGTTTTAGCCGTAGGAAGGTTCCCGTGCATGGAAGGAGAACACCAGGGATTTTTCCAAATCAGTGCCTCCCCGAACCACAAACTGGGGAGTTTTTAAGCTACGCCTACACGTATGTCCATTAAGGGCCTTGGGAAATAGGCAGAGCCCAAACTTTAGATGATTGAAATCTTCAGGTTCAGAAGCGCTCACCATCGGCCTTGCTTAGGTTACATTTTATCTGTCATTGATAGATGATGTCAATAAAAAATATCGATTCTTTTTCAGATTATTTCCCCTTATAGGTTATTGCAAAATATTCAGTGTAGTTCCCTGTGCTATACAGTAATTCCTTGTTGATGATCTATTTTATACATAGCAGTGTGTATGTGTTAATCCCAAACTGTTAATTTATCCCTTTTCCTACCTTTCCCCTTTGGTAATAATAAATTATAAGATTTTATACTTCTCAGAAAAGGGGGAGCTGAAAGAGAGGTATCATTTTCAATGGAAAAGCATTCAAAACAAGATTGAAGCTTCAACCAAGAGTATTCGATGTACAACCATAGAAATAAATCACTTCATTTCTCTAATGTTGACCTGACAAATAAGACAGACGTCTTCACTGAACTTGCTTATAGTAAAGTGATGGAAATATCAAATGTAAGTCTTAGAAAAATCTTATTTTACCCAAGCATTATACACTGCCCTATGTTAACTACAGTTTGTCTCACACATTTGTTCATTGAAGTTACAAGGTTCTCAATTTCTGTTACTGATCCTCCAGAGTGGACCCCAACAGGAGTCCCCGTGCCCAGTGTCATTGGAGCCAAGAGATCAAGACTGAGTTTGGTTCAGAAGCAAAGGAAACATTATTTTGAAAACCGAATGGAGAGGTGAGAGCGTGCACTCCCCCACGGGCTGTGGGCTGGGCTGCTGTGTAGGGATCCCTGCAGCATCAGTGGGAGTTAGGGGATGGAGCTCTCGAGGGCTGGGTTGGCTGCAGCTCAGGCTCTATGCCGTGGAGTCTGCATGGGACTCCGCTAGCTGAGGTGTCGACCCAGCCATTCTGCAGTAGGAAATCGCGTCTGAAGTGCCGGGTGTGGGACCTCTGCATGCGGAACCCTAGGAGCACGTGAAATTAGACAAAGCACAAAGGAAAAACAGCTTAGACTTTATTTTATTGCTCAGATTCTCTTTTTATCTCCCAGGAATTTTTAATGAACGTTGCCAGAGACGAAACCCTCCTCTGCTTTTTGTTCCGTTCCTCATTCTTGGGGTGTTGAGGGTGCAGACCCCTCTTTTGTAACTGCTTCATGCAGTGGTGGGAGCCCTGATACCTGGGGGGAGGAGCAAAACGTCTCCCCACCAGACTCCAGGTGAGGTTGATTGTCCCAAGGCCTCCTGCCTCACTTCTCGTCCGCCTGAGCACCAGCATTGGATGTGTTATAGATTCTAATGACCTTTAAGTGTCCAGGAAAGAGATGCACAGTGATGCTGTGGTGGCAGGTTTCACCCCACCCCACATTTGTTTGGTGACCTTAGGCTGACGGTTTTTGCCAGACTAGATGCTCTGACCAGTAGTCTGTGCTTTCTTTAATTAGGTCCCTGAATTAATGTACAAACAGCACCATGTGTCAGAGCCCTGCCCGTGCAACTCCCAGACAGTCCAGGGTCAGTGGTGATCCAGGACCATGACGTCCACTGAGTCAACGGCATTTAGAAGTAGCCAGCAGTCCAGCCGGTCATATTGGCCACCATCACCGTGGTATCTGTGGGGTTTTCTATGGGGAAAGCGTGATATACGTTTCCCCCGCCAAGCTTATTAGCTCCCCTCTGGGTGCAGTAAGTCCTGCAAGCAGTAGTCTGCTCTTTCGGGGCACAGTCTTGTTGTTTTCTGAGAGAAACTCCAGGTCAAGTGATGGTCACACGAGTCATCTTGGGGGCCCGTTGCCCTCATGTGGCTGTCTGGAGTTTGGAGTTGGAGGGCCTCCTCACTCGAGGTCAGTGTGTCCACAGAGCGACCCCTGCAACTTAAGGGCATGATGGGTTGTTAAGATCACCACGTGGGGTCCTTTTCCCTTAGGAGGGAGCTGGCCTTGCGGGCTGCTGATTTCTAGCTTTTTAGATACCCCAGTATCCTGGCCTGATGAGTCGGTGGGCAAAGCCCTTGTTGACCATAGTTTATCATACCTGAAGGGCATTCTTGTGTTGCTCCATTTCAAGTGGTCCCAGTTTTTGCACTAAGGCTCCAAGGGTGATTAACCTTTGACCGAGTATGTAATGGTCAAATGGTTTAGCTAAATTAGCGAGTTCCTGGGCAAGGATCTGAATTGACTGCTCTTTCCATTCTTGAAAGGCTGCTTCTGGATTCTATTCAAAAGGATCATTATCTTTTCATGTCAGTGTTTCATGTAGAGGCCCAGCTATTAGACTGTAGTTAGGGATCCAGATGCAGAAAACCTTGGCCTCCCCAGGAACCCCTAAGCTGTCTTCTAGTTTTAGAAGAGGTAAGGCTGCAAATGGCTTCTTCCCTATCCTGGGATGCGTTTCTCCGAATATCTGTGAGAATGAAGCCCAGGCATGTCACCTGAGCCTGGGAAATTTGAGCCTTTTTCTTGGACACCTTCTATCCTTTCTTGGCTAGGTAGTTCAGAGGCGTCTTTAGTAGGCCTGGCGATCAGAATGTCATCTGCATATTGAAGGAGGGTTCCCTTTTACAGAGGTAGAACTTTTAGGTCTTTAGAGGATATTTCCCCAATGATGGTGTGGGGATTTTTGAACCATTGGGGCAGGACGGCCCAGCATTATTGCTTGTGTTGCATGTTGTGTCCTGCCACTCACAAGCCAAAAATTCTTGTGACTCTGAGATGAATGGAATACAGAAGAAGGCATCATTGAAGTGTAATACAGAATGCCATGGCCTGGTGGATGGTAGAATGAGCCAGCAGGTTGTAGGAAATAGGAGCTACTGGATGTATATCCTCGGTGGCTTCACTGACTGTCCTGATATCCTTTACCAGGTCTCCAGCAGCCCATGGGGCTCTCGTGGTCAGGCCAATCCCAGGATATGGAGCTCACCTGGGCTGCATCCCGCACCCCACAGCCCACGGGGCTCTCGTGTTCAAGTCCCTCCCATGGTATGGAGCTCTCCTGTGCAGCTACATAGCAGCCCATGGGGCTCTCATAGTCAGGCCCTTCCCAGGATACGGAACTCCCCTGGGCAGGTACCCCAGCAGGGCTGGACACACAGGAACTGTGCACATAGCCCACCTTGCAGAGAAACCCCAGCTCACCTGTCGCTCACAGCTGACACAGAACACCTCAGAGCAGGACTTGAACTAACAAACAGCAGCTCTGACAGGTCTGTGACCCTGGCTATCACTCTGTGCAGCCTCTCTCTGCCTGGTCTTCCAGACACTTCCACTGCAGCCAGGGCACCAGGCCTCTGTCTCCACCCACCATCACTCCTCTCCCTGACTCCTGGGTTCCTCTCATTAGGATAGGGTCTTCTTGAATTTGTTTTCCACTCATGGACCAGATAAAATGATAAGAAAACAAGGCGCAGCTGCAGCCCCTTGTCTAGCCTGACTCTCAAGAGCCCACACCTGTTCCTTGGGACAGACCCGTTTAGCAAGGTTCATTTTCTGCAACTGTGAGCCCCTGAGGGGTGAGGATTGGCTGATTTGGGCAGCCTGACACTGCCTGCCAGCCCCCCCCCCCACATGTGTGCCTGGGTTGAGGTCAATATAAACACCTCTCCAGTCAGCAAGAGCCCCTGTAGCTGTGCCTGACGCCATATTCTCTGCCCCGTCAGCAGTGTCGGGGCTGGGGTGGTGGGAGGGAGTGAGGGGCCGTGGCTTTGTGGGTGGCCCAGTGTGAGTGGGGCTCTGCTGGACTTTCTGCATGAGTTGCCAGGCTGCCACCTGCTAAAGAAGAGGATGTGTCACCCATACCTGCCACTGGAATTTCTCCCCAGGCAGAGGTGAGGAATTAAAAAATCAGTGGGGGCCATGGCAGGAGGGTTATCTCAGGCAGGGAAATGGAAAGATTCCAGAAGAGCATCTGGGGCCAGTACCATCCTGGCTGGCCTGCAGGCACCAAGTCGGCCTGCGTGCTCTCGCTAGTGTGGCTCCACAGCCCTTCCTCTAGGCTTGCAAGTGCTTGTACATATTCAGGAGTTTTACCTGGAAAGGGTGGGAAGAGTTCAGCTGCAGCAGGACTGGGGCTCAGCTCACATTTACTCACAGACGCCTTGACACAGTCCCCCAGCTTTGCAATGAGGATGCTCCTTTTGGGGGGGAGTGCTGCTGAGTGCATGGGAGACAATTTCCCACCTCTGACCAACTTAAGAATTTTTTACCACTGGAGCAAGTGCCCTGATGCGATTTTCCTCTGTATAACTGGTGAGTTCTGTTTTTTTTTTTTTCCTTTTTTTTTCTTTTTGGTTCAAGTTAGATTTTATTTATTCCTCTTTTTTTTTAATTTGGAGATATAAACATGGAAATAATGCATTAATATAAAGACGTCTATGTGAAGGGAAAAAGTTTTTTTCTGTTATATTTTATTAAATGTTATTTATTTATTTTTAGTTTTTTTAAATTTATTTCTTTTATACAGCAGGTTCTTATTGGATATGTATTTTATACATATAAGTGTGCACATGTGAATCCCAGTCTCCCAATTCATCCCACCACCACCCTCACATGGCGTTCCCTCCTTGGTGTCCATATGTTTGTTCTCTATATCTGTGTCTCTATCTCTGCCCTGCACACCGGTTCATCTGTACCATTTTTCTAGGTTCCACATATATGCATTAATATACAATATTTGTTTTTCTCTTTCTGACTTACTTCACTCTGTATGACAGTCTCTAGATCCATCAAGGTCTCTACAAATGACCCAATTTCATTCCTATGTATGGCTGAGTAATATTCCGTTGTATACATGTACCACGTCTTTATCCATTCGTGTGTCTTTGGGCACTTAGGTTGCTTTCATTACCTGTCTATTGTAAATAGTGCTGCAGTGAACATTGTGGTGAATGTGTCTTTTTGATTTATGGTTTTCTCTGGGTATATGCCCAGTCGTGGGATTGCTGGATTATATGGTAATTCTATTTTTAGTTTTTTAAGGAACCTCCATACTGTTCTCCATAGAGACTGTATCGATTTACATTCCCAACAATAGTGGAATAATGTTCCTTTTCTCCACACCCTCTCCAGCATTTGTTGTTTGTAGATTTTCTGATGATGCCCATTCTAACAGGTGTGACGTGATACCTCATTGTAGTTTCGATTTCCATTTCTGTAATAATTAGTGATGTTGAGCAGATTTTCATGTGCGTACTGGCCATGTCTATGTCTTCTTGGAAGAAATGTCTATTTAGATCTTCCATTTTTGTATTGGCTTGTTTGTTTTATTAATATTGAGCTGCATGAGCTGTTTATATATATTGGAGATTAATCATTTGCCAATTAATTCGTTCGCAAATATTTTCTGCCATTCTGAGGGTTGTCTTTTCGTCTTGTTTGTAGTTCCCTTTGCTTTGCAAAAGCTTTTAAGTTTCATTAGGTCCCATCTGTTTAGTTTTCTTTTCTATTTCATTACTATAGGAGGTGGATCAAAAAAGATCTTGCTGTGATTTACGTCAGAGTATCCTTCGTAAGTTTTCCTCTCAGAGTTTTATACTCTCTGGTCTTACATTAAGGTCTCTAATCCATTTTGAATATATTTTTATGTATGGTGTTGGGGAGTGTTCAAATTTCATTCTTTTACATGTAGCTCTCCATATTTCCCAGCACCAATGACTGAAGAGACGGTCTTATCTCCATTGTATAGTCTTGCCTCCTTTGTCATAGATGAGTTGACCATAGGTGTGTAGGTTTATCCTTGGACTTTCTTTTTTTTTTTTTTCCTTTTACACGTTTATTGGAGTATAATTGCTTTACAATGGAGTGTTCGTTTCTGCTGTATACAAAGTGAATCAGCTATACATATACAAATATCACCAGATCCCCTCCCTCTTGCATCTCCCTCCCACACTCCATATCCCACGCCTTTATGTGGTCACAAAGCACCGAGCTGATCTCCCTGTTCTATGTGGCTGCTTCCCCGTAGCTATCGGTGTTACATTTGGTAATGTATTTATGTCCATGCCACTCTCTCTCTTCGCCCCAGCTTACCCATCCCCGTTCCAGTGTCCTCAAGTCCTTTCTCTATGTCTGTGTCCTTAATCCTGTCCTGCCACTAGGTTCTTCAAAATCTTTTTTTTTTCTTCATTAGATTCCATATATCTCTGTTAACATACAGTATTAGTTTTTCACTTGTTGACTTACTTCACTGTGTAGGACAGATTCTAAGTCCATCCACCTCAGTACAAATAACTCAGTTTTGCTTCTTTTTATGGCTGAGTAATATTCCATTGTATATATGTGCCAGATCTTCTTTATCCATTCATCTGTCGATGGACACTTAGGTTGCTTCCATGTCCTGGCTAATGCAAGTAGAGCTGCAATGAACATTTTTGTACATAACTCTTTTTGAATTATGGTTTTTGCAAGGCAAATGCCCAGTAGTTGGATTGTTGTGTCCTATGGTACTTCTATTGTGAGTTATTTAAAGGAACCTCCGTACTGTTCTCCCTAGTGCCCATATCAATTTACATTCCCACCGACAGTGCAAGTGTGTTCCCTTTTCTCCAATAAAGGCCTCTCCAGCATTTATTGTTTTGTAGATTTTTTTGGTGAGTGCCACTCTGATTGCTGTGAGGTGATACATCACGGTAGTTTTGATTTGCATTTCTCTAATGATTAGTGATGTTCAGCATCCTTTCATGTGTTTCTTGGTAATCTGTATATCTTCTTTGGAGAAATGTCTATTAGGTCTTCTGCCCGTTTTTGGATTGGGTTGTTTGTTTTTGTGATATTGAGCTACATGCGGTTCTTGTAAAGTTTGGAGATTAATCCTTTGTCAATTGCTTCATTTGAAAATATTTTCTCCCATTCAGAGGGTTGTTTTTGCATCTTGTTTAGGTTTTCCTGTACTGTGTAAAAGCTTTTAAGTTTCATTAGGTCCCATTTGTTGATTTCTGTTTTTATTTCCATTTCTCTAGGAGGTGGGTCCAAAAGGATCTTGCTGTGATTTATGTCATAGAGTGTTCTGCCTATGGTTTCCTCTAAGTGTTTTATAGTGTCTGGTCTTATATTTAGATCTCTAATCAATTTAGAGTTTATTTTTGTGTATGGTGTTATGGAGTGTTCTAATTTCATTCCTTTATGTGTAGCGGTCCAGTTTTTCCAGCACCAATTACTGAAGAGACTGTCTTTTCTCCATTGTATATCCTTAGCTCCTTTGTCATAGATGAGATAGCCATAGGTATGTAGGTTTATCTCTGGGCTTTCTGTCCTGTTCCATTGATCTGTGTTTATGCCAATCTACATACACTTGATTCCATTACGGAGACATATAAATACATAGGTTTCAAGGTTATTACCAGTCAGATATATTCCTCTTCAGTGAATAGGGTGTTTTGTGTCCAGTTCATTGAGAAAGGAGTAGGTCTTGTCTATTACATATTTGGTATATGGAATGGGATCTGTGCTAATTTCAAACTCTGCTTTTACACATCACCCCACGTCACCTTTCCCCTTAAGGAGGCATAAGTGTGTTTTCTAAATGTGTAACTCTGTTCTCTTTTGAAATTCAGTTCATGTGTAGCCATGTTTACATTTCCTCTATAAGTGATATATTACAATAAGTTTCTTTTTCTTTGTGGCTCATTTCACTTAGCATCATCGTACCTAAAGCCACACATTATGCTGCTATTGGCCTTATGACATTGATTTTATGTCTGTGTGACATTCCATTGTATATAAGTACCACAACATCTATATCCATTTTTTTTTCCTTTCCTGGGATATATAAAGTGTACCGAAGTCGAGGTTCTTGTAAACAGAGCAGACCTAAACTTTGGGCTGTCTGTGTGTTGTGGATTTTTAGTTTTCCCAAAATACACGCCCATGAGTGGAAGTGTGCTATGCTCTGTAGCTCTGTTTCAGAAAACAACATACCGTTCTCCAGAGAGGCTTTTGGCAATTTACATCCTGTCCATCGGCGTAACCAGGCTCCCTTTTCTCCATGGCTTCTCCTGCATTTGTGGTTTTTACACTATTTGTGGATGGCCCTTTTGACTGGTGGTAAGGGACACTTCTCTGTAGTGTGGATTTGCAATGCCTGATGGCTTGCTTGGCCAAAAAGTGCATATGCATTTTTTCCTGAAGATATTCAAGAAAATACACATAATCCCTTTTCAGCCAAGGGCAACATTGTCGAAATTCTGTCGCTTTTCATGTACTTTAAAGACGACTCCAATCTACTTCTTGAAATCTGTTTCCTTCAATTCTGCCTTGCATTCAAATCCTCTTCACTGCCTTTCCTCAATATATTTCTGGATGATAGTTGTCCTTTATAACTCTGCAAGTTTGTGAATTGCTGTGCCCCTGATTTCCATTTTTCAACTCGCCTCTTTGTGAGCTGGCTGCAATACCGCAGGATGGCTTTAGGCCGTAGTCTGCTTCCAGGGCTTCAGGCTGAGCTTTTGGTTAATTATTCTTCCTGATGGGAAACTAGAGTGACATGTGCCCATCCAAACACCTACAGCTAATCTCTCATTTATTTCCCCTCTTCCTGTTCATCCTCTGCACAATGTGCAAACTGTGCATAACGGGAGGGTAAAGGCGCTGACACTCCAAGTGGGGAGATTTTTAGTAATGCAGCTGGAATGGCAAAGCCGAGCACGACAAAAGGAAAAATGAGGTACCTTTTAGAAAACTTTCCCAATTACACAGTGTACCATCCACTGGGTTTCCCATGCATGTTTTAACTGTAGGAAGATTCCCTTAAACCTGGAGAGTTGGGACCACTAGAATGGGTAGCACACAGTATTGCTCTAAGTGGTGTTCTTTTGTTCACACAACCTCAGCAATCTTGTCAGCCCCAAGTGTCCAGTCTTATGTCTCATCCAGCTGTGGGTGTAAAGGTGGTCAATCTAGCTTGCATCACAGGCCCTGAACGTCGTTTTTAAGACTTTCTATCTGTTTTTGCATTTTGCTTTTGAAATTTATTTTTATAAGTGGGTTTAACTGAATTTCAGTGCTGTGTTCATGCCGTTATACACACACATGATTCCTTTAGGGAGACAGAGAATACATATGATTTAAAATACTTAGAGTCAGGCATATTCCTCTGCAATGAATAGGGGGTGTTGAGTCCAGTTCATTGTGCCGGGAGTAGGTGTTGTCTATTACATACATGGTTTATATAACGGTATCTGTGCTAATTTAATACTCTTGTTTTATGCATAGCCCCACCTCGGCTTTCCCATTAAGCAGGCAGAAGATGTTTTCTAAATGTGTGAATCTGTTGTGTTTGTCATTCAGTTCATGTGTAGTCATGTGTACATTCCCGCTATGAGTGATATCTTATGATAAGATTAGTTACTCTGTAATCTTTCCTAACTCAGTTCATGTGTAGCCAAGTTTACAGTAACTTCATAAGTGATATCTTATGATAAGTTTCTTTTTCTGTGTGACTTATTTCACTTAGAATCATCGTACCTGAATCCACTCTTTTTGCTGCTACTGGCCTTATGACATTGATTTCATGGTTGAGCGATATTCCATCGTACGTAAGTACCACAATATCTTGAACCATTTTTGTCTTTCCTGGGATTCTTAAGGTGTACACAAGTTGAGGTTCTTGTAAGCAGTGCAGCGCTAAATTTTAGGGTGGCTCTGTCTTATTGATTTTCAGTTTTCCCAAGGTATATTCCCTAGACAGGAAGTGCCCTTGGCTGTGTAGCTCTGTTGTTTTCTTGTTTTCGGGAACACAATGCATTCCTCCAGAGAGGCAGTTGGCAACTTACATCGCGCCCATCAGCATTGCAAGGCTGCCTGATCTACAGGGCCTGTCTTGCCTTTCTGTTTTTTACACATTTTGCAGATATCCCTTTTGACCAGTGGGAAGGGATACTTCTTTGTAGTGAAGATTTGTATTGCTGCTTGCTTGCTTGGCCAAAAAGGGCGTATGCGTTTTCTCCTGAATATATTCAGGAGAAAACGCATACGCCCTTTTTGGCCAAGTGCATCATTGTCGAAGTTGTGCCCCTCTTCCTGTGCTTTACAGGTGATTCCAACGTACCTCTTGAAATCTGTTTCCTGCTATTCTGCCTCGTTTTGAAGGACGCCTCATTGCCTTCCCTTAACGGATTTTTTGGACGATAATTGTCCTTTATTTCTCTGCCAGTTTTTTGAATTTTTGTGCCCCTGAGCTCCATTTTTCAACTCGTTTTTGTGAGCTGACCGCAAATCCAAAATTATGGTTCAAAATCTATACTGGTTCCCGGTGGGTGGCTGAGACATTGGTTAATTCTATTTCCTGCCGGGCAATTAAAATGTCATGTACCCGTCCAAATGCCTAACAGCTACTCTCTCTTTGGTTCTCCCTCTTCCCTTTCATCCTCTGCCAAATTGGCAACCTGTGCGAACCAGGAGGTTTTACGGGCTATCACTCCAAGTTGGGAGATTGATAGTAAAGCAGTTAGAAGATCAAAATGGAGCACAAGGAGAGGGACTATAAGTGGAGTTTTAGAAACCTTTCGTATTCACAGTGTGTCCATTCTCTAGGTTTCCCGTAAATGTTATGGCTGTAGTAATATTCCCTTACACATGGAGAGTTGGGACCCATGGAATGGGTGCCACACATTATTGCTTTAAAGGGTCTGCATTTGCTCACCCAGTCTCACCAAAACTGTCAGTCTCATGTGTCCAGATTTATGCCACATCCAGCTCTCGTTGCAGGAAGGGTCATTCCAGGTTTCATCATAGCCCCTGAAGGAATTGTCACGAATTTCGCTGTTTTATTGTTTTGTATTTGAAATTCCTTTTTATACTCGGTTTGAGCTGATTCTCACTGCCATGTGTATGCCAGTCTAGACACACTTGATTCCCTTACGGTGACATATCAATACATAGGTTTTAAAATTATTACTGGTCAGATATATTCCTCTGCGCAGAATATTGGGTTTTGAGTCCCTTTCACTGATGAAGGTGTAGATCTTGTCTATACCGTATTTCGATTTTGGAATGGTACTTGTACTAATATCAAACTCTGGTTTTATGCATCACCCCACCTCTCCTTCCCCCTTAAGCAGGCATAAGAGAGTTTTCTAAATGTGAGACTCTGTTCTCTTCCCTAACTCAGTTCATGTGTAGCCATGTTTACAGGATCTTCATAAGTGATATCTTATGATAAGTTTCTTTTTCTGTGTGACTTATTTCACTTAGAATCATCGTACCTGAATCCACTCATTTTGCTGCTACTGGTCTTATGACATTGATTTCATGTCTGCGGGATAATCCATCGTATGTAAGTACCACGATTTTTTGAACCATTTTTATATTTCCTGGGATATTTAAGGTGTACCCAAGTTGACGTTCCTGTAAGCAGTGCAGGCCTAAATATTTGGGTGGCTCTGTCTTATTGATTTTCAGTTTTCCCAGGGTATATTCCCTAGACTTGAAGTGCCCTTGGCTCTGTAGCTCTGTTGTTTACTTCTTTTAGGGAACACAGTGCACTCCTCCAGAGAGGCAGTTGGCAATATACATCCTGCCCATCAGCATAACAAGGCTCCCTGTTCTCCAGGGCCTGTCTTAAATTTCAGGTTTTTACCCATTTTTTGGATGTTCCTGTGGACCGGAGGGAAATGATACTTCTTTGTAGTGCAGACTTGCATGAACGCTTGCTTGCTTGGCCAAAAAAACTGTATGCAATTTCTCCTGAATATACTCAGGAGAAAATGCATAAGCCCTTTTTGGCCAAGTGCATCATTGTCGAAGTTGTGCCCCTCTTCCTGTGCTTTAAAGGTGATTCCAACGTAACTCTTGAAATCCGTTTCCGGCAATTCTGCCTGGCTTTCAAGTCCGCCTCGTGTCCTTCGCTCAACAGGTTTTTGGACGATAGTTGTCCTTTATTACTCTGCCAGTTTGTGAATTGCTGTGCCCCCGAGCTCCGTTTTTTAACTGTTTTTTTCTGAGCTGTACGCAAGTCCAATATTTTGGTTCAGGACATATACTGGTTCCCGGTGGGTGGCGGAGACTTTGGTCAATTCTTCTTCCTCCCGGGAAATAAGAGTGACATATGCCCGTCCAAATGCCTAACAGCTACTCTCTCATTGGTTCTCCCTCTTCCCATTCATCCTCTGCGAAATTGGCAACCTGTGCGAAACAGGAGCTTAAAGGTGCGGTCTCTCCAGGTTGGGAGATTGAGAGTAAAGCAGTTGGAAAGTCAAACCGGAGCACCAGGAGAGGGACTATACGTTGAGTTTTAGAGACTATTTGTATTCACAGTGTGTCCATTATCTAGGTTTCCCATACATGTTATAGCTGTAGTAATATTCCCTTCAACCTGGAGAGTTGGGACCCATGGAATGGGTGCCATGCATTATTGCTTTAAAGGGTCTGCATTTGCTCACCCAATCTCACCAATCCTCTCAGGCCTATGTGTCCAGCCTTATGCCACATGCAGCTGTCATTGTAGATAGGGTCATTCCAGGTTTCATCAGAGACCCTGAAGGAATTGTAAAAAATTTCCCTGTTTTTTGTTTTTGAAATTCCTTTTTATAGTGGGTTTGAGCTGATTCTCGCTGCCATGTTTATGCCAGTGTAGACGCACTTGATTCCCTGAAAGAGACATATCAATACATAGGTTTTAAGATTCTTACTAGTCAGATATATTCCTCTGCGGGAAATATGGGGTTTTGAGTCCCTTTCCCTGAGGAAGGTGTAGGTCTTGTCTATTCCATACTTGGTTTTTGGAACGTTACCTGTGCATATATCAAACTCTGGTTTTATGCATCACCCCACCTCTCCATCCCTCTTAAGCAGGCATAAGAGTGTTTTCTAAATGTGAGACTCTCTTCTATTTCCTAACTCAGTTCATGTGTAGCCATGTTTACAGGATCTTCATAAGTGATATCTTATGATACGTTTCTTTTTCTGTGTGACTTATTTCACTTAGAATCATCGTACCTGTATCCACTCATTTTGCTGCTACTGGTCTTATGACATTGATTTCATGGCGGAGGGATATTCCATCATACGTAAGTACCACAATTTTTTGAACCTTTTTTATATTTCCTGGGATATTTAAGGTGTACCCAAGTTGAGGTTCTTGTAAGCAGTGCAGCCCTAAATTTTGGGGTGGTTCTGTCTTATTGATTTTCAGTTTTCCCAAGGTATATTCCCTTGACTGGAAGTGTCCTTGGCTCTGTATCTCTGTTGTTTACTTGTTTTAGGGAACACAATTCTCTCCTCCAGAGAGGCAGTTGGCAATTTACATCCCACCCATCAGCATAACAAGGCTCCCTGTTCTCCAGTGCCTGTCTTGCATTTCTGGGTTTTACACATTTTGTGGATGTCCCTTTTGACCGGTGGGAAGTGATACTTCTTTGTAGTGAAGATTTGCATTGCCCACTTGCTTCCTTGGCCAAAATGGGCGTATGCGTTTTCTCCTGAATATATTCAGGAGAAAATGCAAACGCCCTTTTTAGCCAAGTGCATCATTGTCGAAGTTGTGCCCCTCTTCCTGTGCTTTAAAGGCGATTCCAACGTACCTCTTGAAATCTGTTTCCTGCAATTCTGCCTCCCTTTCAAGTTTGCCTCGTTGCCTTCCCTCAACAGAATTTTGGACGATAGTAGCCCTTTATTACTCTGCCAGTTTGTGAATTGCTGTGCCCCTGAGCTCCATATTTAACTCGTTTTTTCTGAGCTGAACGCAATACAAATATTTTGGTTCAGAACATATACTGGTTCCCGGTGTGTGGCTGAGACTTGGGTCAATTCTTCTTCCTCCCGGGAAATAAGAGTGACATATGCCCGTCCAAATGCCTAACAGCTACTCTCTCTTTGGTTCTTCCTCTTCCGTTTCATCCTCTGCCAAATTGGCAACCTGTGAGAACCAGGAGTTTAAAGGGGCTGTCTCTCCAAGTTGGGAGATTGATAGTAAAGCAGTTGGAATGTCAAACCGGAGCACCAGGAGAGGGACTATTAGTTGAGTTTTAGAGACCTTTCGTATTCACAGTGTGTCCATTCTCTAGGTTTCCCGTACATGTAATAGCTGTAGTAATATTCCCTTCAACCTGGAGAGTTGGGACCCATGGAATGGGTGCCCCTCCTTATTGCTTTAAAGGGTCTGCATTTGCTCACCCAATCTCACCAATCCTCTCAGTCCCAAGTGTCCAGCCTTATGCCACATCCAGCTGTCATTGTAGATAGGGTCATTCCATGTTTCATCAGAGACCCTGAAGGAATTGAAAGAAATTTCCCTGTTTTTTTGTTTTGTTTTTGAATTTCCTTTTTATAGTGGGTTTGAGCTGATTCTCTCTGTCATGTTTATGCCAGTCTAGACACACTTGATTCCCTTATGGAGACATATCAATACATAGGTTTTAAGATTCATACTTTTAAGATATATTACTCTGTGGTGAATATGGGGTGTTGAGTCCCTTTCACTGAGGAAGGTGTAGGTATTGTCTATTTCGTATTTGGTTTTTGGAATGGTACCTGTGCTAATATTAAACTCTGATTTTATGCATCACCCCACCTCTCCTTCTCCCTTAAGCAAGCATAAGCGTTTTTTTTTTTAAATGTGAGTCTCTCTTTTCTTTCCTAACTCAGTTCATGTGTAGCCATGTTTACAGGATCTTCATAAGTGATATCTTATGATAAGTTTCTTTTTCTGTGTGACTTATTTCACTTAGAATTATCGTACCTGAATCCACTCATTTTGCTGCTACTGGCCTTATGACATTGATTTCATGGCTGAGGGATATTCCATCATATGTAAGTACCACAATTTCTTGAACCATTTTTGTCTTTCCTGGGATATTTAATGTGTACCCAAGTTGAGGTTTTTGTAAGCAGTGCAGCCCTGAATTTTGGTGTGGATCTGTCTTATTGATTTTCAGTTTTCCCAAGGTATATTCCCTAGAGTGGAAGTGCCCTTGGCTCTGTAGCTCTGTTGTTTACTTGTTTTAGGGAACACAATGCACTCCTCCAGAGAGGCAGTAGGCAATTTACATCCCGCCCATCAGCATAACAAGGCTCCCTGTTCTCCAGGGCCTGTCTTGCCTTTCTGGTTTTTACCCATTTTGTGGATGTCCCTTTTGACCGGTGGGAAGTGATACTTCTTTGTAGTGCAGATTTGCATTGCCCGCTTGCTTGCTTGTCCAAAAAGGGCATATGCGTTTTCTCCTGCATATATGCACGTGAAAACCCATATGCCCTTTATGGCCATTTCCATAATTTTCGAAGTTGTAATGCTTTTCCTGTGTTTAAAGGCGATTCCAATGTACCTCTTCAAATCTATTTCATGCCATTCTGCCTCATTTTCCCTTCCGCCTCGTGGCTTTCCCTCAACAGATTTTTCGAAGAGAGTAGTCCTTTATAACTCTGCAGGTTAGTGAATTGCTGTGGCCCTGAGCTCCATTTTTCAACTCGTGTTTTTGTGAGCTGACCGCAAATCAACAGTTTTGCTTCTGGACTTATACTGGTTCTGGGGGGCAGGCTGAGACTTTGGTTAATTCCTCTTTGTGATGGAAAATTAGAGAGACATGTGGCCGTCCAAATGCCTACAGCTACTCTCTCATTGGTTCTCTCTCTTCCCTTATATCCTCTGCACAATTTGCCAACTGTGCGTACCAGGAGGATATAGGGGCTGACTTTCCAAGTTGGGAGATTGATAGTAAAGCAGTTGGAATGTCAAACTGGAGCACAAGGAGAGAAAAAAGTAGTAGAGTTTTACAAACCTTTCACCATCAGATGGTTTCCATTCTCTAGGTTCCCATACACGTTATAACTGTAGTGATATTCCCTTGTACCTGGAGAGTTGGGAACCATGGAATGGGTGGCAGGCATTATTGCTTTAAAGGGTCTGCATTTTTTCACCCAATCTCACCAATCCTCTCAGTCCCAAGTGACCAGCCTTATGCCACATCCAGCTGTCATTGTAGATACGGTCATTCCAGGTTTCATCAGAACCCCTGAAGGTATTGTGTAAGAATTTTACTGTTTTTATGTTTTGTTTTGAAATTCATTTTTATAGTGTGTTTGAGCTGATTCTCACTGCCATGTTTATGTCATTCTAGACACACTTGGTTCCCTTACGGAGACATATCAATACATAGGTTTTAAAATTCTTACTAGTCAGATATATTTCTCTGAGGGGAATAGGGATGTTGAGTTCCGTTCACTGAGGAAGGAGTAGGGCTTGTCTCTTCTGTTTTTGGATTATGGAACGGTACCTGTGCTAATATCAGTCTTATGTTTTGTGCATCTCCCCACCTCTCTTTCCCCTTAAGCAAGCGTTATATTGTTTTCTAAATCTGATACTCTGTTCTCTTCCCTAAATCAGTTCATATGTAGCCATGTTTACATTCCCTTCATAAGTGATATCTTATGTCAGAATGCACCATGGCCGTTCTCATAATAATGCTCCATGACCCCTGTCATCACAATGCACCATGCCCTGGTTATCAAAATGCTCCATGTCCCTTCTCATCACAATTCTCCACGTCCTTGTGATCACAGTGCTACATGACACTTCTCATCAAAATGTTACATGCTCTTGTCATCACAATTCTCCATCCACTTGACATTGCAATGCTCCATGCACTTGTCATCACAATGCTCCATGCACATATCATCACAAACCTCCATGCCCTTGTCATCACAATGCTCCATTACCTTTGTCATCAGAATCCTCCATGACACTTGGCATCACAATGCTCCATGCCATTGTCATCAGAGCGGGCCACTACATATGTCATCAGAATGCTCCCTGACACCTCTCTTCACAATACTGCATGACCTGGTCATCACAATGCTCCATGCCCTTGTCATCACAATGCGCCATTCCAACTGTCATCGCAATAATCCATGAAACATATTAGACCATTGTTCCATGCTCTTGTCATCACAATGCTCCATGCTCTTGTTATCACAATTCTTCATGACCCCTGTCATCACAATGCTCCATGACACTTGTCAGTATGTTCCTTGAACCCTGTCATGACAAGGCTCCATGCATTTTTCATCACAATGTTCCATGCCCTTTCCATCACAGTGCTCCAAGACCCATGTAATCACAATGTTCCATGCCCTTGTCATCACAAAACTCAAGGACGCATGCCATCAGAATGCTCCTTGGACTTCTCCTCACAATGTGCCATGCCCTTGTCATCACAATGTTCCAAGACCCCTGTAATCACAATGTTCCATGCCCCTTTTCATCAGTATGCTCCATGAGACTTGTCATCACAAGGCTCCATGGTTTTGTCATCACAATGCTCCAGGACCTTGTCATCACAATGCTTCTCGACCTTGTCATGAAAATTTTCAATGGCCCTTGTCATCATAATGCTCCAAGCCCTAATCATCAAAATGCTCCATTATATTTGTCCTCACATTTCTCCATTACATTTGGCTTCACAATGCTCCATGCCATTGTCATCACAATGGACCATGACATATGTCATCACAGTGCTCCCTGACACCTGCCTTCACAATACTCCTTGACCTTCTCATCACAATGCTCCATGCCCTTGTCATCACAATGCACCATGCCCAATGTCATCACAATAATCCATGAAACTGGTCAAACCAATGCTCCATGCCCCTGTCAACACAATGCTCCATGCCCTTGTCATCACAATGCTCCATGACCCCTGTCATCACAATGCTCAGTGACTCCAGTCATCACAATGATTCATAACGTTTGTCATCACAATTGTCCATGCCCGCGTCATCACAAGGCTCTGTGACTTTTGTAACCACAATGTTCCATGAACTTTTCATCACAATTCTTTGTGACCCTTGTCATCACAATGCTCCATGTCTTTGTCAGAACAATGGTATATGACCATTGTCATCACAATGTGCCACGCGCATTTCATCACAGCCGACCACAAACTTTTCATTGCAATGCTCCATAAAACGTGTAATCACAATGGTCCATGGACTTCTCATCAAAATGTTCTCTCACCAGAGATATCACAATGTTCCATCACTAGTCATCACAATACTCCCTCACACCTGGAATCACAATGTTCCATGACCCTGTCATCACAGTGCTACATCCACTTATCTGCACAATGTTCCATGACCCCTGACATCACAATGTTCCATAACCCCTGTCAGCAAAATGCTCCATGACCCTTTTCATCCCAAAGATCCAAGACCCCTGACATCACAATGTTCTATAAACACTGCCATCACAATATTCCATTACAATTCTTATCAAATTGCTGCATGACCCGTTCATCAAAATGCTCCCTGCCCTTCTCATCACAATGCACCATGCCCTTGTCATCAAAATGCTCCATGACTTGTCATCACAAAGCTCCATGTCCCATGGCATCACAATGCTCCATGTCACTGTCATCACAATGCTCCCTGAACCCTCTCATCACATTGCTCCATGTCCTTGTCATCACAAAGCTCAATGACACTTGTCATCACAATGCTCGATGCCCTTCTCATGACAATGCTCCATGCCTTTTTCATTACAATCCTGCATGACCCATGTATCACAGTGTTCCGTGCCCTTGTCATCACAATGCTCCATGCCCACTCTCATCACAATAATCCATGAAACATTTCAGACCAATGTTCCATACCCTTCTCATCAAAATGCTCCATTACCCCTGTCATAAAAATGCACCATGACTCTTGGCATCACAATGTTCCACTACCTAGTCATCACAAGGTTCCATGACACTTGTCATCACAATGCTCAAGACCCCTGAAATCAAAATGCTGCATGCCCTTGTCATCACAAAGCTCCATGACGCATGTCATCAGAAAGTTCCATGGCCTTCTCATCACAATGCTCCATTCCCATGTCATCACAATGCTCCAAGACAGTTGTAATCAAAGTGATCCATGACACTTTTCATCTCAATGCTCCATGAACCCTGTCATCACAATACACCATGCCCATCATCATAATGCTTCAGGCTATTGTCATCACAATGAAATCAATATTCTCCATGACCTCTGTCATCATAATGCTCCAAACCCTTGTGATCACAATGTTCAATAACACTTATCATCTCAACACCCCATGACACTCATCATCACAATTATCCATGGTCTTCTCATCACAATGCTCCATGATCGTTGTCATCACAATGCTCAATACACTTGTCATCACAATGCTCCCTGACACTTGTCGTCAGTATGCACCTTGAACCCTGTCATGACAAGGTTCCATGCCTTTTTCATCACAGTGATCCATGCCCTATTCATCACAATGCTCCAAGATCCCTGTAATCACAATGCTCCATGCCCTTGTCATTAAAAAGCTCCATGACGCATGTCATCAGCATGCTTCATGGCCTTCTCATCACAATGCTCCATGCCCTTCTCATCACAATGCTCTAAGACCTCTGTAATCACAATGCTCCCTGCCCATTTTCATCAGAATGTTCCATGAGACTTGTCATCACAATGCTTAATGCGCTTGTCAGCACAATGCTCCATGACCCCTGTCATCACAATGCTCAGTAACTCCAGTCATCACAATGATTCATAACGTTGTCATCACAACTGTCCATGCCCGCGTCATCACAAGGCTCTGTGACTTTTGTAACCACAATGTTCCATGAACATTTCATCACAATTCTCTGTGACCCTTTTCATCACAATGCTCCATGTCTTTGTCAGAACAATGGTCTATGACCATTGTCATCACAATGTGCCATGCGCATTTCATCACAGCCGACCACAAACTTTTCATTGCAATGCTCCATAAACCTTGTAATCACAATGGTCCATGGACTTCTCATCAAAATGCTCTCTCACATGAGATATCACAATGTTCCATCACTAGTCATCACAATACTCCCTCACACCTGAAATCACAATGTTCCATGACCCTGTCATCACAGTGCTACATCCACTTATCTGCACAATGTTCCATGACCCCTGACATCACAATGTTCCATAACCCCTGTCAGCAAAATGCTCCATGACCCTTTTCATCCCAAAGATCCAAGACCCCTGACATCACAATGTTCTATAAACACTGCCATCACAATATTCCATTACAATTCTTATCAAATTGCTGCATGACCCGTTCATCAAAATGCTCCCTGCCCTTCTCATCACAATGCACCATGCCCTTGTCATCAAAATGCTCCATGACTTGTCATCACAAAGCTCCATGTCCCATGGCATCACAATGCTCCATGTCATTGTCATCACAATGCTCCCTGAACCCTCTCATCACATTGCTCCATGTCCTTGTCATCACAAAGCTCCATGACACTTGTCATCACAATGCTCGATGCCCTTCTCATGACAATGCTCCATGCCTTTTTCATTACAATCCTGCATGACCCATGTATCACAGTGTTCCGTGCCCTTGTCATCACAATGCTCCATGCCCACTCTCATCACAATAATCCATGAAACATTTCAGACCAATGTTCCATACCCTTCTCATCAAAATGCTCCATTACCCCTGTCATAAAAATGCACCATGACTCTTGGCATCACAATGTTCCACTACCTAGTCATCACAAGGTTCCATGACACTTGTCATCACAATGCTCAAGACCCCTGAAATCAAAATGCTGCATGCCCTTGTCATCACAAAGCTCCATGACGCATGTCATCAGAAAGTTCCATGGCCTTCTCATCACAATGCTCCATTCCCATGTCATCACAATGCTCCAAGACAGTTGTAATCAAAGTGATCCATGACACTTTTCATCTCAATGCTCCATGAACCCTGTCATCACAATACACCATGCCCATCATCATAATGCTTCAGGCTATTGTCATCACAATGAAATCAATATTCTCCATGACCTCTGTCATCATAATGCTCCAAACCCTTGTGATCACAATGTTCAATAACACTTATCATCTCAACACCCCATGACACTCATCATCACAATTATCCATGGTCTTCTCATCACAATGCTCCATGATCGTTGTCATCACAATGCTCAATACACTTGTCATCACAATGCTCCCTGACACTTGTCGTCAGTATGCACCTTGAACCCTGTCATGACAAGGTTCCATGCCTTTTTCATCACAGTGATCCATGCCCTATTCATCACAATGCTCCAAGATCCCTGTAATCACAATGCTCCATGCCCTTGTCATTAAAAAGCTCCATGACGCATGTCATCAGCATGCTTCATGGCCTTCTCATCACAATGCTCCATGCCCTTCTCATCACAATGCTCTAAGACCTCTGTAATCACAATGCTCCCTGCCCATTTTCATCAGAATGTTCCATGAGACTTGTCATCACAATGCTTAATGCGCTTGTCAGCACAATGCTCCATGACCCCTGTCATCACAATGCTCAGTAACTCCAGTCATCACAATGATTCATAACGTTGTCATCACAACTGTCCATGCCCGCGTCATCACAAGGCTCTGTGACTTTTGTAACCACAATGTTCCATGAACATTTCATCACAATTCTCTGTGACCCTTTTCATCACAATGCTCCATGTCTTTGTCAGAACAATGGTCTATGACCATTGTCATCACAATGTGCCATGCGCATTTCATCACAGCCGACCACAAACTTTTCATTGCAATGCTCCATAAACCTTGTAATCACAATGGTCCATGGACTTCTCATCAAAATGCTCTCTCACATGAGATATCACAATGTTCCATCACTAGTCATCACAATACTCCCTCACACCTGGAATCACAATGTTCCATGACCCTGTCATCACAGTGCTACATCCACTTATCTGCACAATGTTCCATGACCCCTGACATCACAATGTTCCATAACCCCTGTCAGCAAAATGCTCCATGACCCTTTTCATCCCAAAGATCCAAGACCCCTGACATCACAATGTTCTATAAACACTGCCATCACAATATTCCATTACAATTCTTATCAAATTGCTGCATGACCCGTTCATCAAAATGCTCCCTGCCCTTCTCATCACAATGCACCATGCCCTTGTCATCAAAATGCTCCATGACTTGTCATCACAAAGCTCCATGTCCCATGGCATCACAATGCTCCATGTCATTGTCATCACAATGCTCCCTGAACCCTCTCATCACATTGCTCCATGTCCTTGTCATCACAAAGCTCCATGACACTTGTCATCACAATGCTCGATGCCCTTCTCATGACAATGCTCCATGCCTTTTTCATTACAATCCTGCATGACCCATGTATCACAGTGTTCCGTGCCCTTGTCATCACAATGCTCCATGCCCACTCTCATCACAATAATCCATGAAACATTTCAGACCAATGTTCCATACCCTTCTCATCAAAATGCTCCATTACCCCTGTCATAAAAATGCACCATGACTCTTGGCATCACAATGTTCCACTACCTAGTCATCACAAGGTTCCATGACACTTGTCATCACAATGCTCAAGACCCCTGAAATCAAAATGCTGCATGCCCTTGTCATCACAAAGCTCCATGACGCATGTCATCAGAAAGTTCCATGGCCTTCTCATCACAATGCTCCATTCCCATGTCATCACAATGCTCCAAGACAGTTGTAATCAAAGTGATCCATGACACTTTTCATCTCAATGCTCCATGAACCCTGTCATCACAATACACCATGCCCATCATCATAATGCTTCAGGCTATTGTCATCACAATGAAATCAATATTCTCCATGACCTCTGTCATCATAATGCTCCAAACCCTTGTGATCACAATGTTCAATAACACTTATCATCTCAACACCCCATGACACTCATCATCACAATTATCCATGGTCTTCTCATCACAATGCTCCATGATCGTTGTCATCACAATGCTCAATACACTTGTCATCACAATGCTCCCTGACACTTGTCGTCAGTATGCACCTTGAACCCTGTCATGACAAGGTTCCATGCCTTTTTCATCACAGTGATCCATGCCCTATTCATCACAATGCTCCAAGATCCCTGTAATCACAATGCTCCATGCCCTTGTCATTAAAAAGCTCCATGACGCATGTCATCAGCATGCTTCATGGCCTTCTCATCACAATGCTCCATGCCCTTCTCATCACAATGCTCTAAGACCTCTGTAATCACAATGCTCCCTGCCCATTTTCATCAGAATGTTCCATGAGACTTGTCATCACAATGCTTAATGCGCTTGTCAGCACAATGCTCCATGACCCCTGTCATCACAATGCTCAGTAACTCCAGTCATCACAATGATTCATAACGTTGTCATCACAACTGTCCATGCCCGCGTCATCACAAGGCTCTGTGACTTTTGTAACCACAATGTTCCATGAACATTTCATCACAATTCTCTGTGACCCTTTTCATCACAATGCTCCATGTCTTTGTCAGAACAATGGTCTATGACCATTGTCATCACAATGTGCCATGCGCATTTCATCACAGCCGACCACAAACTTTTCATTGCAATGCTCCATAAACCTTGTAATCACAATGGTCCATGGACTTCTCATCAAAATGCTCTCTCACATGAGATATCACAATGTTCCATCACTAGTCATCACAATACTCCCTCACACCTGGAATCACAATGTTCCATGACCCTGTCATCACAGTGCTACATCCACTTATCTGCACAATGTTCCATGACCCCTGACATCACAATGTTCCATAACCCCTGTCAGCAAAATGCTCCATGACCCTTTTCATCCCAAAGATCCAAGACCCCTGACATCACAATGTTCTATAAACACTGCCATCACAATATTCCATTACAATTCTTATCAAATTGCTGCATGACCCGTTCATCAAAATGCTCCCTGCCCTTCTCATCACAATGCACCATGCCCTTGTCATCAAAATGCTCCATGACTTGTCATCACAAAGCTCCATGTCCCATGGCATCACAATGCTCCATGTCATTGTCATCACAATGCTCCCTGAACCCTCTCATCACATTGCTCCATGTCCTTGTCATCACAAAGCTCCATGACACTTGTCATCACAATGCTCGATGCCCTTCTCATGACAATGCTCCATGCCTTTTTCATTACAATCCTGCATGACCCATGTATCACAGTGTTCCGTGCCCTTGTCATCACAATGCTCCATGCCCACTCTCATCACAATAATCCATGAAACATTTCAGACAAATGTTCCATACCCTTCTCATCAAAATGCTCCATTACCCCTGTCATAACAATGCACCATGACTCTTGGCATCACAATGTTCCACTACCTAGTCATCACAAGGTTCCATGACACTTGTCATCACAATGCTCAAGAACCCTGAAATCAAAATGCTGCATGCCCTTCTCATCACAAAGCTCCATGACGCATGTCATCAGAAAGTTCCATGGCCTTCTCATCACAATGCTCCATTCCCATGTCATCACAATGCTCCAAGACCCTTGTAATCACAGTGATCCATGACCCTTTTCATCTCAATGCCCCATGAACCCTGTCATCACAATACACCATGCCCATCATCATAATGCTTCAGGCTATTGTCATCACAATGAAATCAATATTCTCCATGACCTCTGTCATCATAATGCTCCAAACCCTTGTGATCACAATGTTCAATAACACTTATCATCTCAACACCCCATGACACTCATCATCACAATTATCCATGGTCTTCTCATCACAATGCTCCATGATCGTTGTCATCACAATGCTCAATACACTTGTCATCACAATGCTCCCTGACACTTGTCGTCAGTATGCTCCTTGAACTCTGTCATGACAAGGTTCCATGCGTTTTTCATCACAGTGATCCATGCCCTATTCATCACAATGCTCCAAGATCCCTGTAATCACAATGCTCCATGCCCTTGTCATTAAAAACCTCCATGACACATGTCATCAGCATGCTTCATGGACTTCTCATCACAATGCTCCATGCCCTTCTCATCACAATGCTCCAAGACCCCTGTAATCACAATGCTCCATGTCCCTTTTCATCAGAATGTTCCATGAGACTTGTCATCACAATGCTTAATGCGCTTGTCAGAACAATGCTCAATGACACATGTCATCACAATGCACCATGTGCTTGTCATCACAGTGCTCCACAAACTTGTCATCACAATGCTCCTTAAAATTTGTCATCACAATCCTCCCTGCCGTTCTCATCACATTGCACAACGCCCTTGCCATCAAAATGCTCCATGACCATTATCATCACAAAGATCCATGACCCTTAGCATCACAATGCTCCATTTCATTGTCATCACAATGCTCCATGAACGCTCTCATCACATTGCTCCATGCCCTTGTCTTCACAAAGCTCCATGACACATGTCATCAGAATGCTCCATGGCCTTCTCATCACAATGCAGCATGACCTTGACATCACAAGGCTCAATTACACCTCTGATAACAATGCTCCATGACCCCTGCCATCACGATGTTCCATTGTCCTGTCATCACAAAGCTCCATGACCTTTCTCATCACAATGCTCCAATAACCCTGTAATCACAATCCTCTATGCCTCTTTTCATCTCAATGATCCATGAACCCTGTCATCACAATGCACCATGCCCATCATCATAATGCTTCATGCTATTGTCATCACATTGAAATCAAAATGCTCCATGACCTCTGTCATAACAATGCTCCAAACACTTGTGATCACAATATACAATATCACTTTTCATCACAATGTCCCATGACTCTCGTCATCACAATTACCAATGGTCTTCTCATCACAATGCACCATGACCTTTATTATCACAATGCTCAATACACTTGTCATCAAAATGCTCCCTGACACTTGTTGTCTGTATCCTCCTTGAATCCTGTCATGACAAGGCTCCATGCCTTTTTCATCACAATGATCCATGTCCTTTTCATCACAATGCTCCAAGACCCATGTAATCTCAATGCTCCATGCCGTTTTCATCACAAAGCTCAATGACGCATGCCATCAGAATGCTCCTTGGACTTCTCCTCACAATGCTCCATGCCCTTTTCCTCACAATGTTCGAAGACACCTGTAATCACAATGCTCCATGGTTGTCCTCAAAAAACTACATGACGCATGTCATCAGAATGCTCCATGGCCTTCTCATCACAATGCTCCATGCCCTAGGCATCACAGTGCTCCAAGACCCCAGTAATCACAATGCTCTATGCCCCTTTTCATCAGAATGCTCTATGAGACTTATCATCACAAGTCTCCATGGTCTTCTCATCACAATGCTCCAGGACCTTGTCATCACCATGCTCCATTCCCTCGTAATCACAATGCTCCATGACCCCTGTCATCACAATAATCCATGAACATTTTCAGCCCAATGCACCACGACCTACTCATCACAATGCTCCATGGCCAATATCATCACAATGCTCCATGACCACTGTCATCACAACACTCCATGTCACCTGAGAACACAATGATTCGGGACTCTTGTCATCACAATGCTCCATTCCCTAGTCATCACAATGCTCCATGACCCCTGTCATCAAAAAACTCCATGAACATTTTCAGCCCAGTGTTCCAAGACCCTTGTCATCACAATGATCCATGCCCTTGTCATCCCAATGCTCCATAACCCCTGTATTCACAATGCTCCGTGACGCTTGTCATCACAGTGCTCCATGACACATGTCATCACAATGCTCCATGCCTTTGTCAGCAAAATGCTACATGACCTTGTCATTACAATGCTCTCTGCGCTTGTCATCACAATACTCCATTTCCATTGTCATCACAATCCTCCATGAACATTGGGATCAGGTTGTTTCATGCCCTTGTCATCATAATGCTCCATGCTCCTTGAAATCAAAATGATCCATGACCTCTGTCATCACAATGCTCCAAACCCTTGTGATCACAGTGTTCCATAACACTTGTCATCACAACGCTCCATGAGGCCTGTAATCAGAATACTCCATGCCCTTTTCATCGCAATGCTCCATGACCATTGTCATCACAAGTCTCAATACACTTGTCATCAAAATGCTCCCTGACACTTGTCATCAGAATGCTCCTTGAATCCTGTCACGAAAAGTCTCCATGCCCCTTTCATCACAATTCCCCATGCCGTTTTCATCACAATGCTCCATTCCACTGTCATCAAAATAGTCCACAAGCTTGTCATCAGAATGCTCCATGCCATTGTCATCACAATTCTCCAAGCACTTGTCAGCACAATGCTCCCTGACACTTGTCATCACAATGCTCCAAGCCATTGTCATCACAATGGGCCATTACATATGTCATCACAATGCTCCCTGACACCTGTCTTCACAATACTGCATGACCTGGACATCACAATGCTCCATGCCCTTGTCATCACAATGCGCCATTCCAACTGTCATCGCAATAATCCATGCAACTTTAGACCAGTATTCCATGCCCTTGTCCTCACAATGCTCCTTGCCCTTGTTATCACAATGCTCCATGACCCCTGTCATCACAACGCTCTGTGACTCCAGTCATCACAATGCTTCATGACCTTTTTCATCACAATGGTTTATGCCCTCGCCATCAACAGTCTCTGTGACCTTTTTAACCACAATGCTCCATGAACTTTTCATCACAATGCTCTTTGACCCTTTTCATCACAATGCTCTATGCCTTTCTCAGCACGATGCTCCATGACACTTGTCATCACAAAGCTCCATGCACTTGTCAGCACAGTGCTCCATGACACATGTCATCACAATGCTCCATGACCCTTTTCATCACAATGCTCCGTGACTCCAGTCATCTCAAAGCTTCATAACGTTTGTCATCACAATGGTCCATGCCCGCGTGATTACAAGGCTCTGTGACCTTTGAAACCACAATGCTCCATGAACTTTTCCTCACAATTCTCTGTGACCCTTGTCATCACAATGCTCCATGTCTTTGTCAGAACAATGCTCCATGACCATTGTCTTCAAAATGTGCCATGCGCATTTATCAAAATGGTCCACAACTTTGTCACTGCAATGCTCCATAAACCTTGTAATCACAATGGTCCATGCACTTCTCATCAAAGTGCTCTCTCACCAGAGATATCACAGTGTTCTATCACTAGTCATCACAATTCTCCCTCACCCCTGTAATCACAATGTTCCATGGACCTGTCATCACACTGCTACATCCCCTTATCATCACAATGTTCCATGACCCCTGTCATCAAAATGCTCCATGACCCTTTTCATCCCAAAGCTCCAAGACGCCTGACATCACAATGTTCTATAACCCCTGCAATCAAAATGTTCCATTACATTATTCATCAAATTGCTGCATGACCTGGTCATCAAAATGCTCCCTGCACTTCTCATCACAATGCACCATGCCCTTGTCATCAAAATGCTCCATGACTTGTCATCACAAAGCTCCATGACCCTTGGCATCACAATGATCCATGAACCCTCTCATCACATTGCTCAATGCCCTTGTCATCACAAAGCTCCATGACACTTGTCATCACAATGCTCGATGCCCTTCTCATCTCAATGGTGCATGCTCTTGTCATTACAATCCTGCATGACCCATGTAACATAGTGTTCCGTACCCTTGTCATCACAATGCTCCATGCAAACTCTCATCACAATAATACATGAAACATTTCAGTACAGTGTTCCATGCCGTTCTCATCACGATGCTCCATTACCACTGTCATAACAAGGCACCATGACACCTGTCATCAAAATGTTCCACGGCCTAGTCATCACAAGGTTCTATAACAGTTGTCATCACAATGCTGAAGACCCCTGTAATCACAATGCTCCATGCCCTTGTCATCACAATACTCCATGCCCTTGTTATCACAAGGTTCCAAGACCCCTGTAATCAGAATGCTCCATTACCTTTGTCATCACAATGCTCCATGACACTTGGCATCACAATGCTCCATGCCATTGTCATCAAAATGGGCCATTACATATGTCATCACAATGCTCTCTGACAACTCTCTTCAAAATACTCCATGACCTTCTCATCACAATGATCCATGCCCTGGTCATCACAATGCACCATGTCCACTGTCATCACAGTAATCTCTGAAAATTGTCACCACAACGCTCCATGTCCCTGTCATCACAATGCTCCATGACCCCTGTCATCTTAATGCTCCGTGACTCCAGTCATCACAATGCTTCATTACGTTTGTCATCACAACGGTCCAAGCCCGCATCATCACAAGACTCTGTGACCTTTGTAACCACAATGCTCCATGAAATATTCATCACAATGCTCCATGACCCTTTTCATCACAATGTGCCACGCGTTTTTCATCACAATGATCCACAACATTGTCATCGCTATGCTCCATAAAACTTGTATTCGCAATGCTCCATGCACTTCTCATCCAAATGCTCTCTCACCTGACATATCACAATGTTCCATCACTAGTCATCACAATCCTCCCTCAACCCTGTAATCAAAATGTTCCATGACCCCTGACATCACAATATTCCATAACCACTGTCATCAAAATGCTCCATGACACTTTTCAGCCCAAAGCTCCTTGACCCATGGCATCACAATGTTCTGTAACCCCTGTCATCAAAATATTACATTACACTTTTCATCAAATTGCTGCATGACCCTGTCATCAAAATGCTCCCTCTCCTTCTCATCACAATGCACCACACACTTGTCATCAAAATGCTCCATGACCGTTGTCATCACAAAGCTCCATCACCCTTGGCATCACAATGCTCCGTATCATTGTCATCAAAATGCCCCATGAAACCTCTCAGCCCATTGCTCCATGCCCTTGTCATCAGAAAGCTCCATGACACTTGTCATCACAATGCTCGATGCCCTTCTCATCAAAATGCTCCATGCCCTTTTCATCACAATCCTCCATGACCCATGTATCACAGTGTTCCGTGCCCTTGTCATCACAATGCTCCATGCCCACTCTCATCATAATAATCCATGAAATATTTCAGGCCAATGCTCAATGCCCTTCTCATCAGAATGCCCCATTACCTCTGTCATAACAATGCTGATTACTCCTGCCAACACAATGTTCCACGGCCTTGTCATCACAAGGCTCCATGACCCTTGTCATCACAATGCTCCAAGGTCAGTGTAATCACAATGCTCCATGCCCTTTTCGTCACAATGCTCCATGACACATGTCATCAGAATGTTCCATGGCCTTCTCATCACAATGCTCCATGCCCTTGTCATCACAATGCTCCAAGAACCCTGTATTCAAAATGATCCATGCCCCTTTGCATCTCAATGCTCCATGAACCCTGTCATCACAATACACCATGCCAATCATCATAATGCTTCAGGCTATTGTCATCACAATGAAATCAAAATTATCCATGACCTCTGTCATCATAATGCTCCAAACCCTTGTGATCACAATGTTCCATAACACTTATCATCACAAATCCCCATGACGCTCATCATCACAATTATCCATGGTATTCTCATCACAATGCTCCATGACCTTTGTCATCACAAGGCTCAATACACTTGTCATCACAATGCTCCCTGACACTTGTCGTCAGTATGCTCCTTGAACCCTGCCATGACAAGGCTCCATGCCTTTTTCATCACAATGATCCGTGCCCTTTTCATCACAATGCTCCAAGATCACTGTAATCACAATGCTCCATGTCCTTGTCATCACAAAACTCCATGAAGCATGTCATCAGAATGCTCCATGGCTTTCTCATCACAATGCTCCATGCCCTAGTTATCACAATGCTCCAAGACACCTGTAATCACAATTCTCCATGCCCCTTTTCGTCAGAATTCTCCAAGAGACTTGTCATCACAAGTCTCCATGGTCATCTCATCACAATGTTCCATGACCACTGTCATCACAATGCTACATCCCCTTATCTGCAAAATGTTCCATGACCCCTGACATCACAATGTTCTATAACCCCTGTCATCAAAATGTTCCATTACACTTTTTATCAAATTGCTGCATGACCCTGTCATCAAAATCCTCCCTGCCCTGCTCATCACAAAGCACCACACACTTGTCATCAAAATGCTCCATGACCTTTGTCATCACAAAGCTCCATGACCCTTGGGATCACAATGCTCCATGAACACTCTCATCACATTGCTCCATGCCCTTGTCATCACAAAACTCCATGACACTTGTCATCACAATGTTTGATGCATTCTCATCACAATGCTCCATGCCCCTGTAATTACAATTCTCCATGACACATGTATGAAAGTCTTCCGTGCCCTTGTCATCACAATGCTCCATGCCCACTCTCATCACAATAATCCATGAAATATTTCAGACCAAAGCTCAATTCCCTTCTCATCAAAATGCTCCATTACTTCTGTCATAACAATGATCCATGACCCCTGCCATCATGATGTTCCATGGCCTTTTCATCACAAGGCTCCATGACCCTTCTCATCACAATGCTCCAAGAACACTGTAATCACAAAGCTCTATGCCCCTTTTCATCTCAATGATTCATGAACCCTGTCATCACAATGCACCATGCCCATCATCATAATGCTTCCTGCTATTGTCATAACAAGGAAATCAAAATGCTCCATGACCTCTGTCATAACAATGCTCCAAACCCTTTAGATCACAATATTCCATAACACTTGTCATCACAATGCCCCATGACGCTCATCATCACAATTATCCATGGTCTTCTCATCACAATGCTCCATGACCTTTGTCATCACAATGCTCAATACACTTGTCATCCAAATGCTCCCTGACACTTGTTGTCTGTATGCTCCTTTTACCCTGTCATGAGAGGGCTCCATGCCTTTTTCATCACAATGACCCATGCCCTTTTTATCACAATGCTCCAAGACCCATGTAATCACGATGCTCCATGCCATTTTCATCACAAAACTCAATGATGCATGCCATCAGAATGCTCCTTGGTCTTCTCCTCACAATGCTCCATGCCCTTGTCATCACAAAGTTCCAAGACCACTGTAATCACAATGCTCCATGCCCTTTTTCATCAGTATGCGCCATGAGACTTGTCATCACATGGCTCCATGGTTTTGTCATCATAATGCTCCAAGCCCTAGTCATCACAATGATCCATTATATTTGTCATCATAATCCTCCATTACATTTGGCATCACAATGTTCCCTGCCATTGTCATCGCAATGGACCATGACATATTTCATCACAATGCTCCGTGACACCTGTCTTCAAAATACTCCATAACCTTCTCATCTCAATGCCCCATGCCCTTGTCATCACAATGCACCATGTCCACTGTCATCACAATAATCTATGAAACTTGTCAGACCAATGCTCCATTCCCTTGTCATCACAATGCCCAATGACCTTGTTATCACAGTGCTCCATGACCCCTGTCATCACAATGCTCCGTGACTCCAGTCATCACAATGCTTCATAACGTTTGTCATCACAACGGTCCATGCCCGCGTCATCACAAGGCTCTGTGTCAATTGTAACCACAATGCTCCATGAACTTTTCATCACAATGCTCCGTGACCCTTGTCATCAAAATGATCCATGCCTTTGTCAGAACAATGCTCCATGACCATTGTCATCACAATGTGCCACGCGGTTTTCATCACAATGATCCACAACCTTGTCATCGCTATGCTCCATTAACCTTGTAATCACAATGCTCCATGCACTTCTCATCCAAATGCTCTCGCACCTGGGATATCACAATGATCTAACACTAGATATCACAATCCTCCCTCACCCCTGTAATCACAGTGTTCCATGACCCCTGTCATCACAATGCTAAATCCCCTTATCAACACAATGTTCCATGACTCCTGACATCACAATGTTCCATAACCACTGTCATCAAAATGCTCCATGACCCTTTTCATCACAAAGCTCCATGACCCATGGCATCACAATGTTCTATAACCCCTGTCATCAAAATGTTCCATTACACTTTCCATTAAATTGCTCCATGACCCTGTCATCAAAATGCTCCCTGCCCTTCTCATCACAATGCACCACACCCTTGACATCAAAATGCTACATGACATTTGTCATCACAAAGCTCCATGACAATTGGCATCACAATGCTCCATATCATTGTCATCACAATGCTCCATGAACCCTCTCATCACATTGCCCCATGTCCTTGTCATCGCAAAGCTCCTTCACACTTGTCATCACAATGCTCCATGCCCTTGTCATTACAATCCTCCATGACCCAAATATCACAGTGTACCATGCCCTAGTAATCACAATGCTCCATGCCCACTCTCATCACAATAATCCATGAAATATTTCAGACTAATTGTCAATGCCTTTCTCATCACAATGGTCCATTACTTCTCTCGTAACAATGCTCCATGACCCCTGCCATCACAATGTTCCACGGCCTTGTCATCAAAAGGCTCCATGACCCTTGTCATCACAATGCTCCAAGACCCCTGTAATCACAATGCTCCATGCCCCTTTTCATCAGAATGCTCCATGATATTTCTCATCACAAGTATCCATGGTCATCTCATCACAATGCTCCAGGACCTTGTCATCACCATGCTCCAACCCTAGTCATCAAAATGCTCCATGACCCATGTCATACCAATACTCCATGGACATTTTCAGCCCAATGCTCCATGACCTTCTCATCACAATTCTCCATGACCAATATCATCACAATGCTCCATGACCACTGTCATCAAAACACTCCATGACACATGACAACACAATGATCCGGAACTCTTGTCATCACAATGCTCCAAGACCCCTGTAATCACAATGCTCCATGACCCCTGTCATCACAATACTCCATGAAATTATTCAACCCAATGCTCCATGACCCTTGTCATCACAATGATACATGACCTTGTCATCCCAATGCTCCATGACCCATCTATTCAAAATGCTCCATGACGCTTGTCATCACTGTGCTCCATGACACACGTTATCACAATGCTCCATGCCTTTGTCAGCAAAATGCTACATGACCTTGTCATTACAATGCTCTATGCGCTTGTCATCACAATGCTCCCTGCTCCTTGAAATCAAAATGATCCATGACCTCTCTCATCACAATGCTCCAAACTCTTGTGATCACTATGTTCTATAACACTTGTCATCACAAAGCTCCATGATGCCTGTCATCACACATACTCCATGCCCTTTTTATAACAATGCTCCATGAATTTGTCATCACAATTCTCAGTACACTTGTCATCACAATGCTCCGTGACATTGTCTTCAGAATGCTCCTTGAACCCTGTCACAAAAAGGCTCCATGCCTTTTTCATCAAAATGCTCCATGCAATTGTCATCAAAATACTCCACAAGCTTGTGATCAGAATGCTCCATGACCCTTGTCATCACAATTCTCCATGCAGTTGTCAGCACAATGCTCCCTGAAACCTGTCATCACAATGCTCCAAGCCCTTGTCATCACAATGCTCCATTACCTTTGTCATCAGAATCCTTCATGACACGTGGCATCACAATTCTCCATGCCATTGTCATTACAATGGGCCATTACTTATGTCATCACAATGCTCCCTGACACCTCTCTTCACAATACTGCATGCCCTTGTCATCAAAATGCTCCATGCCCTTGTTATCACAATGTTCCAAGTCCCCTGTAATCAGAATGCTCCAGACCCCTTTTCATCAGTATGCTCCTTGAGACTTGTCATCACAAGCCTCCATGGTTTTCTCATCACAATGCTCCAGGACTTGTCATCACAATGCTTCACGACATTGTCATGAAAATTCTCAGTGGCCCTTGTCAACATAATGCTCCATGCCCTAGTCATCACAATGCTCCATTATATTTGTCATCACATCCTCCATTACAATTGGCATCACAATGCTCCATGCTATTGTCATCGCAATGGACCATGACATATGTCAACACAATGCTCCCTGACACCTGTCTTCACAATACAACATGCCCTTGTCTTCACAATGCTCCATGATCCCTGTCATCACAATAATCTATGAAACATGTCAGACCCATGCTCCATGCCCCTGTCATCACAATGCTCCATGCCATTGTCATCACAATGCTCCATGATCCCTGTCATCACAATGCTCCGTGATTCCAGTCATCACTATGCTTCATAACGTTTGTCATCACAACGGTCCATGCCCGCATCATCACAAGGCTCTGTGACCTTTGTAACCACAATGCTCCATGAACATTTCATCACAATGCCCCGTGACCCTTGTCATCACAATACTCCATGCCTTTGTAAGAACAAGCTCCATGACCCTTGTCATCACAATGTGCCATGCGCTTTTCATCACAATGATCCACAACCTTGTCATTGCTATGCTCCATAAACCTTGTAATCACAATGCTCCATGCACTTCTCATCCAAATGCTCTCTCACATGAGATATCACAATGTTCCATCACTAGTCATCACAATCCTCCCTCACCCCTGTTATCACAATGTTCCATGACACCTGTCATCACAATGCTACATCCCCTTATCAGCACAATGTTCCTTGACCCCTGACATCACAATGTTCCATAATCCCTGTCATCAAAATGCTCCATGACCCTTTTCATCCCAAAGCTCCATGATCCCTGGAATCACAATGTTCTATAACCCCTGTCATCAATATGTTCCATTACACTTTTCATCAAATTGCTGCATGGCCCGGTCATCAAAATGCTCCCTGCCTTTCTCATCACAATGCACCACACACTTGTCATCAAAATGCTCCATGACCTTTGTTATCACAAAGCTCCATGACCCTTGACATCACAATGCTCCATGTCATTGTCATCACAATGGTCCATGAACCCTCTCATCACATTGCTCCATGCCTTTGTCATCACAAAGCTCCATGACACTTGTCATCACAGTGCTCGTTGCCATTCTCATCACAATGCTCCATGCCCTTGTCATTACAATCCTCCATGACCCATGTATCACAGTGTACCGTGCCCTTGTCATCACAATGCTCCATGCCCACTCTCATCACAATAATCCATGAAACATTTCAGATCAATGCTCAATGCCATTCTGATTACAATGCTCCATTACTTCTGTCATAACTATGCTCCATGACCGCTGCCATCACAATGTTCCACGGCCTTGTCATCAAAAGGATACATGACCCTTGTCATCACAATGCTCCAAGACCCCTGTAATCACAATGCTCCATGCCCTTGTCAGCACAAAGCTCCATGACGCATGCCATCAGAATGTTCCATGGCCTTCTCCTCACAATGCTCCATGCCCTTGTCATCACAGTGCTCCAAGACCCCTGTAATCACAAAGATCCTTGCCCCTTTTCGTCAGAATGCTCCATGAGACTTGTCATCACAACTCTCCATCGTCATCTCATCAAAGTGCTCCAGGACCTTGTCATCACCATGCTCCATTCTCTTGTCATCGCAATGCTCCTTGACACCTGTCATCACAATACTCTATGAACATTTTCAACCCAATGCTCCATGACGGTCTTATCACAATGCTCCATGAGCAGTATCATCACAATGCTCCATGACCACTGTCATCACAATACGCCATTCCAACTGTCATCACCATAATCCATGAAACTTTTTAGACCAATGCTCCATGCCCTTGTCATCACAGTGCTCCATGCCCTTGCTATCACAATGTTCCAAGACCCCTGTAATCAGAATGCTCCATGCCCCTTTTCATCAGTATGCCCCATGATACCTGTCATCACAATTCTCCCTGCCTTTTTCATCACAATGCCCCATGCCATTTTCATCACAATGCTCCACGCCATTGTCATCAAAATACTCCACAAGCTTGTCACCAGAATGCTCCATGACACTTGTCATCCCAATTCTCCATGCACTTGTCAACACAATGCTCCTTGACCCTTGTCATTGCAATGCTCCAAGCCATTGTCATCACAATGCTCTATTAACTTTGTCATCAGAATCCTCCATGACACTAGGCATCACAATGCTCCATGCCATCGTCATCACATTGGGCCATTACATATGTCATCACAATGCTCCCTGACAACTGTCTTCACAATACTGCATGACCTGGTCATCACAATGCTCCATGCCCTTGTCATCACAATGCGCCATTCCAACTGTCATCGCAATAATCCATGAAACTTATTAGACCAATGCTCCATGCCCTTGTCATCACAATGCTCCACGACCACTGTAAACACAATGTTCCATGCCACTTTTCATCTCAATGCTCCATGATCCCTGTCATCACAATGCACCATGCCCATCATCATAATGCTTCAGGCTATTGTCATCACAATGAAATCAATATTCTCCAGGACCTCTGTCATCATAATGCTCCAAACCCTTGTGATCACAATGTTCCATAACACTTATCATCACAACACACCATGACGCTCATCATCACAATTATCCATGGTCTTCTCATCACAATGCTCCATGACCTTTGTCATCACAATGCTCAATACACTTGTCATCACAATGCTCCCTGACCCTTGTCTTCAGGATGCTCCATTAACCCTGTCATGACAAGTCTCCATGACATTTTCATCACAATGATCCGTGCCCTTTTCTTCACAATGCTCCAAGACACTTGTAATCACAATGCTCCAAGCCCTTGTCATCACAAAGCTCCATGACCCATGTCATCAGAATGCTGCATGGCCGTCTCTGACAATGCTCCATGCCCTTGTCATCACAATGCTCCAAGACCACTGTAATCACAATGATCCATGCCACTTTTCATCAGAATGTTCCATGAAACTTCTCATCACAAGCCTCCAAGGTCTTCTCATTACAATGCTACATGAACTTGTCATCACTATGCTCCATTCCCTTGTCATCACAATGCTCCATGACCATTGTCATCACAATACTCCACGAATATTATCAGCACAATGCTCCATAACCTACTCATCACAATGCTCCATGACCAATATCATCACAATGCACCATGACAACTGTCATCACAACACTCCATGACACCTGACAACACAATGATCCAGGACTCTTGTCATCACTATACTCCATTCCCTAGTCATCACAATGCTGCATGAACCATGTCATCACAATGCTCCATGACACCAGTCTTCACAATACAGCATGACCTCTTTATCACAATGCTCCATGCCCTTGTCACCACAATGCACCTTTCCAACAGTCATCGCAATAATCCATGAAAATTATGAGACCAATGATACATGCCCTTGTCATCACAATGCTCCATGCCCCTTTTCTTCGCAATGCTCCATGACCCCTGTCATCACAGTGCTCCGTGACTCCAGTCATCACAATATTTCATGACCTTTGTCATCACAATGGTCCATGCCCTCGTCATCAACAGTCTCTGTGACGTTTTTAACCACAATGCTCCATGAACTTTTCATCACAATGCTCTTTGACCCTTGTCATCACAATGCTCTATGCCTTTCTCAGCACAATGCTCCATGCCCTGGTCGTCACAAAGCTCCATGACCCTTGTCCTCACAATGCTCCATGCGCTTGTCAGCAAAATGCTCCATGACCATGTCATCACAATGCACCATGCGCTTGTCATCACAGTGCTCCACAATCTTGTCATCACAGTGCTCCACAATCTTGTCATCACAATGCTCCATAAACCTTGTCATCACAATGCTCCATGCACGTCTCATCAAAATGCTTTCTCACCACTGATATCACAATATTACTTCACTATTCGACACAATACTCCTACACCTCTGTCATCACAATATTCCATGACTCCTGTCATCACAATGCTACATGCACTTATCATCACAATGTTCGATGACCCATGACATCACAATGTTCCATAACCCCTGTCATCAAAATGTTCCTTGACACTTTTCATCAAATTTCTCCATGAACATGTCATCACAATGCTCCCTGCACTTCTCATTACAATGCACAACGCCCTTGTCATCAAAATGTTCCATGACCTTTGTCATCACAAATATCCATGACCCTTGGCATCACATTGCTCCATGCCCTTGTCATCACTAAGCTCCATGACACATGTCATCAGAATGCTCCATGGCCTTCTCATCACAATGCTCCATGACCTTTGTCATCACAATGCTCAATACACTTGTCATCAATATGCTCCATGACACTTGTTGTCTGTATGCTCCTTGAACCCTGTCATGGCAAGGCTCCATGCATTTTTCATCACAATATTCCATGCCCTTTTCATCACAATGCTACAAGACCACTGTAATCACAATGCTCCATGCGCTTGTCATCACAAAGCTCAATGACACATGTCCTCAGAATGCTCCTTGGCCTTCTCTTCACAATGATCCATGCCCTTGTCATCACAATGTTCCAAGTCCCCTGTAATCAGAATGCTCCAGGCCCCTTTTGATCAGTATGCTATATGAGATTGTCATCACAAGTCTCCATGGATTTCTCATCACAATGCTCCAGGACCTTGTCATCACAATGCTTCACAACCTTGTCATGAAAATTCACAATGGCCCTTGTCATCATAGTGCTCCAAGCCCTAGTCATCACAATGCTCCATTTTATTTGTCATCACAATCCTCCATTACATTTGGCATCACAATGCTCAATGCCATTATCATCGCAGTGGACCATGACATATGTCATCACAATGCTCCCTGACACCTGTCTTCACAATACTCCATGACCTTCTCATCACCATGATCAATACCATTGTCATCACAATGCTCCATGCCCATGTCATCACAATGCTCCATGACCCCTATCATCACAGTGCTCCATGACTCCAGTCATCACAATGCTTCATAATGTTTGTCATCAAAACGTTCCTTGCCCGTGTCATCACAAGGCTCTGTGACCTTTGTAACCAAAATGCTCCATGAACTTTTCATCACAATGCTCCGTGACCCTTTTCATCACAATGCTCCATGCCTTTGTCAGAACAATGCTCCATGACCCTTGTCATCACAGTGTGCCACGTGCTTTTCACCACATCGGTCCACAACCTTGTCATCGCTATGCTTCATAAACCTTGTAATCCCAATGCTCCATGCACTTCTCATCCAAATGCTCTCTCACCAGAGATATCACAATGTTCCATCACTAGTCATCACAATACTCCCTCACCCCTGTAATCATAATGTTCCATGACCCCTGTCATCACAGTGCTACATACCCTTATCATCACAATGTTCCATGATCCCTGACATCACAATGTTCCATAACCCCTGTAATCAAAATGCTCCATGACCCATTTCATCTCAAAACTCCATGACCCCTGACATCACAATGTTCTATAACAACTGCCCTCAAAATATTCCATTATATTTTAATCAAATTGCTGCATGAACCTGTAATCAAAATGCTCCCTGCCCTTCTCATCACAATGCACCACACCATAGTCATCGAAATGCTCCCTGTTATTTGTCATCACAAATCTCCATGACCCTTGGCATCACAATGCTCCATGTCATTGTCATCGCAATGCTCCATGAACACTCTCATCACATTGCTCCCTGCCCTTGTCATCACAAAGCTCCATGACACTTGTCATCACAATGCTCGATGCCCTTCTCATCGCAATGCTCCATGTCCTGGTCATTACAATCCTCCATGAACCATGTATCAAAGTGTTCCGTGCCCTTGTCATCCCAATGCTCCATGCCCACTCTCATTACAATAATCCATGACATATTTTAGACCAAAGCTCAATGCCCTTCTCATCACAATGCTCCATTACCTCTGTCATAACAATGCTCCATGACACCTGCCATCACATTGTTCAACGGCATGTCATCACAAGGCTCCATGATCCTTGTCATCACAATTCCCCAAGACCCCTGTAATCACAATGCTCCATGCCCTTGTCATCACAGTGCTCCATGATGCATGTCATCAGAATATTCCATGGCCTTCTCATCACCATGCTCCATGCCCTAGTCATCACAATGCTCCAAGACCCCGGTAATCTCAATGCTCCATTCCACTTTTCATCACAATGTTCCATGAACCCAGTCATCACAATGCACCATGCCCATCATCATAAGGTTTCATGTTATTGTCATCACAATGAAATCTAAATTCTCCATGACATCTGTCATCATAATGCTCCAAACCCTTGTGATCACAATGTTCCATAAGACTTATCATCACAACACCCCATGACGCTCATCATCACAATTATCCATGGTCTTCTCATCACAATGCTCTATGACTTTGTCATCAAATGCTCAATACACTTGTCATCACAATGCTACCTGACACTTGTCGTAAGTATGCTTCTTGAACACTGTCATGACAAGGCTCAATGCCTTTTTCTTCACAATGATACATGCCCTTTTCATCACAATGCATCAAGACACCTGTAATCACAATGCTCCACGACCTACTCATCACAATTCTCCATGGCCAATATCATCACAATGCACCATGACCACTGTAATCTCAACACTCCATGACACCTGACAACACAATGATCCGGAATTCTTGTCATCAAAATGCTCAATTCCCAAGTCATCACAGTGCTCCATGAACCCTGTCATCACAATACTCCGTGAACATTTTCAGCCCAATGCTCCATGACACTTGTCATCACATTGAACCATGCCCTTGTCATCCCCATGCTCCATGACCCCTGTATTCACAATGCTCCGTGACGCTTGTCATCACAGTGCTCCATGACACCTGTCATCACAATGCTCCATGCCTTTGTCAGCAAATGCTACATAACCTTGTCATTACAATGCTCTATGTGCTTGTCATCACAATACTCCTTTACCATTGTCATCACAATCCTCCATGAACCTTGGGATCACATTGCTTCATACCCTTGTCATCACTATGCTCCTTGCTCCTTGAAATCAAAATGATCCATGACCTCTGTCATCACAATGCTCCAAACACTTGTCATCACAATGTTCCATAACACTTGTCATCACAACGCTCCATGATGCCTGTCATCACAATACTCCACGGCCTTTTCATCACAATGCTCCATAACCTTTGTCATCACAATTCTAATACACTTGTCATTACAATGCTTCCTGAAACTTGCCGTCAGAATGCTCCTTGAAACCTGTCACAAAAAGGCTCCATGCTTTTCTCATCACAATGTCCCATGCCGTTTTCATCACAATGCTCCATGCCATTGCCATCAAAATACTCCACAAGATTGTCATCAGAATATTCCATGACCTTTTTCATCACAATTATCCATGCACTTGTCAGCACAATGCTCCCTGAAACTTGTCATCACAATCCTCCAAGCCATTGTCATCACAATGCTAAATTACTTTTGACATCACAATGCTCCGTGACTCCAGTAATCACAATGCTTCATAACGTTTGTCATCACAACGGTCCATGCCCGCGTCATCACAAGGCTCTGTGACTTTTGTAACCACAATGCTCCATGAACTTTTCATCACAATGCTCCGTGACACTTGTCATCACAATGCTCCATGCCTTTGTCAGAACAATGTTCCATGACCCTTGTCATCACAATGTGCCATGCGCTTTTCATCACAATGATCCACAACCTTGTCATCGATATGCTCCATAAACCTTGTAATCACAATGGTCCACGCACTTCTCATCCAAATGCTCTCTCACATGAGATATCACAATGTTCCATCACTAGTCATCACAATCCTCCCTCAACCCTGTAATCACAATGTTCCATGACCCGTGACATCAAAATATTCCATAAGCACTGTCATCACAATGCTCCATGACACATTTCATCCCAAAGCTCCATGACCCATGGCATCACAATGTTCTGTAACCCCTGTCGTCAAAATGTTACATGACACTTTTCATCAAATTGCAGCATGAACCTGTCATCAAAATGCTCCCTTTCCTTCTCATCACAATGCACCACACGCTTGTCATCAAAATGCTCCATGACCGTTGTCATCACAAAGCTCCATGACCCTTGGCATCACAATGCTCCATGTCATTGTCATCACAATGCTCCCTGAACGCTCTCATCCCATTGCTCCATGCCCTTGTCATCACAATGCTACATGACACTTGTCATCATAATGCTCGATGCCCTTCTCATCAAAATGCTCCATGCCCTTTTCATCACAATCCTCCATGACCCATGTATCACAGTGTTCCGTGCCCTTGTCATCACAGTGCTCCATGCTCACTCTCATCACAATAATCCATGAAAACTTTCGGGCCAGTGCTCAATGCACTTCTCATCACAATGCTCCATTACTTCTGTCATAAAAATGCTCCATGACCCCTGCCATCACAATGTTCCATGGCCTTGTTATCACAAGGCTCCCTGACCCTTGTCATCACAATGCTCCAAGGCCCCTGTAATCACAATGCTCCATGCCATTTTGCATCTCAGTGCTCCAAGATCCCTGTCATCACAATGCACCATGCCCATCACCATAATGCTTCAGGCTATTGTCATTACAATTAAATCAAAATTCTCCATGACCTCTGTCATCATAATGCTCCAAACCCTTGTGATCACAATGTTCCATAACACTTATCATCACAAATCCCCATGACGCTCATCATCACAATTATCCATGGTATTCTCATCACAGTGCTCCATGACATTTGTCATCACAATGCTCAATACACTTGTCATCACAATGCTCCCTGACACTTGTCGTCAGTATGCTCCTTGAACCCTGCCATGAGAAGGCTCCATGCCTTTTTCATCACAATGCTCCATGCCCTTTTCATCACAATGCTCCAAGATCACTGTCATCACAATGCTCCATGTGCTTGTCATCACAAAACTCCATGAAGCATGTCATCAGAATGCCCCACGGCCTTCTCATCACAATGCTCCATGCCCTAGTAATCAAAATGCTCCAAGACCCCTGTAATCACAATGTTCCATGCCCCTTTTCATCAGAATGCTCCGTGAGATTTCTCATCACAAATCTCCATGGTCATCTCATCAAAAAGATCCAGGATATTGTCATCACCATTCTCCATCCCCTTGTCATCACAATGCTCCATGACCCCTCTCATCACAATAATCCATTAACATATTCAGCCCAATGCTCCACGACCTACACATCACAAAACTCCATGGCCAATATCTTCACAATGCTCCATGACCACTGTCATCACAACACTCCATGACTCCTGACAACACAATGATCCGGGCCTCTTGTCATCACAATGCTCCTTTCCCTAATCATCACTATGCTCCATGACCCATGTCATCACAACACTCCATGAACATTTTCAGCCCAGTGCTCCATTACACTTGTCATCACAATGATCCATGCCCTTGTCATCCCAATGCTCCATGACCCCTGTATTCACAATGGTCCATGACGCTTCTCATCACAGTGATCCATGACACATGTCATCAAAATGCTCCATGCCTTTGTCAGCAAAATGCTGCATGACCTTGTCATTACAATGCTCTATGCACTTGTCATCACAATACTCCATTTCCATTGTCATCACAATCCTCCATGAACCTTGGGATCACATTGCTTCATGCCCTTCTCATCACAATGCTCCATGCTCCTTTAAATCAATATGATCCATGACCTCTGTCATCACAATGCTTCAAAGCCTTGTGATCACAATCTTCCATAACACTTGTCATCACAACGCTCCATGAGGCCTGTCATCACAATACTCCATGCCCTTTTCATCACAATGCTCCTTAACCTTTGTCATCACAATTCTCAATATACATGTCATCACAATGCTCCCTGACATTGTCATCAGAATGCTCCTTGAAACCTGCCACGAAAAGGATCCATGCCTTTTCCTTCACAATGCCCCATGCATTTTCATCACAATGCTCCATGCCATTGTCATCAAAATACTCCACAAGCTTGTCATCAGAATGCTCCATGACCCTTGTCATCACAATTCTCCATGCAATTGTCAGCACAATGCTCCCTGTCCCATGTCATCACAATGCTCCAAGCCATTGTCATCACAATGTTCCATAACCTTTGTCATCAGAATCCTCCATGACACTTGGCATCACAATGCTCTATGCCATTGTCATCACAATGGGCCAATACATACGTCATCACAATGCTCCCTGACACCTCTCTTCACAATACTGCATGACCTGGTCATCACAATTCTCCATGCCATTGTCATCACAATGGGCCATTACATATGTCATCACAATGCTCCCTGACACCTCTCTTCACAATACTGCATGACCTGGTCATCACAATGCTCCATGCCCTTGTCATCACAATGTGCCATTCAAAATGTCATCGCAACAAACCATGGAACTTATTAGACTAATGTCCCATGCCCTTGTCATCACAGTGCTCCATGCCCTTGTTATCACAATGCTCCCTGAACCCTGTCATCAGAATCCTCCGTGACTCCAGTCATCACAATGCTTCATGACCTTTGTCATCACAATGGTCCATGCCCTCGTCATCAACAGTCTCTGTGACCATTTTAACCACAATGTCCCATGAAATTTTCATACAATGCTCTTTGACCCTTGTCATCACAATGCTCTATGCCTTTCTCAGCACAATGCTCCATGACCCTTGTCATCACAATGCTCCTTGCGCTTGTCAGCACGATGCTCCATGACACATGTCATCACAATGCACCATGCGCTTGTCATCACAGTGCTCTACAATCTTGTCATCACAATGCTCCATAAACATTGTCATCATAATCCTCCATGCACTTCTAATCAAAATGCTCTCTCACCACTGATATCACAATGCTACATCACTATTTGTCACAATACTCCCTCCCACCTGTCATCACAATGTTCCATGACTCCTGTCATCACAATGCTACATGCACTTATCATCAAAATGTTCGATGACCCCTGACATCACAATGTTCCATAACACCTGTCATCAAAATGTTCCACGAAAATTTTCAACAAATTGCTCCATGAACCTGTCATCACAATTCTCCCTGCCCTTCTCATCACAATGCACAATGCCTTTGCCATCAAAATGCTCCATGACCTTTGTCATCTCAAAGAGCCCTGACCCATGGCATCACAATGCTCCATGTCATTGTCATCACAGTGCTCGATGACACATGTCATCAGAATGCTACATGGCCTTCTCATCACAATGATCCATGCCCTTGCCATCACAATGCTCCATTACCCCTCTCATAACAATGCTCCATGCCCCAGCCATCACGATATTCCATGGCCTTGTCATCACAAGGCTCCATGACCCTTCTCATCACAACACACCAAGAACCCTGTAATCACAATGCTCCATGCCCTTTTTCATCTCAATGAACCATTAACCCTGTCATCACAATGCACCATGCCTATCATCATAATGCTTCATGCTATTGTCATCACAATGAAATCAAAATGCACCATGACCTCTGTCATAACAATGCTCCAATCCCTTGTGATCACAATATTCCATAACTCTTGTCATCACAATGCCTCTTGATGCTCCTCATCACAATTATCCTTGGTCTTCTAATCACAATGCTCCATGACCTTTTTCATCACAATGCTCAATACACTTGTCATCAAAATGCTCCCTGACACTTGTTGTCTGTATGCTCCTTGAACTCTGTCATGACAAGGCTCCATGCCTTTTTCATCACAATGATCCATTCCCTTTTCATCACAATGCTCCAAGACCCATGTAATCAAAATGCTCCATGCTCTTGTCATCACAAATCTCAATGACGCATACCATCAGAATGCTCCTTGGTCTTCTCCTCACAATGTTCCATGCCCTTGTCATCACAATGTTCCATGACCCCTGTAATCACAATGCTCCATGCCCCTTTTCATCAGTATGCTCCATGAGACTTGTCATCACAAGGCTCCATAGCTTTGTCATCACAATGCTCCAGGATCTTGTCATCACAATGCTTCACGACCTTGTCATGAAAATTCTCAATGGCCCTTGTCATCATAATGCTGCAAGCCCTAATCATCACAATGCTCCATTATATTTATCATCACAATCCTCCATTACAATTGGCATCACAATGCTCCATGCCATTGTCATCGCAATGGACCATGACATATGTCATCACAATGCTCCCTGACATCTCTCTTCACAATATTCCATGACCTTCTCATCACAATGCTCCATGCCCTTGTCATCACAATGCACCATGCCCATGGTCATCACAATAATCTATGAAATTTTTCAGACCAATGCTCCATTCCCCCGTCATCACAATGCTCCATGCACTGGTCATCACAATGCTCCATGACCCCTGTCATCCCAATGCTCTGTGACTCCAGTCATCACAATGGTTCATAACTTTTTTCATCACAATGGTCCATGTCCGCGTCATCACAAGGCTCTGTGACATTTGTAACCACAATGCTCCATGAACATTTCCTCACCATTCTCTGGGACCCTTGTCATCACAATGCTCCATTTCTTTGTCAGAACAATGCTCCATGACCATTGTCATCACAATGTGCCACGCACATTTCATCACAACTGTCCACAACTTTATGATTGCAATGCTCCATAAATTTTGTTATCACAATGGTCCATGAACTTCTCATCAAAATGCTCTCTCACCATAGATATCACAATGTTCCATCACTAGTCATCACAATACACCCTCACCCCTCGAATCACAATGTTCCATGACCCTGTCATCACAATGCTACATACATTTATCATCACAATATTGCATGACCCCTGACATAACAATGTTCCATAACCCCTGTCATCAAAATGCTCCATGACCCTTTTCATCCCAAAGCTCCAAGAACCCTGACATCACAATGTTCTATAACCCATGCCATCAAAATATTCCATTACACTTTTTATCAAATTGCTGCATGACCCGGTCATCAAAATGCTCCCTGCACTTCTCATCACAATGCACCATTCCCTTGTCATCAAAATGCTCCATGACTTGTCATCACAAAGCTCCATGACACATGGCATCACAATGCTCCATGTCATTGTCATCACAATGCTCCATGAACCCTCTCATCACATTGCTCCATGCCCTTGTCATCAGAAAGCTCCATGACACTTATCATCACAATGCTCGATGCATTTCTCATCACAATGCTCCATGCCCTAGTCATTAAAATCCTGCATGACCCATGTATCACAGTGTTCCGTGCCCATGTAATCACAATGCTCCATGCCCTTCTCATCACAATGCTCCATGACCCCTGCCATCACAATGTTCCACGGACTTGTAATCACAAGGCTACATGACACTTGTCATCACAATGATCCAAGACCCCTCTAATCACAATGCTCCATGCCCTTGTCATCACAAAGCTCCATGACACATGTCATCAGAATGTTCCATGGATTTCTCATCACAATGCTCCATGCCCTTGTCATCACAATGCTCAAGACCCCTGTAATCACAATGCTCCATTTCCCTTTTCATGTCAATGCTCCATGAACCCTGTCATCACAATGCATCATGCCCATCATTATAATGCTTCCGGCTATTGTCAGCACAATGAAATCAAAATTCTCCATGACCTATGTCATCACAATTCTCCATGTCCCCTGTCATCACAATACTTCATGAATATTTTCAGTCCAATGCTCCATGATACTTGTCATCACAATGATGCATGCCCTTTTCAGCCCAATGCTCCATGACCCCTGTGTTCACAATCCTCCGTGATGCTTGTCATCACAGTGCTCCATGACACCTGTCACCACAATGCTAGATGACTTTGTCAGCAAAAGGCTAAATGACCTTGTAATTACAATGCTCTATGCGTTTGTCATCACAATACTCCATTACCATTGTCATCACAATCCTCCATGAACCTTGGGATCACATTGGTTTATGCCCTTGACATCACAATGCTCCATGCTCCTTGATATCAAAATGATCCATGAAATCTGTCATCAAAATGCTCCAAAGCCTTGTGATCACAATGCTCCATATCACTTGTCATCACAACGCTCCATGATGCCTGTCATCACAATACTCCATGCCCTTTTCATCACAAAGCTCCATGACCTTGGTCATCACAATTCTCAATACACTTGTCATCACAATGCTCCCTGACACTTGTCGTCAGAATGCTCCTTGAAATCTGTCATGAAAAGGCTCCATGCCTTTTTCATCACAATGCCCCATGCCGTTTTCATCACACTGCTCCATGCCATTGTCATCATAATACTCCACAAGTTTGTCATCAGATTGCTCCATGACCATTGTCATCACAATTCTCCATGCACTGGTCAGCACAATGCTCCTTAACCCTTGTCATCACAATGCTCCAAACCATTGTCATCACAATGCTCCATTTCATTTGTCATCAGAATCATCCATGACACTTGGCATCACAATGCTCCATGCCATTGTCACCACAATGGGCCATTACATATGTCATCACAATGCTCCCTGACAGCTGTCTTCACAATACTGCATGACCTTCTCATCACAATGATCCATGCCCTTGTCATCACAATGCACCATGTCCAATGTCATCACAATAATCTATGAAACTTGTCAGACAAATGCTCCATGCCCCTGTCACCACAATGCGCCATGCCCTTGTCATCACAATGCTCCATGACCACTGTCATCACAATGCTCGGTGACTCCAGTCATCACAATGCTTCATAACATTTGTCATCACAGTGGTCCATGCCCGCGTCATCACAAGGCTCTGTGACCTTTATAAACACAATGCTCCATGAACTTTTCATCACAATGCTCCGTGAACCTTGTCATCAAAATGCTCCATGCGTTTGTCAGAAAAATGCTCCATGATCCTTGTCATCACAATGTGCTACGCGATTTTCATCACAACGGTCCCCAAATTTGTCATGGTAATGCTCCATAAACCTTTTATTCACAATGCTCCATGTCCTTCTCATCACAATGCTCCATTATCCCTATCGTAACAATGTCCCATGACCCCTGCCATCACAATATTCCACGGCCTTGTCATCACAAGGCTCCATGACACTTGTCATCACAATGCTCCATGACCCATGTAATCACAATGCTCCATGCCCTTGTCATCACAAAGCTCCATGACACATGCCATCAGAATGTTCCATGCCCTTCTCATCAAAATGCTCCATGCCCTTGACATCACAATGCTCCAAGAAACCTGTAATCACAATGCTCCATGCCCCTTTTCATCTCAATGCTCCATGAACACTGTCATCGCAATGCATCAGGCCCATCATGATAATGATTCAGGCTATTGTCATCACAATGAAATCTATATGTTCCATGACCTCTGTCATCACAATGCTCCAATCCCTTGTGATCACAATGTTCCATAACACTTATCATCACAACACCCAGTGACGCTCATCATCACAATTATCCATGGTCTCCTCATCACAATGCTCCATGACCTTTGTTATCACAATGCTCAATATACTTGTCATCACAATGCTCCCTGACACTTGTCATCAGTATGCTCCATTAACCCTGTCATGACACGTCTCCATGCCTTTTTCATCACAATGATACATGCCCTTTTAATCACAATGCTCCAAGACCCCTGTAATCACAATGCTCCATGCCCTTGTCATCACAAAGCTCAATGACGCATATCATCAGAATGCTCCATGGCCTTCTCATCACATTGCTCCATGCCCTTGTCATCACAATGCTCCATGACCCCTGTAATCACAATGCTACATGTCCCTTTTCATCAGAATGCTCCATGAGACTTGTCATCACAAGTCTCCATTGTCTTCTCATCAAAGTGCTCCAGGAACTTGTCATCAAAATGCTCCTGGGCTTCCGGGTAAGATGGCGGAAGAGTAAGACGCGGAGATCATTTTCCTCCCCACGGATACACCAGAAATACAGCTACACGTGGAACAACTTCTACAGAACACCTACTGAACGCTGGCAGAAGACCCCAGACCTCACAAAAGGAAAGAAACTCCCCACATACCTGGGTAGGGCAAAGCGGAGAGATCCGCACACAGAGGATCGGTGCCGAGTGGCACTCACCAGCCCGAAAGGCTTGTCTGCTCGCCCGCCGGGGCGTGCAGCGCTGGAAGCTGAGGCTCGGGCTTCGGTCAGAGCGCAGGGAGAGGACTGGGGCTGGCGGCGAGAACTCAGCCTGAAGGGGGCTAATGTGCCACAGCTAGCCGGCAGGGAGTCCGGGAAAACTCTGGAGCTGCCGAAGAGGCAAGAGACTTTTTCTTCCCTCTTGGTTTCCTGGTGCGCTAGGAGAGGGGATTAAGAGCGCTGCTTAAAGGGGCTCCACGGACGGGTGCGAGTCGCGACTGAAAGCGCGGAGCCCAGTGACAGGCGTGGGACGCTGGGCCTGCTGCTGCCGCCGCCAAGAAGCCTGTGTGCGAGCGCAGGTCACTGCCCACACCGCCCTTCCGGGAGCCTGTGCAGCCCGCCACTGCCGGGGTCCCGGGATCCAGGGGTGGCTTCCCTGGGAGAATGCACGGTGCGCCTCGGGCTGGTGCAACGTCATGCTGACCTCTGCCGCTGCAGGCTTGCCCCGCACTCCGCGCCCCTCCCTCCCGCCCGGCCTGAGTGAGCCAGAGTCCCCGAAGAGGCTGCTCCTTTAACCCTGTCCTGTCTGAGCGAAGAACAGACGCCCTCCGGCGACCTACACGCAGAGGCGGGGCCAAATCCAAAGCTGAGACCCAGGAGCTGTGAGAACAAAGAAGAGAAACGGAAACCTCTCCCAGCAGCCTCAGAAGCAGCGGATTAAAGCTCCACAATCAACTTGATGTACCCTGCATCTGCGGAATACATGAATAGACAACACATCATCCCAAATTGAGGAGCCCGGAGTCAGTGCTGTGCCTCTGAGGTGGGAGAGCCAACTTCAGGACACTGGTCCACAAGAGACCTCCCAGCTCCACATAATATCAAACGGCGAAAATCTTCCAGAGATCTCCATCTCAACACCAGCACCCAGCTTCACTCAACGACCAGCAGGCTACAGTGCTGGACACCCTGAGCCAAACAACTAACAAGACAGGAACACAACGCCACCCATTAGCAGAGAGGTGGCCTAAAATCATAAAAAGTCCACAGACACCCCAAAACACACCACCAGACGTGGACCTGCCCACCAGAAAGACAAGATCCAGCCTCATCCACCAGAACACAGGCACTAGTCCCCTCCACCAGGAAGCCTACACAACCCACTAAACCAACCTTAGCCACTGGGGACAGACACCAAAAACAACAGGAACTACGAACCTGCAGCCTGCAAAAAGGAGACACCAAACACAGTAACATAAGCAAAATGAGAAGACAGAAAAACACACAGCAGGAGAAGGAGCAAGATAAAAACCCACCAGACCTAACAAATGAAGAGGTAATAGGCAGTCTACCTGAAAAAGAATTCAGAATAATGATGGTAAAGATGATCCAAGATTCTATTTCCCAGATCCAAAATCTTGGAAATAGAATAGACAAAATGCAAGAAACAGTTAACAAGGACCTAGAAGAACTAAAGATGAATCAAGCATCGATTAAAAACACAATACATGAAATAAAAAATACTCTAGATGGGATCAATAGCAGAATAACTGAGGCAGAAGAACGGATAAGTGAGGTGGAAGATAAAATAGTGGAAATAACTGCTGCAGAGCAAAATAAAGAAAAAAGAATGAAAAGAACAGAGGACAGTCTCAGATACCTCTGGGACAACATTAAACGCACCAACATTCGAATTATAGGGGTTCCAGAAGAAGAAGAGAAAAAGAAAGGGACTGAGAAAATATTTGAAGAGATTATAGTTGAAAACTTCCCTAATATGGGAAAGGAAATAGTTAATCAAGTCCAGGAGGCACAGAGAGTCCCATACAGAATAAATCCAAGGAGAAATACGCCAAGACACATATTAATCAAACTGTCAAAAATTAAACACAAAGAAATCATATTAAAAGCAGCAAGGCAAAAACAACAAATAACACACAAGGGAATCCACATTAGGATAACAGCTGATCTCTCAGCAGAAACTCTACAAGCCAGAAGGGAGTGGCAGGACATAATTAAAGTGATGAAGGAGAAAAACCTGCAACCAAGATTACTCTACCCAGCAAGGATCTCATTCAGATTTGATGGAGAAATTAAAAGGTTTACAGACAAGCAAAAGCTGAGAGAGTTCAGCACCACCAAACCAGCTTTACAACAAATGCTAAAGGAACTTCTCTAGGCAAGAAACACAACAGAAGTAAAAGACCTACAATAATGAACCCAAAACAATTAAGAAAATGGGAATAGGAACATACATATCGATAATTACCTTAAATGTAAATGGACTAAATGCTCCCACCAAAAGACACAGAGTGGCTGAATGGATACAAAAACAAGACCCATCTATATGCTGTCTACAAGAGACCCACTTCAGACCTAGAGACACATACAGACTGAAAGTAAGGGGATGGAAAAAGATATTCCATGCAAATGGAAACCAAAAGAAAGCTGGAGTAGCAATTCTCATATCAGACAAAATAGACTTTAAAATAAGGACTACTAGAAGAGACAAAGAAGGACACTACATAATGATCAAGGGATTGATCCAAGAAGAAGATATAACAATTCTAAATATTTATGCACCAAACATAGGAGCACCTCAATACATAAGGCAAATACTAACAGCCATAAAAGGAGAAATCGACAGTAACACAATCATAGTAGGGGACTTTAACACCCCACTTTCACCAATGGACAGATCATCCAAAATGAAAATAAATAAGGAAACACAAGCTTTAAATGATACATTAAACAAGATGGACTTAATTGATATTTATAGGACATTCCATCCAAAAACAACAGAATACACATTTTTCTCAAGTGCTCATGGAACATTCTCCAGGATAGATCATATCTTGGGTCACAAATCAAGCCTTGGTAAATTTAAGAAAATTGAAATTGTATCAAGTATCTTTTCCGACCACAATGCTATGAGACTAGATATCAATTACAGGAAAAGATCTGTAAAAAATACAAACACATGGAGGCTAAACAATACACTACTTAATAACGAAGTGATAACTGAAGAAATCAAAGAGGAAATTAAGAAATACCTAGAAACAAATGACAATGGAGACACGACGACCCAAAACCTATGGGATGCAGCAAAAGCAGTTCTAAGAGGGAAGTTTATAGCAATACAATCCCACCTTAAGAAACAGGAAACATCTCGAATAAACAACCTAACCTTGCACCTAAAGCAATTAGAGAAAGAAGAACAAAAACATCCCAAAGTTAGCAGAAGGAAAGAAATCATAAAAATCAGATCAGAAATAAATGAAAAAGAAATGAAGGAAACGATAGCAAAGATCAATAAAACTAAAAGCTGGTTCTTTGAGAAGATAAACAAAATTGATAAACCATTAGCCAGACTCATCAAGAAAAAAAGGGAGAAGACTCAAATCAATAGAATTAGAAATGAAAAAGGAGAAGTAACAACTGACACTGCAGAAATACAAAAGATCATGAGAGATTACTACAAGCAACTCTATGCCAATAAAATGGACAACCTGGAAGAAATGGACAAATTCTTAGAAATGCACAACCTGCCGAGACTGAACCAGGAAGAAATAGAAAATATGAACAGACCAATCACAAGCACTGAAATTGAAACTGTGATAAAAAATCTTCCAACAAGCAAAAGCCCAGGACCATATGGCTTCACAGGCGAATTCTATCAAGCATTTAGAGAAGAGCTAACACCTATCCTTCTGAAACTCTTCCAAAATATAGCAGAGGGAGGAGCTCTCCCAAACTCATTCTACGAGGCCACCATCACCTTGATACCAAAACCAGGCAAGGATGTCACAAAGAAAGAAAACTACAGGCCAATATCACTGATGAACATAGATGCAAAAATCCTCAACAAAATACTAGCAAACAGAATCCAACAGCACATTAAAAGGATCATACACCATGATCAAATGGGGTTTATTCCAGGAATGCAAGGATTCTTCAATATACGCAAATCAATCAACGTGATACACCATATTAACAAACTGAAGGAGAAAAACCATATGATGATCTCAATAGATGCAGAGAAAGCTTTCGACAAAATTCAACACCCATTTATGATAAAAACCCTGCAGAAAGTAGGCATAGAGGGAACTTTTCTCAACATAATAAAGGCCATATATGACAAACCCACAGCCAGCATCGTCCTCAATGGTGAAAAACTGAAACCATTTCCACTAAGATCAGGAACTAGACAAGGTTGCCCACTTTCACCACTCTTATTCAACCTAGTTTTGGAAGTTTTAGCCACAGCAATCAGAGAAGAAAAGGAAATAAAAGGAATCCAAATTGGAAAAGAAGAAGTAAAGCTGTCACTGTTTGCAGATGACATGATACTATACATAGAGAATCCTAAAGATGCTACCAGAAAACTACTAGAGCTAATCAATGAATTTGGTCAAGTTGCAGGATACAAAATTAATGCACAGAAATCTCTGGCATTCCTATATACTGATGATGAAAAATCTGAAAGTGAAATCAAGGAAACACTCCCATTTACCATTGCAACAAAAAGAATAAAATATCTAGGAATAAACCTACCTAAGGAGACAAAAGACCTGTATGCAGAAAATTATAAGACACTGATGAAAGAAATTAAAGATGATACAAATAGATGGAGAGATGTACCATGTTCTTGGATTGGAAGAATCAACATTGTGAAAATGACTCTACTACCCAAAGCAATCTACAGGTTCAATGCAATCCCTATCAAACTACCACTGGCGTTTTTCACAGAACTAGAACAAAAAATTTCACAATTTGTATGGAAACACAAAAGACCCCGAATAGCCAAAGCAATCTTGAGAACGAAAAATGGAGCTGGAGGAATCAGGCTCCCTGACTTCAGACTATACTACAAAGCTACATTAATCAAGACAGTATGGTACTGGCACAAAAACAGAAAGATAGATCAATGGAACAGGATAGAAAGCCCAGAGTTAAACCCACGGACATATGGTCACCTTATCTTTGATAAAGGAGGCAGGAATGTACAGTGGAGAAAGGACAGTCTCTTCAATAAGTGGTGCTGGGAAAACTGGATAGGGACATGTAAAAGTATGAGATTAGATCACTCCCTAACACCATACACAAAAATAAGCTCAAAATGGATTAAAGACCTAAATGTAAGTCCAGACACTATCAAACTCTTAGAGGAACACATAGGCAGAACACTCTATGACATAAATCACAGCAAGATCCTTTTTGACCCACCTCCTAGAGAAATGGAAATAAAGACAAAAATAAACACATGGGACCTAATGAAACTTAAAAGCTTTTGCACAGCAAAGGAAACCATAAACAAGACCAAAAGACAACCCTCAGAATGGGAGAAAATATTTGCCAATGAAGCAACTGACAAAGGATTAATCTCCAAAATTTATAAGCAGCTCATGCAGCTCAATAACAAAAAAACGAACAACCCAATCCAAAAATGGGCAGAAGACCTAAATAGACATTTCTCCACAGAAGATATACAGACTGCCAACAAACACATGAAAGGATGCTCAACATCTTTACTCATTAGAGAAATGCAAATCAAAACTACAATGAGATATCATCTCACACCAGTCAGAATGGCCATCATCAAAAAATCTAGAAACAATAAATGCTGGAGAGGGTGTGGAAAAAAGGGAACACTCTTGCACTGCTGGTGGGAATGTGAATTGGTACAGCCGCTATGGAGAACGGTATGGAGGTTCCTTAAAAAACTACAAATAGAACTACCATATGACCCAGCAATCCCACTACTGGGCATATACCCTGAGAAAACCATAATTCAAAAAGAGACATGTACCAAAATGTTCATAGCAGCCCTATTTACAATAGCCCGGAGATGGAAACAACCTAAGTGTCCATCATCGGATGAATGGATAAAGAAGATGTGGCACATATATACAATGGAATATTACTCAGCCATAAAAAGAAATGAAATTGAGCTCTTTGTAATGAGGTGGGTAGACCTAGAGTCTGTCATACAGAGTGAAGTAAGTCAGAAAGAGAAAGACAAATACTGTATGCTAACACATATATATGGAATTTAAGAAAAAAAAATGTCATGAAGAACATAGGGGTAAGACAGGAATAAAGACACAGACCTACTAGAGAATGGACTTGAGGATATGGGGAGGGGGAAGGGTAAGCTGTGACAAAGTGAAAGAGTGGCATGGACATATATACACTACCAAACGTGAGGTAGATAGCTAGTGGGAAGCAGCCGCATAGCACAGGGAGATCAGCTCGGTACTTTGTGACCGCCTGGAGGGGTGGGATAGGGAGGGTGGGAGGGAGACGCAAAAGGGAGGGAATATGGAAACATATGTATATGTATAACTGATTAAATTTCTTATAAAGCAAAAAAATAAAATAAAATAAATTAAAAAAAAAAAACTACAAAATGCTCCATGATGCCTGTCATCACAATACTCCATGCCGTACTCATCACAATGCTCCATGACATTTGTCATCACAATTCTCAATACACTTGTCATCACAATGCCACATGCCTTTTTCATCACAGTGTTCCATGCCATTGTCATCAAAATACTCCACAAGCTTGTCATCAGAATACTTCATGACCGTTTTCATCACAATTCTCCCTGCACCTGTCAGCAAAATTCTCCCTGACCCTTGTCATCACAATGCTCCAAGCCATTGTCATCACAATGCTCCATTACCTTTGTCATCAGAATCCTCCATGACACTTGGCATCACAATGCTCCATGCCATTGTCATCACTATGGGCCATTACATATGTCATCACAATGCTCCATGCCTCCATTCATCACAATGATTCATGACCTTTTTCATCACAATGGTCCATGCCCTCGTCATCAACAGTCTCTGTGACATATTTAACCACAATGGTCCAATAACTTTTCATCACAATGCTCTTTGACGTTTGTCATCACAATGTTCTATGCCTTTCTCAGCAAAATGCTCCATGACCCTTGTCATCACAATGCTCCATGCGCTTGTCAGATCAATGCTCCATGACCCATGTCATCACAATGCACCCTGCGCTTCTCATCACAGTGCTCCACAATCTTGTCACCACGATGCTCCATAAAACTTGTCATCACAATTCTCCATGCACTTCTCATCATAATGCTTTCTCACCAATGATATCACAATGTTACAGCACTATTCATCACAATACTCCCTCACCCCTGTCATCACAATGTTCCATGACTTTTGTCTTTGCAATGCTACATGCACATATCATCACAAAGTTCGGTGACCCCTGACATCACAATGTTCCATAACCCCTGTCATCATAATGCTCCATAACCCTTTTCCTCAAAATGCTCAATGACCCCTGACATCACAATGTTCCATAAACCCTGTCATCATAATTATCCATGATCCTTTTCATCAAAATGCTCCATGAACCCTGACATCACAATGTTCCATAACCCCTGTCATTAAAATATTCCATGACACTTTTCATCAAATTGCTCTATGACCCTGTCATCACAATGCTCCCTGCCCTTCTCATCACAATGTACCACGCCCATGTCATCAAAATGCTCCATGACCTATGTCATCAAAAAGCTCCATGAAAATTGGCATCTCAATGCTCCATGCCATTGTCATCACAATGCTCCATGAACCCTCTAATCACAATGCTCCATGCCCCTTTGCATCTCAATGCTCCATGAACCCTGTCATCAAAATGCACCATGACCATCATCATAATGCTTCAGGCTATTGTCATCACAATGAAATCAAAATATTCGATGATCTATCTCATCACAATGCTCCAAATCCTTGTGATCACAATGTTCCATAACACTTATCATCACAACGCTCCATGATGCCTGTCATCACAATACTCTATGCCCTTTTCGTCAAAATGCTCCATGAACATTTTCATCACAATTCTCAATACACATGTCATCACAATGTTCCCTGACACTTGTCATCAGAATGCTCCTTGAAACCTGTTATGAAATGGCTTCATGCCTTTTTCATCACAATGCTCCATGCCCTTTTCATCCCAAAGCTCCAAGACCCCTGAAAACACAATGTTCTATAACCCCTGCCATCAAAATGTTCCTTTACACTTTTTATCAAATTGCTGCATGACCTGGTCATGAAAATGCTCCCTGCATTTCTCAGCACAATGCACCATGCCCTTGTCATCAAAATGCTCCATGACTTGTCATCACAAAGCTCCATGACCCTTGGCATCACAATGCTCCATGTCATTGTCATCACAATACTCCATGAACCCTCTCATCACATTGCTCCATGCCCTTGTCATCACAAAGCTCCATGACATTTGTCATCACAATGCTCGATGCCCTTCTCATCACAATGCTCCATGCCCTTGTCATTACAATCCTGCATGACCCATGTATCACAGTGTTCCGTGCCCTTGTCATCACAATGCTCCATGCCCACTCTCATCACAATAATCCATGAAACATTTCATACCAATGTTCCATGCCCTTCTCATCAAACTGCTCCATTACACCTGTCATAAAAATGGACCATGACCCTTGCCATCAAAATGTTCCAAGGCCTAGTCATCACAAGGTTCCATGACACTTGTCATCACAATGCTCCAGACCACTGAAAGCACAATGCTCCATGCCCTTGTCATCACAAAGCTCCATGACGCATGTCATCAGAAAGTTCCATGGCCTTCTCATCACAGTGCTCCATGCCCTTGTCATCACAATGCTGCAAGACCCTTGTAATCACAATGCTCCATGCCCCTTTTCATCTCAATGCTCCATGAACCCTGTCATCACAATGCACCCTGCCCATCATCATAATGCTACAGGCTATTGTCATCACAATGAAATCAATATTCTGAATGACCTCTGTCATCAAAATGTTCCAAACCCTTGTGATCACAAGGTTCCATAACACTTATCATCACAACACCCCATGACGCTCATCATCACAATTATCCATGGTCTTCTCATCACAATGCTCCATGATCTTTGTCATCACAATGCTCAATACAATTGTCAACACAATGCTTCCTGACACTTGTCGTCAGAATGCTCCATGAACCCTGTCATGACAAGGCTCCATGCCTTTTTCATAACAATGATCCATGCACTTTTCATCACAATGCTCCAAGATCCCTGTAATCACAAATGTTCCATGCCCTTGTCATCACAAAACTCCATGACGCATGTCATCAGAATGCTCCATGGCCTTCTCATCACAATGCTCCATGCCCTAGTCATCACAATGCTCCAAGACACCTGTAATCACAATGCTCCATGCTCCTTTTCATCAGAATGCTCAATGAGACTTCTCATCAGAAGTCTCCATGGTCTTCTCATCACAATGCCCCAGGACCTTGTCATCACCATGCTCCATTCCGTTGCCATCACAATGCTCCAAGACACATGTCATCACAATGCTCCATGCACTTGTCATCAAAAAGCTCCAAGACACATGTCATCAGAATGCTTCATGGCCTTCTCATCACAATGCTCCATGCTCTTGTCATCAAAATGCTCCAAGACCCCTGTAATCACAGTGCTCCATGCCCCTTTTCATCAGAATGCTCCATGAGACTTATCATCACATATCTCCATGGTCTTCTCATCACAATGCTCTAGGACCTTGTCATAACCATGCTCCATTCCCTTGTCATCACAATGCTCCATGACCCCTGTCTTCACAATAATCCATGAACATTTTCAGCCCAATGCTCCACGACCTACTCATCACAATGCTCCATGGCCAATATCATCACAATTCTCCATGACCAATGTCATCACAACACTCCATGACACCTGACAACACAATGATCCGGGACTCTTGTCATCACAATGTTCCATTCCCTAGTCATCAAAATGCTCCATGACCCCTGTCATCACAACACTCCATGAACATTTTCAGCCCAGTGCTCCATGACCCTTGTCATCACAGTGATCCATGCCCTTGTCTTTCCAATGCTCCATGACCCCTGTATTCACAATGCTCCGTGACGCTTCTCATCACAGTGCTCCATGACACATGTCATCACAATGCTCTATGCCTTTCTCAGCACAATGTTCCATGCCCTTTTCATCACAATGCTCCATGACCCCTGTCATCACAATGCTCCACGACTCCAGTCATCACAATTCTTGATAATATTTGTTATCACGATGGGCGATACCCACATCATCACAAGGCTCTGTTACCTTTGTAACCACAATGCTCCATGAACTTTTCATCACAATGCTCCGTGACCCTTGCCATCACAATGCTCCATGCCTTTCTCAAAAAAATGCTCCATGAACCTTGTCATCACAATGTGCCACGTACTTTTCATCCCAACGGTCCACAAATTTGTCATCGCAATGCTCCATGAACCTTGTAATCACAATGCTCCATGCCCTTCTTATGACAATGCTCCATTACTCCTGTCATAACAATGCTCCATGACACTTGCCATCACAATTTTCTATGCCCTTGTCATCACAAAGCTCAATGACACGTCATCAGAATGTTCCAAGTACTTCTCATCAAAATGCTCAATGCCCTTGTCATCACAATGCTCCAAGACCCCTGTAATCACAATGCTCCATGCCCCTCTTCATCTCAATGCTCCATGAACCCTGTCATCACAATGCATCATGCCAATCATCATAATGCTTCCAGCTATTGTCAGCACAATGAAATCAAAATTCTACATGACCCCTGTCATCACAGTACTCCATGAACATTTTCAGCCCAAGGCTCCATGACACTTTTCATCACAATGATCCATGCCCTTGTCATCCCAATGCTCCATAACCCCTGTATTCACAATGCTCCGTTACTCTTGTCATCACAGTGCTCCATGAAACTTGTCATCACAATGCTCCATGCCTTTGTCAGCAAAATGCTACATGACCTTGTCATTACAATGCTCTATGCGCTTGTCATCACAATACTCCTTTACCATTGTCATCACAATCCTCCATGAAACTTGGGATCACATTGCTTCATGCCCTTGTCATCACAATGCTCCCTGCTCCTTGAAATCAAAATGATCCATGACCTCTGTCATCACAATGCTCCAAACCCTTGTGATCACAATGTTCCGTAACACTTGTCATCACAAAGCTCCATGATACCTGTCATCACAATACTCCATGCCCTTTTCATCACAATGCTCCATGACCTTCGTCATCACAATTCTCAATACACTTGTCATCACAATGCTCCCTGACATTGTCGTCAGAGTGCTCCTTGAACCCTGTCACCAAAAGGCACCATTCCTTTTTCATCACAATGCCCCTTGCCATTTTCATCACAATGCTCCATGCAATTGTCATCAAAATACTCCACAAGCTTGTCATCAGAATGCTCCATGTCTCTTGTCATCACAATTATCCATGCACTTGTCAGCACAATGCTCGCTGACCCTTGTCATCACAATGCTCCAAACACTTGTCATCACAATGCTCCATTACCTTTGCCATTAGAATCCTCCATGACACTTGGCATCACAATGCTCCATGCCTTTGTCATCACAATGGGCCATTACATATGTCATCACAATGCTCCCTGACAACTCTCTTCACAATACTGCATGCACTTGTCATCACAATGCTCCATGCCCTTTTATCACAAAGTTCCAAGTCCCCTGTAATCAGAATGCTCCAGGCCCCTTTTCATCAGTATGCTCCTTGAGATTTGTCATCACACGCCTCCATGGTTTTCTCATCACAATGCTCCAGGACCTTGTCATCACAATGCTTCAGGACATTGTCATAAAAATTCTCAATGGCCCTTGTCAACATAATGCTCCAAGCCCTAGTCATCAAAATGCTCCATTATATTTGTCATCACATCCTCCATTACATTTGGCATCACAATGCTCCATGCTATTGTCATCGCAATGGACCATGTCATAGGTCATCACAATGCTCCCTGACACCTGTCTTCACATTACTCCATGCCCTTGTCTTCACAACGCTCCATGCCCTAGTCATCACAATGCACCATGTCCAATGTCATAACAATAATCTATGAAACTTGGCAGACCAATGCTCCATGCCCCTGTCATCACAATGCTCCATGCCCTTGTCATCACAATACTCCATGACCCCTGTCATCACAATGCTCCGTGACTCCAGTCATCACTATGCTTCATAACGTTTGTCATCACAACGGTCCATGCCAGTGTCATCACAAGGCTCTGTTACCTTTGTAACCCCAATGCTCCATGAATTTTTCATCACAATGCTCCGTGACCCTTGTCATCACAATGCTCCATGCCTTTGTCAGAACAATGCTCCATGACCTTTGTCATCACAATGTGCCATGCACTTTTCATCACAATGATCCACAACTTTGTCATCGCTATGCTCCATAAACCTTGTAATCACAATGCTCCATGCACTTCTCATCCAAATGCTCTCTCACATGTGATATCACAATGTTCCATCACTAGTCATCACAATCCTCACTCAACCCTGTAATCACAATGTTCCATGACCCGTGACATCACAATATTCCATAAGCACTGTCATCACAAAGCTCCATGACACATTTCATCCCAAAGCTCCATGACCCATGGCATCACAATGTTCTGTAACCCCTGTCGTCAAAATGTTACATGACATTTTTCATCAAATTGCAGCATGAACCTGTCATCAAAATGCTCCCTTTCCTTCTCATCACAATGCACCACACGCTTGTCATCAAAATGCTCCATGACCGTTGTCATCACAAAGCTCCATGACCCTTGGCATCACAATGCTCCATGTCATCGTCATCACAATGCTCCCTGAACGCACTCATCCCATTGCTCCATGCCCTTGTCATCACAATGCTCCATGACACTAGTCATCACAATGCTCGATGCTCTTCTCATCAAAATGCTCCATGACCCCTGTCAACACAATGCTCCGTGACTCCAGTCATCACTATGCTTCATAATGTTTGTCATCACAACGGTCCATGCCCGCGTCATCACAAGGCTCTGTTACATTTGTAACCCCAGTGCTCCATGAACTTTTCATCACAATGCTCCGTGACCCTTGTCATCAAAATGCTCCATGACTTTGTCAGAGTAATGCTCCATGACCTTTGTCATCACAATGTGCCATGCACTTTTCATCACAATGATCCACAACCTTGTCATCGCTATGCTCCATAAACCTTGTAATCACAATGCTCCATGCACTTCTCATCCAAATGCTCTCTCACATGAGATATCACAATGTTCCATCACTAGTCATCACAATCCTCACTCAACCCTGTTATCACAATTTTCCATGACCCCTGTCATCACAATGCTACATCCCATTATCAGCACAATGTTCCTTGACACCTGAGATCACAATGTACCATAACCCCTGTCATCAAAATGCTCCATGACCCTTTTCATCCCAAAGCTCCATGATCCCTGGCAACAGAGTGTTCTATAACCCATGTCATCAAAATGTTCCATTACACTTTTCATCAAATTGCTGCATGACCCTGTCATCAAAAAGCTCCCTGCCTTTCTCATCACAATGCACAACACACTTGTCATCAAAATGCTCCATGACTTTTGTCATCACAGAGCTCCATGACACTTGGCATCACAATGCTCCATGTCATTGTCATCACAATGCTCCATGAAACATCTCATCACATTGTTCCATGCACTTGTCATCAAAGGCTCCATGACACTTGTCATCACAATGCTCGATGCCCTTCTCATCAGAATGCTCCATGCCCTTGTCATTACAATCCTCCATGACCCATGTATCACAGTGCACCGTGCCCTTGTCATCACAATGCTCCATGCCCACTCTCATCACAATAATCCATGAAATATTTCAGACCAATTCTCAATGACGTTCTCATCACAATGCTCCATTTCCTATGTCATAAAAATGCTCCATGACCCCTGCCATCAAAATGTTCCACGGCCTTGTCATCACAAGACTCCATGGCCCTTGTCATCACAATGCTCCAAAACCCCTGGAATCACAATGCTCCATGCCCTTGTCATCACAACGCTCCATGATGCCTGTCATCACAGTATTCCATGCCCTTTTCATCATAATGCTCCATGACCTTTGTCATCACAATTCTCAATACACTTGTCATCACAATGCTCCCTGACACTTGTCGTCAGAATGCTCCTTGAACCCTGTCACGAAAAGGCTGCATGCCTTTTTCATCACAAAGCCCCATGCCGTTTTCATCACAATGATCCATGCCATTGTCATCAAAATACTCCACAAGCTTGTCATCAGAATGCTCCATGACTCTTGCCATCACAATTCTCCATGCACTTGTCAGCACAATGCTCCCTGAACCTTGTCATCACTATGCTCCAAGCCATTGTCATCAAAATGCTCCATTACCTTTGTCATCAGAATCATCCATGACAATTTTCATCACAATGCTCCATGCCATTGTCATCACAATGGGCCAATACATATGTCATCACAATGCTCCGTGACACCATTTTTCACAATACTTCATGACCTTTTCATCACAATGCTCCATGCCCTTCTCATCACAATGCTCCATTACCTCTGTCATCACAGTGCTCCAAGACCCCTCTAATCACAATGCTCCATGCCCTTGTCATCACAAAGCTCCATGATGCATGTCATCAGAATGTTCCATGGCCTTCTCCACACAATGCTCCATGCCCTTGTCATCACAATGCTCCAAGACCCATGTAATCACAATGCTCCATGCCCTTTTTCATCAGAATGCTCCATGAGACTTGTCCTCACAAGTCTCCATGGTCATCTCATCACAATGCTCCAGGACCTTGTTATCACCATGCTCCATTCCCTTGTCATCACAATGCTCCATGACCCCTGTCATCACAATACTCCATGAATATTTTCAGCCCAATGTCCCATGACCTTCTCATCACAATGCTCCAAGACCAATATCATCAAAATGCTCCATGATCACTGTCATCACAACACTCCACGACACCTGACAACACAATGATCCGGGACTCTTGTCATCACAATGCTCCATTCCCTACTCATCACAATGCTCCATTACCCCTGTCATCACAATACTCCATGAATATTTTCAGCCCAATGCTCCATGACATTTGTCAGCACAATGATCCATGCCCTTGTCATCCCAATGCTCCATGACCCCTGTATTCACAATGCTCCGTGACGCTTGTCATCACAGTGCTCCATGACACCTGTCATCACAATGCTCCATGCATTTGTCAGCAAAATGCTACATGACCTTGTCATTACAATGCTCTATGTGCTTGTCATCACAATACTGCATTATCATTGTCATCACTAACCTCCATGAAACTTGGGATCACATTGCTTCATGCCATTGTCATCACAATGCTCCATGCTCCTTGAAATCTAAAAGATCCATGACCTCTGTCATCGCAATGCTCCAAACCCTTGTTATCACAATGTTCCATAACACTTTTCATCACAACGCTCCATGATGCCTGTCATCACAATACTCCATGCCCTTTTCATCACAATGCTCCATGACATTTGTCATCACAATTCTCAATACACTGGTCATCACAATGCTCCCAGACACTTGTCGACAGAATGCTCCTTGAACCCTGTCACAAAATGGCTCCTTGCCTTTTTAATCACAAAGCCCCATGACGTTTTCATCACAATGCTCCATGCCATTGTCATCAAAATACTCCACAAGCTTGTCATCAGAATGCTCCATGACCCTTGTCATCACAATTCTCCATGCACTTGTCAGCACAATGCTCCCTGAACCTTGTCATTAATATGCTCCAAGCCATTGTCATCACAATGCTCATTTACCTTTGTCATCAGGATCCTCCATGAAAATTGGCATCACAATGCTCCATGCCATTGTCATCACAATGGGCTAAAACATATGTCATCACAATGCTCCGTGACAACTCTTCTCACAATACTGCATGACCTGGTCATCACAATGCTCCATGCCCTTGTTATCACAATGTTTCAAGACCCCTGTAAACAGTATGCTCCATGACCCTTTTCATCAGTATGCTCCATGAGACTTGTCATCACAAGGCTCCATGGTTTTCTCATCACAGTGCTCCAGGACCTTGTCATCACAATGCTTCACGACATTGTCATGAAAATTCTCAATGGCCGTTGTCATCATAATGCTCCAAGCCGTAGTCATAACAATGCTCCATTATATTTGTCATTACAATCCTCCATTACATTTGGCATCACAATGCTCCATGCCATTGTCATCGCAGTGGACCATGACAGATGTAATCACAATGCTCCCTGACACCTGTCTTCACAATACTCCATACCCTTGTCATCATAATGCTCCATGCCCTTGTCATCACAATGCACCATGTCCACTTTCATTACAATCATCTATGAAACTTGTCAGACCAATGCTCCATGCCCCTGTCATCACAGTGCTCCATGCCCTTGTCATCACAATGCTCCATGAACCCTGTCTTCACAATGCCCCGTGACTCCAGTCATCACAATGCTTCATAACGTTTGTCATCACAACGGTCCTTTCCCGCATCATCACAAGGCTCTGTGACCTTTGTAACCACAATGCTCCATGAACTTTTCATCACAATGCTCCGTGACTCTTGTCATCACAATGCTCCATGCCTTTGTCAGAACAATGCTTCATGACCTTTGTCATCACAATGTGCCATGCAATTTTCATCACAATGATCCACAACCTTGTCATCGCTATGCTCCATAAACCTTGTAATCACAATGCTCCATGTACTTCTCATCCAAATGCTCTCTCACATGAGATATCACAATGTTCCACCAGTAGTCATCACAATCCTCCCTCACCCCTGTTATCACAATGTTCCATGACACCTGTCATCACAATGCTACATCCCCTTATCTGCACAATGTTCCATGACCCCTGACATCACAATGGTCCATAACCCCTGTCATCAAAATGCTCCATGACCCTTTTCATCCCAAAGATCCATGACCCCTGGCATCACAATGTTCTATAACCCCTGTCATCAAAATGTTCCATTACACTTTTCATCAAATTGCAGCATGACCCTGTCATCAAAATGCTCCCTGCCCTTCTCATCACAATGCACCACACACTTGTCATCAAAATGCTCAATGACAATTGTCATCACAAAGCTCCATGGCACTTGGCATCACAATGCTCCATGTCATTGTCATCACAATGCTCCATGAACCCTCTCATCACATGGCTCCATGCCCTTGTCATCACAAAGCACCATGACACTTGTCATCACAATGCTCGATGCCCTTCCCATCACAATGCTCCATGCCTTTGTCATTACAATCCTCCATGACCCATGTATCACAGTGTTCCATGCCCTTGTCATCACAATGCTCCATGCCCACTCTCATCACAATAATCCATGAAACATTTCAGACCAATGCTCAATGCCCTTCTCATCACAATGCTCCATTATCTCTGTCATAATAATGCTCCATGGCCCCTGCCATCACAATGTTCCACGGCCTTGTCATCACAAGGCTCCATGACCCTTGTCTTGACAATGCTCCAAAACCCCTGTAATCACAATGCTCCATGACCTTGATATCACAAAGCTCCATGACGCATGTCATCAGAATATTCCATGGCCTTCTCGTCACAATGCTCCATGCTCTTTTCATCACAATGCTCCAAGACCCCTGTAATCACAATGCTCCATGCCCCTTATCATCAGAATGCTCCATGAGACTTTTCATCACAAGTCTCCATGGTCTTCTCATCACAATGCTCCAGGACCTTGTCATCACCATGCTCCATTTCCTTGTCATCACAATGCTCCATGACCCCTGTCATCACAATACTCCATGAATATTTTCAGCCCTATGCTCCGTGAACTTCTCATCACAATGCTCCAAGACCAATATCGTCACAATACTCCATGACCACTGTCATCACTACACTCCATGACACCTGACAACACAATGATCTGGGACTCTTGTCATCACAATGCTCCATTCCCTAGTCATCACAATGCTCCATGACCACTGTCATCACAATACTCCATGAATATTTTCAGCCCAATACTCCATGATGCTTGTCATCACAATGATCCATGCCCTTGTCATCCCAATGCTCCATGACCCCTGTATTCACAATGCTCCGTGACGCTTGTCATCACAGTGCTCCATGACACCTGTCATCACAATGCTCCATGCCTTTGTCAGCAAAATGCTACATGACCTTCTCATTACAATACTCTATGCACTTGTCATCACAATACTCCATTACCATTGTCATCACTATCCTCCATGAACCTTGGGAACACATTGCTTCATGCCCTTGTCATCACAATGCTCCATGCTCCTTGAAATCAAAATGATCCATGACCTCTGTCATCGCAATGCTCCAAACACTTGTGATCACAATTTCCATAACACTTTTCATCACAGTGCTCCATGATGCCTGTCATCACAATACTCCATGCCCTTTTCATCACAATGCTCCATGACCTTTGTCATCACAATTCTCAATACACTGGTCATCACAATGCTCCTTGAACCCTGTCATGAAAAGGCTGCATGCATTTTTCATCACAAAGCCCCATGCTGTTTTCATCACAATGCTTCATGCCTTTGTCATCAAAATACTCCACAAGCTTTTCATCAGAATGCTCCATGACCCTTGTCATCACAATTCTCCATGCACTTGTCAGCACAATGCTCCCTGAACCTTGTCATCACAATGCTCCAAGCCATTGTGATCACAATGCTCCATTACCTTTGTCATCAGAATCCTCAATGACATTTGTCATCACAATGCTCCATGCCATTGTCATCACAATGGGCCAATACATATATCATCACAATGCTCTGTGACACCTCTTTTCACAATACTGCATGACCTGGTCCTCACTATGTTCCATGCCCTTGTCATCACACTGCGCCATTCCAACTGTCATCGCAATAATCAATGAAACTTATTAGACCAATGCTCCATGCCCTTGTCATCACAATGCTCCATGACTCCATTAATCACAATGCTTCACGACCTTGTGATGAAAATTCTCAATAGCCCTTGTCATCATATTGCTCCAAGCCCTAGTCATCACAATGCTCGATTTTATTTGTCATCAAAATCCTCCATTACATTTAGCATCACCATGCTCCATGCCATTATCATCGCAATGGACCATGACATATGTCATCACAATGCTCCCTGACACCTGTCTTCACAATATTCCATGACCTTCTCATCACCATGATCCATACACTTGTCATTACAATGCACCATGTCCACTGTCATCACAATAATCTATGAAACTTGTCAGACCAATGCTCCATGCCCCTGTCACCACAATGCTCCATGCCCTTTTCATCACAATGCTCCATGACCCCTATCATCACAATGCTCCGTGACTCCATTCATCACAATGCTTCATAACGTTTGTCATCAAAACGGTCCTTGCCCGTGTCATCACAAGGCTCTGTGACCTTTGTAACCACAATGCTCCATGAACTTTTCAACACAATGCTCCGTGACCTTTGTCATCACAATGCTCCATGCCTTTGTCAGAACAATGCTCCATGACACTTGTCATCACAATGTGCCACGTGCTTTTCATCACATCGGTCCACAACCTTGTAATCGCTATGCTCCATAAACCTTGTAATCACAATGCTCCATGCACTTCTCATCCAAATGCTCTCTCACCAGAGATATCACAATGTTCCATCACTAGTCATCACAATACCCCTCACCCCTGTAATCATAATGTTCCATGACCCCTGTCATCACAATGCTACATGCACTTATCATCACAATGTTCGATGACCCATGACATCACAATGTCCCATAACACCTGTCATCAAAATGTTCCATGACACTTTTCATCAAATTGCTCCATGACCGTGTCATCACAATGCTCCCTGCCCTCCTCATCACAATGCACAACGCCCTTGCCATCAAAATGCTCCATGACCATTGTCATCACAAAGATCCATGACCCTTGGCATCACAATGTCCCATGTCATTGTCATCACAATGCTCCATGAACGCTCTCATCACATTGCTCCATGCCCTTGACTTCACATAGCTCCATGACACATGTCATCAGAATGCTCCATGACCTTGTCATCACAATGCTCTATGCCCTTGCCATCACAATGCTCCATTATCCCTGTCATAACAATGCTCCATGACCCCTGCCATCACGATGTTCCATGGCCTATTCATCACAGGGCTCCATGACCCTTCTCATCACAATGCTCCAAGAACACTGTAATCACAATGCTCTATGCCCCTTTTCATCTCAATGATCCATGAAACTTGTCATCACAATGCACCATGCCCATCATCATAATGCTTCATGCTATTGTCATAACAATGAAATCAAAATGCTCCATGACCTCTGTCATAACAATGCTCCAAACCCTTGTGATCACAATATTCCATAACACTTGTCATCACAGTTCCCCATGACGCTCGTCATCACAATTATCCATGGTCTTCTCATCACAATGGTCCATGACCATCGTCATCACAATGCTCAATACACTTGTCATCAAACTGCTCCCTGACACTTGTTGTCTGTATGCTCCTTTTACCCTGTCATGACAAGGCTCCATGCCTTTTTCATCACAATGATCCATGCCCTTTTCATCCCAATGCTCCAAGACCCATGTAATCACGATGCTCCATTCCCTTGTCACCACAAAGCTCAATGATGCATGCCATCAGAATGCTCCTTGGCCTTCTCCTCACAATGCTCCATGCCCTTGTCATCACAAAGTTCCAAGACCCCTGTAATCACAATGCTGCATGCCCTTTTTCATCAGTAAACTCCATGAGACTTGTCATCACTTGGCTCCATGGTTTTGTCATCATAATGCTCCAAGCCCTAGTCATCACAATGCTCCATTATATTTGTCATCACAATCCTCCATTGCATTTGGCATCACAATGCTCCCTGCCATTGTCATCTCAATGGACCATGCCATATGTCATCCCAATGCTCCATGACCCCTGTATTCACAATGCTCCGTGATGCTTGTCATCACAGTGCTCCATGACACCTGTCATCACAATGATCCATGCCCTTGTCATCCCAATGCTCCATGACCACTGTATTCACAGTGCTCTGTGATGCTTGTCATCACAGGGCTCCATGACACCAGTCATCACAATCCTCTATTCCTTTTTCAGCAAAATGCTACATGACTTTGTCATTACAATGCTCTATGCGCTTGTCATCACAATACTCCATTATCATTGTCATCACTATCCTCCATGAACCTTGGGATCACATTGCTACATGCTCTTGTCATCACAATGCTCCATGCTCCTTGAAATCAAAATGATCCATGACCTCTGTCATCGCAATGCTCCAAACCCTTGTGATCACAAAGTTCCGTAACACTTGGCATCACAATGCACCATGATGCCTATCATCACAATACACGATGGTCTTTTCATCACAATGCTCCATGACCTTTGTCATCACAATTCTCAATACACTTGTCATCACAATGTTCCCAGACACTTGTCGTCAGAATGCTCCTTGAACCCTGTCACGAAAAGGCTCCATGCCTTTTTCATCACAAAGCCACTTGCCGTTTTCATCACAATGCTCCATGCCATTGTCATCAAAATACCTCACAACCTTGTCATCAGAATGCTCCATGACCCTTGTCATCACAATTCTCAATACACTTCTCATCACAATGTTCCCTGACACTTGTCGTCAGAATGCTCCTTGAAACCTGTCACGAAAATGCTCCATGCATTTTTCATCACAAAGCCCCATGCCGTTTTCATTACAATGTTCCATGCCATTGTCATCAAAATACTCCACAAGCTTGTCATCAGAATGCTCCATGACCCTTGTCATCACACTTCTCCTTGCAGTTGTCAGCACAATGCTCCCTGACCCTTGTCATCACAATGCTCCAAGCCATTGTCATCACAATGCTCCATTTCCATTATCATCAGAATCCTCCATGACACGTGGCATCACAATGCTCCATGCCATTGTCATCCCAATGGGCCATTACATATGTCATCACAATGCTCCCTGACACCTGTCTTCACAATACTGCATGACCTGGTCATCACAATGCTCCATGCCCTTGTCATCACAATGCGCCATTCCAACTGTCATCGCAATAATCCATGAATCTTATTAGACCAATGTTCCCTGCCCTTGTCATCACAATGCTCCATGCCCTTGTTATCACAATGCTCCATGACCCCTGTCATCACAATGCTCCATGAATCGATTCATCACAATGCTTCATGACCTTTGTCATCACAATGGTCCATGCCCTCGTCATCCACAGTCTCTGTGACATATTCATGACATATTTCATCACAATGCTCTTTGACCCTTGTCATCACAATGCTCTATGCCTTCCTCAGCACAATGGTCCATGACCCTTGTCATCACAGTGCTCCATGCGCTTGTCAGCACAATGCACCATGACCCATGTCATCACAATGCACCCTGCGCTTGTCATCACAGTGCTCCACAATCTTGTCACCACAATGCTCCATAAAACTTGTCATCACAATTTTCCATGCACTTCTTATCAAAATGCTCTCTCACCACAGATATCACAATGTTACATCACTATTCATCACAATACTCCCTCACCACTGTCATCACAATGTTCCATGACTCCTGTCTTTGCAATGCTACATGCACTTATCATCACAAAGTTCGATGACCCCTGACATCACAATGTTCAATAACCCCTGTCATCAAAATATTCCATTACAATTTTCATCAAATTGCTCTATGACCCTGTCATCACAATGCTCCCTGCCCTTCTCATCACATTGCACCACCCCTTGTCATCATATTGCTCCATGACTTTTGTCATCACAAAGCTCCATGACCCTTGGCATCTCAATGCTCCATGCCATTGTCAACAAAATGCTCCATGAACCCTCTAATCATAATGTTCCATGCCCCTTTGCATCTCAATGCTCCATGAACCCTGTCATCAAAATGCGCCATGCCCATCATCATAATGCTTCAGGCTCTTGTCATCACAATGAAATCAAAATATTCGATGATCTATCTCATCACAATGCTCCAAATCCTTGTGATCACAATGTTCTATAACACTTATCATCACAACGCCCCATGACGCTCATCATCACAATTATCCATGCTCTTCTCATCACAGTGCTCCATGACCTTTGTCATCACAATGCTCTATAAACTTGTCATCACAATGCTCCCTGACACTTGTCATCAGTATGCTCCTGGAACCCTGTCATGACAAGGCTCCATACCATTTTCATAACAATGATCCATGCCAATTTCATCACAATGCTCCAAGACACCAGTAATCACAGTGCTCCATGCGCTTGTCATCACAATGCTCCAAGACCCCTGTAATCACAATACTCCATGCCACTTTTCATCAGAATGCTCCATGAGACTTGTTATTACAAGGCTCCATGGTCTTCTCATCACAATGCTCCAGGAACTTATCACAGTGCTCCATTACCTTGTCATCACAATGCTCCATGACCCCTGTCCTCACAATACTTCCTGAATATTTTCAGTCCAATTCTCCAGGAACTTCTCATCACAATGCTTCATGATCCCTATCATCACAATGCTCCATGACCACTGTCATCACAACGCTCCATGACCCCTCACAACACAGTGATCCGGGACTCTTGTCATCACAATGCTCCATTCCCTAGTCATCACAGTGCTCCATGAACATTTTCAGCCCAATGCTCCATGACACTTGTCATCACAATGATCCATGGCCTTGCCATCCCTATGCTCCATGACCACTGTAATCACAATGATCCGTGATGCTTCTCATCACAGTGCTCCATGACCCTTATCATCACAATGCTCCATGCCTGTGTCAGCAAAATGCTACATGACCTTGTCATCACAATGCTCCATTTGCTTGTCATCACAATACTCCATTACCATTGTCATCACAATCCTCCATGAACCTTGGGATCACATTGCTTCATGCCCTTGTCATCACAATGCTACATGCTCCTTGAAAACAAAATGATCCATGACTTCTATCATCACAATGCTCCAAACCCTTGTGATCACAATGTTCCATAACACTTGTCATCACAACGCTCCATGATGCCTGTCATCACAATACTCCATGCCCTTTTCGTCAAAATGCTCCATGATCTTTTTCATCACCATTCTCATTACACTTGTCATCACAGTGTTCCCTGACACTTGTCGTCAGAATATTCCTTGAAACCTGTCATGAAATGGCTTCATGCCTTTTTTATCACAATGCTCCATGCCTTTTTCATCACAATGCTCCATGCCATTGTCGTCACAATACTCCACAAGCTTGTCATCAGAATGCTCCATGACACTTGTCATCACAATGCTCCATGGCCACTGTCATCACAATGCTCCATAACCCTTGTCATTACTGTGCTCCATGACGCTCGTCATCACAATTATCCATGGTCTTCTCAACACAATTCTCCACGCCCTTGTCATCAAAATACTCCATGACCCTTGTCATCACAATGCTCCATGGCCACTATCATCACAATGCTCCATTCCCCTTGTCATTACAGTGCTCCATGACACTCGTCATCACAATTATCCATGGTCTTCTCATCACAAAGCTCCACGGTCTTGCCATCACAATGCTCCATGCCCTGGTCATCACAATGCTCCATGTCCCCTGTCATCACAATTCTCCTCGTTCTTGGCATCACTATGCTCCATGACACTTCACATCACCGTGTTACATGATTTGTCATCACAATTCTGTATGCACTTTTCATCACAATGCTCCATGACCCCTGTCATAGGAAGCTCCATGTGCTTCTCATCACAATGCTTCATGAACTTGTCATCAAAATTCTCAATGGCCCTTGTCATCACAATGCTCCATGCCCTTGTCATCACAATGCTCCATGTCCATTGTCATCACAATGCTCCAAGCCCTTGTCATCAAAATACTCCATTACATTTGTCATCACAATCCTCCATGACACTTGGCATCACAATATTCCATTCCATTGTCATCGCAATGGACCATGACATATGTCATCACAATGCTCCCTGAGACCTGTCTTCAAAATACTCCATGACCTTCTCATCACAATGCTCCATGCCTTTGTCATCACATTGCACCATGCCCACTGTCATCACAATAATCCACGAAACATGTCAGGCCAATGCTTCATGCCCCTGTCATCACAATGCTCATTGCCTTTTTATCACAAAGCTCTATGACCCCTGTCATCACAATGCTCCGTGACTCCAGTCATCACAATGCTTCATGACCTTTGTCATCACAAGGGTCCATGCCCTCGTCATCACTAGGCTCTGTGACCTTTGTCACCAAAATGCTCCATGAAATTTTCATCACAATGCTCGGTGACCCTTGTCATCACATTGCTCCATGGCCCATGTCATCACAATGCGCCATGTGCTTGTCATCACAGTGCTCCACAAGCTTGTCATCACAATGCTCCATAAAACTTGTCCTCACAATGCTCCATGCACTTCTTATCAAAATGCTCTCTCACGAATGATATCAAAATGTTCCCTCACTAGTCATCACAATACACCCACTCCCCTGTCATCACAATGGTCCACAACACTGTCATGAAAATGTTCCATGACTCCTGACATCACAATGTTCCATAACCCCTGTCATCAAAATGTTCCATGACACTTTTCATCAAATTGCTCCATGACCCTGTCATCACAATGCTCCCTGCCCATCACAAGGGAATGCACCACACCCTTGTCATCAAAATGCTCCATGACCTTTGTCATCACAAAACTCCATGACCCTTGGCATCACAATGCTCCATGCCATTATCATCACAAGGCTCCAAAAACCTCTCATCACATTGTTCAAAGCCCTTGTCATCAAACGATCCATGATGCATTTCATCACAATGCTCGATGCCATATCTTCTCACAATGCTCCATGCGCTTCTCATTACAATCCTCCATGAACCATGTATCACAGTGCTCCGTTCCCTTGTTATCACAATGCTCCTTGCCCCCTCTCATCACAATAATCCATGAAACATTTCAGACCAATGTTCCATGCCCTTTTCATCACAATGATCCAAGACTCCTGTAATCATAATGCTCCATTCCCCTTTTCATCTCAATGCTCCATGAACGCTGTCATCACAATGCACCAAATGCGCATCATCATAATGCTTCATGCTATTGTCATCACAATGAAATCAAAATGCTCTATGACCTCTTTCATCACAATGCTCCAAATCCTTGTGATCACAATATTCCATAACACCTATCATCAGAGCTCCACATAACGCTCGTCATCACAAGTATCCATGGTCTTCTAATCACAATGCTCCATGACATTTGTCATCACAGTGCTCAATACCCTTGTCATCACAATGGTCCCTGACACTTGTCATCAGTATGCTCCTTGAACCCTGTCATGACAAGGCTCCATGCCTTTTTCATCACAATTTTACATGCCCTTTCCCTCACAGTGCTCCAAGGCCCCTTTAATCACAATGTTCCATGCCCTTGTCCTCACAAAGCTCCATGATGCATGTCATCAAAACGCTCCATGACATTCTCATCCCATTGTTCACTGCCCTTGTCATCACTATGCTCCAAAACCCCTGTAATCACAATGCTCCATGACCCTTTTCATCAGAATGCTCCATGAGACTTGTCATCACATGGCTCCATGGTCTTCTCATCACAATGCTCCAGTACCTTGTCATCACAATGCTCCTTGACCCCTGTCATCACAATACTCCATGAAAATTTTCAGCCCAGTGCTCCATGACGTTCTCATCACAATGTTCCATGACCTCTTTCATCACAATGCTCCATGACCACTGTCATCACAACGCTCCATGAACCCTGACAAAACAATGATCTGGGAATCTTGTCATCAAAATGCTCCATGCCCTTGTCATCCCAATGCTCCATGAACCCTGTAATCACAATGCTCCATGACGCTTGTCATCACAGTGCTCCATGAACCTTGTCATCACAATGCCTTTGACAGCAAAATGATACATAATCTTGTCATCACAATGCTCCATGCGCTTGTCATCACAATCCTCCATGACCCTTGGGATCATATTGCTTTATGCCCTTGTCACCTCTATCTTGCCTTTCTGGTTTTTACAGATTTTCGGATGTCCTTTTTGAACGGTGGGAAGTGACAATTCTTTGTAGTGTGGATTTGCATTGTGCACTTGCTTGATTGGCCAAAAAGGGCCTATGCCTTTTCTCCTGAATATATTCAGGAGAAAATTCATATGCTGTTTTTGGCCAAGTGCATCATTCTCGAAGTTGTGATGCCTTTCCTGTGCTTTAAAGGCGATTCCAATTTACCTCTTGAAATATGTTTTGTGCAATTCTGCCTCATTTTCAAGTCCGCTTTGTTGCCTTCCCTCAACAGATTTTTGGAAGAGAGTAGTCCTTTATAACTCTGCAGGTTTTTGATTTGCTTTGCCCCTGAGCTCCAATTTTCAAATCCCATTATTGGGAGCTGACCGCAAATCCACAATTTTGCTTCAGGACCTATACTGGTTCCAGGGGTGGCTATACTGGTTCCCTGTGGGTGGCTGAGGCTTTGGTTCATTCTTCTTCCTGACGGGAATTTAGAGTGACATGTGTCCGTCCAAAGGCCTACATCTACTCTCTGATTGGTTCTCCCTCTTCCCTTTCATCCTCTGCACAATTAGCAAACTGTGCGAACCAGGAGGTTATAGGGGATGACTCTCCTAAGTTGGGAGATTGATAGTAAAGTAGTTGGAATGCCAAACTGTAGCACAAGGAGAGGAAAAAGTAGGAGACTTTCAGAAACCTTTCGCCATCACAGGGTGTCCATTCTCTAGGTTTCCCATACATGTTATAACTGTAGTGATATTCCCTTCTACCTGGAAATTTGGGACCCATGGAATGGTGGCATGCATTACTACTTTAAAGGGTCTGCATTTTCTCTCCCAATCTCACCAGTCCTCTCAGTCCCAAGTGTCCAGCCTTATGTCTCATCCAGCTGTCTTTGCAGATAGGGTCATTCTAGGTTTCATCAGAACCCCTGAAGGAATTGTGTAAGAATTTCGCTGTTTTTTGTTTTGTTTTTGAAATTCATTTTTATAATGGGGTTGAGCTGATTTTCACTGACGTGTTTATGCCGGTCTAGACACACTTGATTCCCTTACAGAGGCATATCAGTACATAGGTTTTAAGATTCTTACTAATCAGATATATTCCTCTGTGGGGAATAGGGGTTTTGAGTCCCATTCACTGAGGAAGGTGTAGGTCTTGTCTATTCGGTATTTGGTTTATGGAATGGTACCTGTGCTAATATCAAACTCTGGTTTTATGCATCACCCCACCTCTCCTTTCCCCTTAAGGAGGCATAAGACTGTTTTCTAAATGTGAGACGCTGCTCTCTTTCCTAATTCAGTTCATGTGTTGTGATGTTGACATTCCCTCTGTAAGTGATATCTTATGATAAGATTCTTTTTCTGTGTGACTAATTTCCCTTAGAATCATCATACCTAAATCCTCTCATTATGCTGCTACTGGCCTTATGACATTGATTTCGCGTCTGAGTGATATTCCGTTGTACAAAATTACCACAAGTTCTTTATGCATTTCTCTTTTTCCTGGGATACTTTAGGTGTACCGAAGTTGAGGTTCTTGTATGCAGAGCAGCCCTAAACTTTGGGGTGCCTGTGTCTTGTTGATATTTAGTCTTCCCAAGTTATATGTCCATGAGTTGAAGTCCCCTTTGCTCGGGGGCTTTGTATTTTAGATGTTTTAGGAAACAGCATACACTTCTTCAGAGTAGCTCTTGGATATTTATACCCCACCCATCAGCGTGACTAGTCTCCCTGTTTTCCATGGCCTCTCCTGCATTTTTGATTTGTACACATTTTTTGGATGGACTTTCTGAGCAGTGGAAATTGAGACTTCTTTATTGTGCGGATTTGCATTTCCCTCTTGCTTGGTTGGCCAAAAACTCTGTATGTGTTTTTTTCCTGAAGATATTCACGAAACAAACGCATACACCCTTTTGCCCAACTGCATCATTTTAGAAATTCTGCTGCTTTTCATATGCTTTAAATGTGAGTACAATCTACCTTTTGAAAAATGTTTCCTGCAATTCTGCCTCTCATTCAGAACCTCTTCGTTGCCTTACCTGAATATATTTTTGGACGTTGGTTATCATTTATATCTTTGCAGGTCTTTGAATTGTCTGCTCCTGAGCTCCATTTTGCAACTCACTTTTTTTGTGAGCTGGCCGCCAAACCATTGGATTGATTCCGGCCCTATTCTGGTTCTGGGGAGGCAGGCTGAGCCTTTGGTTAATTCTTCTTCCTAAAGGGATATTAGAGTGACATGTGCCTGTCAAAACTCCTACAGCTAATCTCTCACTGGTTCCTCCTCTTCCCATTTATCCTCTTCAAAAATTGCAAACTGTGTGAAACAGGAGGTTAAAGGTGCTGATTCTCCAAGTGGGGAGATTGTTAGTAATGTGGCTGGAATGGCGAACCCCAGCACCAGGAGATGAAAAATGAGGTGCATTTTAGACACCTCTCCTGAGCACACGGTGTACATTCATCTCGGTTTCCCAGGCATGTTTTCCCTGTCAGAAGATTCCCTTGAAAGTGCAGATTTGGGACCCATGGAATGGGTAACAGGCAGTATTACTTTAAAAGGTCTGTATTTCCTCACCCAGGCTCTCTAACATCTCTCAGCATGCATAGCTTCCAGCCTTATATATCATCCTGCTGTGGGTCTACATGTGTTCAATCCATGTTACATCGTAGCCCTTCAACAAAAGTTGTAAGAATTTTTGTCTGTCTCACTGTTTTTATAAATATTTTTAAATTTATTTTTATATTGGTTACAGCTGATTTTCAAAGCTCTGTTTTTTGCTGCTGTACATCCACTTGATTCATGTACTGTGTGACAACAATAAATTCTTTCTCAGATGCCTACGAGTCATATGTATTATTTTCCAGTGACTTGAGTGGACTGAGTGCCGTTCTTTGAGGGACCGTGTAGGCCTTGCCAGTTATTCAATTTGGTACTTGGAATGGTATCTTTGCTAATTTCAACCTCCTGGATAATACCTCACCATTCCCCACCTTTCCCATTTAGCAGCCTTATGTCTATTTTCTACATATTTGACTATGTTTCTGTTTTGTAGTTTATTTCATGTGTAGCCATTTTTGATTCCACCTTTAAGTGACATCTTATGATATGTGTCTTTTTCTTTCTGACATGTGTCACTTAGAATGATCGTATGTAACTCCTCCAGAGTTGTTCCAACTGGCCTTATTTCATTGATTTCTGGATGAGTAATATTCCACTCTACATAAGTACCCCATCTCTTTTATCCATTTTATCCTTCCAGGGACATTTAGGTTATATCCAAGTGGAGGCCCTTTTTAACAGAGAGGTGGTAAACGTTGGAGTGCCTGTTTTCTGTCATTTTTTGTTTTTCCCAAGGTATACGCCCATGAGTGCAAGTGCCCTATGCTCTGTAGCTCAGTTTTCAGATGTTTTAGCCAACACAGTACACTTCTCCAGAGTGGCCGTTGGCACATTACATTTCCACTATCAGCCTCACAGGGCTCCCTTTTCTCCTCACCCTGTCCGGCATTTCTGGTGTTTACACTTTATGTGGATCGCCCTTCTGACTGATGTGAAGTGATGCATTTTGTAGTATTGATTTCCAGTGCCCACCTGTTTGGTTGGATAAAAAGTGTGTATGGCCTTTACTTGAATATATTCAGAAAAAAATGCATACGCCCTTTTGGGCCAAGTGCATCATTGGTGATGTTCAGCACCTTTTCTTGTGCTTTAATGGGGAGTCCTTTCTACCTCTTCAAATCTGTTTCCTGCCACTCTCCCTTGCTTACAAGTCCTTTTCTGTGACTTACCTCAAGACATTTTTCGACAATAGATATTTTCAACTCTGCAGTTTCATGAATTTTATTGCCCCCGAGTTCCATTTTTCAACTTGTGTTTTTGGAAACTGGACACAAAACAGCGGGATTTCCTCTAGCCCTATTCTGATTCCATGGGCAATTATAGCCTTTGATGAATTTGTCTTCCAGATAGGAAATTAGAGTGGCTTTTGCCTGTCTGAACAACTAAGACTTGTCTCTAAATTTTTCTCATCCTTCCACTTCATCCTCTGGACAAATTCCAAACTGTGTGCAACAGGATGTTGACGGTGCTGATATCCCTAAGTAAGGAGATCGTCAGGAAAGATGCTGGAGGGGTGAACCCGTGCACCAGGTGATGAGGAGATGAGGTGCCTTTTCCAAACTCTTTCCGATCAAATGGTGTACCATCCTCTAGGTGTGACAGGCATGTTTTAGCTGTAGGAAGGGTCCCGTGCATGGAAGGAGAACACCAGGGATTTTTCCAAATCAGTGCCTCCCCGAACCCCAAACTGGGGAATTTTTAAGCTACGGCTACACGTATGTCCATTAAGGGCCTTGGGAAATAGGTAGAGCCCAAACTTTAGATGATTGAAATCTTCAGGTTCAGAAGCGCTCACCATCGGCCTTGCTTAGGTTACATTTTATTTGTCATTGATAGATGATGTCAATAAAAATATCGATTCTTTTTCAGATTATTTCCCCTTATAAGTTATTGCAAAATATTCAGTGTAGTTCCCTGTGCTATACAGTAATTCCTTGTTGATGATCTATTTTATACATAGCAGTGTGTATATGTTAATCCCAAACTGTTAATTTATCCCTTTTCCGACCTTTCCCCTTTGGTAATAATAAATTATAAGATTTTATACTTCTCAGGAATGGGGGAGCTGAAAGAGAGGTATCCTTTTCAATGGAAAAGCATTCAAAACAAGATTGAAGCTTCAGCCAAGAGTATTCGATGTACAACCATGGAAATAAATCACTTCATTTCTCTAATGTTGACCTGACAAATAAGACAGACATCTTCACTGAACTTGCTTATAGTAAAGTGATGGAATTATCAAATGTAAGTCTTAGAAAAATCTTATTTTACCCGAGCATTATACACTGCTCTATGTTAACTACAGTTTGGCTCACCCATCTGTTCATTGAAGTTACAATGTTCTCAATTTCTGTTACTGATCCTCCAGAGTGTACCCCAACAGGAGTCCCCGAGCCCAGTGTCATTGGAGCCAACAGATCAAGACTGAGTTTGGTTCAGAAGCAAAGGAAACATTATTTTGAAAACCGAATGGAGAGGTGAGAGCGTGCACTCCCCCACGGGCTGTGGGCTGGTCTACTGTGTAGGGATCCCGGCAGCGTCAGTGGGAGTTAGGGGATGGAGCTCTCGAAGGCTGGGTTGGCTGCAGCTCAGGCTCTATGCCGTGGAGTCTGCATGGGACTCTGCTAGCTGAGGTGTCGACCCAGCCATTCTGCACTAGGAAATCGGGTCTGAAGTGCTGGGTGTGGGACCTCTGCATGCGGAACCCTAGGAGCACGGGAAATTACACAAAGCACCAAGGAAAAACAGGTTAGACTTTATTTTATTGCCCAGATTCTCTTTTTACCTCCCAGGAATTTTTAATGAACGTTGCCAGAGACGAACACCTCCTCTGCATTTTGTTCCGTTCCTCATTCTTGGGGTGTTGAGGGTGCAGACCCCTCTTTTGTAACTGCTTCATGCTGTGGTGGCAGCCCTGATACCTGGGGGGAGGGGCAAAACGTCTCCCCACCAGCCTCCAGGTGAGGTTGATTGTCCCAAAGCCTCCTGCCTCATTTCTCGTCCGCCTGAGCACCAGCATTGGAAGTGTTATAGATTCTAATGACCTTTAAGGGTCCAGGAAAGAGATGCGCAAAGATGCTGTGGTGGCAGGTTTCACCCCACCCCACATTTGTTCGCTGACCTTAGGCTGACGGTTTTTGCCAGTCTAGATGCTCTGACCAGTAGTCTGTGCTTTCTTTAATTAGGTCCCTGAATTAATGTACAAACAGCACCATGTGTCAGAGCCCTGCCCGCGCAACTCCCAGACAGTCCAGGGTCAGTGGTGATCCAGGACCATGACGTCCACTGAGTCAACGGCCTTTAGAAGTAGCCAGCAGTCCAGCCGGTCCTATTGGCCACCATCACCACGGTGTCTGTAGGGTTTTCTATGGTGAAAGCGTGATATACTTTTCCCCCGCCAAGCTTATTAGCTCCCCTCTGGGTGCAGTAAGTCCTGCAAGCAGTAGTCTGCTCTTTCGGGGCACAGTCTTGTTGTTTTCTGAGAGAAACTCCAGGTCAAGTGATCGTCACACAAGTCAACTTGGGCGCCCGATGCCCCCATTTGTCTCTCTGGAGGTTGGAGTTGGAAGGCCTCCTCACTCGAGGTCAGTGTGTCCACAGAGCGACCCCTGCAACTTCAGGGCATGATGGGTGGTTAGGATCACGACGTGGGGTCCTTTTCCCTTAGGAGGGAGCTGGCCTTGCGGGCTGCTGATTTCTAGCTTTTTAGATACCCCAGTATCCTGGCCTGATGAGTCGGTGGGCAAAGCCCTTGGGGACCATAGTTTATCATACCTGAAGGGCATTCTTGTGTTGCTCCATTTCAAGTGGTCCCAGTTTTTGCACTAAGTCTCCAAGGGTGATTAACATTTGACCGGGTATGTAAAGGTCAAAGGGTTTAGTTAAATTAGTGAGTTCCTGGGCAAGGATCTGAATTGAATCCTCTTTCCATTCTTGAAAGGCTGCTTCTGGATTCTATTCAAAAGGATCATCATCTTTTCCTGTCAGTGTTTCATGTAGAGGCCCAGCTATTAGACTGTAGTTAGGGATCCAGATGGAGAAAACCTTGGCCTCCCCAGGAACTCCTAAGCTGTCTTCTAGTTTTAGAAGAGGTAAGGCTGCAAATGGCTTCTTCCCTATCCTGGGATGCGTTTCTCCGAATATCTGTGAGAATGAAGCCCAGGCATGTCACCTAAGCCTGGGATATTTGAGCCTTTTTCTTGGACACCTTCTATCCTTTCTTGGCTAGGTAGTTCAGAGGCGTCTTTAGTAGGCCTGGCGATCAGAATGTCATCTGCATATTGAAGGAGGGTTCCCTTTTACAGAGGTAGAACGTTTAGGTCTTTAGAGGACATTTCCCCAATGATGGTGTGGGGATTTTTGAACCATTGGTGCAGGACGGCCCAGCATTATTGCTTGTGTTGCATGTTGTGTCCTGCCACTCACAAGCCAAAAATTCTTGTGACTCTGAGATGAATGGAATACAGAAGAAGGCATCATTGAAGTGTAATACAGAATGCCATGGCCTGGTGGATGGTAGAATGATCAGCAGGGTGTAGGAAATAGGAGCTACTGGATGTATATCCTCGGTGGCTTCACTGACTGTCCCGATATCCTTTACCAGGTTTCCAGCAGCCCATGGGGCTCTCGTGGTCAGGCCAATCCCAGGATATGGAGCTCACCTGGGCTGCATCCCGCACCCCACAGCCCACGGGCCTCTCGTGTTCAAGTCCCTCCCTGGGTACGGAGCTCACCTGTGCAGCTACCCAGCAGCCCATGGGGCTCTCATAGTCAGGCCCTTCCCAGGATACGGAACTCCCCTGGGCAGGTACCCCAGCAGGGCTGGACACACAGGAACTGTGCACATAGCCCACCTTGCAGAGAAACCCCAGCTCACCTGTCGCTCACAGCTGAGACAGAATACCTCAGAGCAGGACTTGAACTAACAAACAGCAGCTCTGACAGGTCTGTGACCCTGGCTATCACTCTGTGCAGCCTCTCTCTGCCTGGTCTTCCAGACACTTCCACTGCAGCCAGGGCACCAGGCCTCTGTCTCCACCCACCATCACTCCTCTCCCTGACTCCTGGGTTCCTCTCATTAGGATAGGGTCTTCTTGAAGTTGTTTTCCACTCATGGACCAGATAAAATGATAAGAAAACAAGCCGCAGCTGCAGCCCCTTGTCTAGCCTGACTCTCAAGAGCCCACACCTGTTCCTTGGGACTGACCCGTTTAGCAAGGTTCATTTTCTGCAACTGTGAGCCCCTGAGGGGTGAGGATTGGCTGATTTGTGCAGCCTGACACTGCCTGCCAAACACCCCCACAGGTGTGCCTGGGTTGAGGTCAATATAAACACCTCTCCAGTCAGCAAGAGCCCCTGTAGCTGTGCCTGACGCCATATTCTCTGCCCCATCAGCAGTTTCGGGGCTGGGGTGGTGGGAGGGAGTGAGAGCCGTGGCTTTGTGGGTGGCCCAGTGTGATTTGGGCTCTGCTGGACTTTCTGCATGAGTTGCCAGGCTGCCACCTGCTAAAGAAGAGAATGTGTCACCCATACCTGCCACTGGAATTTCTCCCCAGGCAGAGGTGAGGAAGTAAAAAAGCAGTGGGGGCCGTGGCAGGAGGGGTATCTCAGGCAGGGAAATGGAAAGATTCCAGAAGAGCATCTGGGGCCAGGACCATCCTGGCTGGCCTGCAGGCACCAAGTCGGCCTGTGTGCTCTTGCTAGTGTGGCTCCACAGCCCTTCCTCTAGGCTTGCAAGTGCTTGTACATATTCAGTTGTTTTACCTGGAAAGAGTGGGAAGAGTTCAGCTGCAGCAGGACTTGGGCTCAGCTCACATTTACTCACAGACGCCTCGACACATTCCCCCAGCTTTGCAATGAGGATGCTCCTTGTGGGGGGGAGCACTGCTGACTGCATGGGAGACGATTTCCCACCTCTGACCAACTTAAGAATTTTTTACCACTGGAGCAAGTGCCCTGGTACGATTATCCTCTCTATAACTGGTGAGTTCTGTTTGTTTGTTTGTTTTTTTTCTTTTTTTCTTTTTGGTTCAAGTTAGATTTTATTTATTCCTCTTTTTTTTTTAATTTGGAGATATATACATGGAAATAATGCATTAATATAAAGACGTCTATGTGAAGGGAAAAACTTTTTTTCTGTTTTATTTTATTAAATGTTATTTATTTAGTTTTTTTTTAATTTATTTCTTTTATACAGCAAGTTCTTATTAGATATCTATTTCATACATATAAGTGTGCACATGTGAATCCCAGTCTCCCAATTCTTCCCACCACAACCCTCACATGGCGTTCCCTCATTCGTGTCCATATGTTTGTTCTTTACATCTGTGTCTCTATCTCTGCCCTGCACACTGGTTCATCTGTACCATTTTTCTAGGTTCCACATATAGGCATTAATATACAATATTTGTTTTTCTCTTTCTGACATACTTCACTCTGTATGACAGTCTCTAGATCCATCAAGGTCTCTACAAATGACCCAATTTCATTCCTATGTATGGCTGATTAATATTCCATTGTATATATGTACCACGTCTTTATCCATTCGTCTGTCTGTGGGCACTTAGGTTGCTTTCATTACCTGTCTATTGTAAATAGTGCTGCAGTGAACACTGTGGTGAATGTGTCTTTTTGATTTATTGTTTTCTCTGGGTATATGCCCAGTAGTGGGATTGCTGGATTATATGGTAATTCTATGTTTAGTTTTTTAAGGAACCTCCATACTGTTCTCCATAGAGACTGTATCGATTTACAACCCCAACAATAGTGGAAGAAGGTTCCTTTTCTCCACACCCTCTCCAGCATTTGTTGTTTGTAGATTTTCTGGTGATGCCCATTCTAACAGGTGTGACGTGATACCTCATTGTAGTTTCGATTTCCATTTCTCTAATAATTAGTGATGTTGAGCAGATTTTCATGTGCGTACTGGCCATCTCTATGTCTTCTTGGAAGAAATGTCTATTTAGATCTTCCATTTTTGTATTGGATTGTTTGTTTTATTAATATTGAGCTGCATGAGCTGTTTATATATATTGGAGATTAATCATTTGTCCATTGATTCGTTTGCAAATATTTTCTGCCATTCTGAGGGTTGTCTTTTCGTCTTGTTTGTAGTTTCCTTTGCTTTGCAAAAGCTTTTACGTTTCATTAGGTCCCATCTGTTTAGTTTTCTTTTTTATTTCATTACTATAGGAGGTGGATCAAAAAAGATCTTGCTGTGATTTACGTCAGAGTATCCTTCGTAAGTTTTCCTCTCAGAGTTTTATACTGTCTGGTCTTACATTAAGATCTCTAATCCATTTTGAATATATTTTTATGTATGGTGTTGGGGAGTGTTCTAATTTCATTCTTTTACATGTAGCTCTCCATATTTCCCAGCACCAATGATTGAAGAGACTGTCTTATCTCCATTGTATAGTCTTGTCTCCTTTCTCATAGATTAGTTGACCATAGGTGTGTAGGTTTATCCTTGGGCTTTCTTTCCTTTTTTTTTTTTCCTTTTACACATTTATTGGAGTATAATTGCTTTACAATGGAGTGTTCGTTTCTGCTGTATAACAAAGTGAATCAGCTATACATATACAAATATCACCAGATCCCCTCCCTCTTGCATCTCCCTCCCACACTCCATATCCCACCCCTTTATGTGGTCACAAAGCACCGAGCTGATCTCCCTGTTCTATGTGGCTCCTTCCCAGTAACTATCAGTGTTACATTTGGTAATGTATTTATGTCCATGCCACTCTCTCACTTCGTCCCAGCTTACCCATCCCCCTTCCGGTGTCCTCAAGTCCTTTCTCTATGTCTGTGTCCTTAATCCTGTCCTGCCACTAGGTTCTTCAAAATCTTTTTTTTTCTTCATTAGATTCCATATATCTCTGTTAACATACAGTATTTGTTTTTCCCTTTCAGACTTACTTAACTGTGTAGGACAGATTCTAAGTCCATCCACCTCAGTACAAATAACTCAGTTTTGCTTCTTTTTATGGTTGAGTAATATTTGATGGTATATATGTGCCAGATCTTCTTTATCCATTCATCTGTCGATGGACACTTAGGTTGCTTCCATGTCCTGGCTAATGCAAATAAAGCTGCAATGAACATTTTTGTACATAACTCTTTTTGAATTATGGTTTTCGCAAGGCAAATGCCCAGTAGTTGGATTGTTGTGTCGTATGGTACTTCTATTGTTAGTTATTTAAAGGAACCTCCGTACTGTTCTCCCTAGTGCCCATATCAATTTACATTCCCACCCACAGTGCAAGTGTGTTCCATTTTCTCCAAAAAAGGCCCCTCCAGCATTTATTGTTTTGTAGATTTTTTTGATGATTGCCACTCTGACAGCTGTGAGGTGATACCTCAGGGTAGTTTTGATTTGCATTTCTCTAATGATTAGTGATGTTCAGCATTCTTTCATGTGTTTCTTGGTAATCTGTATATCTTCTTTGGAGAAATGTCTATTTAGGTCTTCTGCCCGTTTTTGGATTGGGTTGTTTGTTTTTGTGATATTGAGCTACATGAGGTGCTTGTAAAGTTAGGAGATTAATCCTTTGTCAATTGCTTCATTTGAAAATATTTTCTCCCATTCTGAGGGTTGTTTTTGCATCTTGTTTATGTTTTCCTGTACTGTGTAAAAGCTTTTAAGTTTCATTAGGTCCCATTTGTTGATTTCTGGTTTTATTTCCATTTCTCTAGGAGGTGGGTCCAAAAGGATCTTGCTGTGATTTATGTCATAGAGTGTTCTGCCTATGGTTTCCTCTAAGTGTTTTATAGTGTCTGGTCTTATATTTAGATCTCTAATCAATTTAGAGTTTATTTTTGTGTATGGTGTTATGGAGTGTTCTAATTTCATTCTTTTATGTGTAGGGGTCCAGTTTTCCCAGCACCAATTACTGAAGAGACTGTCTTTTCTCCATTGTATATCCTTAGCTCCTTTGTCATAGATGAGATAGCCATAGGTATGTAGGTTTATCTCTGGGCTTTCTGTCCTGTTCCATTGATCTGTGTTTATGCCAATCTACATACACTTGATTCCATTATGGAGACATATAAATACATAGGTTTCAAGGTTATTACCAGTCAGATATATTCCTCTTCAGTGAATAGGGTGTTTTGTGTCCAGTTCATTGAGAAAGGAGTAGGTCTTGTCTATTACATATTTGGTATATGGAATGGGATCTGTGCTCATTTCAAACTCTGCTTTTACACATCACCCCACGTCACCTTTCCCCTTAAGGAGGCATAAGTGTGTTTTCTAAATGTGTAACTCTGTTCTCTTTTGAAATTCAGTTCATGTGTAGCCATGTTTACATTTCCTCTCTAAGTGATATATTACAATAAGTTTCTTTTTCTTTGTGGCTCATTTCACTTAGCATCATCGTACCTAAAGCCACTCATTAAGCTGCTATTGGCCTTATGACATTGATTTTATGTCTGAGTGACATTCCATTGCATATAAGTACCACAACATCTATATCTATTTTTTTTTTTCCTTTCCTGGGATATTTAAAGTGTACTGAAGTCGAGGTTCTTGTAAACAGAGCAGCCCTAAAGTTTGGGCTGGCTGTGTGTTGTGGATTTTTAGTTTTCCCAAAATACACGCCCATGAGTGGAAGTGTGCTATGCTCTGTAGCTCTGTTTTAGAAAACAACATACAGTTCTCCAGAGAGGCTTTTGGCAATTTACATCCTGTCCATCGGCGTAACCAGGCTCCCTTTTCTCCATGGCCTGTCCTGCATTTGTGGCTTTTACACTATTTGTGGATGGCCCTTTTGACTGGTGGTAAGGGACACTTCTCTGTAGTGTGGATTTGCAATGCCTGATGGCTTGCTTGGCCAAAAAGCGCATATGCATTTTTTCCCGAATATATTCAGGAAAATACACATAGTCCCTTTTCAGCCAAGGGCAACATTATCGAAATTCTGTCGCTTTTCATGTGCTTTAAAGACGACTCCAATCTACCTCTTGAAATCTGTTTCCTTCAATTCTGCCTTGCATTCAAATCCTCTTCACTGCCTTTCCTCAATATATTTCTCAATGATAGTTGTCCTTTATAACTCTGCAAGTTTGTGAATTGCTGTGCCCCTGATTTCCATTTTTCAACTCGCCTCTTTGTGAGCTGGCTGCAATACCGCAGGATGGCTTTAGGCCCTACTCTGGTTCCAGGGCTTCAGGCTGAGCCTTTGGTTAATTATTCTTCCTGATGGGAAACTAGAGTGACATGTGCCCATCCAAACACCTACAGCTAATCTCTCATTTATTTCCCCTCTTCCTGTTCATCCTCTGCACAATTTGCAAACTGTGTATAACTGGAGGGTAAAGGCACTGACACTCCAAATGGGGAGATTTTGAGTAATGCAGATGGAATGGCAAAGCCGAGCACGACAAAAGGAAAAATGAGGTACCTTTTAGAAAACTTTCCCAATTACACAGTGTACCATCCACTGGGTTTCCCATGCATGTTTTAACTGTAGGAAGATTCCCTTAAACCTGGAGAGTTGGGACCACTAGAATGGGTAGCACACAGTATTGCTCTAAGTGGTGTTCTTTTTTTTTTTTTTTTTTTTTTTTTTGCGGTACGCAGGACTCTCACTGCTGTGGCCTCTCCCGTTGCGGAGCACAGGCTCCAGACGCGCAGGCTTAAGCTCAGCGGCCATGGCTCACGGGCCCTGCCACTCCGCGGCATGTGGGATCTTCCCGGACTGGGGCACAAACCCTTGTCCCCTGCATCGGCAGGGGGACACTCAACCACTGCGCCACAAGGGAAGCCCTAAGTGGTGTTCTTTTTTTCACACAACCTCAGAAATCTTGTCAGCCCCAAGTGTCCAGTCTTATGTCTCATCCAGCTGTGGGTGTAAAGGTGGTCAATCTAGCTTGCATCACAGGCCCTGAACGTAATTATTAAGACTTTCTCTCTGTTTTTGCATTTTGCTTTTGAAATTTATTTTTATAAGTTGGTTTAACTGAATTTCAGTGCTGTGTTCATGCCGTTATACACACACATGATTCCTTTATGGAGACATGAGAATACATATGTTTTAAAATACATAGAGTCAGACATATTCCTCTGCAATGAATAGGGGGTGTTGAGTCCAGTTCATTGTGCCGGGAGTAGGTGTTGTCTATTACATACATGGTTTATATAACGGTATCTGTGCTAATTTAAAACTGTGGTTTTATGCATCACCCCGCCTCGTCTTTCCTCTTAAGCAGGCAAAAGATGTTTCTTAAATGTGTGATTCTGTTGTGTTTCTCATTCAGTACATGTGTAGTCATGTGTACATTCCCGCTATGAGTGATATCTTATGATAAGATTAGTTACTCTGTAATATTTCCTAACTCAGTTCATGTGTAGCCATGTTTACAGGACCATCATAAGTGATATCTTATGATAAGTTTCTTTTTCTGTGTGACTTATTTCACTTAGAATCATCGTACCTGAATCCACTCATTTTGTTGCTACTGGTCTTATGACATTGATTTCATGGCTGAGGGATATTCCATCGTACGTAAGTACCACAATTTTTTGAACAATTTTTAACTTTCCTGGGATATTTAAGGTGTACCCAAGTTGAGGTTCTTGTAAGCAGTGCATCCCTAAATTTTGGTGTGGTTCTGTCTTATTGATTTTCAGTTTTCCCAAGGTATATTCCCTAGACTGGAAGTGCCCTTGGCTATGTAGCTCTGTTGTTTACATGTTTTAGGGAACACAATGCACTCCTCCAGAGAGGCAGTTGCCAACTTACATCCCGCCCAACAGCATAACAAGCCTCCCTGTTCTCCAGGTCCTCTCTTGCCTTTCCGGTTTTTACACATTTTTCCGATGTCCCTTTTGACTGGTGGGAAGGGATATTTCCTTGTACTGCAGATTTGCCTTGCCCGCTTGCTAGCTTGGCCAAAAAGGGCATATGCATTTTCTCCTGAATATATTCAGGAGAAAACGAATACACCATTTTTGGACAAGTGCATCATTGTCGAAGTTGTGCCCCTCTTCCTGTGCTTGAAAGGTGATTGCAACGTACCTCTTGAAATCTGTTTACTGTGATTCTGCCTCGCTTTCAAGTCCACCTCGTTGCCTTCCTTCAAACAATTTTTGGCCGTTAACTGTCCTTTATTACTCTGCCAGTTTGTGAACTGCTGTGCCCCTGAGCTCCATTTATCAAATCGTTTTTTGTGAGCTGACCGCAAGTCCAAAATTTCGGTTCAGGACCTATACTGGTTTCCGGCAGCAGGATGAGTCTTTGGTTAATTCTTCTTCCTGCCCGGCAATTAGAGTCACAGGTGCCCGTCCAAATGCCTAACAGCTACTCTCTCATTGGTTCTCCCTGGTCCCTTTCCTCCTCTGCCAAATTGGCAACCTGTGTTATCCAGGAGGTTAAAGGGGCTGTCTCTCCAAGTTGGGAGATTGATAGTAAATCAGTTGGAAAGTCAAACCGGAGAACCAGGAGAGGGACTATTCGTTGAGATTTAGAGACCATTCGTATTCACAGTGTGTCCATTCTCTAGGTTTCCTGTACATGTTATAGCTGTAGTAATATTCCCTTCAACCTGGAGAGTTTGGAACCATGGAATGGAGGCCACGCATTATTGCTTTAAATGGTCTGTGTTTGCTCACGCAGTCTCACCAAGCCTCTCAGTCCAAAGTGTCCAGCCTTATGCCACATCAATATGTAGTTGTAGATAGATTCATTCCAGGTATCATCAGAGACCCTGAAGGAATTGGAAAGAATTTCCCTGTTTTTTTGTTTTGTTTTTGAAATTCATTTTTATAGTGGGTTTGAGCTGATTCTCGCTGCCATGTTTATGCCAGTCTAGACATACTTGATTCCCTTATGGAGACATATCAATACATAGGTTTTAAGATTCTTACTAGTCAGATATATTCCTCTGCGGAAAATATGGTGTTTTGAGTCCCTTTCCCCGAGGAAGGTGTAGGTTTTTCTATTCCATAGTTGATTTTTGGAACACTACCTGTGCTTATATCAAACTCTGGTTTTATGCATCACCCCACCTCTCCTTCCCCCTTAAGCAGGCATAAGAGTGTATTCTAAGTGTGAGACTCTGTTCTCTTTCCTAACTCAGTTCATGTGTAGCCATGTTTACAGGATCTTAATAAGTCATATCCTATGATAAGCTTCTTTTTCTGTGTGACTTATTTCACTTAGAATCATCGTACCTGAATCCACTCATTTTGCTGCTACTGGTCTTATGACATTGATTTCATGGCTGAGGGATATTCCATCGTACGTAAGTATCACAATTTTTTGAACCATTTTTAACTTTCTTGTGATAATTAATATGGACCCAAGTTGAGGTTCTTGTAAGCAGTGCATCCCTAAATTTTGGGGTGGCTCTGTCTTATTGATTTTCAGTTTTCCCAAGGTATATTCCCTAGACTTGAAGTGCGCTTGGCTATGTAGCTCAGTTGTTTACTTGTTTTAGGGAACACAATGCACTCCTCCAGAGTGGCAGTTGGCAACTTACATTCCGCCCATCAGCATAAAAAGGCTCCCTGTTCTCCACATCCTCTTTTGCCTTTCTGGTTTTTACACATTTTGCCGATGTCCCTTTTAACTGGTGGGAAGTGATACTTGTTTGTACTGCAGATTTGCATTGCCCGCTTGCTGGCTTGGCCAAAAAGGTCGTATGCATTTTCCCCTGAATATATTCAGGAGAAAACACATACACCCTTTTGGGCCAAGTGCATCATTGCCGAAGTTGTGCCCCTCTTCCTGTGCTTTACAGGTGATTCCAACGTACCGCTTGCAATATGTTTCCTGCTATTCTGCCTCGCTTTCAAGTCCGCCTCGTTGCCTTCCTTCAACAGATTTTTGGACGATAGTTGCCATTTAGTTGTCTGCCAGTTTGTGAATATCTTTGCCCTTGAGCTCCATTTTTTAACTCGTTTTTTTGTGAGCTGAACGCAAGTCCAAAATTCTGGTTCAGGACCTATACTCCTTCCTGGTGTGTGGCCGAGACATTGGTTAATTCTCCTTGCTCCCGGGATATAAGAGTGACATATGCCCGTCCAAATGCCTAACAGCTACTCTCTCATTGTTTCTCCCTCTTCCCTTTCATCTTCTGCCAAATTGGCAACCTGTGAGAACCAGGAGTTTAAAGGGGCTGTCTCTCCAAGTTGGGAGATTGATAGTAAAGCAGTTGGAATGTCAAACCGGAGCACCAGGAGAGGGACTATTCGTTGAGTTTTAGAGACCTTTCTTATTCACAGTGTGTCCATTCTCTAGGTTTCCCGTACATGTTATAGCTGTAGTAATATTCCCTTCAACCTGGACACATGGGACCCATGGAATGGGGGCCATGCATTTTTTCTTTAAAGGGTCTGCATTTTCTCACCCAATCTCACCAATCCTCTCAGTCCCATTTGTCCAGCCTTATGCCACATCCAGCTGTCATTGTAGATAGGGTCATTCCAAATTTCACCAGAACCCCTGAAGGTATTGTGTAAGAATTTTACTGTTTTTATATTTTGTTTTGAAATTCAGTTTTATATTGGGTTTGAGCTGATTCTCACTGCCATGTTTATGTCATTCTAGACACACTTGTTTCCCTTACGGAGACATATCAATACATAGGTTTTAAAATTGTTACTAGTCAGATATGTTTCTCTGCGTGGAATAGGGATGTTGAGTTCCATTCACTGAGGAAGGAGTAGGGCCTGTCTCTTCTGTTTTTGGACTATGGAACGCTACATGTGCTAATATCAATCTTATGTTTTGTGCATCTCCCCACCTCTCTTTCCCCTTAAGCAAGCGTTAGAGTGTTTTCTAAATCTGAGACTCTGTTCTCTTCCCTAATTCAGTTCATATGTAGCCATGTTTACATTCCCTTCATAAGTGATATCTTATGTCAGAATGCACCATGGCCGTTCTCATAATAATGCTCCATGACCCCTGTCATCACAATGCACCATGCCCTGGTTATCGCAATGCTCCATGTCCCTTGTCATCACAGTTCTCCACGTCCATGTCATCACAATGCTATATGACACTTCTCAGCAATATGTTACATGCTCTTGTCATCACAATTCTCCATCCACTTGACATTGCAATGCTCCATGCCCCTGTCATCACAATGCTCCATGACCCATGTCATCACAATGCTCTCTGACACCTGTCATCACAATGCTTCATGCCCCTTGTCATTACAGTGCTCCATGATGCTAGACATCACAATTACCGACGGTCTTCTCATCACAAAGCTCCATGGCCAATATCATCACAATGCTCCATGACCACTGTCATCACAACATTCCATGACACCTGACAACACAATGATCCGGGACTCTTGTCATCACAATGCTGCATTCCCTAGTCATCACAATGCTCCATAGCCCCTGTCTTCACAATACTCCCTGAACATTTTCAGCCCAATGTTCCATGAACCTTGTCATCACAATGATCCATGCCCTTGTCATCCCTATGCTCCATGACCCCTGTATTCACAATGCTCCGTGATGCTAGTCATCACAGTGCTCCATGACACATGTCATCACAATGCTCCATGCCTTTGTCAGCAAAATGCTACATGACCTTTTCATTACAATGCTTTGTGCGCTTGTCATCACAATACTCCATTTCCATTGTCATCACAATCCTCCATGAAACTTGGGATCACATTGCTTCATGCCCTTGTCATCACAATGCTCCATGCTCCTTGAAATCAAAATGATCCATGACCTCTGTCATCACAATGCTCCAAACCCTTCTGATCACAGTGTTCCATAACACTTGTCATAACAACGCTCCATGATGCCTGTCATCACAATACTCCATGCCCTTTTCATCAAAATGCTCCATGACCTTTGTCATCACAATTCTCAATACACTTGTCATCACAATGCACCATTTCCATTGTCATCACAATGCTCCATGTCATTGTCATCACAATGCTCCATGAACCCTCTCATCACATGGCTCCATGCACTTGTCATCACAAAGCTCCATGACACTTGTCATCACAAAGCTTGATGCCCTCCTCATCACAGTGCTCCATGCCCTTGTCATTACAATCCTGCATGACCCATGTATCACATTGTTCCGTGCCCTTGTCATCACAATGATCCATGCCCTCTTCATCACAATGCTCCAAAATCCCTGTAATCACAATGCTCCATGTCCTTGTCACCACTAAACTCCATGACACATGTCATCAGAATGCTCCATGGATTTCTCATCACAATGTTCCATGCCCTCGTCATCACAATGCACCAAGACCACTGTAATCACGATGCTCCATGACCCTTTTCATCAGAATGCTCCATGAGACTTGTCATCACAAGACTCCATGGTCTTCTCATCACAGTGCTCCAGGACCTTGTCATCACCATGCTCCATTCCCTTGTCATCACAATGCTCCATGACACCTGTCATCACAATAAAACATGAAATTTTTCAGCCCAATGCTCCACGACCTACACATTACACTGCTCCATGGCCAATATCATCACAGTGCTCCATGACCACTGTCATCACAACACTCCATGACACCTGACAACACAATGATCCGGGACTCTTGTCATCACAATGCTGCATTCCCTAGTCATCACAATGCTCCATGACCCCTGTCATCACAACACTCCATGAACAATTTCAGCCCAGTGCTACATGACCCTTGTCATCACAATTATGCATGACCTTGTCATCCCAATGCTCCATGACCCCTGTGTTCACAATGATACGTGACGCTTGTCATCACAGTGCTCCATGACACCTGTCATCACAATGCTCCATGCCTTTCTCAGCACAATGCTCCATGACCCTTGTCATCACAATGCTCCATTCGCTTGTCAGCACAATGCTCCATGACACATGTCATTACAATGAGCCATGACCCCTGTCATCACAATGCTCCGTGACTCCAGGCATCTCAGTGCTTCATAACGTTTGTCATCATAGTGGTCCACGCCCGCATCATCACAAAGCTCTGTGACCTTTGTAACCGCAATGCTCCATGAACTTTTCATCACAATTCTCTGTGATACTTGCCATCACAATCCTCCATGTCTTTGTCAGAACAATGCTCCATGATCATTGTCTTCACAATATGCCACGCACATTTCATCACAACGGTCCACAACCTTGTCATTGCAATGCTCCATAAACCTTGTAATCACAATGCTCCATGCCCTTCTCATAAAAATGCTCTCTCAGAAGTGATATCACAGTGTTCCATCACTAGTCATCATAATACTCCCTCACCCCTGTAATCACAATGATCCATGACACTGTCATCACAATTCTACATCCCCTTATCATCACAATGTTCCATGACAACTGCCATCAAAATCCTCCATGATCCGTTTCATCCCAAAGCTGCAAGACCCCTGACATCACAATGTTCTATAACCCCTTGCATCAAAATGTTCCATTACAATTTTCATCAAATTGCTGCATGACCCGGTCATCAAAATTCTCCCTGAACTTCTCATCACAATGCACCATGCCCTTGTCATCAAAATGCTCCATGACTTGTCATCACAATGCTCCATGACGTTTGTCATCACAATGCTCAATACACTTGTCATCACAATGCTCCCTGACACTTGTCATCAGAATGCTCCTTGAACCCTGTCACGAAAAGGCTCCATGCCTCTTTCAACACAATGCCCCATGCCGTTTTCTTCACAATGCTCCATGCCATTGTCATCAAAATACTCCACAAGCTTGTCATCAGAATGCTCCATGACCCTTGTCATCACAATTCTCCATGCACTTGTCAGCACAATGCTCCCTGACCCTTGTCATCAGAATGCTCCATTACCTTTGTCAACAGAATCCTCCATGACACTTGGCATCACAATGCTCCATGCCATTGTCATCACAATGGGCCATTACATATATCATCACAATGCTCCCTGACACCTGTCTTCACTATACTGCCTGACCTGGTCATCAGTAGGCTCCATGCCCTTGTCATCACAATGTGCCATTCCAACTGTCATCACAATAATCCATGAAACTTATTAGACCAATGTTCCATGCCCTTGTCATCACAGTGCTCCATGCCCTTGTTATCACAATCCTCCATGACCCCTGTCATCACCATGCTCCGTGACTCCAGTTATCACAATGCTTCATGACCTTTGTCATCACAATGGTCCATGCCCTCGTCATCAACAGTCTCTGTGACCTTTTTAACCACAATGCTCCATAAACTTTTCATCACAATGCTCTTTGAACCTTGTCATCACAATGCTCTATGCCTTTCTCAGCACAATGCTCCATGACGCTTGTCATCACAATGCTCCATGCGCTTGTCAGCACAATGCTCCATGACACATGTCATCACAATGCTCCATGACCCCTGTCATCACAATGGTCCGTGACTCCAGTCATCACAATGCTTCATAACATTTGTCATTACAATGTTCCATGCCCGCATAATTACAAGGCTCTGTGACCTTTGTAACCACAATGCTCCTTGCACTTTTCATCACAATTCTCTGTGACCCTTGTCTTCACAATGCTCCATATCTTTGTCAGAGCAATGCTCCATGACCATTGTCTTCACAATGTGCCACACACATTTCATCACAACGGTCCACAAACTTGTCATTGCAATGCTCCATAATTCTTGTAATCACAATGCTCCATGAATTTCTCATCAAAATGCTCTCTCACGAGAGATATCACAGTGTTCCATCACAAGTCATCACAATACACCCTCACCCCTGTAATCACAATGTTCCATGACCCTGTCATCACACTGCTACATCCCCTTATCATCACAATGTTCCATGACCCCTGTCATCATATTGCTCCATGACCCTTTTCATCCCAATGCTCCAAATCCCCTGACATCACAATGTTCTATAACCTCTGCCATCAAAATATTCCATTACACTTTTCATCAAATTGCTGCATGACCCGGTCATCAAAATGCTCCCTGCCCTTTTCATCACAATGCAACATGCCCTTGTCATCAAAATGCCCGATTACTTGTCATGAGAATGTTCCATGACCCTTGGCATCACAATGCTCCATGTCACTGTCATCACAATGCTCCCTGAACCCTCTCATCACATTGCTCGATGTCCTTGTCATCACAAAGCTCCATGACACTTGTCATCACAATGCTCGATGCCCTTCTCATAATAATGCTCCATGCCCTTGTCATTACAATCCAGCATGACCCATGTATCATAGTGTTCCGTACCCTTGTCATCAGAAGGCTCCATGACCACTCTCATCACAATCATCCACGAAATATTTCAGACCAATGTTCCATGCCCTTCTCATCACAATGCTCCATTACCCCTGTCATAACAATCCACCATGACCCCTGCCATCACAATGTTCCACGGCCTAGTCATCACAAGGTTCCATGACACTTGTCATCACAATGCTGAAGACCCCTGAAATCACAATGCTCCATGCCCTTGTCATCACAAACCTCCATGACCCATGTCCTCAGAATGTTGCATGGCGCTCCCCACGGATACACCAGAGATACAGCTACACGTGGAACAACTCCTACAGATCACCTACTGAACGCTGGCAGAAGACCCCAGACCTCCCAAAAGGCAAGAAACCCCCCACATACCTGGGTAGGGCAAAGCGGAGAGATCCCCACACGGAGGATCAGTGCCGAGCGGCACTCACCAGCCCGAGAGGCTTGTCTGCTCGCCCGCCGGGGCACGCAGCACTGGAAGCTGAGGCTCGGGCTTCGGTCAGAGCGCAGGGAGAGGACTGGGGCTGGCGGCGAGAACTCAGCCTGAAGGGGGCTAATGTGCCACAGCTAGCCGGGAGGGAGTCCGGGAAGACTCTGGAGCTGCCGAAGAGGCAAGAGACTTTTTCTTCCCTCTTGGTTTCCTGGTGCACGAGGAGAGGGGATTAAGAGCGCTGCTTAAAGGGGCTCCACGGACGGGCGCGAGTCGCGACTGAAAGCGCGGAGCCCAGAGACGGGCGTGGGACGCTGGGGCTGCTGCTGCCGCCGCCAAGAAACCTGTGTGCGAGCGCAGGTCACTGCCCACACCGCCCTTCTGGGAGCCTGTGCAGCCCGCCACTGCCGGGGTCCCGGGATCCAGGGGCGGCTTCCCTGGGAGAACGCACGGCGCGCCTCGGGCAGGTGCAACGTCACGCCGACCTTTGCCGCTGCAGGCTCGCCCCGCACTCCATGCCCCTCCCTCCCGCCCGGCCTGAGTGAGCCAGAGTCCCCGAAGAGGCTGCTCCTTTAAGCCTGTCCTGCCTGAGCGAAGAACAGACACCCTCCGGCGACCTACACGCAGAGGCGGGTCCAAATCCAAAGCTGAGACCCAGGAGCTGTGAGAACAAAGAAGAGAAAGGGAAACCTCTCCCAGCAGCCTCAGAAGCAGCGGATTAAAGCTCCACAATCAACTTGATGTACTCTGCATCTGTGGAATACATGAATAGACAACACATCATCCCAAATTGAGGAGCCCGGAATCAGTGCTGTGCCTCTGAGGTGGGAGAGCCAACTTCAGGACACTGGTCCACAAGAGACCTCCCAGCTCCACATAATATCAAACGGCAAAAATCTTCCAGAGATCTCCATCTCAACACCAGCACCCAGCTTCACTCAACGACCAGCACGCTACAGTGCTGGACCCCCTAAGCCAAACAACTAGCAAGACAGGAACACAACGCCACCCATTAGCAGAGAGGTGGCCTAAACTCATAAAAAGTCTGCAGACACCCCAAAACACACCACCAGACGTGGACCTGCCCACCAGAAAGACAAGATCCAGGCTCATCCACCAGAACACAGGCACTAGTCCCCTCCACCAGGAAGCCTACACAACCCACTAAACCAACCTTAGCCACTGGGGACAGATACCAAAAACAACGGGAACTACGAACCTGCAGCCTGCAAAAAGGAGACCCCAAACACAGTAACATAAGCAAACTGAGAAGACAGAAAAACACACAGCAGGAGAAGGAGCAAGATAAAAACCCACCAGATCTAACAAATGAAGAGGTAATAGGCAGTCTACCTGAAAAAGAATTCAGAATAATGATGGTAAAGATGATCCAAGATTCTATTTCCCAGATCCAAAATCTTGGAAATAGAATAGACAAAATGCAAGAAACAGTTAACAAGGACCTAGAAGAACTAAAGATGAATCAAGCATCGATTAAAAACACAATACATGAAATAAAAAATACTCTAGATGGGATCAATAGCAGAATAACTGAGGCAGAAGAACGGATAAGTGAGGTGGAAGATAAAATAGTGGAAATAACTGCTGCAGAGCAAAATAAAGAGAAAAGAATGAAAAGAACAGAGGACAGTCTCAGAGACCTCTGGGACAACATTAAACGCACCAACATTCGAATTATAGGGGTTCCAGAAGAAGAAGAGAAAAAGAAAGGGACTGAGAAAATATTTGAAGAGATTATAGTTGAAAACTTCCCTAATATGGGAAAGGAAATAGTTAATCAAGTCCAGGAGGCACAGAGAGTCCCATACAGAATAAATCCAAGGAGAAATACGCCAAGACACATATTAATCAAACTGTTAAAAATTAAACACAAAGAAATCATATTAAAAGCAGCAAGGCAAAAACAACAAATAACACACAAGGGAATCCCCATCAGGATAACAGCTGATCTCTCAGCAGAAACTCTACAAGCCAGAAGGGAGTGGCAGGACATAATTAAAGTGATGAAGGAGAAAAACCTGCAACCAAGATTACTCTACCCAGCAAGGATCTCATTCAGATTTGATGGAGAAATTAAAACCTTTACAGACAAGCAAAAGCTGAGAGAGTTCAGCACCACCAAACCAGCTTTACAACAAATGCTAAAGGAACTTCTTTAGGCAAGAAACACAACAGAAGTAAAAGACCTACAATAACGAACCCAAAACAATTAAGAAAATGGGAACAGGAACATACATATCAATAATTACCTTAAATGTAAATGGACTAAATGCTCCCACCAAAAGACACAGATTGGCTGAATGGATACAAAAACAAGACCCATATATATGCTGTCTACAAGAGACCCACTTCAGATCTAGAGACACATACAGACTGAAAGTAAGGGGATGGAAAAAGATATTCCATGCAAATGGAAACCAAAAGAAAGCTGGAGTAGCAATTCTCATATCAGATAAAATAGACTTTAAAATAAAGACTACTAGAAGAGACAAAGAAGGACACTACATAATGATCAAGGGATCGATCCAAGAAGAAGATATAACAATTGTAAATATTTATGCACCCAACATAGGAGCACCTCAATACATAAGGCAAATACTAACAGCCATGAAAGGAGAAATCGACAGTAACACAATCATAGTAGGAGACTTTAACACCCCACTTTCACCAATGGACAGATCATCCAAAATGAAAATAAATAAGGAAACACAAGCTTTAAATGATACATTAAACAAGATGGACTTAATTGATATTTATAGGACATTCCATCCAAAAACAACAGAATACACATTTTTCTCAAGTGCTCATGGAACATTCTCCAGGATAGATCATATCTTGGGTCACAAATCAAGCCTTGGTAAATTTAAGAAAATTGAAATTGTATCAAGTATCTTTTCCGACCACAATGCTATGAGACTAGATATCAATTACAGGAAAAGAGCTGTAAAAAATACAAACACATGGAGGCTAAACAATACACTACTTAATAACGAAGTGATCACTGAAGAAATCAAAGAGGAAATTAAAAAATACCTAGAAACAAATGACAATGGAGACACGACGACCCAAAACCTATGGGATGCAGCAAAAGCAGTTCTAAGAGGGAAGTTTATAGCAATACAATCCCACCTTAAGAAACAGGAAACATCTCGAATAAACAACCTAACCTTGCACCTAAAGCAATTAGAGAAAGAAGAACAAAAACATCTCAACCTTAGCAAAAGGAAAGAAATCATAAAAATCAGATCAGAAATAAATGAAAAAAGAAATGAAGGAAACGATAGCAAAGATCAATAAAACTAAAAGCTGGTTCTTTGAGAAGATAAACAAAATTGATAAACCATTAGCCAGACTCATCAAGAAAAAAAGGGAGAAGACTCAAATCAATAGAATTAGAAATGAAAAAGGAGAAGTAACAACTGACACTGCAGAAATACAAAAGATCATGAGAGATTACTACAAGCAACTCTATGCCAATAAAATGGACAACCTGGAAGAAATGGACAAATTCTTAGAAATGCACAACCTGCCAAGACTGAATCAGGAAGAAATAGAAAATATGAACAGACCAATCACAAGCACTGAAATTGAAACTGTGATAAAAAATCTTCCAACAAGCAAAAGCCCAGGACCAGATGGCTTCACAGGCGAATTCTATCAAGCATTTAGAGAAGAGCTAACACCTATCCTTCTGAAACTCTTCCAAAATATAGCAGAGGGAGGAACACTCCCAAACTCATTCTACAAGGCCACCATCACCTTGATACCAAAACCAGACAAGGATGTCACAAAGAAAGAAAACTACAGGCCAATATCACTGATGAACATAGATGCAAAAATCCTCAACAAAATACTAGCAAACAGAATCCAACAGCACATTAGAAGGATCATACACCATGATCAAGTGGGGTTTATTCCAGGAATGCAAGGATTCTTCAATATACGCAAATCAATCAACGTGATACACCATATTAACAAACTGAAGGAGAAAAACCATATGATCATCTCAATAGATGCAGAGAAAGCTTTCGACAAAATTCAACACCCATTTATGATAAAAACCCTGCAGAAAGTAGGCATAGAGGGAACTTTCCTCAACATAATAAAGGCCATATATGACAAACCCACAGCCAGCATCGTCCTCAATGGTGAAAAACTGAAACCATTTCCACTAAGATCAGGAACTAGACAAGGTTGCCCACTCTCACCACTCTTATTCAACCTAGTTTTGGAAGTTTTAGCCACAGCAATCAGAGAAGAAAAGGAAATAAAAGGAATCCAAATCGGAAAAGAAGAAGTAAAGCTGTCACTGTTTGCAGATGACATGATACTATACATAGAGAATCCTAAAGATGCTACCAGAAAACTACTAGAGCTAATCAATGAATTTGGTAAAGTTGCAGGATACAAAATTAATGCACAGAAATCTCTGGCATTCCTATATACTAATGATGAAAAATCTGAAAGTGAAATCAAGGAAACACTCCCATTTACCATTGCAACAAAAAGAATAAAATATCTAGGAATAAACCTACCTATGGAGACTAAAGACCTGTATGCAGAAAATTATAAGACACTGATGAAAGAAATTAAAGATGATACAAATAGATGGAGAGATGTACCATGTTCTTGGATTGGAAGAATCAACATTGTGAAAATGACTCTACTACCCAAAGCAATCTACAGATTCAATGCAATCCCTATCAAACTACCACTGACATTTTTCACAGAACTAGAACAAAAAATTTCACAATTTGTATGGAAACACAAAAGACCCCGAATAGCCAAAGCAATCTTGAGAACGAAAAATGGAGCTGGAGGAATCAGGCTCCCTGACTTCAGACTATACTACAAAGCTACAGTAATCAAGACAGTATGGTACTGGCACAAAAACAGAAAGATAGATCAATGGAACAGGATAGAAAGCCCAGAGTTAAACCCACGGACATATGGTCACCTTATCTTTGATAAAGGAGGCAGGAATGTACAGTGGAGAAAGGACAGTCTCTTCAATAAGTGGTGCAGGGAAAACTGGATAGGGACATGTAAAAGTATGAGATTAGATCACTCCCTAACACCATACACAAAAATAAGCTCAAAATGGATTAAAGACCTAAATGTAAGGCCAGACACTATCAAACTCCTAGAGGAAAACATAGGCAGAACACTCTATGACATAAATCACAGCAAGATCCTTTTTGACCCACCTCCTAGAGAAATGGAAATAAAGACAAAAATAAACACATGGGACCTAATGAAACTTAAAAGCTTTTGCACAGCAAAGGAAACTATAAACAAGACCAAAAGACAACCCTTAGAATGGGAGAAAATATTTGCAAATGAAGCAACTGACAAAGGATTAATCTCCAAAATTTATAAGCAGCTCATGCAGCTCAATAACAAAAAAACAAACAACCCAATCCAAAAATGGACAGAAGACCTAAATAGACATTTCTCCACAGAAGATATACAGACTGCCAACAAACACATGAAAGGATGCTCAACATCTTTACTCATTAGAGAAATGCAAATCAAAACTACAATGAGATATCATCTCACACCAGTCAGAATGGACATCATCAAAAAATCTAGAAACAATAAATGCTGGAGAGGGTGTGGAAAAAAGGGAACACTCTTGCACTGCTGGTGGGAATGTGAATTGGTACAGCCGCTATGGAGAACGGTATGGAGGTTCCTTAAAAAACTAAAAATAGAACTACCATATGACCCAGCAATCCCACTACTAGGCATATACCCTGAGAAAACCATAATTCAAAAAGAGACATGTACCAAAATGTTCATAGCAGCCCTATTTACAATAGCCCGGAGATGGAAACAACCTAAGTGTCCATCATCGGATGAATGGATAAAGAAGATGTGGCACATATATACAATGGAATATTACTCAGCCATAAAAAGAAATGAAATTGAGCTATTTGTAATGAGGTGGATAGACCTAGAGTCTGTCATACAGAATGAAGTAAGTCAGAATGAGAAAGACAAATACTGTATGCTAACACATATATATGGAATTTAAGAAAAAAAATGTCATGAAGAACATAGGGGTAAGACAGGAATAAAGACACAGACCTACTAGAGAATGGACTTGAGGATATGGGGAGGGGGAAGGGTAAGCTGTGACAAAGTGAAAGAGCGGCATGGACATATATACACTACCAAACGTAAGGTAGATAGCTAGTGGGAAGCAGCCGCATAGCACAGGGAGATCAGCTCGGTGCTTTGTGACCGCCTGGAGGGGTGGGATAGGGAGGGTGGGAGGGAGACGCAAAAGGGAGGGGATATGGAAACATATGTATATGTATAACTGATAAAAAAAAAAAAGAATGTTGCATGGCCTTCTCATCACAATGCTCCATGCCCTTGTCCTCACAATGCTCCAAAACCCCTGTAAACACAATGCTCCATGCCCCTTTTCATCTCAATGCTCCATGAACCCTGTCATCACAATGCACCATGCCCATCATCACAATGCTTCAGCCTATTGTCATCACAATGAAATCAATATTCTCCATGAACTCTGTCATCATAATGCTCCAAACCCTTGTGATCACAATGTTCCATAACACTTATCATCAAAACACCCCATGACGCTCATCATCACAATTATCCATGGTCTTCTCATCACAATGCTCCATGATCTTCGTCATCACAATGCTCAATACACTTGTCATCACAATGCTAACTGACGCTTGTCGTCAGTATGCTCATTGAACCCTGTCATGACAAGGCTCCATGCCTTTTTCATCACAATAATCCGTGCCCTTTTCATCACAATGCTCCAAGACCCCTGTAATCACAATACTCCATGCCCATTTTCATCAGAATGCTCCAAGTGAGTTGTCGTCACAAGTCTCCATGGTCTTCTCATCACAATGCTTAAGACCTTGTCATCACCATGCTCCATTCCCTTGTCATCACAATGCTCCATGACCACTGTCATCACAATAATCCATGAGCATTTTCAGCCCAATGCTCCAAGACATACTCATCACAATGCTCCATGGCCAATATCATCACAATGCTCCATGACCTCTGTCATCACAACACTCCATGAAACCTGACAACACAATGATCCGGGACTCTTGTCATCACATTGCTCCATTCCATGGTCATGACAATGCTCCATGACCCCTGTCATCACAACACTCCATGAACATTTTCAGCTCAGTGCACCATGACCCTTGTCATCACAATGATCCATGCCCTTGTCATCCCAATGCTCCATGACCCCTGTATTCACAGTGCTCCGTGACGCTTGTCATCACAGTGCTCCATGACACATGTCATCACAATGCTCCATGCCTTTGTCAGCAAAATGCTACATGACCTTGTCATTACAATGCTCTATGCGCTTGTCATCACAATACTCCATTTCCATTGTCATCACAATACTCCATGAACCTTGGGATCACATTGCTTCATGCCCTTGTCATCAAAATGCTCCCTGCTCCTTGAAATCAAAATGATCCATGACCTCTGTCATCACAATTCTCCAAATACTTGTGATCACAATGTTCCCTAACACTTGTCATCACAACGCTCCATGATGCCTGTCATCACAATACTGCATGCAGTATTCATCACAATGCTCCATGACCTTTGTCATCACAATTCTCAATACACTTGTCATCACAGTGCTCCCTGACACTTGTCATCAGAATGCTCCTTGAAACCTGTCACGAAAAGGCTCCATGCCTTTTTCATCACAATGCCCCATGCTGTTTTCATCACAATGCTCCATGCCCTTGTCATCAAAATACTCCACAAGCTTGTCATCAGAATGCTCCATGACCCTTGTCATCACAATTTTCCATGCACTCTTCAGCACAATGCTCCCTGACCCTTGTCATCACAATGCTCCAAGCCATTGTCATCACAATGCTCCATTACCTTTCTCATCAGAATCCTCCATGACACTTGGCATCACAATGCTCCATGCCTTTGTCATCACAATGGGCCATTACATATGTCATCACAATGCTCCCTGACACCTGTCTTCACAATACTGCATGATCTGGTCTTCACAATGCTCCATGCCCTTGTCATCACAATGCGCCATTCCAACTGTCATCGCAATAATCCATGAAACATATTTGACCAATGTTCCATGCCTTTGTCATCACAATTCTCCATGCCCTTGTTATCACAGTGTTCCATGACCCCTGTCATCACAATGCTCTGTGACTCCAGTCATCACAATTCTTCATGACCTTTGCCATCACAATGGTCCATGCCCTCGTCATCAACAGTCTCTGTGACATTTTTAACCACAATGCTCCATGAAATTTCATCACAATGCTCTTAGACCTTTGTCATCACAATGCTCTAGGCCTTTCTCAGCACAATACTCCATGACCCTTGTCATTACTATGCTACATGTGCTTGTCAGCACAATGCTCCATGACACATGTCATCACAATGCACCATGAGCCTGTCATCACAGTGCTCCTCAATCTTGTCATCACAGTGCTCCAAATATTTGTCATCACAATGCTCCATGCACTTCTCATCAAAATGCTCTCTCACCATGATATCACAATGCTACATCAGTATTTGTCACAATACTCCCTCACCCCTGTCATCACAATGTTCCATGACTTCTGTCATCAAAATATTCCATGACACTTTTCATCCAATTGCTCCATGACCTTGTCATCACAATGCTCCCTGCCCTTCTCATCACAATGCACAACGCCCTTGCCATCAAAATGCTCCATGACCTTTGTCATCATAAAGATCCATGACACTTGTCATCACAATGCTCCATGTCCTTGTCATCACATTGCTCAATGCCCTGTCTTCACATAGCTCCATGACACAAGTCATCAGAATGCTCCATGGCCTTCTCATCAAAATGCTCCATGCCCTTGCCATCACAGTGCTCCATTACCCATGTCATAACAATGCTGCATGACGCCTGCCCCCACGATGTTCCATGGCCTTGTCATCAAAAAGCTCCATGACCCTTCTCATCACAATGCTCCATGAACACTGTAATCACAATGCTCTATGCCGCTTTTCATCTCAATGATCCATGAACCCTGTTATCAAAATGCACCATGCCCATCATCATAATGCTTCATGCTATTGTCATCACAATGAAATCAAAATGCTCCATGACCTCTGTCATAGCAATGCTCCAAACCCTTGTGATCACAATATTCCATAACACTTGTCATCACAATGCCCCATGACGCTCGTTATCACAATTATCCATGGTCTTCTCATCACAATGGTCTTCTCATCACAATGGTCCATGACCATCGTCATCACAATGCTCAATACACTTGTCATCACAATGCTCCCTGACACTTGTTGTCTGTATGCTCCTTGAACCCTGTCATGACAAGGCTCCATGCCTTTTTCATCACAATGATCCATGCCCTTTTCCTCACAATGCTCCAAGACCCATGTAATCACAATGCTCCATGCCCATGTCATCACAAAACACAATGACGCTTGCCATCAGGATTCTCCTTTGTCTTCTACTCACTATGCTCCATGCCCTTGTCATCACAATGTTCCAAGACCCCTGTAATCACAATGCTCCTTGCCCCTTTTATTCAGTATGCTCCATGAGACTTGTCATCACAAGGATCCATGGTTTTGTCATCACAATGCTCCAGGACATTGTCATCACAATGCTTCACGACCTTGTCATGAAAATTTCCAATGGCCCTTGTCATCATAATGCTCCAAGCCCGAATCATCACAATGCTCTATTATATTTGTCATCACAATTCTCCCTTACATTTGGCATCACAATGCTCCATGCCATATGTCATCACAATGCTCCCTGACACCTGTCTTCACACTACTCCATGACCTTCTCATCACAATGCTCCATGTCGTTGTCATCACAATGCACCATGTCCACTCTCATCACAATAATCTATGAAACTTCTCAGACCAATGCTCCATGCCCGTGTCATCACATTCGTCCATGACCCCTGTCATCACAATGCTCCGTGACTCCAGTCATCACAATGCTTCATAACGTTTGTAATCACAATGGTCCATGCACGTGTCATCACAAGGCTCTGTGACCTTTGTAACCACAATGCTGCATGAAATTTTCATCACAATTCTCTGTGACACTTGTCATCACAGTGCTCCATGTCTTTGTCAGAACAATGCTCCATGACCATTTTCATCACAATGTGCCACGTGCATTTCATCACAACGGTCCACAAACTTGTCATTGCAATGCTCCATAAACATTGTAATCACAATGGTCCATGCACTTCTCATCAAAATGCTCTCTCACCAGAGATATCACAATGTTCCATCACTAGTCATCACAATACTCCATCACCACTGTAATCACAAGGTTCTATGACACTGTCATCACAATGCTACATCCCCTTATCATTACAAAGTTCCATGACCCCTGCCATCACAATATTCCATAACCCCTGTCATCAAAATGTTCCATGACCCATTCCGTCCCGAAGCTCCAAGTCCCCAGACATCAGAATGTTCTATAAACCCTGCCATCAAAATATTCCATTACAATTTTTATCAAATTGCTGCATGACCCCATCATCAAAATGCTCCCTGCCCTTCTCATTACAATGCACCATGCCCTTGTCATCAAAATGCTCCATGACTTGTCATCACAAAGCTCCATGACCCTTGGCATCACAATGCTCCATGTCATTGTCATAACAATGCTCCATGAACACTCTCATCACATTGCTCCATGCCCTTGTCATCACAAAGCTCCATGACACTTGTCATCACAATGCTCGATGCCATTCTCATCACAATGCTCCATGCCCTTTTCATTACAATCCTGCATGACCCATTTATCACAGTGTTCCTTGCCCTTGTCATCACAATGCTCCATGCCCACTCTCATCACAATAATCCATGAAACATTTCAGACCAAAATTCCATACCCTTCTCATCACAATGCTCCATTACTCCTGTCATAACAATGCACCATGACCCCTGCCATCACAATCTTCCGTGGCCTAGTCATCACAAGGTTCCATGACACTTCTCATCACAATGCTCAAGACCCCTGAAATCACAATGCTCCATGCCCTTGTCATCACAAAGCTCCATGACGCATGTCATCAGAATGTTCCATGGCCTTCTCATCACAATGTTCCATGCCCTTGTCAGCACAATGCTCCAAGATCCTTGTAATCACAATGCTCCATGCCACTTTTCATCTCAATGCCCCATGAACCCTGTCATCACAATGCACCATGCCCATCATCATAATGCTTCAGGCTATTGTCATCACAATGAAATCAATATTCTGCATGACCTCTGTCATCATAATGCTCCAAACCCTTGCGATCACAATTTTGCATAACACGAATCATCACAACACCCCATGATGCTCATCATCACAATTATCCATGGTCTTCTCATCACAATGCTCCATGATCTTTGTCATCACAATGATCAATACACTTGTCATCACAATGCTCCCTGACACTTGTCGTCAGTATGCTCCTTGAACACTGTCATGAAAAGGCTCCATGCCTTTTTCATCACAATGATCCATGCCCTTTTCATCACAATGCTCCAAGATCCCTCTAATCACAATGCTCCATGCCCTTGTCATCACAAAACGCCAGGACACATGTCATCAGAATGCTCCATGGCCTGCTCATCACAATGTTCCATGCCCTAGTCTTCACAATGCTCCAAGACCCCTGTAATCACAATGCTCCATGCCCCTTTTCATCAGAATGCTCCATGAGACTTGTCATCACAAGTCTCCATGGTCTTCTCATCACAATGCTCCAGGACCTTGTCATCACCATGCTTCATTTACTTGTCATCACAATGCACCAGGACCCCTATCATCACAATACTCCATGCAAATTTTCAGCCCAATGCTCCACGACCTACTCATCACAATGCTCCATGGCCAATATCATCACAATGCTCCATGACCACTGTCATCACAACATTCCATGACACCTCACAACACAATGATCCGGGATTCTTGTCATCACAATGAACCATGCCCTTATCATCCCAATGCTCCATGACCCCTGTATTCACAATGCTCCGTGACGCTTGTCATCACAGTGCTCCATGACACATGTCATCACAATGCTCCATGCCTTTGTCAGCAAAATGCTACATGACCTTGTCATTACAATGCTTTGTGCGCTTGTCATCACAATACTCCATTTCCATTGTCATCACAATCCTCCATGAACCTTGGGATCACATTGCTTCATTCCTTTGTCATCACAATGCTCCATGCTCCTTGAAATCAAAATGATCCATGACCTCTGTCATCACAATGCACCAAATCCTAGTGATCACAGTGTTCCATAACACTTGTCATCACAAAGCACCATGATGCCTGTCATCACAATACTCCATGGACTTTACATCACAATGCTCTATGACTTTGTCATCACAATTCTCAATATACATGTCATCACAATGCTCCCTGACACTTGTCATCAGTATGTTCCTTGAACCCTGTCACGAAATGTCTCCATGCCTTTTTCATCACAAAGCCCCATACCGCTTTCATCACAATGCTCCATGCCATTGTCATCAAAATACTTCACAAGCTTGTCATCAGAATGCTCCATGACCCTTGTCATCACAATTCTCCATGCACTTGTCAGCTCAATGCTCCCTGACCCTTGTCATCACAATGCTCCAAGCCATTGTCATCACAATGCTCCATTACCTTTGTCATCAGAATCCTCCATGACACTTGGCATCACAATGCTCCATGCCATTGTCATCACAATGGGCCATTACATATGTCATCACAATGCTCCCTGACACCTGTCTTCACAATACTGCATGATCTGGTCATCACACTGCTCCATGCCCTTGTCATCACAATGCGCCATTCCATCTGTCATCACAATAATCCATGAAACGTATCAGACCAATGCTCCATGCCCTTGTCATCACAATGTTCCATGCACTTGTTATCACAAAGTTGCAAGACCCCTGTAATCAGAATGTTCCATGCCCCTTTTCATCAGTATGCCCCATGAGACTTGTCTTCACAAGGCTCCATGGTTCTCTAATCACAAAGCTCCAGGACATTGTCATCACAATGCTACTCGACCTTGTCATGAAAATTCTCAATGGCTCTTGTCATCATAATGCTCCAAGCCCTAGTCATCACAATGCTCCATTATATTTGTCATCAAAATCCTCCATTACATTTGGTATCACAATGCTGCCTGCCATTGTCATTGCAATGGACCATGACATATGTCATCACAATGCTCCCTGACTCCTGTCTTTACAATACTCCATGACCTTCTCATCACAATGATCCATGCCCTTGTCATCCCAATGCTCCATGACCCCTGTATTCACAATGCTCCGTGACCCTTGTCATCACAGTGCTCCATGACACCTGTCTTCACAATACTCCATGACCTTCTCATCACAATGCTCCATGCTCTTGTCATCACAATGCACCATGTCCACTGTCATCACAATAATCTATGAAACATGTCAGACCAATGCTCCATGCCCCTGTCATCGCAATGCTCCAAGCCCTTGTCATCACACTGCTCCATTACCCCTGTAATCACAATGCCACCTGAATCCAGTCATCACAATTCTTCATAACGTTTGTCAACACAACGGTCCATGCTCGCGTCCTCAAAAGGCTCTGTGTCCTTTGTAACCTCAATGCTCCATGAAATTTTCATCACAATGCTCCGTGACCGTTGTCATCACAATGCTCCATGCCTTTGTCCGAACAATACTCCATGACCCTTGTCATCACAATGTGCCACGTGCTTTTCATCACAATGATCCACAACCTTGTCATCGCTATCCGCCATAAACCTTGTAATCACTATGCTCCATGCACTTCTCATACAAATGCTCTCTCACCTGAGATATCACAATGTTCCGTCACCAGTTATCACAATCCTCCCTCACCCCGGTAATCAAAATGTTCCATGACCCCAGTCATCACAATGCTACATCCCCTTATCAGCACAATGCTCCATAACCCCTGACATCACAATCTTCCATAACGCCTGTCATCAAAATGCTCCATGACCCTTTTCATCCCAAAGCTCCATGACCCCTGGCATCAAAATGTTCTATAACCCCTGTCATCAAAATGTTCCATTACACTTTACATCAAATTGCTGCATGACCCTATCATCAAAATGCTCCCTGCCCTTCTCATCACAATGCACCACACCCTTGTCATCAAAATGTTCTATGACCTTTGTCATCACAAAGCTCCATGACCATTGGCATCACATTGCTCCATGTCATTGTCATCACAGTGCTCCATAAACGCTCTCATCACATTGCTCCATGCCCTTGTCATTACAAAGCTCCATGACACTTGTCATCACAATGCTCGATGCCCTTCTCATCACAATGCTCCATGCCCTTGTCATTACAATCCTGCATGACCCATGTATCACAGTGTTCCGTGCCCTTGTCATCACAATGCTCCATGCCCACTCTCATCACAATAATCCTTGAAACATTTCAGACCAATGCTCAATGTCCTTCTCATCAAAATGGTCCATTACCTCTGTCATAACAATGCTCCATGACCACTGCCATCACAATGTTCCATTACACTTTTAATCAAATTGCTGCATGACCCCGTCATCAAAATGCTTCCTGCCCTTGTCATCACAATGCACCATGACCTTGTCATCAAAATGCTCCATGACTTGTCATCACAAAGCTCCATGACACCTGTCATCACAATGCTTCATGCATTTGTCAGCAATATTCTACATGACCTTGTCATTAGAAACCTCTGTGCGCTTGTCATTAAAATGCTCCAAGAACTCTGTAATCACAATGCTCCATGCCCCTTTTCAGCTCAATTCTCCATGAACCGTGTCATCACAATGCACCATGCCCATCATCATAATGCTTCAGTCTATTGTCATCACAATGAAATCAAAATTCTTCATGAACTCTGTCATCATAATGCTCCAAACCCTTGTGATCACAATGTTTCATAACACTTATCATCACAACACCGCACGACGATCATCATCACAATTATCCATGGTCTTCTCATCACAATGCTCCATGATCTTTGTCATCACAATGCTCAATACACTTGTCATCACAATGCTCCCTGACACTTGTCGTCAGTATGCTCCTTGAACCCTGTCATGACAAGGCTCCATGCCTTTTTCATCACAGTGATCCATTCCCTTTTCATCACAATGCTCCAAGACCCCTGTAATCACAAAGCTCTATGCCCTTGTCATAACAGAACTCCATGACGCAAGACATCAGAATGTTCCATGGCCTTCTCCTCACAACGCTAGATATCATTGTCATCACAGTGCTCCATGAAACCTCTCATCACATTGCTTCTTGCCCTTGGAATTACAATCCTCCTTGACCCATGTATCACAGTGTTCCGTGCCCTTTTCATCACAATGCTCCATGCCCAATCTCATCACAATAATCCATGAAATATTTCAGACCAATGATCAATTGCCTTCTCATAACAATGCTCCATTACCTCTGTCATAACAATGCTCCATGACCATTGCCATCACAATGATCCACGGCCTTGTCATCACAAGGCTCCATTACCCATGTATTCGCAATGCTCCAAGACACCTGTAATCAAAATGCTCCATGACCTTGTCATAACAAAGCTCCATGACGCATGTCATCAGTAGGTTCCATGGCCTTCTCTTCACAATGTTCCATGCCCTTGTCATCACAGTGTTCCAAGACCCCTGTAATCACAATGCTCCATGCCCCTTTTCATCTCAATGATCCATGAAACCTGTCATCACAATGCACCATGCCCATCATCATAATGCTTCATGCTATTGTCATCACAATGAAATCAAAATGCTCCATGACCTCTGTCATAACAATGCTCCAAACCCTTGTGATCACAATATTCCATAACACTTGTCATCACAGTGCCCAATGACACTCGTCATCACAATTATCCATGGTCTTCTCTTCACAACGCTCCATGACCTTTGTCATCACAATGCTCAATACACTTGTCATAAAAATGCTCCCTGACACTTGTTGTATGTATGCTCCTTGAACCCTGTCATGACAAGGCTCCATGCCTTTTTCATCACAATGATCCATGCCCTTTTCCTCACAATGCTCCAAAACCCATTTAAACACAATGCTCCATGCCCTTGTCATCACAAAGCTCAATGAAATATGTCTTCAGAATGCTCCTTGGCCTTCTCCTCAAAATGCTCCATGCCCATGTCATCACAATGTTCCAAGACCCCTGTAATCACAATGGTCCATACCCCATTTCATCAGTATGCTCCATGAGATTTGTCATCACAAGTGTCTATGGATTTCTCATCACAGTGCTCCAGGACCTTGTCATCACAATGCTTCACGACCTTGTTCTGAAAATTCTCAATGGCCCTTCTCATCAAAATGCTCCAAGTCCTAGTCATCACAATGCTCCATTATATTTGTCATCAAAATCCTCCATTATATTTGGCATCACAATGCTCCCTGCCATTGTCATTGCAATGAACCATGACATATGTCATCACAATGCTCCCTGACACCTGTCTTCACAATACTCCATGACCTTCTCATCACAATGATCCATGCACTTTTCATCACAATGCTCCAAGACCCATGTATTCACAATGCGCCATGCCCTTGTCATCACAAAACTCAATGACGCTTGCCATCAGGATTCTCCTTTGTCTTCTACTCACTATGCTCCATGCCCTTGTCATCACAATGTTCCAAGACCCCTGTAATCACAATACTCCATGCCCCTTTTCTTCAGTATGCTCCATGAGACTTGTCATCACAAGGATCCATGGTTTTCTCATCACAATGCTCCAGGATATTGTCATCACAATGCTTCACGACCTTGTTCTGAAAATTCTTAATGGTCCTTGTCATCATAATGCTCCAAGTCCTAGTCATCACAATGCTCCATTATATTTGTCATCAAAATCCTCCATTACATTTGGCATCACAATGCTCCCTGCCATTGTCATTGCAATGGACCATGACATATATCATCACAATGCTCCCTGACACCTGTCTTCACAATACTCCATGACCTTCTCATCACAATGATCCATGCCCTTGTCATCACAATGCACCATGTCCAATATCATCACAATAATCTATGAAACTTTTCAGACCAATGCTCCATGCCCCTGTCACCACAATGCTCCATGCCCTTGTCATCACAATGCTCCATGACCCCTGTCATCACAATGCTCGGTGACTCCAGTCATCACAATGCTTCATAACATTTTTCATCACAATGGTCCATGCCCGCGTCATCACAAGGCTCTGTGACCTTTATAACCACAATGCTCCATGAACTTTTCATCACAATGCTCCGTGACCCTTGTCATCAAAATGCTCCATGCGTTTGTCAGAAAAATGCTCCATGACCCTTGTCATCACAATGTGCTACGCAATTTTCATCACAATGGTCCACAAATTTGTCATTGTAATGCTCCATAAACCTTGTAATCACAATGCTCCATGCACTTCTCATCACAATGCTCCATTTCCCCTGTCATAACAATGCTCCATGACCCCTGCCATCACAATATTCCACGGCCTTGTCATCACAAGGCTCCATGACACTTGTCATCACAATGCTCCAAGACCCCTGTAATCACAATGCTCCATGCCCTTGTCATCACAAAGCTCCATGACACATGCCATCAGAATGTTCCATGTCCTTCTCATCAAAATGCTCCATGTCCTTATAATCACAGTGCTCCCAGACCCTGTAATCACAATTCTCCATGCCACTTTTCATCTCAATGCTCCATGAACCCTGTCATCACAATGCACTATGCCCATCATCATAATGCTTCCGGCTATTGTCAGCACAATGAAATCAAAATTCTCCATGACCTCTGTCATCACAATGCTCCATGACCCCTGTTATCACAATACTCCATGAACATTTTCAGCCCAATGCTCCATGACCCTTGTCATCACAGTGATCCATGACCTTGTCATCCCAATGCTCCATGACCCCTTTATTCACAATGCTCCGTGACGCTTGTCATCTCAGTGCTCCATGACACCTGTCATCACAATGCTCCATGCCTTTGTCAGCAAAATGCTACATGAACTTGTCATTACAATGCTCTATGCGCTTGTCATCACAATACTCCATTACCATTGTCATCACAATCCTCCATGAACCTTGGGATCACATTGCTTCATGCCCTTGTCATCACAATGCTCCATGCTCCTTGAAATCAAAATGATCCATGACCTCTGTCCTCACAATGCTCCAAACCCTTTGTGATCAAAATGTTCCATAACACTTGTCATCACAACGCTCCATGATGCCTGTCATCACAATACTCCATTCACTTTTATCAGAATGCTCCATGACCTTTGTCATCACATTTCTCAATACACTTGTCATCAAAATGCTCCTTGAAACCTGTCACGAAAATGCTCCATGCCTTTTTCATCACAATGCCCTATGCCGTTTTCATCACAATGCTCCACGCCACTGTAATCAAAATACTCCACAAGCTTGTCATGAGAATGCTGCATGACCCTTGTCATCACAATTCTCCATGCACTTGTCATCACAATGCTCCCTGACCTTTGTCATCACAATGCTCCAAGCCATTGTCATTACAATGCACCATTACCTTTGTCATCAGAATCCTCCATGACACTTGGCATCACAATGCTCCATGCCATTGTCATCACAATGGGTCATTACATATGTCAACACAGTGCTCCCTGACACCAGTCTTCACAATACTCCATGACCTGGTCATCACAATGCTCCATGCCCTTGTCACCACAGTGCACCATTCCAACAGTCCTCGCAATAATCCATGAAACTTATTAGACCAATGCTCCATGCCCTTGTCATCACAATGCTCCATGACCCTTGTCATCACAATGCTCCATGAACTTTTCATCACAATGTTCTCTGATCCTTGTCATCACAATTCCCTATGCCTTTCTCAGCACAATGCTACATGACCCTTGTCATCACAATGCTCCATGCGCTTGTCAGCACGATGCTCCATGACGCATGCCATCACAATGAACCATGCGTTTGTCATCACAGTGCTCCACAATCTTGTCACCACAATGCTCCAAAAAACTTGTCATCAAAATGCTCTCTCACCACAGATATCACAATGTTATATCCCTATTCGTCACAATACTCCCTCACCCCTGTTATCACAGTTTTCCATGACTCCTGTCATCACAATGCTACATGCACTTATCATCACAATGTTCGATGACCCCTGACATCACAATGCTCCATAACCCCTGTCATCAAAATGCTCCATTTCATTTTAATCAAAATGCTCCATGACCCCTGACATCACAATGTTCCATAACCCCTGTCATCAAAATGATCCATAAGACTTTTCTTCAAATTGCTCCATGACCCTGTCATCACAATGCTCCCTGCCCTTCTCATCACATTGCACAACGCACTTGTCATCAAAATGCTACATGACCTTTGTCATCACAAAGATCCATGACCCTTGGCATCACAATGCTCCATGTCATTGTCATCACAATGCTCCATGAACGCTCTCATCACATTGCTCCATGCCTTTGTCATCACAAAGCTCCATGACACATGTCATCAGAATGCTCCATGGCCTTCTCATCACAATGCTCCATGCGCTTGCCATCACAATGCTCCATTACCCCTGTCATAAAAATGCTCCATGACCCCTGCCATCACGATGTTCCGCGGCCTTGTCATCACAAGCCTCCATGACCCTTCTCATCACAATGCTCCAAGACCCCGTAATCACAATGCTCCATGCCCCTTTTCATCTCAATGATCCATGAACCCTGTCATCACAATGCACCATGCCCATCATCATAATGCTTCATGCTATTGTCATCTCAATGAAATCAAAATGCTCCATGACCTCTGTCATAACAATGCTCCAAACCCTTGTGATCACAATATTCCATAACACTTGTCATCACAGTGCCCAATGACACTCGTCATCACAGTTATCCATGGTCTTCTCATCACAATGCTCCATGACCTTTGTCATCACAATTCTCAATACACTTGTCATCAAAATGCTCCCTGACACTTGTTGTCTGTATGCTCCTTGAACCCTGTATGATCCATGACCCTGTCATCCCAATGCTCCATGACCCCTTTATTCACAATGCTCCGTGACGCTTGTCATCTCAGTGCTCCATGACACCTGTCATCACAAGGCTCCATGCCTTTTTCATCACAATGATCCATGCCCTTTTCCTCACAATGCTCCAAGACCCCTTTAAACACAATGCTCCATGCCCTTGTCATCACAAAGCTCAATGAAACATGCCTTCAGAATGCTCCTTGGCCTTCTCCTCACAATGCTCCATGCCCATGTCATCACAATGTTCCAAGACCCCTGTAATCACAATGGTCCATGCCCCTTTTCATCAGTATGCTCCATGAGATTTATCATCACAAGTCTCTATGGATTTCTCATCACAATGCTCCAGGACATTGTCATCACAATTCTTCACGACCTTGTTCTGAACATTCTCAATGGCCCTTGTCATCATAATGCTCCAAGCCCTAGTCATCACAATGCTCCATTATATTTGTCATCAAAATCCTCCATTACATTTGGTATCACAATGCTGCCTGCCATTGTCATTGCAATGGACCATGACATATGTCATCACAATGCTCACTGAAACCTGTCTTCACAATACTCCATGACCTTCTCATCACAATGATCCATGCCCTTGTCATCACAATGCACCATGTCCAATGTCATCACAATACTCTATGAAACTTGTCAGACCAATGCTCCATGCCCCTGTCACCAAAATGCTCCATGCCCTTGTTATCACAATGCTCCATGACCCCTGTCATCACAATGCTCGGTGACTCCAGTCATCACAATGCTTCATAACATTTTTCATCACAATGGTCCATGCCCGCATCATCACAAGGCTCTGTGACCTTTATAACCACAATGCTCCATGAACTTTTCATCACAATGCTCCGTGACCCTTGTCATCAAAATGCTCCATGCGTTTGTCAGAAAAATGCTCCATGACCCTTGTCATCACAATGTGCTATGTGATTTTCATCAAAACGATCCAAAAATTTGTCATGGTAATGCTCCATAAACCTTGTAATCACAATGCTCCATTCCCTTCTCATCACAATGCTCCATTACCTCTGTCATAACAATGCTCCATGACCCCTGCCATCACAATATTCCACGGCCTTGTCATCACAAGGCTCCATGACACTTGTCATTACAATGCTCCAAGACCCCTGTAATCACAATGCTCCATGCCCTTGTCATCACAAAGCTCCATGACATATGCCATCAGAATGTTCCATGTCCTTCTTATCAAAACGCTCCATGCCCTTGTCATCACAGTGCTCCAAGATCCCAGTAATCACAATGCTCCATGCCCCTTTTCATCTCAATGCTCCATGAACCCTGTCATCACAATGCACCATGACCATCATCATAATGCTTCCGGCTATTGTCAGCACAATGAAATCAATATTCTCCATGACCTCTGTCATCACAATGCTCCATGACCCCTGTCATCACAATACTCCATGAACATTTTCAGCCCAATGCTCCATGACACTTGTCATCACAATGATCCATGCCCTTGTCATCCCAATGCTCCATGACCCCTGTATTCACAATGATCCGTGACGCTTTTCATCACAGTGCTCCATGACACCAGTCATCATAATGCTCCATGCCCTTGTCATCCCAATGCTCCGTGACGCTTTTCATCACAGTGCTCCATGACACCTGTCATCACAATGTTCCTTGCCTTTGTCAGCAAAATGCTACATGACTTTTTCATTACCATGCTCTATGCGCTTGTCTTCACAATACTCCATTACCATTGTCATCACAATCCTCCATGAATCTTGGGATCACATTGCTACATGCCCTTGTCATCACAATGCTCCATGCTCCTTGAAATCAAAATGATCCATGACCTCTGTCATCACAATGCTCCAAACACTTGTGATCACAATGTTCCCTAACACTTGTCATCACAACGCTCCATGATGCCTGTCATCACAATACTGCATGCAGTATTCATCACAATGCTCCATGACTTTTGTCATCACAATTCTCAATACACATGTCATCACAATGCTCCCTGACACTTGTCGCCAGAATGCTCCTTGAACCCTGTCACGAAAAGGCTCCATGACTTTTTCAACACAATGCCCCATGCCGTTTTCATCACAATGCTCCACGCCACTGTCAGCAAAAAACTCCACCAGCTTATCATGAGAATGTTCCATGACCCTTGTCATCACAATTCTCCATGCACTTTTCTGCACAATGCTCCCAGACCTTGTCATCTCAATGCTCCAAGCCACTGTCAGCACAATGCACCATTACCTTTGTCATCAGAATCCTCCATGACACCTGGCATCACAATGCTCCATGCGATTGTCATCACAATGGGCCATTACATATGTTATCACAATGCTCCCTGATACCTCTCTTCACAATACTGCATGACCTGGTCATCACAATGCTCCATGCCCTTGTCACCACAATTCACCATTTCAACAGTCATCGCAATAATCCATGAAACTTATTAGACCAATGCTCCATGCCCTTGTCATCACAATGCACCTTGACCCTTGTAATCACAATGATCCATGAACTTTTCATCACAGTGCTCTTTGATCCTTGTCATCACAATGCTCTATGCCTTTCTCAGCGCAATGCTATGTGACCCTTGTCATCACAATGCTCCATGCCCTTGTCAGCTCGATGCTCCATGACACATGTCATCATAATGTACCATGCGCTTGTCATCACAGTGCTCCACAAGCTTGTCATCACAATGCTCCATAAACCTTGTCATCACAATGCTCCGTGCACTTCTCATCAAAATGCTCTCTCACCACAGATATCACAATGTTACATCACTATTCGTCACAATACTCACTCACCCCTGTTATCACAATGTTCCATGACCGCTGTCATCACAATGCTACATGCACTTATCATCACAATGTTCGATGACCCCTGACATCACAATGCTCCATAACCCCTGTCATCAAAATGTTCCATGACCCTTTTCATCATAATTCTCCATGACCACTGACATCACAATGTTCCATAACCCCTGTCATCGAAATGTTCCATGACACTTTTCATCAAATTGCTCCATGACCCTGTCATCACAATGCTCCCTGCCCTTCTCATCACAATGCACAACGCCCTTGTCATCAAAATCCTCCATGACCTTTGTCATCACAAAGATCCATGACCCTTGGCATCACAATGCTCCATGTCATTGTCATCACATAGCTCCATGACACATGTCATCAGAATGCTCCATGGCCTTCTCATCACAATGCTCCATGCCCTTGCAGTCACAATGCTCCATTACTCCTGTCATAACAATGCTCCATGATCCCTGTCATCACGATGTTCCGTGGCCTTGTCATCACAGTGCTCCATGACACCTGTCATCACAATGCTCCATGACTTTGTCAGCAAAATGCTACATGACCTTGTCATTACAATGCTCTATGCGCTTGTCATCACAATACTCCATTTCCATTGTCATCACAATCCTCCATGAACCTTGAGAGCACATTGCTTCATGCCCTTGTCATCACAATGCTCCATGGTCCTTGAAATCAAAATGATCCATGTCCTCTGTCATCACAATGCTCCAAACCCTTGTGATCCCAGTGTTCCTTAACACCTGTCATCACAATGCTCAGTACACTTGTCATCACAATGCTCCCTGACACTTGTCATCTGAATGCTCTTTGAACCCTGTCACGAAAAGGCTCCATGCCTTTTTCATCACAATGCCCCATTCCGTTTTCATCACAATGCTCCGTGACCATTTTCATCAAAATGCTCCATGACTTTGTCTGAAAAATGTTCCATGACCCTTGTCATCACAATGTGCCATTCGCTTTTCATCACAACGGTCCAGAAAATTGTCATTGCAATGCTCCATAAATCTTGTAATCACAATGCGCCATACACTTCTCTTCAAAATGCTCTCTCACCAGAGATATCACAGTGTTCCATCACTAGTTGTCGCAATACTCCCTCACTACTGTAATCACAATGTCCCATGACCCCTGTCATCACAATGCTACATCCCTTTATCATCACAATGTTCCATGACCCCTGACATCACAATATTCTATAACCCCTGTCATCAAAATGTGCCAATACACTTTCCATCATATTGCTGCATGACCCTGTCATCAAAATACTCCCTCCCCTTATCATTACAATGTACCATGCACTTGTCATCAAAATGCTCCATGACATTTGTCATCACAAAGCGCCATGACCCTTGGCATCACAATGCTCCATGTCATTGTCATCACAGTGCTCCATGAACCCTCTCATCACATTGCTCCATGCCCTTGTCATCACAAAGCTCCATGACACTTGTCATCAAAATGCTCTATGCCCTTCTCATCACAATGACCCATGACCTTGTCATTATAATCCTTCATGACCCATGTATCACAGTGTTCCATGCCCTTATCATCACAATGCTCTATGCCCACTCTCATCACAATAATCCATGAAACTTATTAGACCAATGCTCCATTCCCTTGTCATCACAATGCTCCATGCCCTTGTTATCACAAAGGTCCATGACCCCTGTCATCACAATGCTCCATGCCTCCATTCATCACAATGCTTCATGACCTTTGTCATCACAATGGTCCATGCCCTCATCTTCAGCAGTCTCTGTGACATATTTAACCACAATGCTCCATGAAATTTTCATCACAATGCTCTTTGACCCTTGTCATCACAATGCTCTATGCCTTTCTCTGCACAATGCTCCATGACCCTTGTCATCACAATGCTCCATGCGCTTGTCAGCACAATGCTCCATGACCCATGTCATCACAATGCACCCTGCACTTTTCATCACAGTGCTCCACAATCTTGTCACCACAATGCTCCATAAAACTTGTCATCACAATTCTCCATGCACTTCTCATTAAAATGCTCTCTCAACACTGATATCACAATGTTACATCACTATTCATCACAATACTCCCTCACACCTGTCATCACAATATTCCATGATTTCTGTCTTTGCAATGCTACATGCACATATCATCACAAAGTTCGATGACCCCTGACATCACAATGTTCCATAACCCCTGTCATCAAAATGCTCCATAACAATTTTCCTCAAAATGCTCAATGACCCCTGACATCACAATGTTCCATAACACCTGTCATCAAAATATTCCATGACCCTTTTCATCAAATTGCTCTATAACCCTGTCATCACAATACTCCCTGCCCTTCTCATCACAATGTACCACGCCCTTGTCATCAAAATGCTCCATGACCTTTGTCTTCACAAGTATCCATGACCCTTGGCATCTCAATGATCCATGCCATTGTCATCACAATGCTCCATGAACCCTCTAATCGCAATGCTCCATGCACATTTGCATCTCAATGCTCCATGAACCCTGTCATCAAAATGCACCATGCCCATCATCATAATGCTTCAGGCTATTGTCATCACAAAGAAATCAAAATATTTGATGATCTATCTCATCACAATGCTCCAAATCCTTTTGATCACAATGTTCCATAACACTTATCCTCACAATGTCCCATGACGCTCATCATCACAATTATCCATGGTCTTCTCATCACAGTGCTCCATGACCTTTGTCATCACAGTGCTCTATACACTTGTCATCACAATGCTCCCTGACACTTGTCATCAGTATGCTCCTGGAACCCTGTCATGACAAAACTCCATACCATTTTCATAACAATGATCCATGCCAATTTCATCACAATGCTCCAAGACACCAGTAATCACAATGCTCCATGCCCTTGTCATCACAATGCCCCAAGACCCCAGTAATCACAATACTCCATGCCCCTTTTCATCTGAATGCTCCATGAAACATGTTATTACAAGGCTCCATGGTATTCTCATCACAATTCTCCAGGAACATTTCATCACAGTGCTCCATTCCCTTGTCATCACAATGCTCCATGACGCATGTCCTCACAATAGTTCCTGAATATTTTCAGTCCAATTCTCCAGGAACTTCTCATCACAATGCTTCATGATCCCTATCATCACAATGCTCCATGACCACTCTCATCACAACGCTCCATGACCCCTGATAACACAGTGATCCGGGACTCTTGTCATCACAGTGCTAAATTCCCTAGTCATCACAATGCTCCATGAACATTTTCAGCCCAATGCTCCATGACACTTGTCATCACAATGATCCATGCCCTTGCCATCCCAATGCTCCATGACCCCTGTAATCACAATGATCCGTGATGCTTCTCATCACAGTTCTCTATGACCCTTATCATCACAATGCTCCATGCCTGTGTCAGCAATATGCTACATGACCTTGTCATCACAATGCTCCATTTGCTTGTCATCACAATACTCCCTTACCATTGTCATCACAATCCTCCATGAACCTTGGGATCACATTGCTTCATGCCCTTGTCATCCAAATGCTCCATGCTCCTTGAAAACAAAATGATCCATGACTTTTATCATCACAATGCTCCAAACCCTTGTGATCAAAATGTTCCATAACACTTGTCATCACAACGCTCCATGATGCCTGTCATCACAATACTCCATGTCCTTTTCGTCAAAATGCTCCATGATAATTTTCATCACAATTCTCCCAACCCTTGTGATCACAATGTTCCATAACACTTGTCATCACAACGCTCCATGATGCCTGTCATCACAATACTCCATGCCCTTTTCGTCAAAATGCTCCATGATCTTTTTCATCACAATTCTCAAAACACTTGTCATCACAATGTTCCCTGACACTTGTTGTCAGAATGCTCCTTGAAACCTGTCATGAAATGGCTTCATGCCTTTTTCATCACAATGCTCCCTGTCCTTTTCATCACAATGCTCCATGCCATTGTCGTCACAATACTCCACAAGCTTGTCATCAGAATGCTCCATGACACTTGTCATCACAATGCTCCATGGCCACTGTCATCACAATGCTCCATACCCCTTGTCATTACTGTGCTCCATGACGCTCGTCATCACAATTATCCATGGTCTTCTCATCACAATGCTCTACGCCCTTGTCATCAAAATGCTCCATGACCCTTGTCATCACAATGCTCCATGGCCACTCTCATCACAATGCTCCATTCCCCTTGTCATTACAGTGCTCCATGACGCTCGTCATCACAATGCTCCACGGTGTTGCCATCTCAATGCTCCATTCCATGGTCATCACAATGCTCCATGCCCTGGTCATCACAATGCTCCATGTCCTCTGTCATCACAGTTCCTTTCGTTCTCGGCATCACTATGCTCCATGCCAGTTTTCAACACCGTGTTACATGATTTGTCATCACAATTCTCTATGCACTTTTCATCGCAATGCTCCATCACCCCTGTCATAGGAAGCTCCATGTGCTTCTCATCACAATGCTTCATGAACTTGTCATCAAAATTCTCAATGGCCCTTGTCATCACAATGCTCCATGCCCTTGTCATCACAATGCTCCATGTCCCTTGTCATCACAATGCTCCAAGCCCTTGTCATCACAATGCTCCATTACATTTGTCATCACAATCCTCCATGACACTTGGCATCACAATGTTCCATTCCATTGTCATCGCAATGGACCATGACATATGTCATCACAATGCTCCCTGAGACCTGTCTTCAAAATACTCCATGACCTTCTCATCACAATGCTCCATGCCTTGTCATCACATTGCACCATGCCCACTGTCATCACAATAATCCATGAAACATGTCAGGCCAATGCTCCATGCCCCTGTCATCACAATGATCATTGCCTTTTCATCACAATGCTCTATGAACCCTGTCATCACAATGCTCCATGACTCCAGTCATCACAATGCTTCATGACCTTTGTCATCACAATGGTCCATGCCCTCGTCATCACAAGGCTCTGTGACCTTTGTCACCAAAATGCTCCATGAAATTTTCATCACAATGCTCGTTGACCCTTCTCATCACAATGCTCCATGCCTTTGTCAGCACAGGGCTCCATGACCCATGTCATCACAATGTGCCATGTGCTTGTCATCACAATGCTCCACAACCTTGTCATCACAATGCTCCATAAAACTTGTCATCACAATGCTCCATGCACTTCTTATCAAAATGCTCTCTCACGAATGATATCAAAATGTTCCCTCACTAGTCATCACAATACACCCACTCCCCTGTCATCACAATGGTCCCCAACACCGTCATGAAAATGTTCCATGACTCCTGACATCACAATGTTCCATAACCCCTGTCATCAAAATGTTCCATGACACTTTTCATCAAATTGCTCCATAACCCTGTCATCACAATGCTCCCTGCCCTTCACAAGAGAATTCACCACACCCTTGTCATCAAAATGCTCCATGACCTTTGTCATCACAAAACTCCATGACCCTTGGTATCACAATGCTCCATGCCATTGTCATCACAATGCTCCAAAAACCTCTCATCACATCGTTCCAAGCCCTTGTCATCACAGTATACATGATGCTTTTCATCACAATGCTCGATGCCATTCTTCTCACAATGCTCCATGCGCTTGTCATTACAATCCTCCATGAACCATGTATCACAGTGTTCCGTGCCCTTGTTATCACAATGCTCCTTGCCCCCTCTCATCACAATAATCCTTGAAACATCTCTGACCAATGTTCCATGCCCTTTTCATCACAATGATCCAAGACTCCTCTAATCATAATGCTCCATGCCCCTTTTCATCTCAATGCTCCATGAACGCTGTCATCACAGTGCACCAATGCACATCATCATAATGCTTCATGCTATTGTCATCACAATGAAATCAAAATCCTCTATGACCTCTGTCATCACAATACTCCAAATCCTTGTGATCACAATATTCTATAACATTTATCATCACAGCTCCCCATAACGCAAGTCATCACAATTATCCATGGTCTTCTAATCACAATGCTCCATGACATTTGTCATCACAATGCTCAATACCCTTGTCATCACAATGGTCCCTGACACTTGTCATCAGTATGCTCCTTGAACCCTGTCATGACAAGTCTCCATGCCTTTTTCATCACAATGTTACATGCCCTTTCCCTCACAGTGCTCCAAGACCACTGTAATCACAATGCTCCATGCCCTTGTCATCACAAAGCTCCATGATGCATGTCATCAGAACGCTCCATGACATTGTCATCCCAATGTTCAATGCCCTTGTCATCACAATGCTCCAAGACCCCTGTAATCACAATGCTCCATGACCCTTTTCATCAGAATGCTCCATGAGACTTGTCATCACATGGCTCCATGGTCTTCTCATCACACTGCTTCAGTACCTTGTCATCACAATGCTCCTTGAACCCTGTCATCACAATACTCCATGAACATTTTCAGCCCAATGCTCCATGACGTTCTCATCACAATGCTCCATGACCTCTGTCATAACAATGCTCCATGACCACTGTCATGACAATGCTCCATGAACCCTGACAACACAATGATCCGGGACGCTTGTCATCAATATGCTCCATGCCCTTGTCATCCCAATGCTCCATGAACCCTTTAATCACAGTGCTCCATGACGCTTGTCATCATAGTGCTCCATGAACCTTGTCATCACAATGCCTTTGTCAGCAAAATGATACATAATCTTGTCATCACAATGCTCCATGTGCTTGTCATCACAATCCTCCATGACCCTTGGGATCATATTGCTTTATGCCCTTGTCATCTCTATCTTGCCTTTCTAGTTTTTACAGATTTTCGGATGCCCACTTTGACCGGTGGGAAGCGACAATTCTTTGTAGTGTGGATGTGCATTGTGTGCTTGCTTGATTGGCCAAAAAGGGCCTATGCCTTTTCTCCTGAATATATTCAGGAGAAAAGTCATACGCTGTTTTTGGCCAAGTGCATCATTCTCGAAGTTGTGATGCATTTCCTGTGCTTTAAATGTGATTCCAATTTACCTCTTGAAATATGTTTTGTGCAATTCTGCCTCATTTTCAAGTCCGCTTTGTTGCCTTCCCTCAACAGATTTTTGGAAGAGAGTAGTCCTTTATAACTCTGCAGGTTTTTGATTTGCTTTGCCCCTGAGCTCCAATTTTCAAATCCCATTATTGGGAGCTGACCGCAAATCCACAATTTTGCTTCAGGAACTATACTGGTTCCAGGGGTGGCTATACTGGTTCCCTGTGGGTGGCTGACGCTTTGGTTAATTCTTCTTCCTAATGGGAATTTAGAGTGACATGTGTCCGTCCAAATGCCTACATCTACTCTCTGATTGGTTCTCCCTCTTCCCTTTCATCCTCTGCACAATTAGCAAACTGTGCGAACCAGGAGGTTATAGGGGATGACTCTCCTAAGTTGGGAGATTGATAGTAAAGTAGTTGGAATGCCAAACTGTAGCACAAGGAGAGGAAAAAGTAGGAGACTTTCAGAAACCTTTCGCCATCACAGGGTGTCCATTCTCTAGGTTTCCCATACATGTTATAACTGTAGTGATATTCCCTTCTACCTGGAAATTTGGGACCCATGGAATGGTGGCATGCATTACTACTTTAGAGGGTCTGCATTTTCTCTCCCAATCTCACCAGTCCTCTCAGTCCCAAGTGTCCAGCCTTATGTCTCATCCAGGTGTCTTTGCAGATAGGGTCATTCTAGGTTTCATCAGAACCCCTGAAGGAATTGTGTAAGAATTTCGCTGTTTTTTTGTTTTGTTTTTGAAATTCATTTTTATAATGGGGTTGAGCTGATTTTCACTGACGTGTTTATGACGGTCTAGACACACTTGATTCCCTTACAGAGGCATATCAATACATAGGTTTTAAGATTCTTACTAATCAAATATATTCCTCTGTGGGGAATAGGGGTTTTGAGTCCCGTTCACTGAGGAAGGTGTAGGTCTTGTCTATTCTGTATTTGGTTTATGGAATGGTACCTGTGCTAATATCAAACTCTGGTTTTATGCATCACCCCACCTCTCCTTTCCCCTTAAGGAGGCATAAGAGTGTTTTCTAAATGTGAGACGCTGCTCTCTTTCCTAATTCAGTTCATGTGTTGTGATGTTGACATTCCCTCTGTAAGTGATATCTTATGATAAGATTCTTTTTCTGTGTGACTAATTTCCCTTAGAATCATCATACCTAAATCCTCTCATTATGCTCCTACTGGCCTTATGACACTGATTTCACGTCTGAGTGATATTCCGTTGTACAAAATTACCACAAGTTCTTTATGCATTTCTCTTTTTCCTGGGATATTTTAGGTGTACCGAAGTTGAGGTTCTTGTATGCAGAGCAGCCCTAAACTTTGGGGTGCCTGTGTCTTGTTGATATTTAGTCTTCCCAAGTTATATGTCCATGAGTTGAAGTCCCCTTTGCTCGGGGGCTTTGTATTTTAGATGTTTTAGGAAACAGCATACACTTCTTCAGAGTAGCTCTTGGGTATTTATAACCCACCCATCAGCGTGACTAGTCTCCCTGTTTTCCATGGCCTCTCCTGCATTTTTGATTTGTACACATTTTTTGGATGGACTTTCTGAGCAGTGGAAATTGAGACTTCTTTATTGTGCGGATTTGCATTTCCCTCTTGCTTGGTTGGCCAAAAACTCTGTATGTGTTTTTTTCCTGAAGATATTCACGAAACAAACGCATACACCCTTTTGCCCAACTGCATCATTTTAGAAATTCTGCTGCTTTTCATATGCTTTAAATGTGAGTACAATCTACCTTTTGAAAAATGTTTCCTGCAATTCTTCCTCTCATTCAGAACCTCTTCGTTGCCTTACCTGAATATATTTTTGGACGTTGGTTATCATTTATATCTTTGCAGGTCTTTGAATTGTCTGCTCCTGAGCTCCATTTTGCAACTCGCTTTTTTTGTGAGCTGACCGCCAAACCATTGGATTGATTCCGGCCCTATTCTGGTTCTGGGGAGGCAGGCTGAGCCTTTGGTTAATTCTTCTTCCTAATGGGAAATTAGAGGGACATGTGCCTGTCAAAACTACTACAGCTAAACTCTCATTGGTTCCTCCTCTTCCCATTTATCCTCTTCAAAAATTGCAAACTGTGTGAAACAGGAGGTTAAAGGTGCTGATTCTCCAAGTCGGGAGATTGTTAGTAATGTGGCTGGAATGGCGAACCCCAGCACCAGGAGATCAAAAATGAGGTGCATTTTAGACACCTCTCCTGAGCACACAGTGTACATTCATCTCGGTTTCCCAGGCATGTTTTCACTGTCAGAAGATTCCCTTGAAAGTGCAGATTTGGGACCCATGGAATGGGTACCAGGCAGTATTACTTTAAAAGGTCTGCATTTCCTCACCCAGCCTCTCTAACATCTCTTAGCGTGCATGGCTTCCAGCCTTATATATCATCCTGCTGTGGGTCTACATGTGTTCAATCCATGTTACATCGTAACCCTTCAACAAAAGTTGTAAGAATTTTTGTCTGTCTCACTGTTTTTATAAATATATTTAAATTTATTTTTATATTGGTTACAGCTGATTTTCAAAGCTCTGTTTTTTGCTGCTGTACGTCCACTTGATTCATGTACTGTGAGACAACAATAAATTCTTTCTCAGATGCTTACGCGTCATATGTATTATTTTACAGTGACTTGAGTGGACTGAGTGCAGTTCTATGAGGTACCGTGTAGGCCTTGCCAGTTATTCAATTCGGTACTTGGAATGGTATCTTTGCTAATTTCAACCTCCTGGATAATACCTCACCATTCCCCACCTTTCCCATTTAGCAGCCTTATGTCTATTTTCTACATATTTGACTATGTTTCTGTTTTGTAGTTTATTTCATGTGTAGCCATTTTTGATTCCACCTTTAAGTGACATCTTATGATATGTGTCTTTTTCTTTCTGACATGTGTCACTTAGAATGATCGTATGTAACTCCTCCAGAGTTGTTCCAACTGGCCTTATTTCATTGATTTCTGGATGAGTAATATTCCACTCTACATAAGTACCCCATCTCTTTTATCCATTTTATCCTTCCAGGGACATTTAGGTTATATCCAAGTGGAGGCCCTTTTTAACAGAGGGGTGGTAAACGTTGGAGTGCCTGTTTTCTGTCATTTTTTGTTTTTCCCAAGGTATACGCCCATGAGTGCAAGTGCCCTATGCTCTGTAGCTCAGTTTTCAGATGTTTTAGCAAACACAATACACTTCTCCAGAGTGGCCGTTGGCACATTACATTTCCACTATCAGCCTCACAGGGCTCCCTTTTCTCCTCACCCTGTCCTGCATTTCTCGTGTTTACACTTTATGTGGATGACCCTTCTGACTGATGTGAAGTGATACATTTTGTAGTATTGATTTCCAGTGCCCACCTGTTTGGTTGGATAAAAAGTGTGAATGGCCTTTACTTGAATATATTCAGAAAAAATTGCATACGCCCTTTTGGGCCAACTGCATCATTGGCAATATTCAGCCCCTTTTCTTGTGCTTTAATGGGGAGTCCTTTCTACCTCGTCAAATCTGTTTCCTGCCACACCCCCTTGCTTACAAGTCCTTTTCTGTGACTTACCTCAAGACATTTTTCAACAATAGATATTTTCAACTCTGCAGTTTCATGAATTTTAGTGCCCCTGCGTTCCATTTTTCAACTTGTGTTTTTGGAAACTGGACACAAAACAGCAGGATTTCCTCTAGCCCTCTTCTCTTTCTGTGGGCAATTCTAGCCTTTGATGAATTTGTCTTCCGGATTGGAAATTAGAGTGGCATGTGCCTGTCCGAAGACCTAAGACTTGTCTCTAAATTTTTCTCATCCTTCCGCTTCATCCTCTGGACAAATTCCAAACTGTGTGCAACAGGATGTTGACGGTGCTGATATCCCCAAGTGAGGAGATTGTTAGGAAAGATGCTGGAGGGGTGAACCCGAGCACCAGGCGATGAGGAGATGAGGTGCCTTTTCCAAACTCTTTCCGATCAAACGGTGTACCATCCTCTAGGTGTGACAGGCATGTTTTAGCTGTAGGAAGGGTCCCGTGCATGGAAGGAGAACACCAGGGATTTTTCCAAATCAGTGCCTCCCCGAACACCAAACTGGGGAATTTTTAAGCTACGGCTACACGTATGTCCATTAAGGGCCTTGGGAAGTAGGCAGAGGCCAAACTTTAGATGATTGAAATCTTCAGGGTCAGAAGCGTTCACCATCGGCCTTGCTTAGGTTACATTTTATCTGTCATTGATAGATGATGTCAATAAAAATATCGATTCTTTTTCAGATTATTTCCCCTTATAGGTTATTGCAAAATATTCAGTGTAGTTCCCTGTGCTATACAGTAGTTCCTTGTTGATGATCTATTTTATACATAGCAGTGTGTATGTGTTAATCCCAAACTGTTAATTTATCCCTTCTCCTACCTTCCCCCTTTGGTAATAATAAATTATAAGATTTTATACTTCTCAGAAATGGGGGAGCTGAAAGAGTGGTATCCTTTTCAATGGAAAAGCATTCAAAACAAGACTGAAGCTTCAGCCAAGAGTATTCGATGTACAACCATGGAAATAAATCACTTCATTTCTCTAATGTTGACCTGACAAATAAGACAGACGTCTTCACTGAACTTGCTTATAGTAAAGTGATGGAAATATCAAATGTAAGTCTTAGAAAAATCTTATTTTACCCGAGCATTATACACTGCTCTATGTTAACTACAGTTTGGCTCACACATCTGTTCAATGAAGTTACAAAGTTCTCAATTTCTGTTACTGATCATCCAGAGGGGACCCCAACAGGAGTCCCCTTGCCCAGTGTCATTGGAGCCAACAGATCAAGACTGAGTTTGGTTCAGAAGCACAGGAAACATTATTTTGAAAATCGGATGGAGAGGTGAGAGTGTGCACTCCCCCACGGGCTGTGGGCTGGGATGCTGAGTAGGGATCCCGGGAGCATCAGTGGGAGTTAGGGGATGGAGCTCTCGAGGGCTGGGTTGGCTGTAGCTCTGGCTCTATGCCGTGCAGTCTGCATGGGACTCCACTAGCTGAGGTGTCGACCCAGCCATTCTGCACTAGGAAGTCGGGTCTGAAGTGCCGGGTGTGGGACCTCTGCATGCGCAACCCTAGGAGCATGTGAAATTAGACAAAGCACAAAGGAAAAACAGGTTAGACTTTATTTTATTGCCCAGATTATCTTTTTATCTCCCAGGAATTTTTAATGGATGTTGCCAGAGACGAACACCTCCTCTGCTTTTTGTTCCGTTCCTCATTCTTCGGGTGTTGAGGGTGCAGACCCCTCTTTTGTAACTGCTTCATGCTGTGGTGGCAGCCCTGATACCTGGGGGGAGGGGCAAAACGTCTCCCCACCAGCCTCCAGGTGAGGTTGATTGTCCCAAAGCCTCCTGCCTCACTTCTCGTCCGCCTGAGCACCAGCATTGGAATTGTTATAGATTCTAATGACCTTTAAGGGTCCAGGAAAGAGATGCGCTAAAATGCTGTGGTGGCAGGTTTCACCCCACCCCACATTTGTTTGGCGACCTTAGGCTGACGTTTTTTGCCAGCCTAGATGCTCTGACCAGTAGTCTGTGCTTTCTTTAATTAGGTCCCTGAATTAATGTACAAACAGCACCATGTGTCAGAGCCCTGCCTGTGCAACACCCAGACAGTCCAGGGTCAGTGGTGATCCAGGACCATGACGTCCACTGAGTCAACGGCCTTTAGAAGTAACCAGCAGTCCAGCCGGTCCTATTGGCCACCATCACCGCAGTGTCTGTAGGGTTTTCTATAGTGAAAGCGTGATATACGTTTCCCCCGCCAAGCTTATTAGCTCCCCTCTGGGTGCAGTACGTCCTGCAAGCAGTAGTCTGCTCTTTCGGGGCACAGTCTTGTTGTTTTCTGAGAGAAACTCCAGGTCAAGTGATGGTCACACGAGTCATCTTGGGGGCCTGTTGCCCCCATTTGTCTCTTTGGAGGTTGGAGTTGGAGGGACTCCTCACTCGAGGTCAGTGTGTCCACAGAGCGACCCCTGCAACTTCAGGACATGATGGGTGGATAGGATCACCACGTGGGGTCCTATTCCCTTAGGAGGGAGCTGGCCTTGTGGGCTGCTGATTTACAGCTTTTTAGATACCCCAGTATCCTGGCCTGATGAGTCGGTGGGCAAAGCCCTTGGTGACCATAGTTTTTTATACCTGAAGGGCATTCTTGTGTTGCTCCATTTCAAGTGGTCCCAGTTTTTGCACTAAGGCTCCAAGGGCGATTAACCTTTGACCGGGTATGTAAAGGTCAAAGGGTTTAGCTAAATTAGCGAGTTCCTGGGCAAGGATCTGAATTGACTGCTCTTTCCATTCTTGAAAGGCTGCTTCTGGATTCTATTCAAAAGGATCATCATCTTTTCGTGTCAGTGTTTCATGTAGAGGCCCAGCTATTAGACTGTAGTTAGGGATCCAGATGCAGAAAACCTTGGCCTCCCCAGGAATCCTTAAGCTGTCTTCTAGTTTTAGAAGAGGTAAGGCTGCAAATGGCTTCTTCCCTATCCTGAGATGCGTTTCTCCAAATATCTGTGAGAATGAAGCCCAGGCATGTCACCTGAGCCTGTGATATTTGAGCCTTTTTCTTGGACACCTTCTATCCTTTCTTGGCTAGGTAGTTCCGAGTCGTCTTTAGTAGGCCTGGCAATCAGAATGTCATCTGCATATTGAAGGAGGGTTCCCTTTTACAGAGGTAGAACGTTTAGGTTTTTAGAGGACATTTCCCCAATGATGGTGTGGGGATTTTTGAACCATTGGGGCAGGACGGCCCAGCATTATTGCTCGTGTTGCATGTTGTGTCCTGCCACACACAAGCAAAAAATTCTTGTGACTCTGAGATGAATGGAATACAGAAGAAGGCATCATTGAAGTGTAATACAGAATGCCATGGCCTGGTGGATGGTAGAATGAGCAGCAGGGTGTAGGAAATAGGAGCTACTGGATGTATATCCTCGGTGGCTTCACTGACTGTCCTGATGTCCTTTACCAGGTCTCCAGCAGCCCATGGGGTTCTCGTGGTTAGGCCAATCCCAGGATATGGAGCTCACCTGGGCTGCATCCCGCACCCCACAGCCCACGGGGCTCTCGTGTTCAAGTCTCTCCCAGGGTAGGGTGGTCACCTGTGTAGCTACCCAGCAGCCCATGGGGCTCTCATAGTCAGGCCCTTCCCAGGATACGGAGCTCCCCTGGGCATGTACCCCATCAGGGCTGGACACACAGGAACTGTGCACATAACCCACCTTGCAGAGAACCCCCAGCTCACCTGTCGCTCACAGCTGACACAGAACACCTCAGAGCAGGACTTGAACTAACAAACAGCAGCTCTGACAGGTCTGTGACCCTGGCTATCACTCTGTGCAGCCTCTCTCTGCCTGGTCTTCCAGACACTTCCACTGCAGCCAGGGCACCAGGCCTCTGTCTCCACCCACCATCACTCCTCTCCCTGACTCCTGGGTTCCTCTCATTAGGATAGGGTCTTCTTGAAGTTGTTTTCCACTCATGGACCAGATAAAATGATAAGAAAACAAGCGGCAGCTGCAGCCCCTTGTCTATCCTGACTCTCAAGGACCACACCTGTTCCTTGGGACTGACCCGTTTAGCAAGGTTCATTTTCTGCAACTGTGAGCCCCTGAGGGGTGAGGATTGGCTGATTTGGGCAGCCTGACACTGCCTGCCAGCCCCCCCCACAGGTGTGCCTGGGTTGAGGTCAATATAAACACCTCTCCAGTCAGCAAGAGCCCCTGTAACTGTGACTGACGCCATATTCTCTGCCCCGTCAGCAGTTTCGGGGCTGCGTTGGTGGGAGGGAGTGAGGGGCCGTGGCTTTGTGGGTGGCCCAGTGTGAGTGGGGCTCTGCTAGACTTTCTGCAGGAGTTGCCAGGCTGCCACCTGCTAATGAAGAGGATGTGTCACCCATACCTGCCACTGGAATTTCTCCCCAGGCAGAGGTGAGGAAGTAAAAAAGCAGTGGGGGCTGTGGCAGGAGGGGTATCTCAGGCAGGGAAATGAAAAGCTTCCAGAAGAGCATCTGGGGCCAGGACCATCCTGACTGGCCTGCAGGCACCAAGTCGGCCTGCGTGCTCTCGCTAGTGTGGCTCCAGAGCCCTTCCTCTAGGCTTGCAAGTGCTTGTACATATTCAGGTGTTTTACCTGGAAAGGGTGGGAACAGTTCAGCTGCAGCAGGACTGGGGCTCAGCTCACATTTACTCACAGACACATCGACACAGTCCCCCAGCTTTGCAATGAGGATGCTCCTTGTGGGGGAGAGCGCTGCTGACGGCATGGGAGACGATTTCCCCCCTCTGACCAACTTAAGAATTTTTTTACCACTGGAGCAAGTGCCCTGATACGATTTTCCTCTGTATAACTGGTGAGTTCTGTTTTTTTTTCTTTCTTTTTTTCTTTTTGGTTCAATTTACATTTTATTTATTCCTCTTTTTTTTTTAATTTGGAGATATAAACATGGAAATAATGCATTAATAAAAAGACGTCTATATGAAGGGAAAAACATTTTTTCTGTTTTATTTTATTAAATGTTATTTATTTATTTTTAATTTTTTTTTAATTTATTTCTTTTATACAGCAGGTTCTTATTGGATATGTATTTTATACATATAAGTGTGCACATGTGAATCCCAGTCTCCCAATCCATCCCACCACCACCCTCACATGGCGTTCCCTCCTTGGTGTCCATATGTTTGTTCTCTACATCTGTCTCTATCACTGCCCTGCTAACTGGTTCATCTGTACCATTTTTCTAGGTTCCACATATATGCATTAATATCCAATATTTGTTTTTCTCTTTCTGACTTACTTCACTCTGTATGACAGTCTCTAGATCCATCAAGGTCTCTACAAATGACCCAATTTCATTCCTATGTATGGCTGAGTAATATGCCGTTGTATATATGTACCACGTCTTTATCCATTCGTCTGTCTGTGGGCACTTAGGTTGCTTTCATTACCTGTCTATTGTAAATAGTGCTGCAGTGAACATTGTGGTGAATGTGTCTTTTTGATTTATGGTTTTCTCTGGGTATATGCCCAGTAGTGGGATTGCTGGATTATATGGTAATTCTATGTTTAGTTTTTTAAGGAACCTCCATACTGTTCTCCATAGAGACTGTATCGATTTACATTCCCAACAATAGTGGAAGAAGGTTCCTTTTCTCCACACCCTCTCCAGCATTTGTTGTTTGTAGATTTTCTGATGATGCCCATTCTAACAGGTGTGACGTGATACCTCATTGTAGTTTCGATTTCCATTTCTCTAATAATTAGTGATGTTCAGCAGATTTTCATGTGCATACTGGCCATCTCTATGTCTTCTTGGAAGAAATGTCTATTTAGATCTTCCATTTTTGTATTGGGTTGTTTGTTTTATTAACATTGAGCTGCATGAGCTGTTTATATATATTGGAGATTAATCATTTGTCCATTGATTCGTTTGCAAATATTTTCTGCCATTCTGAGGGTTGTCTTTTCATCTTGTTTGTAGTTTCCTTTGCTTTGCAAAAGCTTTTACGTTTCATTAGGTCCCATCTGTTTAGTTTTCTTTTTTATTTCATTACTATAGGAGGTGGATCAAGAAAGATCTTGCTGTGATTTACGTCAGAGTATCTTTCGTAAGTTTTCCTCTCAGAGTTTTATACTGTCTGGTCTTACATTAAGGTCTCTAATCCATTTTGAATATATTTTTATGTATGGTGTTGGGGAGTGTTCTAATTTCATTCTTTTACATGTAGCTCTCCATATTTCCCAGCACCAATGATTGAAGAGACTGTCTTATCTCCATTGTATAGTCTTGCCTTCTTTGTCATAGATCAGTTGACCATAAGTGTGTAGGTTTATCCTTGGGCTTTACTTTTTTTCCTTTTACACGTTTATTGAAGTATAATTGCTTTACAATAGAGTGTTCGTTTCTGCTGTATAACAAAGTGAATCAGCTATACATATACAAATATCACCAGATCCCCTCCCTCTTGCATCTCCCTCCCACACTCCATATCCCACCCCTTTAGGTGGTCACAAAGCACCGAGCTGATCTCCCTGTTCTATGTGACTGATTCTCAGTAGCTATCGGTGTTACATTTGGTAATGTATTTATATCCATGCCACTCTCTCACTTCGTCCCAGCTTACCCATCCCCCTTCCGGTGTCCTCAAGTCCTTTCTCTATGTCTGTGTCCTTAATCCTGTCCTGCCACTAGGTTCTTCAAAATCTTTTTTTTTCTTCATTAGATTCCATATATCTCTGTTAACATACAGTATTTGTTTTTCCCTTTCTGACTTTCTTCACTGTGTAGGACAGATTCTAAGTCCATCCACCTCAGTACAAATAACTCAGTTTTGCTTCTTTTTATGGTTGAGTAATATTTGATTGTATATATGTGCCAGATCTTCTTTATCCATTCATCTGTCGATGGACACTTAGGTTGCTTCCATGTCCTGGCTAATGCAAATAGAGCTGCAATGAACATTTTTGTACATAACTCTCTTTGAATTATGGTTTTCGCAAGGCAAATGCCCAGTAGTTGGATTGTTGTGTCGTATGGTACTTCTATTGTTAGTTATTTAAAGGAACCTCCGTACTGTTCTCCTTAGTGCTCATATCAATTTACATTCCCACCCACAGTGCAAGTGTGTTCCCTTTTCTCCAATAAAGGCCTCTCCAGCATTTTTTGTTTTGTAGATTTTTTTGATGATTGCCACTCTGACTGCTGTGAGGTGATACCTCACGGTAGTTTTGATTTGCATTTCTCTAATGATTAGTGATGTTCAGCATCCTTTCATGTGTTTCTTGGTAATCTGTATATCGTCTTTGGAGAAATGTCTATTTAGGTCTTCTGCCCATTTTTGGATTGGGTTGTTTGTTTTTGTGATATTGAGCTACATGAGGTGCTTGTAAAGTTAGGAGATTAATCCTTTGTAAATTGCTTCATTTGAAAATATTTTCTCCCATTCTGAGGGTTGTTTTTGCATCTTGTTTATGTTTTCCTGTACTGTGTAAAAGCTTTTAAGTTTCATTAGGTCCCATTTGTTGATTTCTGTTTTTATTTCCATTTCTCTAGGAGGTGGGTCCAAAAGGATCTTGCTGTGATTTATGTCATAGAGTGTTCTGCCTATGGTTTCCTCTAAGTGTTTTATAGTGTCTGGTCTTATATTTAGATCTCTAATCAATTTAGAGTTTATTTTTGTGTATGGTGTTATGGAGTGTTCTAATTTCATTCTTTTATGTGTAGGGGTCCAGTTTTCCCAGCACCAATTACTGAAGAGACTGTCTTTTCTCCATTGTATATCCTTAGCTCCTTTGTCATAGATGAGATAGCCATAGGTATGTAGGTTTATCTCTGGGCATTCTGTCCTGTTCCATTGATCTGTGTTTATGCCAATCTACATACACTTGATTCCATTATGGAGACATATAAATACATAGGTTTCAAGGTTATTACCAGTCAGATATATTCCTCTTCAGTGAATAGGGTGTTTTGAGTCCAGTTCATTGAGAAAGGAGTAGGTCTTGTCTATTAACTAGTTGGTATATGGAATAGGATCTGTGCTAATTTCAAACTCTGCTTTTACACATCACCCCACGTCACCTTTCCCCTTAAGGAGGCATAAGTGTGTTTTCTAAATGTGTAACTCTGTTCTCTTTTGAAATTCAGTTCATGTGTAGCCATGTTTACATTTCCTCTATAAGTGATATATTACAATAAGTTTCTTTCTCTTTGTGGCTCATTTCACTTAGCATCATCGTACCTAAAGCCACTCATTAAGCTGCTATTGGCCTTATGACATTGATTTTATGTTTGAGTGACTTTCCTTTGTATATAAGTACCACAACATCTATATCCATTTTTTTTTCCTTTCCTGGGATATATAAAGTGTACCAAAGTTGAGGTTCTTGTAAACAGAGCATCCCTAAATTTTGGGCTGGCTGTGTGTTGTGGATTTTTAGTTTTCCCAAAATACACGCCAATGAGTGGAAGTGTGCTATACTCTGTAGCTCTGTTTTAGAAAACAACATACAGTTCTCCAGAGAGGCTGTTGGCAATTTACATCCTGTCCATCGGCATAACCAGGCTCCCTTTTCTCCATGGCCTGTCCTGCATTTGTGGATTTTACACTATTTGTGGATGGCCCTTTTGACTGGAGGTAAGGGACACTTCTCTGTAGTGTGGATTTGCAATGCCTGATGGCTTGCTTAGCCAAAAAGGGCATATGCATTTTTTCCCGAATATATTCAAGAAAATACACATAATCCCTTTTCAGCCAAGGGCAACATTGTCGAAATTCTGTCGCTTTTCATGTGCTTTAAAGATGACTCCAATCTACCTCTTGAAATCTGTTTCCTTAAATTCTGCCTTGCATTCAAATCCTCTTCACTGCCTTTCCTCAATATATTTCTCGATGATAGTTGTCCTTTATAATTCTGCAAGTTTGTGAATTGCTGTGCCCCTGATTTCCATTTTTCAACTCGCCTCTTTGTGAGCTGGATGCAATACCGCAGGATGGCTTTAGGCCCTATTCCTGTTCCGGGGCTTCAGGCTGAGCCTTTGGTTAATTCTTCTTCCTGATGGGAAACTAGAGTGACATGTACCCATCCAAACACCTACAGCTAATCTCTCATTTATTTCCCCTCTTCCTGTTCATCCTCTGCACAGTTTGCAAACTGTGCATAACGGGAGGGTAAAGGCACTGACACTCCAAGTGGGGAGATTTTGAGTAATGCAGATGGAATGGCGAAGCCGAGCATGACAAAAGGAAAAATGAGGTACCTTTTAGAAAACTTTCCCAATTACACAGTGTACCATCCACTGGGTTTCCCATGCATGTTTTAACTGGAGGAAGATTCCCTTAAACATGGAGAGTTGGGACCACTAGAATGGGTAGCACACAGTATTGCTCTAAGTGGTGTTCTTTTGTTCACACAACCTCAGCAATCTTGTCAGCGCCAAGAGTCCATGCTTATGTCTTATCCAGCTGTGGGTGTAAAGGTGGTCAATCTAGCTTGCATCACAGGCCCTGAACGTAATTTTTAAGACTTTCTCTCTGTTTTTGCATTTTGCTTTTGAAATTTATTTTTATAAGTGGGTTTAACTGAATTTCGGTGCTGTGTTCATGCCGTATTACACACACATGATTCCTTTATGGAGACATGAGAATACATATGTTTTAAAATACTTAGAGTCAGACATATTCCTCTGCAATGAATAGGGGGTGTTGAGTCCAGTTCATTGTGCCGGGAGTAGGTGTTGTCTATTACATGCATGGTTTATATAACGGTATCTGTGCTAATTTAAAACTGTGGTTTTATGCATCACCCCACCTCGGCTTTCCCATTAAGCAGGCAGAAGATGTTTTCTAAATGTGTGACTCTGTTGTGTTTGTAATTCAGTTCATGTGTAGTCATGTGTACATTCCCGCTATGAGTGATAACTTATGATAAGATTAGTTACTCTGTAATCTTTCCTAACTCAGTTCATGTGTAGCCATGTTTACAGGAACTTCATAAGTGATATCTTATGATAAGTTTCTTTTTCTGTGTGACTTATTTCACTTAGAATCATCGTACCTGAATCCACTCATTTTGCTGCTACTGGTATTATAACATTGATTTCATGGCTGAGCGATATTCCATCATACGTAAGTACCACAATATCTTGAACCATTTTTGTCTTTCCTGGGATACTTAAGGTGTACCCAAGTTGAGGTTCTTGTAAGCAGTGCAGCGCTAAATTTTAGGGTGGCTCTGTCTTATTGATTTTCAGTTTTCCCAAGGTATATTCCCTAGACTGGAACTGCCCTTGGCTGTGTAGCTCTGTTGTTTACTTGTTTTAGGGAACACAATGCACTCCTCCAGAGGGGCAGTTGACAATTTACATCCTGCCCATCAGCATAACAAGGCTCCGTGTTCTCCAGGGCCTGTCTTGAATTTCTGGTTTTTACCCTTTTTGTGGATGTCCCTTTGGACCGGTGGGAAGTGATACTTCTTTGTAGTGCAGACTTACATTGTCCGCTTGCTTGCTTGGCCAAAAATGGCGTATACATTTTCTCCTGAATATACTCAGGAGAAAACGCATACACCCTTTTTGGCCAAGTGCATCATTGTCGAAGTTGTGCCCCTCTTCCTGTGCTTGAAAAGTGATTCCAACGTACCTCTTGAAATCTGTTTCCTGCTATTCTGCCTCGTTTTAAAGTTCGCCTCTCTGCCTTCCCTCAAAAGATTTTTGGACGATAGTTGTCCTCTATTACTCTGCCAGTTTGTAAATTGCTGTGCCCCTGAGCTCCATTTTTCAACTCGTTTTTGTGAGCTGACAGCAAATCCAAAATTATGGTTCAAATCCTATAGTGATTCCCAGCGGGTGGCTGAGACATTGGTTAATTCTACTTCCTGCTGGGCAATTAAAGTGACATGTACCTGTCCAAATGGCTAACAGCTACTCTCTCATTGGTTCTCCCTCTTCCCTTTCATCCTCTGCCAAATTGGCAACCTGTGCGAACCAGGAGGATTTACGGGCTATCGCTCCAAGTTGGGAGATTGATAGTAAAGCCGTTGGAAGGTCAAACTGGAGCACAAGGAGAGGGACTATAAGTTGAGTTTTAGAAACCTTTCGTATTCACAGTGTGTCCATTCTCTAGGTTTCCCGTAAATGTTATGGCTGTAGTAATATTCCCTTACACAAGGAGAGTTTGGACACATGGAATGGGTGCCACAAATTATTGCTTTAAAGGGTCTGCATTTGCTCACCCAGTCTCACCAAACCTCTCAGTCTCAAGTGTCCAGCTTTATGCCACATCCAGCTCTCGTTGTAGGTAGGGTCATTCCAGGTTTCATCAGAGCCCCTGAAGGAATTGTAAAGATTTTCCCTGGTTTTTATTGTTTTGTATTTGAAATTTCTTTTTGTACTGGGTTTCAGCTGATTCTCACCGCCATGTTTATGCCAGTTTAGACACACTTGATTCCCTTACAGTGACATATCAATACATAGGTTTTAAGATTCTTACTAGTCAGATATATACCTCTGCGCAGAATATTGGGTTTTGTGTCCCTTTCACTGATGAAGGTGTAGGTCTTGTCTATTCCGTATTTTGATTTTGGAATGGTACTTGTACTAATATCAAACTCTGGTTCTATGCATCACCCCACCTCTCCTTCCTCCTTAAGCAGGCATAAGTGTGTTTTCTAAATGTGAGATGCTGTCCCCTTTCCTAACTCAGTTCATGTGTAGCCATGTTACAGAAAATTCATAAGTGCTATCTTATGATAAGTTTGTTTTTCAGTGTGACTTATTTCACTTAGAATCATCGTACCTGAATCCATTCATCTTCCTGTTACTGGCATTATGACATTGATTTCATGGCTGAGGGATAATCCATCGTACATAAGTACCACAATTTTTTGAATCATTTTTATCTATCCTGGGATATTTAGAGAGTACTCAATTTGAGATTCTTGTAAGCAGTGCAGCCCTAAATTTTGGGGTGGCTCTGTCTTATTGATTTTCAGTTTTCCCAAGGTATATTCCCTAGACTCGAAGTGCCCTTGGCTCTGTAGCTCTGTTGTTTACTTGTTTTAGGGAACACAATGCACTCCTCCAGAGAGGCAGTTGGCAATTTACGTCCCGCCCATCAGCATAAGAAGGCTCCCTGTTCTCCAGGTCCTGTTTTGCCTTTCTGGTTTTTACCCATTTGTGGATGACCCTAATGACCGGTGGGAAGTGATACTTCTTTGTAGTGCAGATTTGCATTGCCCGCTTGCTTGCTTGGCCAAAAAGGGCTTATGCGTTTTCTCCTGAATATATTCAGGAGAAAACGCATACGCCCTTTTTGGCCAAGTGCATCATTGTCAAAGTTGTGCCCCTATTCCTGTGCGTTAAAGGTGATTCCAACGTACCTCTTGAAATCTGTTTCCTGCTATTCTGCCTCGCTTATAAGTCCACCTCGTTGCCTTCCCTCAACAGATTTTTGGACGATAGTTGCCCTTTATTACTCTGCCAGTTTGTGAATTGCTGCGCCCCTGAGCTCCATTTTGTAACTCGTTTTTTGTGACATGAACGCAAGTTCAATATTTTTTTTCAGAACCTATACTGGTTTTCGGAGGGTGGCTGAGATTTTGGTTAATTCTTCTTCCTCACGGGAAATAAGAGTGACATGTGCCCGTCCAAATGCCTGACAGCTACTCTCTCATTGGTTCTCCCTCTTCCCTTTCATCCTTTGCCAAATTGGCAACCTGCGCGAACCAGGAGGTTAAAGGTTCTGTTTCTCCAAGTTGGGAGATTGATAGTAAAGCAGTTGGAAAGTCAAACCGGAGCACAAGGAGAGGGACTATTCATTGAGTTTTAGAAACCTTTCATATTAACAGTGTGTCCATTCTCTAGGTTTCCCATACATGTTATAGCTATACTAATATTCCCTTCAACCTGGAGAGTTGGGACCCATGGAACGGGTGCCATGCATTACTGCTATATAGGGTATGCTTTTGCTCACCCAAACTCACCAATCCTCTCTGTCCCATGTGTCCAGCCTTATGCCACATCCAGCTGTCATTGTAGATAGGGTCATTCCAGGTTTCATGAGAGACCCTGAAGGAATTGTAAAAAATTTCCCTGTTTTTTTGTTTTGTTTATGAATTTCCTTTTTAGATTGGGTTTGAGCTGATTCTCGCTGCCATGTTTATTCCAGTCTAGACACACTTGATTCCCTTACAGAGACATATTAGTACATAGGTTTTAAGTTTCTTACTAGTCGGATATATTCCTCTGTGGGAAATATGGGATTATGAGTCCCTTTCACTGAGGAAAGTATAGGTCTTGTCTATTCCATAGTTGGTTTTTGGAACGGTACCTGTGCTTATATCAAACTCTGGTTTTATGCATCACCCCACCTCTCCTTCCCCCTTAAGAAGGCATAAGAGTGTTTTCTAAATGTGAGACTCTGTTCCCTTTCCTAACTCAGTTCATGTGTAGCCATGTTTACAGGATCTTCATGAATGATATATTATGATAAGTTTCTTTTTCTGTGTGACATATTTCACTTAGAATCATCGTACCTGAATCCACTCATTTTGCTGCTACTGGTTTTATGACATTGATTTCATGGCTGAGGGATATTCCATCGTACGTAAGTACCACAATTTTTTGAACCATTTTTATCTTTCCTGGGATATGTAAGGTGTACCCAAGTTGAGGTTCTTGTAAGCAGTGGAGGCCTAAATTTTGGGGTGGCTCTGTCTTATTGATTTTCAGTTTTCCTAAGGTATATTCCCTAGACTCGAAGTGCACTTGGCTCTGTAGTTCTGTTGTTTATTTGTTTTAGGGAACACAATGCACTCCTCCAGAGAGGCAGTTGGCAATTTACATCCTGCCCATCAGCATAAAACGGCTCCCAGTTCTCCAGGGTCTGTCTTGCATTTCTGTTTTTTAAACATTTTGCGTATATCCCTTTTGACTTGTGGGAAGTGATACTTCTTTGTAGACCAGATTTGTATTGCCCGCTTGCTTGCTTGGCCAAAAAGGGCGTATGCGTTTTCTCCTGAATATATTAAGGACAAAACGCATACGCCCTTTTTGGCCAAGTGCATCATTGTCGAAGTTTTGTCCCTCTTCCTGTGCTTTAAAGGTGATTCCAACGTACCTCTTGATATGTGTTTCCTGCTATTCTGCCTCCCTTTCAAGTTCGCCTCACTGCCTTCCCTCAACCGATTTTTGGACGATAGTTGCCCTTTATTACTCTACCAGTTTGTGAATTGCTGTGCCCCTGAGCTCCATTTTGTAACTCGTTTTTTGTGAGCTGAACACAAGTCCAATATTTTGGTTCAGGACCTATACTGGTTCCCGGTGGTTGGCTGAGACTTTGGTTAATTCTTCTTCCTCCCGAGAAATAATAGTGACATGTGCCCATCCAAATGCCTAAGAGCTACTCTCTCATTGGTTCTCCCTCTTCCCTTTCATCCTATGCCAAATTGGCAACCTGTGCGAACCAGGAGGTTAAAGGTGCTGTCTCTCCAAGTTGGGAGATTGATAGTAAAGCAGTTGGAAAGTCAAATTGGAGCACCAGGAGAGGGACTATTCATTGAGATTTAGAAACCTTTTGTATTCACTGTGTGTCATTCTCTAGGTTTCCCATACATGTTATAGCTGTAGTAATATTCCCTTCAACCTGGAGAGTTGGGACCCATGGAATGGGTGCCATGCATTATTGCTTTAAAGTGTGTGCATTTGCTCTCCCAATCTCACCAATCCTCTCAGTCCCATGTGTCCAGTCTTATGCCACATCCAGCTGTCGTTGTAGATAGTGTCATTCCAGGTTTCATCAGAGAACCTGAAGGAATTGTAAAGAATGTCCGTGTTTTTTTGGTTTGTTTTTGAAATTCCTTTTTATAGTGGGTTTGAGCTGATTCTCGCTGCCATGATTATGCCAGTCTAGACACACTTGTTTGCCTTATGGAGACATATCAATACACAGGTTTTAAGATTCTTAATAGTCAGATATATTCCTCTGTGGGAAATATGGGATTTTGAGTCCCTTTCACTGAGGAAGGTGTAGGTCTTGTCTATTCCATAGTTCGTTTTTGGAACGGTACCTGTGCTTATAACAAACAGTGATTTTATGCATCACCCCACCTCTCCTTCCCCCTTAAGAAGGCATAAGAGTGTTTTCTAAATCTGAGACTCTGTTCTCTTTCCTAACTCAGTTCATGTGTAGCCATGTTTACAGGATCTTCATAAGTGATATCTTATGATACGTTTCTTTTTCTGTGTGACTTATTTCACTTAGAATCATCATACCTGAATCCACTCATTTTGCTGCTACTGGTCTTATGACATTGATTTCATGGCTGAGGGATATTGCATCGTACTTAAGTACCACAATTTTTTGAACCATTTTTGTCTTTCCTGGAATACTTAAGGTGTACGCAAGTTGAGGTTCTTGTAAGCCGTGCAGGCCTAAATTTTGGGGTGGCTCTGTCTTATTGATTTTCAATTTTCCCAAGGTATATTCCCTAGACTCGAAGTGCCCTTGGCTCTGTAGCTCTGTTGTTTACTTGTTTTAGGGAACACAATGCACTCCTCTAGAGAGGCAGTTGGCAATTTACTTCAGGCCCATCAGTATAACAAGGCTCCCTGTTCTCCAGGGCCTGTCTTGCCTTTCTGGTTTTTACCCATTTTGTGGATGTCCCTTTTGACTCGTGGGAAGTGGTACTTCTTTGTAGTGCAGTTTTGCATTGCCCGCTTGCTTGCTTGGCCAAAAAGGGCGTATGCGTTTTCTCCTGAATATATTCAGGAGAAAACACATACGCCCTTTTTTGCCAGGTGCATCATTGTCGAAGTTGTGCCCCTATTCCTGTGATTTAAAGGTGATTCGAAAGTACCTCGTGAAATGTGTTTCCTGCTATTCTGCCTCCCATTAAAGTTCACCTCGATGCCTTCCCTCAACAGATTTTTGGATGATAGTTGCCCTTTATTACTCTGCCAGTTTGTGAATTGCTGTGCCCCTTTGCTCAATTTTGTAACTAGTTTTTTGTGAGCTGAACGTAAGTCCAATATTTTGGTTCAGGACCTATACTGGTTCCCGGTGGTTGGCTGAGACTTTGGTTAATTCTTCTTCCTCCGGGAAAATAAGAGTGACATGTGCCCATCCAAAAGCCTAACAGCTACTCTCTCATTGGTTCTCCCTATTCCCTTTCATCCTATGCCAAATTGGCAACCTGTGCAAACCAGGAGGTTAAAGGTGCTGTCTCTCCAAGTTGGGAGATTGATAGTAAAGCTGTTGGAAAGTCAAATTGGACCACCAGGAGAGGGACTATTCATTGAGTTTTAGAAACATTTTGTATTCACAGTGTGTCCATTCTCTAGGTTTCCCATATATGTTATAGCTGTAGTAATATTCCCTTCAACCTGGAGAGTTGGGACCTATGGAAAGGGTGCCATGCATTATTGCTTTAAAGAGTCTGCATTTGCTCACCCAATCTCACCAATCCTCTCAGTCCTATGCGTCCAGCCTTATGCCACATCCAGCTGTCGTTGTAGATAGTGTCATTACAGGTTTCATCAGAGACCCTGAAGGAATTGTAAAGAATTTCCCTGTTTTTTTTGGTTTTTTTTTTTTTTTTTTTTTTTCGCTGTACGCGGGCCTCTCACTGTTGTGGCCTCTCCCGTTGCGGAGCACAGGCTCCGGATGCGCAGGCCCAGCGGCCATGGCTCACGGGCCCCGCCGCTCCGCGGCATATGGGATCCTCCCAGACCGTGGCACGAACCCGTATCCCCTGCATCGGCAGGCGGACTCTCAAGAACTGCGCCACCAGGGAGGCCCTTTTTTGGTTTGTTTTTGAAATTCCTTTTTATAGTGGGTTTGAGCTGATTCTCGCTGCCATGATTATGCCAGTCTAGACACACTTGATTGCCTTATGGAGACATGTCAATACACAGGTTTTAAGATTCTTAATAGTCAGATATATTCCTCTGCGGGAGATATGGGGTTTTGAGTCCGTTTCACTGAGGAAGGTGTAGGTCTTGTCTATTCCATAGTTGGTTTTGGGAAAGGAACCTGTGCTTATATCAAACTCTGGTTTTATGCATCACCCCACCTCTCCTTCCCCGTTAAGAAGGCATAAGAGTGTTTTCTAAATATGAGACTCTCTTCTCTTTCCTAACTCAGTTCATGTGTAGCCACGTTTACAGGATCTTCATAAGTGATATCTTATGATACGTTTCTTTTTCTGTGTGACTTATTTCACTTAGAATCATCGTACCTGAATCCACTCATTTTGCTGCTACTTGTCTTACGACATTGATTTCATGGCTGAGGGATATTCCATCATACGTAAGTACCACAATTTTTTGAACCATTTTTATCTTTCCTGGGATACTTAAGGTGTACCCAAGTTGAGGTTCTTGTAAGCAGTGCAGCCCTAAATTGTGGACTGGCTCTGTCTTATTGATTTTCAGTTTTCCCAAGGTATATTCCCTAGACTGGAAGTGCCCTTGGCTCTGTAGCTCTGTTATTTACTTGTTTTAGGGTACACAATGCACTCCTCCAGAGAGGCAGTTGACAACTTACATCCCGCCCATCAGCATAACAAGGCACCCTGTTCTCCAAGGCCTGTCTTGCCTTTCTGGTTTTTACCCAATTTGTGGATGTCCCTTTTGACCGGTGGGAAGTGATACTTCTTTGTAGTGCAGATTTGCATGGCCCGCTTGCTTGCTTGGCCAAAAAGTGCATATGCGTTTTCTCCTGCATATATTCAGGAGAAAATGCATACGCCCTTTTTGGCCAAGTGCATCATTGTCGAAGTTGTGCCCCTCTTCCTCTGCTTTACAGACGATTCCAACATACCTCTTGAAATCTGTTTCCTGCTATTCGGCCTGATTTTCGGGTTCACTTCACTGCCTTCCCTCAACAGATTTCTGGAACATAGTTGGCCTTTATTTCTCTGCCATTTTGTGAATTGCTCTGCCCCTGAGCTCCATTTTTCAACTCGTTTTTTGTGAGCTGAAAGCAAGTCTAAATTTTTGGTTCAGGACCTATACTGGATCCCGGTGAGTGCCTGAGACTTTGGATAGTTATTCTTCCTGCCGGGCAATTAGATTGACATGTGCCTGTCAAAATGCCTTACAGCTACTCTCTCATTTGTTCTCCCTCTTCCCTTTGATCCTCTGCCAAATTGGCAACCTGTGCGAACCAGGAGGTTAAAGGGGCTGTCTCTCCAAGTTGGGAGATTGATAGTAAACCAGTTGGAAAGTCAAACCGGAGCATCAGGAGAGGGACTATTCGTTGAGTTTTAGAAACCTTTCGTATTCACAGTGTCCATTATCTAGGTTTCCCGTACATGTTATAGCTGTAGTAATATTCCCTTCAACCTGGAGGGTAGGGACCCATGGAATGGGTGCCATGCATTATTGCTTTAAAGGGTCTGCATTTGCACACGAATCTCACCAATCCTCTCAGTCCCATGTGTCCAGCCTTATGCCACCTCCAGCTGTCGTTCTAGATAGGGTCATTCCAAGTTTCATCAGAGACCCTGAAGGAATTGTAAAGAATTCCACTGTTTCTCGGTTTTGTTTTTGAAATTCCTTTTCATAGTGGGTTTGAGCTGATTCTCGCTGCCATCTTTATGCCAGTCTAGACACACTTGATTCCCTTACGGAGCCATATCAATACATAGGTTTTAAGATTCTTACTAGTCAGATATATTCCTCTGCAGGAAATATGGGGTTTTGAGTGCCTTTCACTGAGGAAGGTGTAGGTCTTTTGTCTTCCATAGTTGGTTTTTGGAACGGTACCTGTACTTATATCAAACTCTGGTTTTATGCATCACCCAACCTCTCCTTCCCCCTTAAGCAGGCATAAGAGTGTTTTCTAAATGTGAGACTCTCTTCTCTTTCCTAACTCAGTTCATGTGTAGCCATGTTTACAGGATCTTCATAAGTATTATTTTATGATAAGTTTCTTTTTCTGTGTGACTTATTTCACTTAGAATCATCGTACCTGAATCCACTCATTTTGCTGCTACTGGTATTATGACATTGATTTCATGGCTGAGGGATATTCCATCATACGTAAGTACCACAATTTTTTGAACCATTTTTATCTTTCCTGGGATACTTAAGGTGAACCCAAGTTGAGGTTCTTGTAAGCAGTGCAGCCCTAAATTTTGGGGTGGATCTGTCTTATTGATTTTCATTTTTCCCAAGGTATATTCCCTAGACTGGAAGTGCCCTTGGCTGTGTAGCTCTGTTGTTTACTTGTTTTAGGGAACACAATGCACTCCTCCAGAGAGGCAGTTGGCAGTTTACATCCCGCCCATCATCATAACAAGGCTCCCTGTTCTCCAGGGCCTGTCTTGCCTTTCCGTTTTTACCCATTTTGTGGATGTCCCTTTTGACCGGTGGGAAGTGATACTTCTTTGTAGTGCAGATTTGCATTGCCCGCTTGCTTGCTTGGCCAAAAAGGGCGTATGCGTTTTCTCCTGAATATATTCGGGACAAAACGCATACGCCCTTTTTGGCCAAGTGCATCATTGTCTCAGTTGTGCACCTCTTCCTTTGCTTTACAGGCGATTCCTACGTACCTCTTGAAATCTGATTCCTGCTATTCTGCCTCACTTTCAAGTCCGCCTCATTGCATTCCCTCAAAAGATTTTTGGACGATAGTTGCCCTTTATTACTCTGCCAGTTTGTGAATTGCTGTGCCCCTGAGCTCCATTTTTAACTCGTTTTTTGTGAGTTGAACGCAAGTCCAATATTTTGGTTCAGGACCTATACTGGTTCCCGGTGGGTGCTTGAGACTTTTGTCAGTTCTTCTTCCTCCCGGGAAATTAGAGTGACATGTGCCCGTCCAAATGCATAACAGCTACTCTGTCATTGTTTCTCCCTCTTCCCTTTCATTCTTTGCCAAATTGGCAACCTGTGCGAACCAGGAAGTTAAAGGTGCTGTCTCTCCAAGTTGGGAGATTGATAGTAAAGCAGTTGGAATGTCAAACTTGAGCACCAGGAGAGGGACTATTCGTTGAGATTTAGAAACCTTTCGTATTCACAGTGTGTCCATTCTCTAGGTTTCCCGTACATGTTATAGCTGTAGTAATATTCCCTTCAACCTGGAGAGTTGGGACCCATGGAATGGGTGCCATGCATTATTGCTTTAAAGGGTCTGCGTTTGCTCACCCAATCTCACCAATCCTCTCAGTCCCATGTGTCCAGCCTTATGCCACATCCAGCTGTCGTTTTAGATAGGGTCATTCCAGGTTTCATCAGAATCCCTGAAGGAATTGTAAAGAATTTCCCTGTTTTTTGGTTTTGTTTTTGAAATTCCTTTTTATAGTTGGTTTGAGCTGATTCTCACTGCCAGGTTTATGCCAGTCTAGACACACTTGATTCCCTTACGGAGACATATCAATACATAGGTTTTAAGATTCTTACTAGTCAGATATATTCCTCTGCGGGAAATATGGGTTTTCGAGTCCCTTTCACTGAGCAAGGTGTAGGTCTTGTGTCTTCCATAGTTGGTTTTTGGAACAGTACCTGTGCTTATATCAAACTCTGGTTTTATGCATCACCCCACCTCTCTTTCCCCCTTAAGCAGGCATAAGAGTGTTTTCTAAATGTGAGACTCTGTTCTCTACCCTAACTCAGTTCATGTGTAGCCATGTTTACAGGATCTTCATAAGTGATATCTTATGATAAGTTTCTTTTTCTGTGTGACTTATTTCAGTTAGAATCATCGTACCTGAATCCACTCATTTTGCTGCTACTGGTCTTATGACATTGATTTCATGTCTGAGGGATATTCCATCGTATGTAAGTACCACAATTTTTTGAATCATTTTTATATTTCATGGGATATTTATGGTGTACCCAACTTGACGTTCTTGTAAGCAGTACAGGCCTAAATTTTTGGTTGGCTCTGTCTTATTGATTTTCAGTTTTCCCAGGGTATATTCCCTAGACTGGAAGTGCACTTGGCTCTGTAGCTCTGTTGTTTACTTCTTTTAGGGAACACAATGCACTCTTCCAGAGAGGCAGTTGGCAATATACATCCCACCCATCAGCATAACAAGGCTCCCTTTTCTCCAGGGCCTGTCTTGAGTTTCTGGTTTTTACCCATTTTTTCGATGTTCCTGTGGACCGGTGGGAAGTGATACTTCTTTATAGTGCAGACTTGCATGAACGCTTTCTTGCTTGGCCAATAAAACTCTATGCGTTTTCTCCTGAATATACTCATGAGAAAATGCATAAGCCCTTTTTGGCCAAGTGCATCATTGTCGAAGCTGTGCCCCTCTTCCTGTGCTTTAAAGGTGATTCCAACGTAACTCTTGAAATCCATTTCCGGCAATTCTGCCTGGCTTTCAAGTCTGCCTCGTGTCCTTCGCTCAACAGGTTTTTGGACGATAGTTGTCCTTTATTACTCTGCCAGTTTGTGAATTGCTGTGCCCCTGAGCTCCGTATTTAACTGTTTTTTTCTGATCTGTACGCAAGTCCAATATTTTTGTTCAGGACATATACTGGTACCCGGTGGGTGGCGGAGACTTTGGTCAATTCTTCTTCCTCCCGGGAAATAAGAGTGACATATGCCCGTCCAAATGCCTAACTGCTACTCTCTCATTGGCTCTCCCTCTTCCCATTCATCCTCTGCGAAATTGGCAACCTGTGCGAAACAGGAGGTTAAAGGTGCAGTCTCTCCAGGTTGGGAGATTGATAGTAAAGCAGTTGGAAAGTCAAACCGGAGCACCAGGAGAGGGACTATACGTTGAGTTTTAGAGACTATTCGTATTCACAGTGTGTCCATTCTCTAGGTTTCCCATACATGTTATAGCTGTAGTAATATTCCCTTCAACCTGGAGAGTTGGGACCCATGGAATGGGTGCCATGCATTATTGCTTTAAAGGGTCTGCATTTGCTCACTCAATCTCACCAATCCTCTCAGTCCTATGTGTCCAGCCTTATGCCACATGCAGCTGTCATTGTAGATAGGGTCATTCCAGGTTTCATCAGAGACCCTGAAGGAATTATAAAGAATTTCCCTGTTTTTTTGTTTTTCAAATTCCTTTTTATAGTGGGTTTGAGCTGATTCTCGCTGCCATGTTTATGCCAGTGTAGACGCACTTGATTCCCTGAAAGAGACATATCAATACATAGGTTTTAAGATTCTTACTAGTCAGATATATTCCTCTGCGGGAAATATGGTGTTTTGAGTCCCTTTCCCTGAGGAAGGTGTAGGTCTTGTCTATTCCATACTTGGTTTTTGGAACTCTACCTGTGCATATATCAAACTCTGGTTTTATGCATCACCCCACCTCTCCATCCCTCTTAAGAAGGCATAAGAGTGTTTTCTAAATGTGAGACTCTCTTCTCTTTCCTAACTCAGTTCATGTGTAGCCATGTATACAGGATCTTCATGAGTGATATCTTATGATACGTTTCTTTTTCTGTGTGACTTATTTCACTTAGAATCATCGTACCTGTATCCACTCATTTGGCTGCTACTAGTCGTATGACATTGATTTCATGGCTGAGGGATATTCCATCATACGTAAGTACCACAATTTTTTGAACCATTTTCATATTTCCTGGGATATTTAAGGTGTACCCAAGTTGAGATTCTTGTAAGCAGTGCAGCCCTAAATTTTGGGGTGGCCCTGTCTTATTGATTTTCAGTTCTCCCAAGGTATATTCCCATGACTGGAAGTGTCCTTGGCTCTGTATCTCTGTTGTTTTCTTGTTTTAGGGAACACAATGCTCTCCTCCAGAGAGGCAGTTGGCAATTTACATCCCGCCCATCAGCATAACAAGGCTCCCTGTTCTCAAGGGCCTGTCTTGCCTTTCTGGTTTTTACACATTTTGTGGATGTCCCTTTTGACCGGTGGGAAGTGATACTTCTTTGTAGTGAAGATTTGCATTGCCCACTTGCTTGCTTGGCCAAAAAGGACGTATGCGTTTTCTCCTGAATATATTCAGGAGAAAATGCAAACGCCCTTTTTAGCCAAGTGCATCACTGTCGAAGTTGTGCCCCTCTTCCTGTGCTTTAAAGGCGATTCCACCGTACCTCTTGAAATCTGTTTCCTGCAATTCTGCCTCCCTTTCAAGTTTGCCTCGTTGCCTTCCCTCAACAGAATTTTGGACGATAGTTGCCCTTTATTACTCTGCCATTTTGAGAATTGCTGTGCCCCTGAGCTCCATATTTAACTCGTTTTTTCTGAGCTGAACGCAAGTCAAATATTTTGGTTCAGAACTTATACTGGTTCCTGGTGTGTGGCTGAGACTTTGGTCAATTCTTCTTCCTCCATGGAAATAAGAGTGACATATGCCCTTCAAATGCCTAACAGCTACTCTCTCTTTGGTTCTTCCTCTTCCGTTTCATCCTATGCCAAATTGGCAACCTGTGAGAACCAGGAGGTTAAAGGGGCTGTCTCTCCAAGTTGGGAGATTGATAGTAAAGCAGTTGGAATTTCAAACCGGAGCACCAGGAGAGGGACTATTAGTTGAGTTTTAGAGACCTTTCGTATTCACAGTGTGTCCATTCTCTAGGTTTCCCGTACATGTAATAGCTGTAGCAATATTCCCTTCAACCTGGAGAGTTGGGACCCATGGAATGGGTGCCATGCATTATTGCTTTAAAGGGTCTGCCTTTGCTCACCCAATCTTACCAATCCTCTCATTCCCATGTGTCCAGCCTTATGCCACATCCAGCTGTCGTTGCAGATAGGGTCATTCCAGGTTTCATCAGAGACCCTGAAGGAATTGTAAAGAATTTCCCTGATTTTTGTTTTGTTTTTGATATTCCTTTTTATAGTGCGTTTGAGCTGATTCTCGCTGCCATGATTATGCCAGTCTAGAAACACTTGATTCCCTTACAGAGACATATCAATACATAGGTTTTAAGATTCTTACTAGTCAAATATATTCCTCTGCGGGAAATATGGGGTTTGAGTCCCTTTCACTGAGGAAGGTGTAGGTCTTGTCTATTCCATAGTTGGTTTTTGGAACGGTACCTGTGCTTATATCAAACTCTGGTTTTATGCATCACCCCACCTCTCCTTCCCCCTTAAGCAGGCATAAGAGTGTTTTCTAAATGTGAGACTCTGTTCTCTTTCCTAACTCAGTTCATGTGTATCCATGTTTACAGGATCTTCATAAGTGATATCTTATGATACGGTTCTTTTTCTGTGTGACTTATTTCACTTAGAATCATCGTACCTGAATCCACTCATTTTGCTGCTACTGGTCTTATGACATTGATTTCATGGCTGATGGATATTCCATCGTACGTAAGTACCAAAATTTTTTGAACCATTTTTATATTTCCTGGAATATTTAAGGTGAACCCAAGTTGAGGTTCTTGTAAGCAGTGCAGCCCTAAATTTTGGGGTGGCTGTGTCTTATTGATTTTCAGGTTTCCTATGGAATATTCCCTAGACTGGAATTGTCGTTGGCTCTGTAGCACTGTTGTTTACTTGTTTTAGGGAACACAGTGCACTCCTCCAGAGAGGCAGTTGGCAATTTACATCCCACCCAACAGCATAAAAAGGCTCACTGTTCTCAAGGGCCTCTCTTAAAATTCTGGTTTTTACCCTTTTTGTGGATGTCCCTTTGGACCTGTGGGAAGTGATACTTCTTTGTAGTGCAGACTTACATTGTCCGCTTGCTTGCTTGGCCAAAAAGGGCGTATGTGTTTTCTCCTGAATATACTCAGGAAAAAACGCATACGCCCTTTTTGGCCAAGTGTATCATTGTCGAAGTTGTGCCCCTCTTCCTGTGCTTTAAAGGCGATTCCAACGTACCTCTTGGAATCTGTTTCCTGCTCTTCTGCCTCACTTTCAAGTTCACCTCGTTGCCTTCCCTTAACAGATTTTGGATGATAGTTGTCCTTTATTACTCTGCCAGTTTGTGAATTGCTCTGCCCTATAGCTCCTTTTTTTAACTCGTTTTTTTGTGAGCTGAACGCCAGTCCTTTATTTTGGTTCAGGAACTATACTTGTTCCCAGTGGGTGGCTGAGACTTTGGTCAATTTTTCTTCCTCCCGGGAAATAAGAGTGACATATGCCCGTCCTAATGCCTAATAGCTACTCTCTCATTGGTTCTCCCTCTTCCCATTCATCCTCTGCGAAATTGGCCACCTGTGCGAAACAGGAGGTTAAAGGTGCTCTCTCTCCAGGTTGGGAGATTGATAGTAAAGAGGTTGGAAAGTCAAACCGGAGCACCAGGAGAGGGACTATTCGTTGAGTTTTAGAGACCTTTTGTATTCACAGTGTGTCCATTCTCTAGGTTTCCCGTACATGTAATAGCTGTAGTAATATTCCCTTCAACCTGGAGAGTTGGAGCCCATGGAATGGGTGTCTTTCATTATTGCTTCAAAGGGTCTGCATTTGCTCACCCTATCTCACCAATCCTCTCAGTCCCATGTGTCCAGCCTTATGCCACATCCAGCTGTCGTTGAAGATAGGGTCATTCCAGGTTTCATCAGAGATCCTGAAGGAATTGTAAAGAAATTCCCTGTTTTTTTGTTTTGTTTTTGAAATTCCGTTTTATATTGGGTTTGAGCTGATTCTCGCTGCCAAGATTATGCCAGTCTAGAAATTTTTGATTCTCTTACGGAGACATATCAATACATAGGTTTTAAGATTCTTACTAGTCAGATATATTCCTCTGCAGGAAATATGGGATTTTGTGTCCCTTTCACTGAGGAAAGTATAGGTAGGTCTTGTCTATTCCATACTTGGTTTTGGGACGGTACCTGTGCTTATATCAAACTCTGGTTTTATGCATCACCCCACCTCTCCTTCCCGCTTAAGCAGGCATAAGAGTGTTTTCTAAATGTGAGACTCTGTACTCTTTCCTAACTCAGTTCATGTGTAGCCATGTTTACGGGATCTTCATAAGTGATATCTTATGATAAGCTTCTTTTTCTGTGTGACTTATTTCACTTAGAATCATCGTACCTGAATCCATTCATTTTGCTGCTACTGGTCTTATGACACTGATTTCATGGCTGAGGGATATTCCACCGTAAGTAAGTACCACAATTTTTAGAACCATTTTTATATTTCCAGGGATATTTAAGGTGTACCCAAGTTGAGGTTCTTGTAAGCAGTGCAGCCCTAAATTTGGGGGTGGCACTGTCTTATTGATTTTCATTTTTCCCAAGGTATATTCCCTGGACTGGAAGTGCCCTTGGCTCTGTAGCTCTGTTGTTTACTTGTTTTAGGGAACACAGTGCACTCCTCCAGAGAGGCAGTTGGCAATTTACATCCTGCCCATCAGCATAACACGGCTCCCTGTTCTCCAGGACCAGTCTTGCCTTTCTGGTTTTTACCCATTTTGTGGATGTCCCTTTTGACCGGTGGGAAGTGATACTTCTTTGTAGTGCAGATTTGCATTGTCCGCTTGCTTGTTTGGCCAAAAAGGGTGTATGCGTTTTCTGCTGAATATATTCAGGAGAAAACGCATACGCCCTTTTTGGCCAAGTGCATCATTGTCGAAGTTGTGCCCATCTTTCTGTGCTTTAAAGGCGATTCCAACATACCTCTTGAAATCTGTTTCCTGCTATTCTGCCTCACTTTCAAGTCCACTTCGTTGCCTTCCATCAACAGATTTTTGGACGATAGTTGTCCTTTATTATTCTGCCTGTTTGTGAATTGCTGTGCTCCAGAGATCCATTATTTAACCCGTTTTTTGTGAGCTGAACGCAAGTCCAATATTTTGGTTCAGGACCTATACTGGTACCCGGTGGGTGGCTGAGGCTTTGGTTAATTCTTCTTCCTCCAGGGAAACAAGAGTGACATGTGCCCGTCCAAATGCCTAACAGCTACTCTCTCATTGTTTCTCCCTCTTCCATTTCATCCTCTGCCAAATTGGCAACCTGTGTGAAACAGGAGGTTAAAGGGGCTGTCTCTCCAAGTTGAGAGATTGATAGTAAAGCATTTGGAAAGTCAAACTGGAGCACCAGGAGAGGGACTATTTGTTGAGTTTTAGAGACCTTTCGTATTCACAGTGTGTCCATTCTCTAGGTTTCCCGTACATGTTATAGCTGTAGTAAAATTCCTTTCACCCTGGAGAGTTGGGACCCATGGAATGGGTGCCATGCATTATTGATTTAAAGGGTCTGCATTTGCTCACCCAATCTCACCAATCCTCTCAGTCCCATGTGTCCAGCCTTATGCCACATCCAGCAGTCGTTGTAGATAGGGTCATTCCAGGTTTCGTCAGAGACCCTTAAGGATTTGAAAAGAATTTCCCTGTTTTTTTGTTTTCTTTTTGAAATTCCATTTTATAGTGTGTTTGAGCTGATTCTCACTGCCATGTTTATGCCAGTCTAGACACACTTGATTCCATTATGGGGACATATCAATACATAGGTTTTAAGATTCTGACTAGTAAGTTATATCCCTCTGCATGGAATATGGGGAGTTGGGTCCCTTTCACTGAGGAAGGTGTAGTTCTTGTCTATTCCATATTTGTTTTTTGGAACGGTACCTGAACTAATATCAAAATCTGGTTTAATGCATCACCCCACCTCTCCTTCCCCCTTAAGCAGGCATAAGAATGTTTTCTAAATGTCAAACTCTTTTCTCTTTCCTAAGTCACTTCATGTGTAGCCATGTTTACAGGAACTTCATAAGTGATATCTTATGATAAGTTTCTTTCTCTGTGTGACTTATTTCACTTAGAATCATCGTACCTGAATCCACTCATTTTGCTGCTACTGGTCTTATGACATTGATTTCATGGCTGGGGGATATTCCATCATACGTAAGTACCACAATTTTTTGAACCATTTTTATGTTTCCTGGGATATTTAAGGTGTAGACAAGTTGAGGTTTTTGTAAGAAGTGCTGCCCTAAATTATGGACTGGCTCTGTCTTATTGATTTTCGGTTTGCCCAAGGTATATTCCCTAGACTGGAAGTGCTCTTGGCTCTGTAGCTCTGTTGTTTACTTGTTTTAGGGAACACAATGCACTCCTCCAGAGAGGCAGTTGACAACTTACATCCCGCCCATCAGCATAACAAGGCTCCCTGTTCTCCAAGGCATGTCTTGCCTTTCTGGTTTTTACCCATTTTGTGGATGTCCCTTTGGAATGGTGGGAAGTGATACTTCTTTTTAGTGCAGATTTGCATTGCCCGCTTGCTTGCTTGGCCAAAAAGGGCGTATGCGTTTTCTCCTGCATATATTCAGGAGAAAATGCATATGCCCTTTTTGGCCAAGTGCATCATTGTCGAAGTTGTGCTCCTCTTTCTGAGCTTTACAGACGATTCCAACGTACATCATGAAATATGTTTCCTGCTATTCAGCCTGAATTTCAAGTCCACTTCGTTGCCTTCCCTCAACAGATTTCTGGACGATAGTTGGCCTTTATTACTCTGCCAGTTTGTCAATTGCTCTGCCCCTGAGCTCCATTTTTCAACTCGTTTTTTGTGAGCTGAACGCATGTCCAAAATTTTGGTTCAGGACCTTTATTGGTTCCCGGTGGGTGGCTACGACTTTGGTTAATTCTTCTTCCTGCCAGGAAACAAGAGTGACATGTGCCCGTCCAAATGCCTAACAGCTACTCTCTCATTTGTTATCCCTCTTCCCTTTCATCCTCTGCCAAATTGGCAACCTGTGTGAAACAGGAGGTTAACGGGGCTGTCTCTCCAAGTTGGGAGATTGATAGTAAAGCAGTTGGAAAGTCAAACCGGAGCACCAGGAGAGGGACTATTCGTTGAGTTTTAGAAAACTTTCGTATTCACAGTGTGTCCATTCTATAGGTTTCCCGTACATGTTATAGCTGTAGTAATATTCCCTTCACCCTGGAGAGTTGGGACCCATGGAATGGGTGCCATGCATTATTGCTTTAAAGGGTCTGCATTTGCTTACCCAATCTCACCAATCCTCTCAGTCCCAAGTGTCCAGCCTTATGCCACATCCAGCTGTCATTGTAGATAGGGTCATTCCAGGTTTCATCAGAGACCCTGAAGGAATTGAATGAAATTTCCCTGTTTTTTTGTTTTGTTTTTGAAATTCCTTTTTATAGTGGGTTTGAGCTGATTCTCACTGTCATGTTTATGTCAGTCTAGACACACTTGATTCCCTTATGGAGACATATCAATACATAGGTTTTAAGATTCATACTTTTAAGATATATTACTCTGTGGTGAATATGGGGTGTTGAGTCCCTTTCACTGAGGAAGGTGTGGGTTTTGTCTATTTCGTATTTGGTTTTTGGAATGGTACCTGTACTAATATCAAACTCTGATTTTATGCATCACCCCACCTCTCCTTCTCCCTTAAGCAAGCATAAGCGTTTTTTTTTTTTTTAATGTGAGTCTGTCTTTTCGTTCCTAACTCAGTTCATGTGTAGCCATGTTTACAGGATCTTCATAAGTGATATCTTATGATAAGTTTCTTTTTCTGTGTGACTTCTTTCACTTAGAATTATCGTACCTGAATCCACTCATTTTGCTGCTACTGGCCTTATGACATTGATTTCATGGCTGAGGGATATTCCATCATATGTAAGTACCACAATTTCTTTAACCATTTTTGTCTTTCCTGGGATATTTAATGTGTACCCAAGTTGAGGTTTTTGTAAGCAGTGCAGCCCTGAATTTTGGTGTGGATCTGTCTTATTGATTTTCAGTTTTCCCAAGGTATATTCCCTAGACTGGAAGTGCCCTTGGCTCTGTAGCTCTGTTGTTTACTTGTTTTAGGGAACACAATGCACTCCTCCTGAGAGGCAGTTGGCAATTTACATCCCGCCCATCAGCATAACAAGGCTCCCTGTTCTCCAGGGCCTGTCTTGCCTTTCTGGTTTTTACACATTTTGTGGATGTCCCTTTTGACCGGTGGGAAGTGATACTTCTTTGTAGTGCAGATTTGCATTGCCCGCTTGCTTGCTTGTCCAGAAAGGGCATATGCGTTTTCTCCTGCATATATGCACGTGAAAACCCATATGCCCTTTATGGTCATTTCCATAATTTTCGAAGTTGTAATGCTTTTCCTGTGTTTAAAGGCGATTCCAATGTACCTGTTGAAATCTATTTCATGCCATTCTGCCTCATTTTCCCTTCCGCCTCGTGGCTTTCCCTCAACAGATTTTTCGAAGAGAGTAGTCCTTTATAACTCTGCAGGTTAGTGAATTGCTGTGGCCCTGAGCTCCATTTTTCAACTCGCGTTTTTGTGAGCTGACCGCAAATCAACAGTTTTGCTTCTGGACTTATACTGGTTCTGGGGGGCAGGCTGAGACTTTGGTTAATTCCTCTTTGTGCCGGAAAATTAGAGAGACATGTGGCTGTCCAAATGCCTACATCTACTCTCTCATTGGTTCTCTCTCTTCCCTTATATCCTCTGCACAATTTGTCAACTGTGCGTACCAGGAGGATATAGGGGCTGACTTTCCAAGTTGGGAGATTGATAGTAAAGCAGTTGGAATGTCAAACTGGAGCACAAGGAGAGAAAAAAGTAGTAGAGTTTTAGAAAACTTTCACCATCAGATGGTTTCCATTGTCTAGGTTCCCATACACGTTATAACTGTAGTGATATTCCCTTCTACCTGGAGAGATGGGAACCATGGAATTGGTGGCAGGCATTATTGCTTTAAAGGGTCTGCATTTTTTCACCCAATCTCACCAATCCTCTCAGTCCCAAGTGACCAGCCTTATGCCACATCCAGCTGTCATTGTAGATAGGGTCATTCCAGGTTTCATCAGAACCCCTGAAGGTATTGTGTAAGAATTTTACTGTTTTTATGTTTTGTTTTGAAATTCATTTTTATAGTGGGTTTGAGCTGATTCTCACTGCCATGTTTATGTCGTTCTAGACACACTTGGTTCCCTTACGGAGACATATCAATACATAGGTTTTAAAATACTTACTAGTCAGATATATTTCTCTGAGGGGAATAGGGATGTTGATTTCCGTTCACTGAGGAAGGAGTAGGGCTTGTCTCTTCTGTTTTTGGATTATGGAACGGTACCTGTGCTAATATCAATCTTATGTTTTGTGCATCTCCCCACCTCTCTTTCCCATTAAGCAAGCGTTATATTGTTTTCTAAATCTGATACTCTGTTCTCTTCCCTAAATCAGTTCATATGTAGCCATGTTTACATTCCCTTCATAAGTGATATCTTATGTCAGAATGCACCATGGCCATTCTCATAATAATGCTCCATGACCCCTGTCATCACAATGCACCATGCCCTGGTTATCAAAATGCTCCATGTCCATTGTCATCACAATTCTCCACGTCCTTGTCATCACAGTGCTACATGATACTTCTCATCAAAATGTTACATGCTCTTGTCATCACAATTCTCCATCCACTTGACATTGCAATGCTCCATGCACTTGTCATCACAATGCTCCATGCACATGTCATCACAAAGCTCCATGCCCTTGGCATCACAATGCTCCATGCCATTGTCATCAGAGCGGGCCACTACATATGTCATCAGAATGCTCCCTGACACCTCTCTTCACAATACTGCATGACCTGGTCATCACAATGTTCCATGCCCTTGTCATCACAATGCGCCATTCCAACTGTCATCGCAATAATCCATGAAACATATTAGACCATTGTTCCATGCTCTTGTCATCACAATGCTCCATGCTCTTGTTATCACAATTCTTCATGACCCCTGTCATCACAATGCTCATTGACTCTTGTCAGTATGTTCCTTGAACCCTGTCATGACAAAGCTCAATGCAATTTTCATCACAATGTTCCATGCCCTTTCCATCACAGTGCTCCAAGACCCATGTAATAACAATGCTCCATGCCCATGTCATCACAAGACACAAGGACGCATGCCATCAGAATGCTCCTTGGTCTTCTCCTCACAATGTGCCATGCCCTTGTCATCACAATGTTCCAAGACCCCTGTAATCACAATGCTCCATGCCCCTTTTCATCAGTATGCTCCATGAGACTTGTCATCACAAGGCTCCATGGTTTTGTCATCACAATGCTCCAGGACATTGTCATCACAATGCTTCTCGACATTGTCATGGAAATTTTCAATGGCCTTTGTCATCATAATGCTCCAAGCCCTAATCATCAAAATGCTCCATTATATTTGTCCTCACATTTCTCCATTACATTTGGCTTCACAATGCTCCATGCCATTGTCATCACAATGGACCATGACATATGTCATCACAGTGCTCCCTGACACCTGTCTTCACAATACTCCTTGACCTTCTCATCACAATGCTCCTTGCCCTTGTCATCACAATGCACCATGCCCAATGTCATCACAATAATCCATGAAGCTTGTCAGACCAATGCTCCATGCCCCTGTCAACACAATGCTCCATGCCCTTGTCATCACAATGCTCCATGACCCCTGTTATCACAATGCTCAGTGACTCCAGTCATCACAATGATTCATAACGTTTGTCATCACAATTGTCCATGCCCGCGTCATCACAAGGCTCTGTGACTTTTGTAACCACAATGTTCCATGAACTTTTCATCACAATTCTCTGTGACCCTTGTCATCACAATGCTCCATGTCTTTGTCAGAACAATGGTCTATGACCATTGTCATCACAATGTGCCATGCGCATTTCATCACAGCCGACCACAAACTTTTCATTGCAATGCTCCATAAACCTTGTAATCACAATGGTCCATGGACTTCTCATCAAAATGCTCTCTCACCAGAGATATCACAATGTTCCATCACTAGTCATCACAATACTCCCTCACACCTGGAATCACAATGTTCCATGACCCTGTCATCACAGTGCTACATCCACTTATCTGCACAATGTTCCATGACCACTGACATCACAATGTTCCATAACCCCTGTCAGCAAAATGCTCCATGACCCTTTTCATCCCAAAGATCCAAGACCCCTGACATCACAATGTTCTATAAACACTGCCATCACAATATTCCATTACAATTCTAATCAAATTGCTGCATGACCCGTTCATCAAAATGCTCCCTGCCCTTCTCATCACAATGAACCATGCCCTTGTCATCAAAATGCTCCATGACTTGTCATCACAAAGCTCCATGTCCCATGGCATCACAATGCTCCATGTCACTGTCATCAAAATGCTCCCTGAACCCTGTCATCACACTGCTCCATGTCCTTGTCATCACAAAGCTCCATGACACTTGTCATCACAATGCTCGATGCCCTTCTCATGACAATGCTCCATGCCTTTTTCATTACAATCCTGCATGACCCATGTATCACAGTGTTCCGTGCCCTTGTCATCACAATGCTCCATGCCCACTGTCATCACAATAATCCATGAAACATTTCAGACCAATATTCCATACCCTTCTCATCAAAATGCTCCATTACCCCTGTCATAACAATGCACCATGACTCTTGGCATCACAATGTTCCACTACCTAGTCATCACAAGGTTCCATGACACTTGTCATCACAATGCTCAAGACCCCTGAAATCAAAATGCTGCATGCCCTTGTCATCACAAAGCTCCATGACGCATGTCATCAGAAAGTTCCATGGCCTTCTCATCACAATGCTCCATTCCCATGTCATCACAATGCTCCAAGACCCTTGTAATCACAGTGCTCCATGACACTTTACATCTCAATGCTCCATGAACCCTGTCATCACAATACACCATGCCCATCATCATAATGCTTCAGGCTATTGGCATCACAATGAAATCAATATTCTCCATGACCTCTGTCATCATAATGCTCCAAACCCTTGTGATCACAATGTTCAATCACACTTATCATCTCAACACCCCATGACACTCATCATCACAATTATCCACGGTCTTCTCATGACAATGCTCCATGATCCTTGTCATCACAATGCTCAATACACTTGTCATCACAATGCTCCCTGACACTTGTCGTCAGTATGCTCCTTGAACCCTGTCATGACAAGTTTCCATGCCTTTTTCATCACAGTGATCCATTCCCTATTCATCACAATGTTCCAAGATCCCTGTAATCACAATGCTCCATGCCCTTGTCATTAAAAAGCTCCATGACGAATGTCATCAGCATGCTTCATGACCTTCTCATCACAATGCTCCATGCCCTTCTCATCACAATGCTCCAAGACCCCTGTAATCACAATGCTCCATGCCCATTTTCATCAGAATGTTCCATGAGACTTGTCATCACAATGCTTAATGCGCTTGTCAGCACAATGCTCCATGACCCCTGTCATCACAATGCTCAGTGACTCCAGTCATCACAATGATTCATAACGTTTGTCATCACAATTGTCCATGCCCGCGTCATCACAAGGCTCTGTGACTTTTGTAACCACAATGTTCCATGAACTTTTCATCACAATTCTCTGTGACCCTTGTCATCACAATGCTCCATGTCTTTGTCAGAACAATGGTCTATGACCATTGTCATCACAATGTGCCACGCGCATTTCATCACAGCCGACCACAAACTTTTCATTGCAATGCTCCATAAACCTTGTAATCACAATGGTCCATGGACTTCTCATCAAAATGCTCTCTCACCAGAGATATCACAATGTTCCAACACTAGGCATCACAATACTCCCTCACACCTGGAATCACAATGTTCCATGACCCTGTCATCACAGTGCTACATCCACTTATCTGCACAATGTTCCATGACCCCTGACATCACAATGTTCCATAACCCCTGTCAGCAAAATGCTCCATGACCCTTTTCATCCCAAAGATCCAAGACCCCTGACATCACAATGTTCTATAAACACTGCCATCACAATATTCCATTACAATTCTTATCAAATTGCTGCATGACCCGTTCATCAAAATGCTCCCTGCCCTTCTCATCACAATGCACCATGCCCTTGTCAACAAAATGCTCCATGACTTGTCATCACAAAGCTCCATGTCCCATGGCATCACAGTGCTCCATGTCACTGTCATCAAAATGCTCCCTGAACCCTGTCATCACACTGCTACATGTCCTTGTCATCACAAAGCTCCATGACACTTGTCATCACAATGCTCGATGCCCTTCTCATGACAATGCTCCATGCCTTTTTCATTACAATCCTGCATGACCCATGTATCACAGTGTTCCGTGCCCTTGTCATCACAATGCTCCATGCCCACTCTCATCACAATAATCCATGAAACATTTCAGACCAATATTCCATACCCTTCTCATCAAAATGCTCCATTACCCCTGTCATAACAATGCACCATGACTCTTGGCATCACAATGTTCCACTACCTAGTCATCACAAGGTTCCATGACACTTGTCATCACAATGCTCAAGAACCCTGAAATCAAAATGCTGCATGCCCTTGTCATCACAAAGCTCCATGACGCATGTCATCAGAAATTTCCATGGCCTTCTCATCACAATGCTCCATTCCCATGTCATCACAATGCTCCAAGACCCTTGTAATCACAGTGCTCCATGACCCTTTTCATCTCAATGCTCCATGAACCCTGTCATCACAATACACCATGCCCATCATCATAATGCTTCAGGCTATTGGCATCACAATGAAATCAATATTCTCCATGACCTCTGTCATCATAATGCTCCAAACCCTTGTGATCACAATGTTCAATCACACTTATCATCTCAACACCCCATGACACACATCATCACAATTATCCACGGTCATCTCATCACAATGCTCCATGATCGTTGTCATCACAATGCTCAATACACTTGTCATCACAATGCTCCCTGACACTTGTCGTCAGTATGCTCCTTGAACCTTGTCATGACAAGTTTCCATGCCTTTTCCATCACAGTGATCCATGCCCTATTCATCACAATGCTCCAAGATCCCTGTAATCACAATGCTCCATGCCCTTGTCATTAAAAAGCTCCATGACACATGTCATCAGCATGCTTCATGGCCTTCTCATCACAATGCTCCATGCCCTTCTCATCACAATGCTCCAAGACCCCTGTAATCACAATGCTCCATGCCCCTTTTCATCAGAATATTCCATGAGACTTGTCATCACAATGCTTAATGCACTTGTCAGCACAATGCTCAATGACACATGTCATCACAATGCACCATGTGCTTGTCATCACAGTGCTCCACAATCTTTTCATCACAATGCTCCTTAAAATTTGTCATCACAACGCTCCCTGCCCTTCTCATCACATTGCACAACGCCCTTGCCATCAAAATGCTCCATGACCATTGTCATCACAAAGATCCATGACCCTTAGCATCACAATGCTCCATTTGATTGTCATCACAATGCTCCATGAACGCTCTCATCACATTGCTCCATGCCCTTGTCTTCACAAAGCTCCATGACACATGTCATCAGAATGCTCCATGGCCTTCTCATCACAATGCTGCATGCCCTTGCCATCACAAGGCTCAATTACCCCTGTGATAACAATGCTCCATGACCCCTGCCATCACGATGTTCGATGGTCCTGTCATCACAAAGCTCCATGACCCTTCTCATCACAATGCTCCAATAACCCTGTAATCACAATCCTCTATGCCTCTTTTCATCTCAATGATCCATGAACCCTGTCATCACAATGCACCATGCCCATCATCATAATGCTTCATGCTTTTGTCATCACAATGAAATCAAAATGCTCCATGACCTCTGTCATAACAATGCTACAAATACTTGTGATCACAATATACAATATCACTTTTCATCACAATGTCCCATGACTCTCGTCATCACTATTATCCATGGTCTTCTCATCACAATGCTCCATGACCTTTGTTATCACAATGCTCAATACACTTGTGATCAAAATGCTCCCTGACACTTGTTGTCTGTATCCTCCTTGAATCCTGTCATGACAAGGCTCCATGCCTTTTTCATCACAATGATCCATGTCCTTTTCATCACAATGCTCCAAGACCCATGTAATCTCAATGCTCCATGCCCTTGTCATCACAAAGCTCAATGACGAGTGCCATCAGAATGCTCCTTGGTCTTCTCCTCACAATGCTCCATGCCCTTGTCCTCACAATTTTCGAAGACCCCTGTAATCACAATGCTCCATGGTTGTCCTCAAAAAACTCCATGACGCATGTCATCAGAATGCTCCACGGCCTTCTCATCACAATGCTCCATGCCCTAGTCATCACAGTGCTCCAAGACCACAGTAATCACAATGCTCCATGCCCCTTTTCATCAGAATGCTCTATGAGACTTGTCATCACAAGTCTCCATGGTCTTCTCATCACAATGCTCCAGGACCTTGTCATCACCATGCTCCATTCCCTTGTAATCACAGTGCTCCATGACCCCTGTCATCACAATAATCCATGAAAATTTTCACCCCAATGCACCACGACCTACTCATCACAATGCTCCATGGCCAATATCATCACAATGCTCCATGACCACTGTCATCACAACATTCCATGTCACCTGTGAACACAATGATTCGGGACCCTTGTCATCACAATGCTCCATTCCCTAGTCATCACAATGCTCCATGACACCTGTCATCAAAAAACTCCATGAACATTTTCATCCCAGTGCTCCAAGACCCTTGTCATCACAATGAACCATGCCCTTGTCATCCCAATGCTCCATGACCCCTGTATTCACAATGCTCCGTGACGCTTGTCATCACAGTGCTCCATGACACATGTCATCACAATGCTCCATGCCTTTGTCAGCAAAATGCTACATGACCTTGTCATTACAATGCTCTCTGCGCTTGTCATCACAATACTCCATTTCCATTGTCATCACAATCCTCCATGAACATTGGTATCAGGTTTTTTCATGCCCTTGTCATCATAATGCTCCATGCTCCTTGAAATCAAAATGATCCATGACCTCTGTCATCACAATGCTCCAAACCCTTGTGATCACAGTGTTCCATAACACTTGTCATCACAACGCTCCATGATGCCTGTCATCACAATACTCCATGCCCTGTTCATCGCAATGCTCCATGACCTTTGTCATCACAATTCTCAATACACTTGTCATCAAAATGCTCCCTGACTCTTGTCATCAGAATGCTCCTTGAATCCTGTCAAGAAAAGGTTCCATGCCCCTTTCATCACAATTCCCCATGCCGTTTTCATCACAATGCTCCATTCCATTGTCATCAAAATAGTCCACAAGCTTGTCATCAGAATGTTCCATGCCATTGTAATCACAATTCTCCATGCACTTGTCAGCACAATGCTCCCTGACCCTTGTCATCACAATGCTCCAAGCCATTGTCATCACAATGCTCCATTACCTTTCTCATCAGAATCCTCCATGACAATAGGCATCACAATGCTCCATGCCATTGTCATCACAATGGGCCATTACATATGTCATCACAATGCTCCCTGACATCTGTCTTCACAATACTGCATGACCTGGTCATCACATTGCTCCATGCCCTTGTCATCACAGTGCGCCATTCCAAATGTCATCGCAATAATCCATGAAACTTTAGACCAATGTTCCATGCCCTTGTCATCACAATGCTCCTTGCCCTTGTTATCACAATGCTCCATGACCCCTGTCATCACAACGCTCTGTGACTCCAGTCATCACAATGCTTCATGACCTTTTTCATCACAATGTTTTATGCCCTCGCCATCAACAGTCTCTGTGACATTTTTAACCACAATGCTCCATGAACTTTTCATCACAATGCTCTTTGACCCTTGTCATCACAATGCTCTATGCCTTTCTCAGCACAATGCTCCATGACCCTTGTCATCACAATGCTCCATGCGCTTGTCAGCACAATGCTCCATGACACATGTCATCCCAATGCTCCATGACCCTTGTCATCACAATGCTCCGTGACTCCAGTCATCTCAAAGCTTCATAACGTTTGTCTTCACAATGGTCCATGCCCGCGTGATTACAAGGCTCTGTGACCGTTGTAACCACAATGCTCCATGAACTTTTCATCACAATGCTCCGTGACCCTTGTCATAACAATGCTCCATGCCTTTGTCAGAACAATGTTCCATGACCCTTGTCATCACAATTTGCCACGCACTTTTCATCACAATGCTCTTTGATCCTTGTCATCACAATTCTCTATGCCTTTCTCAGCACAATGCTCCATGACCCTTGTCATCACAATGCTCCATGTGCATGTCAGCACGATGCTCCATGACACATGTCATCACAATGCACCATGCACTTGTCATCACAGTGCTCCACAATCTTGTCATCACAATGATCCATAAACTTTGTCATCACAATGCTCCATGCACTTCTCATCAAAATGCTCTCTCACCACAGATATCACAATGTTACATCACTATTTGTCACAATACTCCCTCACCCCTGTCATCACAATGATCCATGACTCCTGTCATCACCATTGTACATGCACATATCATCACAATGTTCGATGACCCCTGACATCACAATGTTCCATAACCCCTGTCATCAAAATGCTCCCAAAACCTTTTCATCAAAATGCTCCATGACCCCTGGCATCACAATGTTCAATAACCCCTGTCATCAAAATGTTCCATGACATATTTCATCCAATTGCTCCATGACCCTGTCATCACAATGCTCCCTGCCCTTCTCATCACAATGCACAACGCCCTTGTCATCAAAATCCTCCATGACCTTTGTCATCACAAAGATCCATGACCCTTGGCATCACAATGCTCCATGTCATCTTCATCACAGTGCTCCATGATCGCATTCATCACATTGCTCCATGCCGTTGTCATCACAAAGCTCCATGACATATGTCAACAGAATGCTCCATGGCCTTCTCATCACAATCCTCCATGCCATTGCCATCACAATGTTCCATTACGCCTGTCATAACTATGCTCCATGACCCCTGCCATCACGATGTTCCATGGCCTTGTCATCACAAGGCTCCATGACCCTTCTCATCACAATGCTCCAAGACCCCTGTAATCACAATGTTCCATGACCCCTGTCATCACAATGCTACATCCCCTTATCATCACAATGTTCCATGACACCTGACATCACAATGTTCCACAACCCCTGTCATCAAAATGCTCCATGACACTTTTTATCCCAAAGCTCCATGACCCCTGACATCCCAATGTTCTATAACTCCTGTCATCAAAATATTCCATTACAATTTTCATCAAATTGCTGCATGACCCTGTCATCAAAATGCTCCCTGGCCTTCTCATCACAATGCACCACGCCCTTGTCATCAAAATGCTCCGTGACTTTTGTCATCACAAATCTCCTTGACCCTTGACATCACAATGCTCCATGTCATTGTCATCACAATGCTCCATGAACCTTCTCATCACATTTCTCCATGCCCTTGTCATCACAAAGCTCCATGACACATGTCATCACAATGCTCGATGCCCTTCTCATCACTATGCTCCATGCCCTTGTCATTACAATCCTCTATGACCATTGTATCACAGTGTTCCGTGCTCCTGTCATCACAATGCTCCATGTCCACTCTCATCACAATAATCCATGAAACATTTCACACCAATGCTTCCTGTCCTTCTCATCAAAATGCTCCATTACACCTGTCATAACAATGTTCCATGACCCCTGCCATCACAAAGTTCCACGGCCTTCTCATTCACAAGGCTCCATGACACTTGTCATCACAATGTTCCAAGACCCCTGTAATCACAATGCTCCATGCCCTTGTCATCACAAAGCTCCATGACGCATGTCATTAGAATGTTCCATGGACATCTCATCACAATGCTCCAAGACACTTTTTTATCACAATGCTCCATGCCCCTTTTCATCTCAAAGCTCCATGAATCCTATCATCACAATGCACCATGCCCATTATCATAATGCTTCAGGCTATTTTCCTCACAATGAAATCAAAATGCTCCATGACCTCTGTCATCACAATGCTCCAAACCGTTGGGATCACAATGTTCCATAACACTTCTCATCACGACACCCCATGATGCTCATAATCACAATTATCCATGGTCTTCTCATCACTATGCTCCATAACCTTTGTCATCACAATGCTCCCTGACACTTGTCGTCAGTATGCTCCTTGAACACGGTCATTACAGGGCTCCATGCCTTTTTCATCACAATGACCTATGCCCTTTTCATCACAATGCTCAAAGACACCTGTAATCACAATGCTACATGCACTTGTCATCACAGTGCTCCATGACGCATTCATCAGAATGCTCCATGGCCTTCTCTTCACAATGCTCCATGCCCTTGTCATCACAATGCTCCAAGACCCCTGTAAACACAATGCTCCATGCCGCTTGTCATTATAGCACTCCATGACGCTCGTCATCACAATTATCCATGGTCTTCTCATCACAGTGCTCCACGGTCTTGCCATCACAATGCTCCATGCCCTGGTCATCACAATGCTCTATGTTCCCTTTCATCACAATTCTCCACGTTCTTGGCATCACTATGTTCCATGACACTTCCCATCACAGTGTTAAATGCTTTGTCATCACAATACTGCACAAGCTTGTCATCAGAATACTCCATGACCCTTGTCATCACAATGATCCATGACCCCGGTCATCACAATGCTCCATGAGACCTATCATCACAATGCTCCATGCCCCTTGTCATTACAGTGCTCCATGATGCTCGTCACCAGAATTATCCATGGTCTTCTCATCACAGTGCTCCACGGTCTTGCCATAACAATGCTCCATGCCCTGGTCATCACAATGCTCCATGTCCCTTGTCGTCACAATTCTCCAGGTCCTTGTCATCACAATGCTCCATGACAGTTCTCATCTCCATGTTACATGCTCTTGTCATCACAATTCTCCATGCACTTGTCATCGCAATGTCCCATGACCCCTGTCATAGCAAGCTCCATGCCTTTGTCATCACAATGCTTCACGAACTTTTCATCAAAATTCTCAAACGCCGTTGTCATCACAATGCTCCATGCCCTTGTCATCACAATGCTCCATGGCCCTTGTCATCACAATGCTCCATTACCTTTGTCATCACAATCCTCCATAACACTCGGCATCACAATGCTCCATGCCATTGTCATCACAATGGAAAATGAAATATCCCATCACAATGCTCCCTGACACCTGTCTTCACAATACTCCATGACCTTGTCATCACAATGCTCCATGCCCTTGTCATCACAATGTGCCATGCCCACTGTCAACACAATTATCCATGAAACTTGTCAGACCAATGCTCCATGCTCCTGTCATCACAATGCTACATGACCACAGTCATCACAATGCTCCGTGTGTCGCGTCATCACAAGACTCCATGACCTGTGTCACCACAAAAGTCAATGCCCTCATCATCACAAGGCTCTGTGAAATTTGTCACCACAATGCTCCATGAACTTTTCATCAAAATGCTCAATGTCATTGTCATCACCATGCTCCATGAACGCTCTCATCACATTGCTCCAAGCCCTTGTCATCACAATGCTCCATTACCTTTGTCATCACAATCCTCCATAACACTCGGCATCACAATGCTCCATGCCATTGTCATCACAATGGAACATGAAATATGCCATCACAATGCTCCCTGACACCTGTCTTCACAATAATCCATGACCTTGTAATCACAATGTTCCATGCCCTTGCCATCACAATTCTCCATTAACCCTGTCATAACAATGCTCCATGACCCCTGCCATCACGATGTTCCATGGTCTTGTCATCACAAGGCTCCATGACCCTTCTAACCACAATGCTCCAAGACCCCTGTAATCACAATGCTCCATGCCCCTTTTCATCTCAATGATCCATGAACCCGGTCATCACAATGCACCATGCCCATCATCAAAATGCTTCATGCTATTGTCATCACAATGAAATCAAAATTCTCCATGATCTCTGTCATCACAATGCTCCAAATCCGTGTGATCAAAATGTTCCATAACACTTATCATCACAACGTCCCATGACGCTCGTCATCACAATTATACATGGTCTTCTGATCACAATGCTCCATGAACTTTTTCATCACAATGCTCAATACACTTGTCATCACAATGCTCCCTGACACTTGTCCTCAGTATGCTCCTTGAACCATGTCATGACAAGGCTCCATGCCTTTTTCATCACAATGCTCCATGCCCTTGTCATAACAAAGCTCCATGATGCATGTCATCAGAACGTTCCATGGCCATCTCATCCCAATGCTCCAAGCCCTTGTCATCACAATGCCCCAAGACCCCTGTAATCACAATGCATCATGCCCCTTTTCATCAGAATATTCCATGAGATTTGTCATCACAAGTCTCCATGGTCTTCTCATCACAATGCTCCAGTACCTTGTCATCACAAGCCTCCATGGCCCCTGTCATCACAATACTCGATGAACGTTTTCAGCCCAATGCTCCTTGACCGTCTCATCACAATGCTCCCTGACCACTGTCATGACAACACTCCATGACACCTGACAACACAATGATCCGGGACTCCTGTCATCACAAAGCTCCAAGACCCCTGTAATCACAATACTCCATGAACATTTTCAGCCCAATGCTCCATGACCCTTGTCATCACAATCATCCATGCCCTTGTCATCCCAATTCTCCATGACCCCTGTATTCACAATGCTCCGTGACGCTTGTCATCACAGTGCTCCACGACACCTGTCATCACAATGCTCCGTGACGCTTGTCATCACAGTGCTCCACGACACCTGTCATCACAATGCTCCATGACTTTGTCAGCAAAATGCATCATGACCTTGTCATTACAATGCTCTATGCGCTTGTCATCACAATGCTCCCTGACACTTGTCGTCAGAATGCTCCTTGAACCCTGTCACGAAAAGGCTCCATGCCTTTTTCATCAAAATGCCCCATGCAGTTTTCATCACAATGCTCCACGCCACTGTCATCAAAATACTCCACAAGCTTGTCATCACAATGCTCCATGACCATTGTCATCACAATTCTCCGTGCACTTGTCAGCACAATGTTCCCTGACCCTTGTCATCTCAATGCTCCAAGCCATTGTCATCACAATGCACCATTACATTTGTCATCAGAATCCTCCATGACACTTGGCATCACAATGCTCCATGCCCTTGTCACCACAATGCACCATTCCAACAGTCATCACAATAATACATGAAATTTATGAGACTAATGATCCATGCCCTTGTCATCACAATGCTCCATGCCCCTTGTCAACACAATGCTCCATGACCCCTGTCATCACAGTGCTCCGTGACTCCAGTCATCACAGTGCTTCATGACCTTTGTCATCACAATGGTCCATGCCCTCATCATCAAGAGTCTCTGTGACCTTTTTAACCACAATGCTCCATGAACTTTTCATCACAATTCTCTTTCACCGTTGTCAACACAATGCTCTATGCCTTTCTCAGCACAATGCTCCATGACCCTTGTCATCACAATGCACCATGCGCTTGTCATCACAGTGCTCCACAATCTTGTCATCACAATGCTCTATAAACATTGTCATCACAATGCTCCATGAACTTCTCATCAAAATGCTCTCTCACCACTGATATCACAATGTTACTTCACTATTCGTCACAATACTCCCTCACCCCTGTCATCACAATGTTCCATGACTCCTGTCATCACAGTGCTACATGCACTTATCATCACAATGTTCGATGACCCCTGACATCACAATGTTCCGTAACCCCCGTCATCAAAATGCTCCCTGACCCTTGTCATCTCAATGCTCCAAGCCATTGTCATCACAATGCACCATTACATTTGTCATCAGAATCCTTCATGACCCTTGGCATCACATTGCTCCATGCCCTTGTCATCACTAAGCTCCATGACACATGTCATCAGAATGCTCCATGGCCTTCTCATCACAATGCCCCATGACCTTTTTCATCACAATGCTCAATACACTTGTCATCAATATGCTCCATGACACTTGTTGTCTGTATGCTCCTTGAACACCGTCATGACAAGGCTCCATGCATTTTTCATCACAATGTTCCATGCCCTTTTCATCACACTGCTACAAGACCCCTGTAATCAAAATGCTCCATGTGCTGGTCATCACAAAGCTCAATGATGCATGTCCTCAGAATGCTCCTTGGCCTTCTCTTCACAGTGTTCCATGCCCTTGTCATCACAATGTTCCAAGACCCCTGTAATCACAGTGGTCCATGCCCCTTTTCATCAGTATGCTATATGAGACTTGTCATCACAAGGCTCCATGGATTTCTCATCACAAAGGTCCAGGAACATGTCATCACAATGCTTCACAACTTTGTGAAGAAGATTCTCAATAGCCCTTGTCATCATAGTGCTCCAAGCCCTAGTCATCACAATGCTCCATTTTATTTGTCATCACAATCCTCCATTACATTTAGCATCACAATGCTCAATGCCATTATCATCGCAATGGACCATGACATATGTCATCACAATGCTCCCTGACACCTGTCTTCACAATACTCGATGACCTTCTCATCACCATGATCCATACACTTGTCATCACAATGAACCATGTCCACTGTCATCACAATAATCTATGAAACTTGTCAGACCAATGCTCCATGCCCCTGTCACCACAATGCTCCATGCCCTTGTCCTCACAATGCTCCATGACCCCTATCATCACAATGCTCCATGAATCCAGTCATCACAATGGTTCATAACGTTTGTCATCAAAACGGTCCATGCCCGTGTCATCACAAGGCTCTGTGACCTTTGTAACCACAATGCTCCTTGAACTTTTCATCACAACGCTCCGTGACCCTTGTCATCACAATGCTCCATGCCTTTGTCAGAACAATGCTCCATGACCCTTGTCATCACAATGTGCCACGTGCTTTTCATCACATCGGTCCACAACCTTGTAATCACTATGCTCCATAAACCTTGTAATCACAATGCTCCATGCACTTCTCATCCAAATGCTCTCTCACCAGAGATATCACAATGTTCCATCACTAGTCATCACAATACCCCTCACCCCTGTAATCATAATGTTCCATGACCCCTGTCATCACAGTGCTACATACCCTTATCATCACAATATTCCATGACCCCTGACATCACAATGTTCCATAACCCCTGTCATCAAAATGCACCATGACCCTTTTCATCCCAAAGCTCCATGACCCCTGACATCACAATGTTCTAAATCACCTGCCCTCAAAATATTCCATTACATTTTCATCAAATTGCTGCATGACCCTGTCATCAAAATGCTCCCTTCCCTTCTCATCACAATGCACCACACCATTGTCATCGAAATGCTCCCTCTTATTTGTCATCACAAATCTCCATGACCATTGGCATCACAATGCTCCGTGTCATTGTCATCACAGTGCTCCATGAACACTCTCATCACATTGCTCCATGCCCTTGTCATCACAAAGCTCCATGACACTTGTCATCACAATGCTCGATGCCCTTCTCATCACAATGCTCCATGCCCTTGTCATTACAATCCTCCATGAAACATGGATCACAGTGTTCCGTGCCCTTGTCATCCCAATGCTCCATGCCCACTCTCATCACAATAATCCATGAAACATTTTAGACCAAAGCTCAATGCCCTTCTCATAACAATGCTCCATTACCTCTGTCATAACAATGCTCCATGACACATGCCATCACATTGTTCAACGGCATGTCATCACAAGGCTCCATGAACCTTGTCATCCCAATGCTCCAAGACCCCTGTAATCACAATGCTCCATGCCCTTGTCATCACAGTGCTCCATGACGCATGTCATCAGAATGTTCCATGGCCTTCTCATCACAATGCTCCATGCCCTTGTAATCACAATGCTCCAAGACCTCGGTAATCACAATGCTCCATGCCCCTTTTCATCTCAATGCTCCATGAACACTGTCATCACAATGCACCATGCCCATCATCATAATGTTTCAGGCTATTGTCATCACAATGAAATCTAAATTCTCCATGAACTCTGTCATCAAAATGCTCCAAAACTTTGTGATCACAATGTTCCATAAGACTTATCATCACAACACCCCATGACGCTCATCATCACATTTATCCATGGTCTTCTCATCACAATGCTCCATGACCTTTGTCATCAAATGCTCAATACACTTGTCATCACAATGCTCCCTGACACTTGTCATCAGTATGATTCTTGAACCCTGTCATGACAAGGCTCAATGCCTTTTTCATCAAAATGATACATGCCCATTACATCACAATGCATCAAGACACCTGTAATCACAATGCTCCACAACCTTCTCATCACAATGCTCCATTCCCAATATCATCAGAGTGCTCCATGACCACTGTCATCACAACACTCCATGACACCTGACAACACAATGATCCGGAACTCTTGTCATCAAAATGCTCCATTCCCTAGTCATCACAATGCTCCATGACCCCTGTCATCACAATACTCCATGAACATTTTCAGCCCAATGCTCCATGACACTTGTCATCATATTGAACCATGCCCTTGTCATCCCAATGCTCCATGACCCCTGTATTCACAAAGCTCCGTGACGCTTCTCATCACAGTGCTCCATGACACCTCTCATCACAATGCTCCATGCCTTTGTCAGCAAATGCTACATGACCTTGTCATTACAATGCTCTATGCGCTTGTCATCACAGTACTCCATTACCATTGTCATCACAATCCTCCATGAACCTTGGGATCACATTGCTTCATGCCCTTGTCATCACAGTGCTCCATGCTCCTTGAAATCAAAATGATCCATGACCTCTGTCATCACAATGCTCCATACCCTTGTAATCACAATGTTCCATAAAACTTGTCATCACAACGCTCCATGATGCCTGTCATTACAATACTCCATGGCCTTTTCATCACAATGCTCCATGACCATTGTCATCACAATTCTAAATACACTTGTCATTACAATGCTTCCTGAATCTTGTCGTCAGAATGCTCCTTGAAACCTGTCACGAAAAGGCTCCATGCCTTTTTCATCAGTATGCCCCATGCCGTTTTCATCACAATGCTCCATGCCATTGCCATCAAAATACTCCACAAGCTTGTCATCAGAATGCTCCATGACCCTTGTCATCACAATTCTCCATGCACTTGTCAGCACAATGCTCCCTGAACCTTGTCATCACAATGATCCAAGCCATTGTCATCACAATGCTCCTTTACCTTTGTCATCAGAATCCTCCATGAAACTTGACATCACAATGCTCCATGCCATTGTCATCACAATGGGCTAATACATATGTCATCACAATGCTCCGTGACACCTCTTCTCACAATACTGCATGAACTGGTCATCACAATGCTCCATGCCCTTGTCATCACAATGCGCCATTCCAACTGTCATCACAATAATCCATGAAAATTATTAGACCAATGCTCCATGCCCTTGTCATCACAATGCTCCATGCCCTTGTTATCACAATGTTCCAAGACCACTGTAATCAGCATGCTCCATGCCCCTTTTCATCAGTATGCTCCATGAGACTTGTCATCACAAGGCTCCATGGATTTCTCATCACAGTGCTCCAGGACTTTGTCATCACAATGCTTCACGACATTGTCATGAAAATTCTCAATGGCCGTTGTCATCATAATGCTCCAAGCCGTAGTCATAACAATGCTGAATTATATTTGTCATTACAATCCTCCATTACATTTGGCATCACAATGCTCCATGCCATTGTCATCGCAGTGGACCATGACATATGTCATCACAATGCTCCCTGACACCTGTCTTCACAATACTCCATGCCCTTGTCATCATAATGCTCCATGCCCCTGTCATCACAATGCCCCGTGACTCCAGTCATCACAATGCTTCATAACGTTTGTCATCACAACGGTCCTTTCCCGCATCATCACAAGGCTCTGTGACTTTTGTAACCACAATGCTCCATGAACTTTTCATCACAATGCTCCGTGACCCTTGTCATCACAATGCTCCATTATCTCTGTCATAACAATGCTCCATGAACCCTGCCATCACAATGTTCCACAGCCTTTTCATCACAAGGCTCCATGACCCTTGTCTTGACAATGCTCCAAAACCCCTGTAATCACAATGCTCCATGACCTTGATATCACAAAGCTCCATGATGCATGTCATCAGAATATTCCATGGCCTTCTCCTCACAATGCTCCATGCCCTTTTCATCACAATGCTCCAAGAACCCTGTAATCACAATGCTCCATGCCCCTTATCATCAGAATGCTCCATGAGACTTGTCATCACAAGTCTCCATGGTCTTCTCATCACAATGCTCTAGGACCTTGTCATCACCATGCTCCATTTCCTTGTCATCACAATGCTCCATGACCCCTGTCATCACAATACTCCATGAATATTTTCAGCCCTATGCTCCGTGAATTTCTCATCACAATGCTCCAAGACCAATATCATCACAATACTCCATGACCACTGTCATCACTACACTCCATGACACCTGACAACACAATGATCCTGGACTCTTGTCATCACAGTGCTCCATTTCCTAGTCATCACAATGCTCCATGACCACTGTCATCACAATACACCATGAATATTTTCAGCCCAATACTCCATGACGCTTGTCATCACAATGATCCATGCCCTTGTCATCCCAATGCTACATGACCCCTGTATTCACAATGCTCCGTGAGGCTTGTCATCACAGTGCTCCATGACACCTGTCATCACAATGCTCCATGCCTTTGTCATCAAAATGCTACATGACCTTCTCATTACAATACTCTATGCACTTGTCATCACAATACTCCATTACCATTGTCATCACTATCCTCCATGAACCTTGGGAACACATTGCTTCATGCCCTTGTCATCACAATGCTACATGCTCCTTGAAATCAAAATGATCCATGACCTCTGTCATCGCAATGCTCCAAACACTTGTGATCACAGTGTTCCATAACACTTGTCATCACAGCGCTCCATGATGCCTGTCATCACAAGACTCCATGCCCTTTTCATCACAATGCTCCATGACATTTGTCATCACAATTCTCAATACACTTGTCATCACAATGCTCCTTGAACCCTGTCATGAAAAGGCTGCATGCATTTTTCATCACAAAGCCCCATGCCGTTTTCATCACAATGCTCCATGCCATTGTCATCAAAATACTCCACAAGCTTTTCATCAGAATGCTCCATGACCCTTGTCATCACAATTCTCCATGCACTTGTCAGCACAATGCTCCCTGAACCTTGTCATCACTATGCTCCAAGCCATTGTGATCACAATGCTCCATTACCTTTGTCATCAGAACCCTCCATGACATTTGTCATCACAATGCTCCATGCCATTGTCATCACAATGGGCCAATACATATGTCATCACAATCCTCCGTGACACCTCTTTTCACAATACTGCATGACCTGGTCATCACAATGCTCCATGCCCTTGTCATCACAATGCACCATTCCAACTGTCATCACAATAATCCATGAAATATTTCAGACCAATTCTCAATGACCTTCTCATCACAATGCTCCATGACGCATGCAATCAGAATGTTCCATGGCCTTCTCCTAACAATGCTCCATGCCCTTGTCATCACAATGCTCCAAGACCCCTGTAATCACAATGCTCCATGCCCCTTTTCATCAGGATGCTCCATGAAACTTGTCATCACAGGTCTCCCTGGTCATCTCATCTCAATGCTCCAGGACCTTGTTATCACCGTGCTCCATTCCCTTGTCATCACAATGCTCCATGACCCCTGTCATCACAATAATCCATGAACATTTTCAGCCCAATGCCCCATGACCTTCTCATGACAATGCTCCAAGACCAATATCATCACAATGCTCCATGATCACTGCCATCACAACACTCAATGACACCTGACAACACAATGATCTGGGACTCATGTCATCACAATGCTCCATTCCCTAGTCATCACAATGCTCCATGACCCCTGTCATCACAATACTCCAGGAACAATTTCAGCCCAATTCTCCATGACCCTTGTCATCACAATGATCCATGCACTTCTCATCCAAATGCTCCATGACCCCTGTATTCACAATGCTCCGTGATGCTTGTCATTACAATGCTCCATGACACATGTCATCACAATGCTCTATGCCATTCTCAGCACAATGCTCCATGCCCTTTTCATCACATTGCTCCATGACCCCTGTCATAACAATGCTCCGTTACTCCAGTCATTAAAATTCTTCATAACATTTGTCATCACAATGGTCGATACACGTGTCATCACAAGTCTCTGTTAACTTTGTAACCAGAATGCTCCATCAACTTTTCATCACAATGCTCCGTGACACTTGCCATCACAATGCTCCATGCCTTTGTCAGAAAAATGCTCCATGACCCTTGTCATCACAATGTGCCACACGCTTTTCATCCGAACTGTCCAGAAATTTGTCATCGCAATGCTCCATAAATCTTGTAATCACAATGCTCCATTCCCTTCTCATCACAATTCTCCATTACCTCTGTCATCACAATGCACCAAGACCCCTATAATCACAAAGCTCCATGCCCTTGTCATCACAAAGCTCCATGACGCATGTCATCAGAATGTTCCATGGCATACTCCACACAATGCTCCATGCCCTTGTCATCACAATGCTCCAAGACCCTGGTAATCACAATGCTCCATGCCCCTTTTCATCAGAATGCTCCAGGAGACTTGTCATCACAAGTCTCCATGGTCTTATCATCACAATGCTCCAGGACCTTGTCATCTCCATGCTCCATTCCCTTGTGATCACAATGCTCCATGACCCCTGTCATCACAATACTCCATGAACATTTTCAGCCCAATGCCCCATGAACTTCTCATCAAAATGCTCTAAAACCAATATCATCACAATGCTCCATGATCACTGTCATCACAACACTCAATGACACCTGACAACACAATGATCCGGGACTCTTGTCATCAAAATGCTCCATTCCCTAGTCATCACAATGCTCCATGACCCCTTTCATCACAATATTCCATGAACATTTTCAGCCCAATGCTCCATGACCCTTGTCATCACAATTATCCATGCCCTTGTCATCCCAATGCTCCATGACCCCTGTATTCACAATGCTCTGTGACGCTTGTCATCACAGTGCTCCATGACACCTCTCATCACAATGCTCCATGCCTTTGTCAGCAAAAAGCTACATGACCTTGTCATTATAATGCTCTATGTGCTTGTCATCAAAATACAGCATTACCATTGTCATCACTATCCTCCATGTACTTTGGGATCACATTGCTTCATGCCCTTGTCATCACAATGCTCCATGTTCCTTGAAATCAAAATTATCAATGACCACTCTCATCGCAATGCTCCAAACCCTTGTGATCACAGTGATCCATAACACTTATCATCACAATGCTCCATGATGCCTGGCATCACAATACTCCATGCCCTTTTCATCACAGTGCTCCATGACTTTTGTCATCACAATTCTCAATACACTTGTCAAAACCATGCTCCCTGACACTTGTCGTCAGAATGCTCCTTGAACCCTGTCACGAAATGGCTCCTTGCCTTTTTCATCACAAAGCCCCATGCAGTTTTCATCATAATGTTCCATGCCATTGTCATCAAAATACTCCACAAGCTTGTCATCAGAATGCTCCATGACCCTTGTCATCACAATTCTCCATGCACTTGTCAGCACAATGCTCCCTGAACCTTGTCATCACTATGCTCCAAGCCATTGTCATCACAATGCTCCTTTACCTTTGTCATCAGAATCCTCCATGAAACTTGGCATCACAATGCTCCATGCCATTGTCATCACAATGGGCTAATACATATGTCATCACAATGCTCCGTGACAACTCTTCTCACAATACTGCATGAACTGGTCATCACAATGCTCCATGCCCTTGTCATCACAATGCGCCATTCCAACTGTCATCACAATAATCCATGAAACTTATTAGACCAATGCTCCATGAGACTTGTCATCACAAGGCTCCATGGTTTTCTCATCACAGTGCTCCAGGACCTTGTCATCACAATGCTTCACGACATTGTCATGAAAATTCTCAATGGCCGTTGTCATCATAATGCTCCAAGCCGCAGTCATAACAATGCTCCATTATATTTGTCATTACAATCCTCCATTACATTTGGCATCACAATGCTCCATGCCATTGTCATCGCAATGGACCATGACATATGTCATCACAATGCTCCCTGACACCTGTCTTCACAATACTCCATGCCCTTGTCATCACAATGCTCCATGCCCTTGTCATCACAATGCACCATGTCCACTGTCATCACAATCATGTATGAAACTTGTCAGACCAATGCTCCATGACCCTGTCATCACAGTGCTCCATGCCCTTGTCATCATAATGCTCCATGACCGCTGTCATCACAATGCCCCGTGACTCCAGTCATCACAATGCTTCATAACGTTTGTCATCAAAACGGTCCTTTCCCGCATTATCACAAGGCTCTGTGACCTTTGTAACCACAATGCTCCATGAACTTTTCATCACAATGCTCCGTGACCCTTGTCATCACAATGCTCCATGCCTTTGTCAGAACAATGCTCCATGACTTCTGTCATCACAATGTGCCATGCAATTTTCATCACAATGATCCACAACCTTGTCATCGCTATGCTCCATAAACCTTGTAATCACAGTGCTCCATGAACTTCTCATCCAAATGCTCTCTCACATGAGATACCACAATTTTCCACCACTAGTCATCACAATCCTCCCTCACCCCTGTTATCACAATGTTCCATGACCCCTGTCATCACAATGCTACATCCCCTTATCTGCACAATATTCCATGACCCCTGACATCACAATGTTCCATAACCCCTGTCATCAAAATGCTCCATGACCCTTTTCATCCCAAAGATCCATGACACCTGGCATCACAATGTTCTATAACCCCTGTCATCAAAATGTTCCATTACACTTTTCATCAAATTGCTGCATGACCCAGTCATAAAAATGCTCCCTGCACTTCTCATCACAATGCACCACACCCTTGTCATCAAAATGCTCCATGACCATTGTCATCACAAAGCTCCATGGCCCTTGGCATCACAATGCTCCATGTCATTGTCATCACAATGCTCCATGAACCCTCTCATCACATGACTCCATGCCCTTGTCATCACAAAGCACCATCACACTTGTCATCACAATGCTCGATGCCCTTCCCATCACAATGCTCCATGCCTTTGTCATTACAATCCTCCATGACCCATGTATCACAGTGTTCCGTGCCCTTGTCATCACAATGCTCCATGCCCACTCTCATCACAATAATCCATGAAACATTTCAGACCAATGCTCAATGCACTTCTCATCACAATGCTCCATTATCTCTGTCATAACAATGCTCCATGACCCCTGCCATCACAATGTTCCACGGCCTTGTCATCACAAGGCTCCATGACCCTTGTCTTCACAATGCTCCAAAACCCCTGTAATCACAATGCTCCATGCCCTTGATATCGCAAAGCTCCATGACGCATGTCATCAGAATGTTCCATGGCCTTCTCCTCACAATGCTCCATGCCCTTGTCATCACAATGCTCCAAGACCCCTGTAATCACAATGCTCCATGCCCCTTATCATCAGAATGTTCCATGATACTTGTCATCACAAGTCTCCATGGTCTTCTCATCACAATGCTCCAGGACCTTGTCATCACCATGCTCCATTCCCTTGTCATCACAATGCTCCATGACCCCTGTCATCACAATACTCCATGAATATTTTCAGCCCAATGCTCCGTGAACATCTCATCACAATGCTCCAAGACCAATATCATCACAATGCTCCATGACCACTGTCATCACAACACTCCATGACACCTGACAACACAATGATCCGGGACTCTTGTCATCACAATGCTCCATTCCCTAGTCATCACAATGCTCCATGACCACAGTCATCACAATACTCCATGAATATTTTTAGCCCACTGCTCCATGACGCTTGTCATCACAATGATCCATGCCCTTGTCATCCCAATGCTACATGACCCCTGTATTCACAATGCTCCGTGACGCTTGTCATCACAGTGCTCCATGACACCTGTCATCACAATGCTCCATGCCTTTTTCATCAAAATGCTACATGAACTTCTCATTACAATACTCTATGCACTTGTCATCACAATACTGCATTACCATTGTAAACACTATCCTCCATGAACCTTGGGATTACATTGCTTCATGCCCTTGTCATCACAATGCTCCATGCTCCTTGAAATCAAAATGATCCATGACCTCTGTCATCGCAATTCTGCAAACACTTGTGATCACAGTGTTCCATAACACTTGTCATCACAACGCTCCATGATGCCTGTCATCACAATACTCCATGCCCTTTTCATCACAATGCTCCATGACCTTTGTCATCACAATTCTCAATACACTTGTCATCACAATGCTCCATGACACTTGTCATCAGAATGCTCCTTGAACTCTGTCATGAAAAGGCTGCATGCATTTTTATCACAAAGCCCCATGCCGTTTTCATCACAATGCTCCATGCCATTGTCATCAAAATACTCCATAAGCTTTTCATCAGAATGCTCCATGACCCTTGTCATCACAATTCTCCATGCACTTGTCAGCACAATGCTCCCTGAACCTTGTCATCACTATGCTCCAAGCCATTGTGATCACAGTGCTCCATTACCTTTGTAATCAGAATCCTCCATGACATTTGTCATCACAATGCTCCATGCCATTGTCATCACAATGGGCCAATACATATGTCATCACAATCCTCCGTGACACCTCTTTTCACAATATTGCATGACCTGGTCATCACAATGCTCCATGTCCTTGTCATCACAATTTGCCATTCCAACTGTCATCACAATAATCCATGAAACTTATTAGAACAATGCTCCATGCCCTTGTCATCACAATGCTCCATGCCCACTCTCATCACAATAATCCATGAAACATTTCAGACCAATGCTCAATGCCCTTCTCATCACAATAATCCATGAAACATTTCAGACCAATGCTCAATGCCCTTCTCATCACAATGCTCCATTACATCTGTCATAACAATGCTTCATGACCACTGCCATCACAATGTTCCACGGCCTTGTCATCACAAGGCTCCATGACCCTTGTCATCACAATGCTCCAAAACCCCTGTAATCACAATGCTCCATGTCACTGTCATCACAATGATCCATGAACCATCTCATCACATTGCTCCATGCCCTTGTCATCAAAAGCTCCATGACACTTGTCATCACAATGGTCGATGCCTTTCTCATCACAATGCTCCATGCCCTTGTCATTACAATCCTCCATGACCCATGTATCACAGTGTACCGTGCCCTTGTCATCACAATGCTCCATGCCCACTCTCATCACAATAATCCATGAAACATTTCAGACCAATGCTCAATGCCCTTCTCATCACAATGCTCCATTACCTATGTCATAAAAATGCTCCATGACCCCTGCCATCAAAATGTTCCACGGCCTTGTCATCATAAGGCTCCATGGCCCTTGTCATCACAATGCTCCAAAACCCCTGTAATCACAATGCTCCATGCCCTTGTCATCAAAATGCTCCATGACCTTTGTCATCACAATTCTCAATACACTTGTCATCACAATGCTCCCTGACACTTGTCGTCAGAATGCTCCTTGAACCCTGTCACGAAAAGGCTGCATGCCTTTTTCATCACAAAGCCCCATGCCGTTTTCATGACAATGCTCCATGCCATTGTCATCAAAATACTCCACAAGCTTGTCATCAGAATGCTCCATGACTCTTGCCACCACAATTCTCCATGCACTTGTCAGCACAATGCTCCCTGAACTTTGTCATCACTATGCTCCAAGCCATTGTCATCAAAATGCTCCATTACCTTTGTCATCAGAATCCTCCATGACACTTAGCATCACAATGCTCCATGCCATTGTCATCACAATGGGCCAATACATATGTCATCACAATGCTCCGTGACACCACTTTTCACAATACTGCATGACCTGGTCATCACAATGCTCCATGCCCTTCTCATCACAATGCTCCATTACCTCTGTCATCACAATGCTCCAAGACCCCTGTAATCACAAAGCTCCATGCCCTTGTCATCACAAAGCTCCATGACACATGTCATCAGAATGTTCCATGGCCTTCTCCACACAATGCTCCATGCCCTTGTCATCACAATGCTCCAAGAACCATGTAATCACAATGCTCCATGCCCCTTTTCATCAGAATGCTCCATGAGACTTGTCATCACAAGTCTCCATGGTCATCTCATCACAATGCACCAGGACCTTGTTATCACCATGCTCCATTCCCTAGTGATCACAATGCTCCATGACACCTGTCATCACAATAATCCATGAACATTTTCAGCCTAATGCCCCATGACCTTCTCATCAAAATGCTCCAAGACCAATATCATCACAATGCTCCATGATCACTGTCATCACAACACTCAATGACACCTGAGAACACAATGATCTGGGACTCTTGTCATCACAATGCTCCATTCCCTAGTCATCACAATGCTCCATGACCCCTGTCATCACAATACTCCAGGAACATTTTCAGCCCAATTCTCCATGACACTTATCATCACAATGATCCATGCCCTTGTCATCCTAATGCTCCATGACCCCTGTATTCACAATGCTCCGTGACGATTGTCATCACAGTGCTCCATGACACATGTCATCACAATGCTGTATGCCATTCTCAGCACAATGCTCCATGCCCTTTTCATCACAATGCTCCATGACCCCTGTCATCACAATGCTCCGTGACTCCAGTCATCACAATTCTTCATAACATTTGTCATCACAATGTTCGATACCCATGTCATCACAAGGCTCTGTGACTTTTGTAAACACAATGCTCCTTGAACTTTTCATCACAATGCTCCGTGACACTTGTCATCACAATGCTCCATGCCTTTGTCAGAAAAATGCTCCATGACCCTTGTCATCACAATGTGCGACACGCTTTTCATCCCAACGGTCCACAAATTTGTCATCACAATGCTCCATAAACCTTGAAATCACAATTCTCCATTCCCTTCTCATCACAATGCTCCATTACCCCGGTTATAACAATGCTCCATTACCACTGCCATCACAATGTTCCACGGCCTTGTCTTCACAAGGAGCCATGACACTTGTCATCACAATGCTCCAAGACTCCTGTAAGCACAATGCTCCATGCCCTTATCATCACAAAACTCCATGACACATGTCATCAGAATGTTCCTTGTCCTTCTCCACACAATGCTCCATGCCCTTGTCATCAAAATGCTCCAAGAGCCCTGTAATCACAATGCTCCATGCCCCTTTTCATCTCAATGCTCCATGAACCCTCTCATCACAATGCATCATGCCAATCATCATAATGATTCCGGCTATTGTCAGCACAATGAAATCAAAATTCTCCATGACCTCTGTCATCACAATGCTCCATGACCCCTGTCATCACAATACTTCATGAACATTTTCAGCCCAATGCTCCATGAACTTTGTCATCACAATTATATTTGCCCTTGTCATCCCAATGCTACATGACCCCTGTATTCACAATGCTCCGTGACGCTTGTCATCACAGTGCGCCATGACACTTGTCATCACAATGCTCCATGCCTTTGTCAGCAAAATGCTACATGACCTTGTCATTATAATGCTCTATGTGCTTGTCATCACAATACTCCATTACCGTTGTCATCACAATCATCCATGAACCTTGGGATAACATTGCTTCATGCCCTTGTCATCACAATGCTCCATGCTCCTTGAAATCACAATGATCCATGACCTCTGTCATCACAATGCTCCAAACCCTTGTGATCACAATGTTCCATAACACTTGTCATCACAATGCTCCATGATGCCTGTCATCACAATACTCCATGCCCTTTTCATCACAATGCTCCATGACCTTTGTCATCACAATTCTCAATACACTTGTCATCACAATGTTCCATTTTCATTGTCATCACAATGCTCCATGTCATTGTCATCACAATGCTCCATGAACACTCTCATCACATGGCTCCATGCACTTGTCATCACAAAGCTCCATGACACTTGTCATCACAATGCTTGATGATCTCCTCATCACAGTGCTCCATGTCCTTGTCATTACAATCCTGCATGACCCATGTATCACAGTGTTCCATGCCCTTGTCATCACAATGATCCATGCCCTCTTCATCACAATGCTCCAAAATCCCTGTAATCACAATGCTCCATGTCCTTGTCATCACAAAACACCATGACACATGTCATCAGAATGCTCCATGGACTTCTCATCACAATGTTCCATGCCCTCGTCATCACAATGCACCAAGACCACTGTAATCACGATGCTCCATGCCCCTTTTCATCAGAATGCTCCATGAGACTTGTCATCACAAGACTCCATGGTCTTCTCATCACAGTGCTGCAGGACCTTTTCATCACCATGCTCCATTCCCTTGTCATCACAACGCTCCATGATGCCTGTCATCACAATACTCCATGCCCTTTTCATCCCAATGCTTCATGACCTTTGTCATCACAGTTTTCCATGCCCTCGTCATCAACAGTCTCTGTGACCTTTTTAAGCACAATGTTCCATGAACTTTTCATCACAATGCTCCATGACCCATGTCATCACAATGCTCCATTCGCTTGTCAGCACAATGCTCCATGACACATGTCATTACAATGAGCCATGACCACTGTCATCACAATGCTCCGTGACTCCAGGCATCTCAATGCTTCATAACGTTTGTCATCATAGTGGTCCATGCCCGCGTCATCACAAAGCTCTGTGACCTTTGTAACCGCAATGCTCCATGAACTTTTCATCACAATTCTCTGTGATACTTGCCATCACAATCCTCCATGTCTTTGTCAGAACAATGCTCCATGACCATTGTCTTCATAATATGCCACGCACATTTCATCACAACGGTCCACAACCTTGTCATTGCAATGCTCCATAAACCTTGTAATCACAATGCTCCATGCCCTTCTCATAAAAATGCTCTCTCAGGAGAGATATCACAGTGTTCCATCACTAGTCATCATAATACTCCCTCACCCCTGTAATCACAATGATCCATGACACTGTCATCACACTTCTACATCCCCTTATCATCACAATGTTCCATGACAACTGCCATCAAAATCCTCCATGATCCGTTTCATCCAAAAGCTGCAAGACCCCTGACATCACAATGTTCTATAACGCCTGGCATCAAAATGTTCCATTACAATTTTCATCAAATTGCTGCATGACCCGGTCATCAAAATTCTCCCTGAACTTCTCATCACAATGCACCATGCCCTTGTCATCAAAATGCTCCATGACTTGTCATCACAATGCTCCATGACGTTTGTCATCACAATGCTCAATACACTTGTCATCACAATGCTCCCTGACACTTGTCATCAGAATGCTCCTTGAAACCTGTCACGAAAAGGCTCCATGCCTCTTTCAGCACAATGCCCCATGCCGTTTTCTTCACAATGCTCCATGCCACTGTCATCAAAATACTCCACAAGCTTGTCATCAGAATGCTCCATGACCCTTGTCATCACAATTCTCAATGCACTTGTCAGCACAATGCTCCCTGACCCTTGTCATCAGAATGCTCCATTACCTTTGTCAACAGAATCCTCCATGACACTTGGCATCACAATGCTCCATGCCATTTTCATCACAATGGGCCATTACCTATGTCATCACAATGCTCCCTGACACCTGTCTTCACAATACTGCATGACCTGGTCATCAGTAGGCTCCATGCCCTTGTCATCACAATGTGCTATTCCAACTGTCATCACAATAATCCTTGAAACTTATTAGACCAATGTTCCATGCCCTTGTCATCACAGTGCTCCATGCCCTTGTTATCACAATCCTCCATGACCCCTGTCATCACCATGCTCCGTGACTCCAGTTATCACAATGCTTCATGACCTTTGTCATCACAATGGTCCATGCCCTCGTCATCAACAGTCTCTGTGACCTTTTTAACCACAATGCTCCATGAACTTTTCATCACAATGCTCTTTGACCCTTGTCATCACAATGCTCTACGCATTTCTCAGCACAATGCTCCATGACGCTTGTCATCACAATGCTCCATGCGCTTGTCAGCACAATGCTCCATGACACATGCCATCACAATGCTCCATGACCCCTGTCATCACAATGGTCCGTGACTCCAGTCATCACAATGCTTCATAACGTTTCTCATTACAATGTTCCATGCCCGCGTAATTACAAGGCTCTGTGACCTTTGTAACCACAATGCTCCTTGAACTTTTCATCACAATTCTCTGTGACCCTTGTCTTCACAATGCTCCATATCTTTGTCAGAGCAATGCTCCATGACCATTGTCTTCACAATGTGCCACACACATTTCATCACAACGGTCCACAAACTTGTCATTGCAATGCTCCATAAATCTTTTAATCACAATGCTCCATGCACTTCTCATCAAAATGCTCTCTCACGAGAGATATCACAGTGTTCCATCACAAGTCATCACAATACAACCTCACCCCTGTAATCACAATGTTCCATGACCCTGTCATCACACTGCTACATCCCCTTATCATCACAATGTTCCATGACCCCTGTCATCAAATTGCTTCATGACCCTTTTCATCCCAATGCTCCATATCCCCTGACATCACAATGTTCTATAACATCTGCCATCAAAATATTCCATTACACTTTTCATCAAATTGCTGCATGACCCGGTCATCAAAATGCTCCCTGCCCTTCTCATCACAATGCAACATGCACTTGTCATCAAAATGCCCGATTACTTGTCATGACAATGCTCCATGACCCTTGGCATCACAATGCTCCATGTCACTGTCATCACAATGCTCCCTGAACCCTCTCATCACATTGCTCGATGTCCTTGTCATCACAAAGCTCCATGACACTTGTCATCACAATGCTCGATGCCCTTCTCATCACAATGCTCCATGCCCTTGTCATTACAATCCAGCATGACCCATGTATCATAGTGTTCCGTACCCTTGTCATCAGAAGGCTCCATGATCAATCTCATCACAATCATCCACGAAATATTTCAGACCAATGTTCCATGCCCTTCTCATCACAATGCTCCATTACCCCTGTCATAACAATCCACAATGACCCCTGCCATCACAATGTTCCACGGCCTAGTCATCACAAGGTTCCATGACACTTGTCATCACAATGCTGAAGACCCCTGAAATCACAATGCTCCATGCCCTTGTCATCACAAAGCTCCATGACGCATGTCCTCAGAATGTTCCATGGCCTTCTCATCACAATGCTCCATGCCCTTGTCCTCACAATGCTCCAAAACCCCTGTAAACACAATGCTCCATGCCCCTTTTCATCTCAATGCTCCATGAACCCTGTCATCACAATGCACCATGCCCATCATCACAATGCTTCAGGCTATTGTCATCACAATGAAATCAATATTCTCCTTGAACTCTGTCATCATAATGCTCCAAACCTTTGTGATCACAATGTTCCATAACACTTATCATCAAAACACCCCATGACGCTCATCATCACAATTATCCATGGACTTCTCATCACAATGCTCCATGATCTTCGTCATCACAATGCTCAATACACTTGTCATCACAATGCTAACTGACGCTTGTCGTCAGTATGCTCCTTGAACCCTGTCATGACAAGGCTCCATGCCTTTTTCATCACAATAATCCGTGCCCTTTTCATCACAATGCTCCAAGACCCCTGTAATCACAATACTCCATGCCCATTTTCATCAGAATGCTCCATGTGAGTTGTCGTCACAAGTCTCCATGGTCTTCTCATCACAATGCTCCAAGACCTTGTCATCACCATGCTCCATTCCCTTGTCATCACAATGCTCCATGACCGCTGTCATCACAATAAACAATGAGCATTTTAAGCCCAATGCTCCAAGACCTACTCATCACAATGCTCCATGGCCAATATCATCACAATGCTCCATGACCTCTGTCATCACAACACTCCATGAAACCTGACAACACAATGATCCGGGACTCTTGTCATCACATTGCTCCATTCCATGGTCATGACAATGCTCCATGACCCCTGTCATCACAACACTCCATGAACATTTTCAGCTCAGTGCTCCATGACCCTTGTCATCAAAATGATCCATGCCCTTGTCATCCCAATGCTCCATGACCCCTGTATTCACAATGCTCCGTGACGCTTGTCATCACAGTGCTCCATGACACATGTCATCACAATGCTCCATGCCTTTGTCAGCAAAATGCTACATGACCTTGTAATCACAATGCTCTATGCGCTTGTCATCACAATACTCCATTTTCATTGTCATCACAATACTCCATGAACCTTGGGATCGCATTGCTTCATGCCCTTGTCATCAAAATGCTCCCTGCTCCTTGAAATCAAAATGATCCATGACCTCTGTCATCACAATTCTCCAAATACTTGTGATCACAATGTTCCATAACACTTGTCATCACAACGCTCCATGATGCCTGTCATCACAATACTCCATGCCCTTTTCATCACAATGCTCCATGACCTTTGTCATCACAATTGTCAATACACTTGTCATCACAGTGCTCCCTGACACTTGTCATCAGAATGCTCCTTGAACCCTGTCACGAAAAGGCTCCATGCCTTTTTCATCACAATGCCCCATGCTGTTTTCATCACAATGCTCCATGCCATTGTCATCAAAATACTCCACAAGCTTGTCATCAGAATGCTCCATGACCCTTGTCATCACAATTTTCCATGCACTTTTCAGCACAATGCGCCCTGACCCTTGTCATCACAATGCTCCAAGCCATTGTCATCACAATGCTCTATTACCTTTGTCATCAGAATCCTCCATGACACTTGGCATCACAATGCTCCATGCCATTGTCATTACAATGGGCCATTACATATGTCATCACAATGCTCCCTGACACCTGTCTTCAAAATACTGCATGACATGGTCATCACAATGCTCCATGCCCTTGTCATCACAATGCGCCATTCCAACTGTCATCGCAATAATCCATGAAACATATTTGACCAATGTTCCATGCCTTTGTCATCACAGTGCTCCATGCCCTTGTTATCACAGTGTTCCATGACCCCTGTCATCACAATGCTCTGTGACTCCAGTCATCACAATGCTTCATGACCTTTGTCATCACAATGATCCATGCCCTCGTCATCAACAGTCTCTGTGACCTTTTTAACCACAATGCTCCATGAAATTTTCATCACAATGCTCTTAGACCCTTGTCATCACAATGCTCTATGCCTTTCTCAGCACAATACTCCATGACCCTTGTCATTACTATGCTACATGTGCTTGTCAGCACAATGCTCCATGACACATGTCATCACAATGCACCATGAGCCTGTCATCTCAGTGCTCCACAATCTTGTCATCACAATGCTCCAAATATTTGTCATCACAATGCTCCATGCACTTCTCATCAAAATGCTCTCTCACCATGATATCACAATGCTACATCAGTATTTGTCACAATACTCCCTCACCCCTGTCATCACAATGTTCCATGACTTCTGTCATCAAAATGTTCCATGACACTTTTCATCCAATTGCTCCATGACCCTGTCATCACAATGCTCCCTGCCCTTCTCATCACAATGCACAACGCCATTGCCATCAAAATGCTCCATGACCTTTGTCATCATAAAGATCCATGACCCTTGTCATCACAATGCTCCATGTCCTTGTCATCACATTGCTCAATGCCCTGTCTTCACATAGCTCCATGACACAAGTCATCAGAATGCTCCATGGCCTTCTCATCAAAATGTTCCATGCCCTTGCCATCACAATGCTCCATTACCCATGTCATAATAATGCTGCATGACGCCTGCCCCCACGATGTTCCATGGCCTTGTCATCAAAAAGCTCCATGACCCTTCTCATCACAATGTTCCATGAACACTGTAATCACAATGCTCTATGCCCCTTTTCATCTCAATGATCCATGAACCCTATTATCAAAATGCACCATGCCCATCATCATAATGCTACATGCTATTTTCATCACAATGAAATCAAAATGCTCCATTACCTCTGTCATAGCAATGCTCCAAACCCTTGTGATCACAATATTCCATAACACTTGTCATCACAATGCCCCATGACGCTCGTTATCACAATTATCCATGGTCTTCTCATCACAATGGTCTTCTCATCACAATGGTCCATGACCTTCGTCATCACAATGCTCAATACACTTGTCATCACAATGCTCCCTGACACTTGTTGTCTGTATGCTCCTTGAACCCTGTCATGACAAGGCTCCATGCCTTTTTCATCACAATGATCCATGCCCTTTTCCTCAAAATGCTCCAAGCCCCATGTAATCACAATGCTCCATGCCCTTGTCATCACAAAACACAATGACGCTTGCCATCAGTATTCTCCTTTGTCTTCTACTCACTATGCTCCATGCCCTTGTCATCACAATGTTCCAAGACCCCTGTAATCACCATGCTCCATGCCCCTTTTCTTCAGTATGCTCCATGAGACTTGTCATCACAAGGATCCATGGTTTCGTCATCACAATGCTCCAGGACATTGTCATCACAATGCTTCACGACCTTGTCATGAAAATTTCCAATGGCCCTTGTCATCATAATGCTCCAAGCCCGAATCATCACAATGCTCTATTATATTTGTCATCACAATCCTCCATTACATTTGGCATCACAATGCTCCATGCCATTTTCATCGCAGTGGCCCATGACATATGTCATCACAATGCTCCCTGACACCTGTCTTCACACTACTCCATGACCTTCTCATCACAATGCTCCATGCCCTTGTCATCACAATGCACCATGTCCACTCTCATCACAATAATCTATGAAACTTCTCAGACCAATGCTCCATGCCCGTGTCATCACAATCGTCCATGACCCCTGTCATCACAATGCTCCGTGACTCTAGTCATCACAATGCTTCATAACGTTTGTCATCACAGTGGTCCTTGCCCGTGTCATCACAAGGCTCTGTGACCTTTGTAACCACAATGCTCCATGAAATTTTCATCACAATTCTCTGTGACACTTGTCATCACAGTGCTCCTTGTCTTTGTCAGAAAAATGCTCCATGAACACTCTCATCACATTGCTCCATGCCCTTGTCATCACAAAGCTCCATGACACTTGTCATCACAATGCTCGATGCCATTCTCATCACAATGATCCATGCCCTTGTCATTACAATTCTGCATGACCCAGGTATCACAGTGTTCCTTGCCCTTGTCATCACAATGCTCCATGCGCACTCTCTTCACAATAATCCTTGAAACATTTCAGACCAAAGTTCCATACATTTCTCATCACAATGCTCCATTACTCCTGTCATAACAATGCACCATGACCCCTGCCATCACAATCTTCCGTGGCCTAGTCATCACAAGGTTCCATGACACTTCTCATCACAATTCTCAAGACCCCTGAAATCACAATCCTCCATGCCCTTGTCATCACAAAGCTCCATGACGCATGTCATCAGAATGTTCCATGGCCTTCTCATCACAGTGTTCCATGCCCTTGTCAGCACAATGCTCCAAGATCCTTGTAATCACAATGCTCCATGCCACTTTTCATCTCAATGCCCCATGAACCCTGTCATCACAATGCACCATGCCCATCATCATAATGCTTCAGGCTATTGTCATCACAATGAAATCAATATTCTGCATGTCCTCTGTCATCATAATTCTCCAAACCATTGTGATCACAACTTTGCATAACACGAATCATCACAAAACCCCATGATGCTCATCATCACAATTATCCATGGTCTTCTCATCACAATGCTCCATGATCTTTTTCATCACAATGCTCAATACACTTGTCATCACAATGCTCCCTGACACTTGTCGTCAGTATGCTCCTTGAACCCTGACATGACAAGGCTCCATGCCTTTTTCATCACAATGATCCATGCCCTTTTCATCACAATGCTCCAAGATCCCTCTAATCACAGTGCTCCATGCCCCTGTCATCACAAAACGCCAGGACACATGTCATCAGAATGCTCCATGGCCTGCTCATCAAAATGCTCCATGCCCTAGTCTTCACAATGCTCCAAGACCCCTGTAATCACAATGCTCCATGCCCCTTTTCATCAGAATGCTCCATGAGACTTGTCATCACAAGTCTCCATGGTCTTCTCATCACAATGCTACAGGACCTTGTCATCACCCTGCTTCATTTACTTGTCATCACAATGCTCCAGGACCCCTATCATCACAATACTCCATGCACATTTTCAGCCCAATGCTCCACGACCTACTTATCACAATGCTCCATGGCCAATATCATCACAATGCTCCATGACCACTGTCATCACAACATTCCATGACACCTCACAACACAATGATCCGGGATGCTTGTCATCACAATGAACCATGCCCTTATCATCCCAATGCTCCATGACCCCTGTATTCACAATGCTCCGTGACGCTTTTCATCACAGTGCTCCATGACACATGTCATCACAATGCTCCATGCCTTTGTCAGCAAAATGCTATATGACATTGTCATTACAATGCTTTGTGCGCTTGTCATCACAATACTCCATTTCCATTGTCATCACAATCCTCCATGAACCTTGGGATCACATTGCTTCATTCCTTTGTCATCACAATGCTCCATGCTCCTTGAAATCAAAATGATCCATGACCTCTGTCATCACAATGCTCCAAATCCTTGAGATCACAGTGTTCCATAACACTTGTCATCACAAAGCACCATGATGCCTGTCATCACAATACTCCATGGACTTTACATCACAATGCTCTATGACTTTGTCATCACAATTCTCAATATACATGTCATCACAATGCTCCCTGACACTTGTCATCAGTATGTTCCTTGAACCCTGTCACGAAATGTCTCCATGCCTTTTTCATCACAAAGCCCCATACCGTTTTCATCACAATGCTCCATGCCATTGTCATCAAAATACTTCACAAGCTTGTCATCAGAATGCTCCATGACCCTTGTCATCACAATTCTCCATGCACTTGTCAGCTCAATGCTCCCTGACCCTTGTCATCACAATGCTCCAAGCAATTGTCTTCACAATGCTCCATTACCTTTGTCATCAGAATCCTCCATGACACTTGGCATCACAATGCTCCATGCCATTGTCATCACAATGGGCCATTACATATGTCATCACAATGCTCCCTGACACCTGTCTTCACAATACTGCATGATCTGGTCATCACAATGCTCTATGCCCTTGTCATCACAATGCGCCATTCCATCTGTCATCACAATAATCCATGAAATGTATTAGACCAATGCTCCATGCCCTTGTCATCACAATGCTCCATGCACTTGTTATCACAATGTTGCAAGACCCCTGTAATCAGAATGTTCCATGCCCCTTTTCATCAGTATGCCCCATGAGACTTGTCTTCACAAGGCTCCATTGTTTTCTAATCACAAAGCTCCAGGACCTTGTCATCACAATGCTACTCGACCTTGTCATGAAAATTCTCAATGGCCCTTGTCATCATAATGCTCCAAGCCCTAGTCATCACAATGCTCCATTATATTTGTCATCACAATCCTCCATTACACTTGGCATCTCAATGCTCCCTGACATTTTCATCGCAGTGGACCATGACATATGTCATCTCAATGCTCCCTGATTCCTGTCTTTACAATACTCCATGACCTTCTCATCACAATGATCCATGCCCTTGTCATCCCAATGCTCCATGACCCCTGTATTCACAATGCTCCGTGACCCTTTTCATCACAGTGCTCCATGACACCTGTCTTCACAATACTCCATGACCTTCTCATCACAATGCTCCATGCCCTTGTCATCACAATGCACCATGTCCACTGTCATCACAATAATCTATGAAACTTGTCAGACCAATGCTCCATGCCCCTGTCATCGCAATGCTCCATGCCCTTGTCATCACACTGCTCCATTACCCCTGTCATCACAATGCCACCTGAATCCAGTCATCACAATTCTTCATAACGTTTGTAAACACAACGGATCATGCTCGAGTCCTCAAAAGGCTCTGTGTCCTTTGTAACCTCAATGCTCCATGAAATTTTCATCACAATGCTCCGTGACCCTTGTCATCACAATGCTCCATGCCTTTGTCCGAACAATACTTCATGACCCTTGTCATCAAATGTGCCATGCGCTTTTCATCACAATGATCCACAACATTGTCATCGCTATCCGCCATAAACCTTGTAATCACAATGCTCCATGCACTTCTCATCCAAATGGTCTCTCACCTGAGATATCACAATGTTCCGTCACCAGTTATCACAATCCTGCCTCACCCCGGTAATCAAAATATTCCATGACCCCAGTCATCACAATGCTACATCCCCTTATCAGCACAATGTTCCATAACCCCTGGCATCACAATCTTCCATAACCCCTGTCATCAAAATGCTCCATGACCCTTTTCATCCCAAAGCTCCATGACCCCTGGCATCAAAATGTTCTATAACCCCTGTCATCAAAATGTTCCATTACACTTTTCATCAAATTGCTGCATGACCCTGTCATCAAAATGCTCCCTGCCCTTCTCATCACAATGCACCACACCCTTGTCATCAAAATGTTCTATGACCTTTGTCATCACAAAGCTCCATGACCATTGGCATCACAGTGCTCCATGTTATTGTCATCACAGTGCTCCATAAACGCTCTCATCACATTGCTCCATGCACTTGTCATTACAAAGCTCCATGACACTTGTCATCACAATGCTCGATGCCCTTCTCATCACAATGCTCCATGCCCTTGTCATTACAATCCTGCATGAGCCATGTATCACAGTGTTCCGTGCCCTTGTCATCCCAATGCTCCATGCCCACTCTCATCACAATAATCCATAAAACATTTTAGACCAAAGCTCAATGCCCTTCTCATCACAATGCTCCATTACCTCTGTCATAACAATGCTCCATGACCACTGCCATCACAATGTTCCATTACACTTTTCATCAAATTGCTGCATGACCCATTCATCAAAATGCTTCCTGCCCTTGTCATCACAATGCACCATGCCCTTGTCATCAAAATGCTCCATGACTTGTCATCACAAAGCTCCATGACACCTTTCATCACAATGCTCCATGCATTTGTCAGCAAAATTCTACATGACCTTGTCATTAGAAAGCTCTATGCACTTGTCATTACAATGCTCCAAGAACTATGTAATCACAATGCTCCATGCCCATTTTCATCTCAATGCTCCATGAACCGTGTCATCACAATGCACCATGCCCATCATCATAATGCTTCAGTCTATTGTCATCACAATGAAATCAAAATTCTTCATGAACTCTGTCATCATAATGCTCCAAACCCTTGTGATCACAATGTTTCATAACACTTATCATCACAACACCGCATGACGATCATCATCACAATTATCCATGGTCTTCTCATCACAATGCTCCATAATCTTTGTCATCAGAATGCTCAATACACTTGTCATCACAATGCTCCCTGACACTTGTCGTCAGTATGCTCTTGAACCCTGTCATGACAAGGCTCCATGCCTTTTTCATCACAGTGATCCATTCCATTTTCATCACAATGCTCCAAGACCCCTGTAATCACAAAGATCTATGCCCATGTCATCACAGAACTCCATGACGCAAGACATCAGAATGCTCCATGGCCTTCTCCTCACAACGCTAGATGTCATTGTCATCACAGTGCTCCATGAAACCTCTCATCACATTGCTTCTTGCCCTTGGCATTACATCCTCCATGACCCATGTATCACAGTGTTCCGTGCCCTTTTCATCACAATGCTCCATGCCCAATCTCATCACAATAATCCATGAAATATTTCAGACCAATGCTCAATTCCCTTCTCATAACAATGCTCCATTACCTCTGTCATAACAATGCTCCATGACCATTGCCATCACAATGTTCCACGGCCTTGTCATCACAAGGCTCCATTACCCATGTCTTCGCAATGCTCCAAGACACCTGTAATCAAAATGCTCCATGACCTTGTCATAACAAAGCTCCATGACGCATGTCATCAGTAGGTTCCATGTCCTTCTCTTCACAATGTTCCATGCCCTTGTCATGACAGTGTTCCAAGACCCCTGTAATCACAATGCTCCATGCCCTTTTTCATCTCAATAATCCATGAACCCTGTCATCACAATGCACCATGCCCATCATCATAATGCTTCATGCTCTTGTCATCACAATGAAATCAAAATGCTCCATGACCTCTGTCATAACAATGCTCCAAACCCTTGTGATCACAATATTCCATAACACTTGTCATCACAGTGCTCCATGACACTCGTCATCACAATTATCCATGGTCTTCTCATCACAATGCTCCATGACCTTTGTCATCACAATGCTCAATACACTTGTCATCAAAATGCTCCCTGACACTTGTTGTCTGTATGCTCCTTGAACCCTGTCATGACAAGGCTCCATGCCTTTTTCATCACAATGATCCATGCCATTTTCCTCACAATGCTCCAAGACCCATTTAAACACAATGCTCCATGCCCTTGTCATCACAAAGCTCAATGAAATATGTCTTCAGAATGCTCCTTGGCCTTCTCCTCACAATGCTCCATGCCCATGTCATCACAATGTTCCAAGACCCCTGCAATCACAATGGTCCATGCCCCATTTCATCAGTATGCTCCATGAGATTTGTCATCACAAGTCTCTATGGATTTCTCATCACAATGCTCCAGGACCTTGTCAGCACAATGCTTCACGACCTTGTTCTGAAAATTCTCAATGGCCCTTGTCATCAAAATGCTCCAAGCCCTAGCCATCACAATGCTCCATTATATTTGTCATCAAAATCCTCCATTATATTTGGCATCACAATGCTCCCTGCCATTGTCATTGCAATGAACCATGACATATGTCATCACAATGCTCCCTGACACCTGTCTTCACAATACTCCATGACCTTCTCATCACAATGGTCCATGCCCTTTTCATCACAATGCTCCAAGGCCCATGTATTCACAATGCTCCATGCCCTTGTCATCACAAAACTCAATGACGCTTGCCATCAGGATTCTCCTTTGTCTTCTACTCACTATGCTCCATGCCCTTGTCATCACAATGTTCCAAGACCCCTGTAATCACAATATTCCATGCCCCTTTTCTTCAGTATGCTCCATGAGACTTGTCATCACAAGGATCCATGGTTTTGTCATCACAATGCTCCAGGATATTGTCATCACAATGCTTCACGACCTTGTTCTGAAAATTCTCAATGGCCCTTGTCATCATAATGCTCCAAGTCCTAGTCATCACAATGCTCCATTATATTTGTCATCAAAATCCTCCATTACATTTGGCATCACCATGCTCCCTGCCATTGTCATTGCAATGGACCATGACATATATCATCACAATGCTCCCTGACACCTGTCTTCACAATACTCCATGACCTTCTCATCACAATGATCCATGCCCTTGTCATCACAATGCACCATGTCCAATGTCATCACAATAATCTGTGAAACATGTCAGACAAATTCTCCATGCCCCTGTCATCACAATGCTCCATGCCCTTGTCATCACAATGCTCCATGACCACTGTCATCACAATGCTCGGTGACTCCAGTCATCACAATGCTTCATAACATTTGTCATCACAATGGTCCATGCCCGCGTCATCACAAGGCTCTGTGACCTTTATAACCACAATGCTCCATGAACTTTTCATCACAATGCTCCGTGACCCTTGTCATCAAAATGCTCCATGCGTTTGTCAGAAAAATGCTCCATGACCCTAGTCATCACAATGTGCTACGCAATTTTCATCACAACGGTCCACAAATTTGTCATTGTAATGCTCCATAAAACTTGTAATCACAATGCTCCATGCCCTTCTCATCACAATGCTCCATTTCCCCTGTCATAACAATGCTCCATGACCCCTGACATCACAATATTCCACGGCCTTGTCATCACAAGGCTCCATGACACTTGTCATCACAATGCTCCAAGACCCCTGTAATCACAATTCTCCATGCCCTTGTCATCACAAAGCTCCATGACACATGCCATCAGAATGTTCCATGTCCTTCTCATCAAAATGCTCCATGTCCTTGTCATCACAGTGCTCCCAGAACCCTGTAATCACAATTCTCCATGCCACTTTTCATCTCAATGCTCCATGAACCCTGTCATCACAATGCACTATGCCCATCATCATAATGCTTCCGGCTATTGTCAGCACAATGAAATCAAAATTCTCCATGACCTCTGTCATCACAATGCTCCATGACCCCGGTCATCACAATACTCCATGAACATTTTCAGCCCAATGCTCCATGACCCTTGTCATCAGAGTGATCCATGACCTTGTCATCCCAATGCTCCATGACCCCTTTATTCACAATGCTCCGTGACGCTTGTCATCTCAGTGCTCCATGACACCTGTCATCACAATGCTCCATGCCTTTGTCAGCAAAATGCTACATGACTTTGTCATTACAATGCTCTATGCGCTTGTCATCACAATACTCCATTACCATTGTCATCACAATCCTCCATGAACCTTGGGATCACATTGCTTCATGCCCTTGTCATCACAATGCTCCATGCTCCTTGAAATCAAAATGATCCATGACCTCTGTCCTCACAATGCTCCAAAACCTTGTGATCAAAATGTTCCATAACTCTTGTCATCCCAACGCTCCATGATGCCTGTCATCACAATACTCCATGCACTTTTATCAGAATGCTCCATGACCTTTGTCATCACAATTCTCAATACACTTGTCATCACAATGCTCCCTGACACTTGTCATCAAAATGCTCCTTGAACCCTGTCACGAAAATGCTCCATGCCTTTTTTATCACAATGCCCTATGCCGTTTTCATCACAATGCTCCACGCCACTGTAATCAAAATACTCCACAAGCTTGTCATGAGAATGCTCCATGACCCTTGTCATCACAATTCTCCATGCACTTGTCATCACAATGCTCCCTGACCCTTGTCATCACAATGCTCCAAGCCATTGTCATTACAATGCACCATTACCTTTGTCATCAGAATCCTCCATGACACTTGGCATCACAATGCTCCATGCCATTGTCATCACAATGGGTCATTACATATGTCAACACAGTGCTCCCTGACACCAGTCTTCACAATACTCCATGTCCTGGTCATCACAATGCTCCATGCCCTTGTCACCACAGTGCACCATTCCAACAGTCATCGCAATAATCCATGAAACTTATTAGACCAATGCTCCATGCCCTTGTCATCACAATGCTCCATGACCCTTGTCATCACAATGCTCCATGAACTTTTCATCACAATGCTCTTTGATCCTTGTCATCACAATTCCCTATGCCTTTCTCAGCACAATGCTACATGACCCTTGTTATCACAATGCTCCATGCGCTTGTCAGCACGATGCTCCATGACGCATGCCATCACAATGAACCATGCGTTTGTCATCACAGTGCTCCACAATCTTGTCACCACAATGCTCCATAAAACTTGTCATCAAAATGCTCTCTCACCACAGATATCACAATGTTACATCCCTATTCGTCACAATACACCCTCACCCCTGTTATCACAGTTTTCCATGACTCCTGTCATCACAATGCTACATGCACTTATCATCACAATGTTCGATGACCCCTGACATCACAATGCTCCATAACCCCTGTCATCAAAATGCTCAATTTCTTTTTAATCAAAATGCTCCCTGACCCCTGACATCACAATGTTCCATAACCCCTGTCATCAAAATGTTCCATAAGACTTTTCTTCAATTTGCTCCATGACCCTGTCATCACAATGCTCCCTGCCCTTCTCATCACATTGCACAACGCACTTGTCATCAAAATGCTACATGACCTTTGTCATCACAAAGATCCATGACCCTTGGCATCACAATGCTCCATGTCATTGTCATCACATAGCTCCATGACACATGTCATCAGAATGCTCCATGGCCTTCTCATCACAATGCTCCATGCCCTTTCAGTCACAATGCTCCATTACCGCTGTCATAACAATGCTCCATGATCCCTGCCATCACGATGTTCCGTGGCCTTGTCATCACAGTGCTCCATGACACCTGTCATCACAATGCTCCATGACTTTGTCAGCAAAATGCTACATGACCTTGTCATTACAATGCTCTATGCGCTTGTCATCACAATACTCCATTTCAATTGTCATCACAATCCTCCATGAACCTTGAGAGCACATTGCTTCATGCCCTTGTCATCACAATGCTCCATGCTCCTTGAAATCAAAATGATCCATGTCCTCTGTCATCACAATGCTCCAAACCCTTGTGATCCCAGTTTTCCTTAACACTTGTCATCACAATGCTCAGTACACTTGTCATCACAATGCTCCCTGACACTTGTCATCAGAATGCTCTTTGAACCCTGTCACGAAAAGGCTCCATGCCTTTTTCATCACAATTCCCCATTCCGTTTTCATCACAATGCTCCGTGCCCATTTTCATCAAAATGCTCCATGACTTTGTCTGAAAAATGTTCCATGACCCTTGTCATCACAATGTGCCATTCGCTTTTCATCACAACGGTCCAGAAAATTGTCATTGCAATGCTCCATAAACCTTGTAATCACAATGCGCCATACACTTCTCTTCAAAATGCTCTCTCACCAGAGATATCACAGTGTTCCATCACTAGTTGTCACAATACTCCCTCACTACTGTAATCACAATGACCCATGACCCCTGTCATCACAATGCTACATCCCTTTATCATCATAATGTTCCATGACCATTGACATCACAATATTCTATAACCCCTGTCATCAAAATGTGCCAATACACTTTCCATCATATTGCTGCATGACCCTGTCATCAAAATACTCCCTGCCCTTATCATTACAATGCACCATGCACTTGTCATCAAAATGCTCCATGACATTTGTCATCACAAAGCGCCATGACCCTTGGCATCACAATGCTCCATGTCATTGTCATCACAGGGCTCCATGAACCCTCTCATCACATTGCTACATGCCCTTGTCATCACAAAGCTCCAGGACACTTGTCATCAAAATGCTCTATGCCCTTCTCATCACAATGCCCCATGACCTTGTCATTATAATCTTTCATGACCCATGTATCACAGTGTTCCATGCCTTTATCATCACAATGCTCTATGCCCACTCTCATCACAATAATCCATGAAACTTATTAGACCAATGCTCCATTCCCTTGTCATCACAATGCTCCATGCCCTTGTTATCACAAAGGTCCATGACCCCTGTCATCACAATGCTCCATGCCTCCATTCATCACAATGATTCATGACCTTTGTCATCACAATGGTCCATGCCCTCGTCTTCAGCAGTCTCTGTGACATATTTAACCACAATGCTCCATGAAATTTTCATCACAATGCTCTTTGACCCTTGTCATCACAATGCTCTATGCCTTTCTCAGCACAATGCTCCATGACCCTTGTCATCACAATGCTCCATGCGCTTGTCAGCACAATGCTCCATGACCCATGTCAACACAATGCACCCTGCACTTTTCATCACAGTGCTCCACAATCTTGTCACCACAATGCTCCATAAAACTTGTCATCACAATGCTCCATGCACTTCTCATCAAAATGCTCTCTCAACACTGATATCACAATGTTACATCACTATTCATCACAATACTCCCTCACCCCTGTCATCACAATATTCCATGACTTCTGTCTTTGCAATGTTACATGCACATATCATCACAAAGTTCGATGACCCCTGACATCACAATGTTCCATAACCCCTGTCATCATAATGCTCCATAACAATTTTCCTCAAAATGCTCAATGACCCCTGACATCACAATGTTCCATAACACCTGTCATCAAAATATTCCATGACCCTTTTCATCAAATTGCTCTATAACCCTGTCATCACAATACTCCCTGCCCTTCTCATCACAATGTACCACGCCCTTGTCATCAAAATGCTCCATGACCTTTGTCATCACAAGGTTCCATGACCCTTGGCATCTCAATGCTCCATGCCATTGTCATCACAATGCTCCATGAACCCTCTAATCACAATGCTCCATGCACATTTGCATCTCAATGCTCCATGAACCCTGTCATCAAAATGCACCATGACCATCATCATAATGCTTCAGGCTATTGTCATCACAATGAAATCAAAGTATTTGATGATCTATCTCATCACAATGCTCCAAATCCTTGTGATCACAATGTTCCATAACACTTATCCTCACAATGTCCCATGAAGCTCATCATCACAATTATCCATGGTCTTCTCATCACAGTGCTCCATGACCTTTGTCATCACAGTGCTCTATACACTTGTCATCACAATGCTCCCTGACACTTGTCATCAGTATGCTCCTGGAACACTGTCATGACAAAACTCTATACCATTTTCATAACAATGATCCATGCCAATTTCATCACAATGCTCCAAGACACCAGTAATCACAATGCTCCATGCCCTTGTCATCACAATGCCCCAAGACCCCAGTAATCACAATACTCCATGCCCCTTTTCATCTGAATGCTCCATGAAACATGTTATTACAAGGCTCCATGGTATTCTCATCACAATTCTCCAGGAACATTTCATCACAGTGCTCCATTCCCTTGTCATCACAATGCTCCATGATGCATGTCCTCACAATAGTTCCTGAATATTTTCAGTCCAATTCTCCAGGAACTTCTCATCACAATGCTTCATGATCCCTATCATCACAATGCTCCATGACTACTCTCATCACAACGCTCCATGACCCCTGAAAACACAGTGATCCGGGACTCTTGTCATCACAGTGCTCCATTCCCTAGTCATCACAATGCTCCATGAACATTTTCAGCCAAATGCTCCATGACACTTGTCATCACAATGATCCATGCCCTTGCCATCCCAATGCTCCATGACCCCTGTAATCACAATGATCCGTGATGCTTCTCATCACAGTGCTCTATGACACTTATCATCACAATGCTCCATGCCTGTGTCAGCAATATGCTACATGACCTTGTCATCAAAATGCTCCATTTGCTTGTCATCACAATACTCCCTTACCATTGTCATCACAATCCTCCATGAACCTTGGGATCACATTGTTTCATGCCCTTGTCATCCCAATGCTCCATGCTTCTTGAAAACAAAATGATCCATGACTTCTATCATCACAATGCTCCAAAACCTTGTGATCACAATGTTCCATAACACTTGTCATCACAACGCTCCATGATGCCTGTCATCACAATACTCCATGTCCTTTTCGTCAAAATGCTCCATGATCTTTTTCATCACAATTCTCCCAACCCTTGTGATAACAATGTTCCATAACACTTGTCATCACAACGCTCCATGATGCCTGTCATCACAATATTCCATGTCCTTTTCGTCAAAATGCTCCATGATCTTTTTCATCACAATTCTCAAAACACTTGTCATCACAATGTTCCCTGACACTTGTCGTCAGAATGCTCCTTGAAACCTGTCATGAAATGGCTTCATGCCTTTTTCATCACAATGCTCCCTGTCCTTTTCATCACAATGCTCCATGCCATTGTCGTCACAATACTCCACAAGCTTGTCATCAGAATGCTCCATGACACTTGTCATCACAATGCTCCATGGCCACTGTCATCACAATTCTCCATACCCCATGTCATTACTGTGCTCCCTGACGCTCGTCATAACAATTATCCATGGTCTTCTCATCACAATGCTCTACGCCCTTGTCATCAAAATGCTCCATGACCCTTGTCATCACAATGCTCCATGGCCACTCTCATCACAATGCTCCATTCCCCTTGTCATTACAGTGCTCCATGACGCTCGTCATCACAATGCTCCATGGTGTTGCCATCTCAATGCTCCATTCCCTGGTCATCACAATGCTCCATGCCCTGGTCATCACACTGCTCCATGTCCTCTGTCATGACAATTCTCTTCGTTCTTGGCATCACTATGCTCCATGACAGTTCTCATCACCGTGTTACATGATTTGTCATCACAATTCTCTATGCACTTTTCATCGCAATGCTCCATCACCCCTGTCATAGGAAGCTCCATGTGCTTCTCATCACAATGCTTCATGAATTTGTCATCAAAATTCTCAATGGCCCTTGTCATCACAATGCTCCATGCCCTTGTCATCACAATGCTCCATGTCCCTTGTCATCAAAATGCTCCAAGCCCTTGTCATCAAAATGCTCCATTACATTTGTCATCACAATCCTCCATGACACTTGGCATCACAATGTTCCATTCCATTGTCATCGCAATGGACCATGACATATGTCATCACAATGCTCCCTGAGACCTGTTTTCAAAATACTCCATGACCTTCTCATCACAATGCTCCATGCCTTGTCATCACATTGCACCATGCCCACTGTCATCACAATAATCCATGAAACATGTCAGGCCAATGTTCCATGCCCCTGTCATCACAATGATCATTGCCTTTTCATCACAATGCTTTATGAACCCTGTCATCACAATGCTCCATGACTCCAGTCATCACAATGCTTCATGACCTTTGTCATCACAATGGTCCATGCCCTCGTCATCACAAGGCTCTGTGACCTTTGTCACCAAAATGCTCCATGAAATTTTCATCACAATGCTCGTTGACCCTTCTCATCACAATGCTCCATGCCTTTGTCAGCACAGGGCTCCATGACCCATGTCATCACAATGCGCCATGTGCTTGTCATAACAATGCTCCACAACCTTGTCATCACAATGCTCCATAAAACTGTCATCACAATGCTCCATGCACTTCTTATCAAAATGCTCTCTCACGAATGATATCAAAATGTTCCCTCACTAGTCATCACAATACACCCACTCCACTGTCATCACAATGGTCCCCAACTCCATCATGAAAATATTCCATGACTCCTGACATCACAATGTTCCATAACCCCTGTCATCAAAATGTTCCATGACACTTTTCATCAAATTGCTCCATGACCCTGTCATCACAATGCTCCCTGCCCTTCACAAGAGAATTCACCACACCCTTGTCATCAAAATGCTCCATGACCTTTGTCATCAGAAAACTCCATGACCCTTGGCATCACAATGCTCCATGCCATTGTCATCGCAATGCTCCTAAAACCTCTCATCACATCGTTCCAAGCCCTTGTCATCACAGTATCCATGATGCTTTTCATCACAATGCTCGATGCCATTCTTCTCACAATGCTCCATGCGCTTGTCATTACAATCCTCCATGAACCATGTATCACAGTGTTCCGTGCCCTTGTTATCACAATGCTCCTTGTCCCCTCTCATCACAATAATCCATGAAACATCTCAGACCAATGTTCCATGCCCTTTTCATCACAATGATCCAAGACTCCTCTAATCATAATGCTCCATGCCCCTTTTCATCTCAATGCTCCATGAACGCTGTCATCACAGTGCACCAATGTGCATCATCATAATGCTTTATGCTATTGTCATCACAATGAAATCAAAATGCTCTATGACCTCTGTCATCACAATGCTCCAAATCCTTGTGATCACAATATTCCATAACACTTATCATCACAGCTCCCCATAACGCAAGTCATCACAATTATCCATGGTCTTCTAATCAAAATGCTCCATGACATTTGTCATCACAATGCTCAATACCCTTGTCATCACAATGGTCCCTGACACTTGTCATCAGTATGCTCCTTGAACCCTGTCATCACAAGTCTCCATGCCTTTTTCATCACAATGTTACATGCCATTTTCCTCACAGTGCTCCAAGACCACTCTAATCACAATGCTCCATGCCCTTGTCATCACAAAGCTCCATGATGCATGTCATCAGAACGCTCCATGACATTGTCATCCCAATGTTCAATGACCTTGTCATCACAATGCTCCAAGACCCCTGTAATCACAATGCTCCATGAGCCTTTTCATCAGAATGCTCCATGAGACTTGTCATCACATGGATCCATGGTCTTCTCATCACAGTGCTTCAGTACCTTGTCATCACAATGCTCCTTGAACCCTGTCATCACAATACTCCATGAACATTTTCAGCCCAATGCTCCATGACGTTCTCATCACAATGCTCCATGACCTCTGTCATAACAATGCTCCATGACCACTGTCATGACAATGCTCCATGAACCCTGACAACACAATGATCCGGGACGCTTGTCATCAAAATGTTCCATGCCCTTGTCATCCCAATGCTCCATGAACCCTTTAATCACAGTGCTCTATGACGCTTGTCATCACAGTGCTCCATGAACCTTGTCATCACAATGCCTTTGTCAGCAAAATGATACATAATCTTGTCATCACAATGCTCCATGTGCTTGTCATCACAATCCTCCATGACCCTTGGGATCATATTGCTTTATGCCCTTGTCATCTCTATCTTGCCTTTCTAGTTTTTACAGATTTTCGGATGCCCTTTTTGACCGGTGGGAAGCGACAATTCTTTGTAGTGTGGATTTGCATTGTGTGCTTGCTTGATTGGCCAAAAAGGGCCTATGCCTTTTCTCCTGAATATATTCAGGAGAAAAGTCATACGCTGTTTTTGGCCAAGTGCATCATTCTCGAAGTTGTGATGCCTTTCCTGTGCTTTAAATGTGATTCCAATTTACCTCTTGAAATATGTTTTGTGCAATTCTGCCTCATTTTCAAGTCCACTTTGTTGCCTTCCCTCAACAGATTTTTGGAAGAGAGTAGTCCTTTATAACTCTGCAGGTTTTTGATTTGCTTTGCCCCTGAGCTCCAATTTTCAAATCCCATTATTGGGAGCTGACCGCAAATCCACAATTTTGCTTCAGGAACTATACTGGTTCCAGGGGTGGCTATACTGGTTCCCTGTGGGTGGCTGAGGCTTTGGTTAATTCTTCTTCCTGACGGGAATTTAGAGTGACATGTGTCCGTCCAAAGGCCTACATCTACTCTCTGATTTGTTCTCCCTCTTCCCTTTCATCCTCTGCACAATTAGCAAACTGTGCGAACCAGGAGGTTATAGGGGATGACTCTCCTAAGTTGGGAGATTGATAGTAAAGTAGTTGGAATGCCAAACTGTAGCACAAGGAGAGGAAAAAGTAGGAGACTTTCAGAAACCTTTCGCCATCACAGGGTGTCCATTCTCTAGGTTTCCCATACATGTTATAACTGTAGTGATATTCCCTTCTACCTGGAAATTTGGGACCCATGGAATGGTGGCATGCATTACTACTTTAAAGGGTCTGCATTTTCTCTCCCAATCTCACCAGTCCTCTCAGTCCCAAGTGTCCAGCCTTATGTCTCATCCAGCTGTCTTTGCAGATAGGGTCATTCTAGGTTTCATCAGAACCCCTGAAGGAATTGTGTAAGAATTTCGCTGTTTTTTGTTTTGTTTTTGAAATTCATTTTTATAATGGGGTTGAGCTGATTTTCACTGACGTGTTTATGCCGGTCTAGACACACTTGATTCCCTTACAGAGGCATATCAGTACATAGGTTTTAAGATTCTTACTAATCAGATATATTCCTCTGTGGGGAATAGGGGTTTTGAGTCCCGTTCACTGAGGAAGGTGTAGGTCTTGTCTATTCTGTATTTGGTTTATGGAATGGTACCTGTGCTTATATCAAACTCTGGTTTTATGCATCACCCCACCTCTCCTTTCCCCTTAAGGAGGCATAAGTTTGTTTTCTAAATGTGAGACGCTGCTCTCGTTCCTAATTCAGTTCATGTGTTGTGATGTTGACTTTCCCTCTCTAAGTGATATCTTATGATAAGATTCTTTTTCTGTGTGACTAATTTCCCTTAGAATCATCATACCTAAATCCTCTCATTATGCTGCTACTGGCCTTATGACACTGATTTCACGTCTGAGTGATATTCCGTTGTACAAAATTACCACAAGTTCTTTATGCATTTCTCTTTTTCCTGGGATATTTTAGGTGTACCGAAGTTGAGGTTCTTGTATGCAGAGCAGCCCTAAACTTTGGGGTGCCTGTGTCTTGTTGATATTTAGTCTTCCCAAGTTATATGTCCATGAGTTGAAGTCCCCTTTGCTCGGGGGCTTTGTATTTTAGATGTTTTAGGAAACAGCATACACTTCTTCAGAGTAGCTCTTGGATATTTATACCCCACCCATCAGCGTGACTAGTCTCCCTGTTTTCCATGGCCTCTCCTGCATTTTTGATTTGTACACATTTTTTGGATGGACTTTCTGAGCAGTGGAAATTGAGACTTCTTTATTGTGCGGATTTGCATTTCCCTCTTGCTTGGTTGGCCAAAAACTCTGTATGTGTTTTTTTCCTGAAGATATTCACGAAGAAAACGCATACACCCTTTTGCCCAACTGCATCATTTGAGAAATTCTGCTGCTTTTCATATGCTTTAAATGTGAGTACAATCTACCTTTTGAAAAATGTTTCCTGCAATTCTGCCTCTCATTCAGAACCTCTTCGTTGCCTTACCTGAATATATTTTTGGACGTTGGTTATCATTTATATCTTTGCAGGTCTCTGAATTGTCTGCTCCTGAGCTCCATTTTGCAACTCGCTTTTTTTGTGAGCTGACTGCCAAACCATTGGATTGATTCCGCCCCTATTCTGGTTCTGGGGAGGCAGGATGAGCCTTTGGTTAATTCTTCTTCCTAATGGGAAATTAGAGTGACATGTGCCTGTCAAAACTACTACAGCTAATCTCTCATTGGTTCCACCCCTTCCCATTTATCCTCTGCAAAAATTGCGAACTGTGTGAAACAGGAGGTTAAAGGTGCTGATTCTCCAAGTCGGGAGATTGTTAGTAATGTGGCTGGAATGGCGAACCCCAGCACCAGGAGATCAATAATGAGGTGCATTTTAGACACCTCTCCTGAGCACCCGGTGTACATTCATCTTGGTTTCCCAGGCATGTTTTCACTGTCAGAAGATTCCCTTGAAAGTGCAGATTTGGGACCCATGGAATGGGTACCAGGCAGTATTACTTTAAAAGGTCTGCATTTCCTCACCCAGCCTCTCTAACATCTCTTAGCGTGCATGGCTTCCAGCCTTATATATCATCCTGCTGTGGGTCTACATGTGTTCAATCCATGTTACATCGTAACCCTTCAACAAAAGTTGTAAGAATTTTTGTCTGTCTCACTGTTTTTATAAATATTTTTAAATTTATTTTTATATTCGTTACAGCTGATTTTCAAAGCTCTGTTTTTTTTGCTGCTGTACATCCACTTGATTCATGTACTGTGAGACAACAATAAATTATTTCTCAGATGCTTACGAGTCATATGTATTATTTTCCAGTGACTTGAGTGGACTGAGTGCAGTTCTTTGATGTACCGTGTAGGCCTTGCCAGTTATTCAATTCGGTACTTGGAATGGTATCTTTGCTAATTTCAACCTCCTGGATAATACCTCACCATTCCCCACCTTTCCCATTTAGCAGCCTTATGTCTATTTTCTACATATTTGACTATGTTTCTGTTTTGTAGTTTATTTCATGTGTAGCCATGTTTGATTCCACCTTTAAGTGACATCTTATGATATATGTCTTTTTCTTTCTGACATGTGTCACTTAGAATGATCGTATGTAACTCCTCCAGAGTTGTTCCAACTGGCCTTATTTCATTGATTTCTGGATGAGTAATATTCCACTCTACATAAGTACCCCATCTCTTTTATCCATTTTATCCTTCCAGGGACATTTAGGTTATATCCAAGTGGAGGCCCTTTTTAACAGAGAGGTGGTAAAGGTTGGAGTGCCTGTTTTCTGTCATTTTTTTGTTTTTCCCAAGGTATATGCCCATGAGTGCAAGTGCCCTATGCTCTGTAGCTCAGTTTTCAGATGTTTTAGCAAACACAATACACTTCTCCAGAGTGGCCGTTGGCACATTACATTTCCACTATCAGCCTCACAGGGCTCCCTTTTCTCCTCACCCTGTCCTGCATTTCTCGTGTTTACACTTTATGTGGATGACCCTTCTGACTGATGTGAAGTGATACATTTTGTAGTATTGATTTCCAGTGCCCACCTGTTTGGTTGGATAAAAAGTGTGAATGGCCTTTGCTTGAATATATTCAGAAAAAAATGCATACGCCCTTTTGGGCCAACTGCATCATTGGCGATGTTCAGCCCCTTTTCTTGTGCTTTAATGGGGAATCCTTTCTACCTCTTCAAATCTGTTTCCTGCCACACCCCCTTGCTTACAAGTCCTTTTCTGTGACTTACCTCAAGACATTTTTCAACAATAGATATTTTCAACTCTGCAGTTTCATGAATTTTAGTGCCCCTGAGTTCCATTTTTCAACTGGTGTTTTTGGAAACTGGACACAAAACAGCAGGATTTCCGCTAGCCCTATTCTCTTTCTGTGGGCAATTCTAGCCTTTGATGAATTTGTCTTCCGGATTGGAAATTAGAGTGGCATGTGCCTGTCCGAAGACCTAAGACTTGTCTCTAAATTTTTCTCATCCTTCTGCTTCATCCTCTGGACAAATTCCAAACTGTGTGCAACAGGATGTTGACGGTGCTGATATCCCCAAGTGAGGAGATTGTTAGGAAAGATGCTGGAGGGGTGAACCCGAGCACCAGGCGATGAGGAGATGAGGTGCCTTTTCCAAACTCTTTCCGATCAAACGGTGTACCATCCTCTAGGTGTGACAGGCATGTTTTAGCTGTAGGAAGGGTCCCGTGCATGGAAGGAGAACACCAGGGATTTTTCCAAATCAGTGCCTCCCCGTACCCCAAACTGGGGAATTTTTAAGCTACGGCTACACGTATGTCCATTAAGGGCCTTGGGAAGTAGGCAGAGCCCAAACTTTAGATGATTGAAATCTTCAGGGTCAGAAGCGTTCACCATCGGCCTTGCTTAGGTTACATTTTATCTGTCATTGATAGATGATGTCAATAAAAATATCGATTCTTTTTCAGATTATTTCCCCTTACAGGTTATTGCAAAATATTCAGTGTAGTTCCCTGTGCTATACAGTAGTTCCTTGTTGATGATCTATTTTATACATAGCAGTGTGTATGTGTTAATCCCAAACTGTTAATTTATCCCTTCTCCTACCTTTCCCCTTTGGTAATAATAAATTATAAGATTTTATACTTCTCAGAAATGGGGGAGCTGAAAGAGAGGTATCCTTTTCAATGAAAAAGCATTCTAAACAAGATTGAAGCTTCAGCCAAGAGTATTCGATGTACAACCATGGAAATAAATCACTTCATTTCTCTAATGTTGACCTGACAAATAAGACAGACGTCTTCACTGAACTTGCTTATAGTAAAGTGATGGAAATATCAAATGTAAGTCTTAGAAAAATCTTATTTTACCCGAGCATTATACACTGCTCTATGTTAACTACATTTTGGCTCACACATCTGTTCATTGAAGTTACAAAGTTCTCAATTTCTGTTACTGATCATCCAGAGGGGACCCCAACAGGAGTCCCCGTGCCCAGTGTCATTGGAGCCAACAGATCAAGACTGAGTTTGGTTCAGAAGCAAAGGAAACATTATTTTGAAAACCGAATGGAGAGCTGAGTGTGTGCACTCCCCCACGGGCTGTGGGCTGGGATGCTGAGTAGGGATCCCGGCAGCGTCAGTGGGATTTAGGGGATGGAGCTCTCGAGGGCTGGGTTGGCTGCAGCTCTGGCTCTATGCCGTGCCGTCTGCATGGGACTCCGCTAGCTGAGGTGTCGACCCAGCCATTCTGCACTAGGAAGTCGGGTCTGAAGTGCCGGGTGTGGGACCTCTGCATGCGCAACCCTAGGAGCACGTGAAATTAGACAAAGCACAAAGGAAAAACAGCTTAGACTTTATTTTATTGCCCAGATTCTCTTTTTATCTCCCAGGAATTTGTAATGGACGTTGCCAGAGACGAACACCTCCTCTGCTTTTTGTTCCGTTCCTCATTCTTGGGGTGTTGAGGGTGCAGACCCCTATTTTGTAACTGCTTCATGCTGTGGTGGCAGCCCTGATACCTGGGGGGAGGGGCAAAACGTCTCCCCACCAGCCTCCAGGTGAGGTTGATTGTCCCAAAGCCTCCTGCCTCACTTCTCGTCCGCCTGAGCACCAGCATTGGAAGTGTTATAGATTCTAATGACCTTTAAGGGTCCAGGAAAGAGATGCGCAGAGATGCTGTGGTGGCAGGTTTCACCCCACCCCACATTTGTTCGGTGACATTAGGCTGACGTTTTTTGCCAGCCTAGATGCTCTGACCAGTAGTCTGTGCTTTCTTTAATTAGGTCCCTGAATTAATGTACAAACAGCACCATGTGTCAGAGCCCTGCCTGTGCAACATCCAGACAGTCCAGGGTCAGTGGTGATCCAGGACCATGACGTCCACTGAGTCAACGGCCTTTAGAAGTAGCCAGAAGTCCAGCTGGTCATATTGGCCACCATCACCGCGGTGTCTGTAGGGTTTTCTATAGTGAAAGCGTGATACACGTTTCCCCCGCCAAGCTTATTAGCTCCCCTCTGGGTGCAGTAAGTCCTGCAAGCAGTAGTCTGCTCTTTCGGGGCAAAGTCTTGTTGTTTTCTGAGAGAAACTCCAGGTCAAGTGATGGTCACATGAGTCATCTTGGGGGCCTGTTGCCCCCATTTGTCTCTCTGGAGGTTGGAGTTGGAGGGACTCCTCACTCGAGGTCAGTGTGTCCATAGAGCGACCCCTGCTTCTTCAGGACATGATGGGTGGTTAGGATCACCACGTGGGGTCCTATTCCCTTAGGAGGGAGCTGGCCTTGTGGGCTGCTGATTTCCAGCTTTTTAGATACCCCAGTATCCTGGCCTGATGAGTCAGTGGGCAAAGCCCTTGGTGACCATAGTTTATCATACCTGAAGGGCATTCTTGTGTTGCTCCATTTCAAGTGGTCCCAGTTTTTGCACTAAGGCTCCAAGGGCGATTAACCTTTGACCGGGTATGTAAAGGTCAAAGGGTTTAGCTAAATTAGCGAGTTCCTGGGCAAGGATCTGAATTGACTGCTCTTTCCATTCTTGAAAGGCTGCTTCTGGATTCTATTCAAAAGGATCATCATCTTTTCGTGTCAGTGTTTCATGTAGAGGCCCAGCTATTAGACTGTAGTTAGGGATCCAGATGCAGAAAACCTTGGCCTCCCCAGGAACCCTTAAGCTGTCTTCTAGTTTTAGAAGAGGTAAGGCTGCAAATGGCTTCTTCCCTATCCTGGGATGCGTTTCTCCAAATATCTGTGACAATGAAGCCCAGGCAAGTCACCTGAGCCTGAGATATTTGAGCCTTTTTCTTGGACACCTTCTATCCTTTCTTGGCTAGGTAGTTCCGAGGCGTCTTTAGTAGGCCTGGCAATCAGAATGTCATCTGCATATTGAAGGAGGGTTCCCTTTTACAGAGGTAGAACGTTTAGGTTTTTAGAGGACATTTCCCCAATGATGGTGTGGGGATTTTTGAACCATTGTGGCAGGACGGCCCAGCATTATTGCTTGTGTTGCATGTTGTGTCCTGCCACACACAAGCCAAAAATTCTTGTGACTCTGAGATGAATGGAATACAGAAGAAGGCATCATTGAAGTGTAATACAGAATGCCATGGCCTGGTGGATGGTAGAATGAGCAGCAGGGTGTAGGAAATAGGAGCTACTGGATGTATATCCTCGGTGGCTTCACTGACTGTCCTGATGTCCTTTACCAGGTCTCCAGCAGCCCATGGGGTTCTCGTGGTTAGGCCAATCCCAGGATATGGAGCTCACCTGGGCTGCATCCCGCACCCCACTGCCCACGGGGCTCTCATGTTCAAGTCCCTCCCAGCGTATGGAGATCACCTGTGCAGCTACCCAGCAGCCCATGGGGCTCTCATAGTCAGGTCCCTCCCAGGATACGGAGCTCCCCTGGGCAGGTACCCCAGCAGGGCTGGACACACAGGAACTGTGCACATAGCCCACCTTGCAGAGAACCCCCAGCTCACCTGTCGCTCACAGCTGACACAGAACACCTCAGAGCAGGACTTGAACTAACAAACAGCAGCTCTGACAGGTCTGTGACCCTGGCTATCACTCTGTGCAGCCTCTCTCTGCCTGGTCTTCCAGACACTTCCACTGCAGCCAGGGCTCCAGGCCTCTGTCTCCACCCACCATCACTCCTCTCCCTGACTCCTGGGTTCCTCTCATTAGGATAGGGTCTTCTTGAAGTTGTTTTCCACTCATGGACCAGATAAAATGATAAGAAAACAAGCGGCAGCTGCAGCCCCTTGTCTATCCTGACTCTCAAGGACCACACCTGTTCCTTGGGACTGACCCGTTTAGCAAGGTTCATTTTCTGCAACTGTGAGCCCCTGAGGGGTGAGGATTGGCTGATTTGGGCAGCCTGACACTGCCTGCCAGCCCCCCCCACAGGTGTGACTGGGTTGAGGTCAATATAAACTCCTCTCCAGTCAGCAAGAGCCCCTTAGCTGTGACTGACGCCATATTCTCTGCCCCGTCAGCAGTTTCGGGGCTGGGGTGGTGGGAGGGAGGGACGGGCCGTGGCTTTGTGGGTGGCCCAGTGTGAGTGGGGCTCTGCTGGACTTTCTGCAGGAGTTGCCAGGCTGCCACCTGCTAATGAAGAGGATGTGTCACCCATACCTGCCACTGGAATTTCTCCCCAGGCAGAGGTGAGGAAGTAAAAAAGCAGTGGGGGCCGTGGCAGGAGGGGTATCTCAGGCAGGGAAATGAAAAGCTTCCAGAAGAGCATCTTGGGCCAGGACCATCCTGACTGGCCTGCAGGCACCAAGTCGGCCTGCGTGCTCTCGCTAGTGTGGCTCCACAGCCCTTCCTCTAGGCTTGCAAGTGCTTGTACATATTCAGGTGTTTTACCTGGAAAGGGTGGGAAGAGTTCAGCTGCAGCAGGACTGGGGCTCAGCTCACATTTACACACAGACGCTTCGACACAGTCCCCCAGCTTTGCAATGAGGATGCTCCTTGTGGGGGAGAGCACTGCTGACGGCATGGGAGACGATTTCCCACCTCTGAACAACTTAAGAATTTTTTTACCACTGGAGCAAGTGCCCTGATACAATTTTCCTCTGTATAACTGGTGAGTTCTGTTTTTTTTCTTTCTTTTTTTCTTTTTGGTTCAAGTTAGATTTTATTTATTCCTCTTTTTTTTTTTAATTTGGAGATATAAACATGGAAATAATGCATTAATATAAAGACGTCTATATGAAGGGAAAATTTTTTTCTGTTTTATTTTATTAAATGTTATTTATTTATTTTTAATTTTTTTTAAAATTTATTTCTTTTATACAGCAGGTTCTTATTGGATATGTATTTTATACATATAAGTGTGCACATGTGAATCCCAGTCTCCCAATCCATCCCACCACCACCCTCACATGGCGTTCCCTCCTTGGTGTCCATATGTTTGTTCTCTACATCTGTCTCTATCTCTGCCCTGCAACCTGGTTCATCTGTACCATTTTTCTAGGTTCCACATATATGCATTAATATACAATATTTGTTTTTCTCTTTCTGACTTACTTCACTCTGTATGACAGTCTCTAGATCCATCGAGGTCTCTACAAATGACCCAATTTCATTCCTATGTATGGCTGAGTAATATTCCGTTGTATATATGTACCACGTCTTTATCCATTCGTCTGTCTGTGGGCACTTAGGTTGCTTTCATTACCTGGCTATTGTAAATAGTGCTGCAGTGAACATTGTGGTGAATGTGTCTTTTTGATTTATGGTTTTCTCTGGGTATATGCCCAGTAGTGGGATTGCTGGATTATATGGTAATTCTATTTTTAGTTTTTTAAGGAACCTCCATAATGTTCCCCATAGAGACTGTATCGATTTACATTCCCAACAATAGTGGAAGAAGGTTCCTTTTCTCCACACCCTCTCCAGCATTTGTTGTTTGTAGATTTTCTGGTGATGCCCATTCTAACAGGTGTGACGTGATACCTCACTGTAGTTTCGATTTCCATTTCTCTAATAATTAGTGATGTTCAGCAGATTTTCATGTGCGTACTGGCCATCTCTATGTCTTCTTGGAAGAAATGTCTATTTAGATCTTCCATTTTTGTATTGGGTTGTTTGTTTTATTAATATTGAGCTGCATGAGCTGTTTATATATATTGGAGATTAATCATTTGTCCATTGATTCGTTTGCAAATATTTTCTTCCATTCTGAGGGTTGTCTTTTCGTCTTGTTTGTAGTTTCCTTTGCTTTTCAAGAGCTTTTACGTTTCATTAGGTCCCATCTGTTTAGTTTTCTTTTTTATTTCATTACTATAGGAGGTGGATCAAAAAAGATCTTGCTGTGATTTACGTCAGAGTATCTTTCGTAAGTTTTCCTCTCAGAGTTTTATACTGTCTGGTCTTACATTAAGGTCTCTAATCCATTTTGAATATATTTTTATGTATGGTGTTGGGGAGTGTTCTAATTTCATTCTTTTACATGTAGCTCTCCATATTTCCCAGCACCAATGATTGAAGAGACTGTCTTATCTCCATTGTATAGTCTTGCCTCCTTTGTCATAGATTAGTTGACCATAAGTGTGTAGGTTTATCCTTGGGCTTTTTTTTTTCCTTTTACACGTTTATTGAAGTATAATTGCTTTACAATGGAGTGTTCGTTTCTGCTGTATAATAAAGTGAATCAGCTATACATATACAAATATCACCAGATCCCCTCCCTCTTGCATCTCCCTCCCACACTCCATACCCCACCCCTTTAGGTGGTCACAAAGCACCGAGCTGATCTCCCTATTCTATGTGGCTGATTCTCAGTAGCTATCGGTGTTACATTTGATAATGTATTTATGTCCATGCCACTCTCTCACTTCGTCCCAGCTTACCCATCCCCCTTCCAGTGTCCTCAAGTCCTTTCTCTATGGCTGTGTCCTTAATCCTGTCCTGCCACTAGGTTCTTCAAAATCTTTTTTTTTTCTTCATTAGATTCCATATATCTCTGTTAACATACAGTATTTGTTTTTCCCTTTTTGACTTACTTCACTGTGTAGGACAGATTCTAAGTCCATCCACCTCAGTACAAATAACTCAGTTTTGCTTCTTTTTATGGTTGAGTAATATTTGATGGTATATATGTGCCAGATCTTCTTTATCCATTCATCTGTCGATGGACACTTAGGTTGCTTCCATGTCCTGGCTAATGCAAATAGAGCTGCAATGAACATTTTTGTACATAACTCTTTTTGAATTATGGTTTTCGCAAGGCAAATGCCCAGTACTTGGATTGTTGTGTCGTATGGTACTTCTATTGTTAGTTATTTAAAGGAACCTCCGTACTGTTCTCCCTAGTGCTCATATCAATTTACATTCCCACCCACAGTGCAAGTGTGTTCCCTTTTCTCCAATAAAGGCCTCTCCAGCATTTATTGTTTTGTAGATTTTTTTGATGATTGCCACTCTGACTGCTGTGAGGTGATACCTCAGGGTAGTTTTGATTTGCATTTCTCTAATGATTAGTGATGTTCAGCATCCTTTCATGTGTTTCTTGGTAATCTGTATATCGTCTTTGGAGAAATGTCTATTTAGGTCTTCTGCCCATTTTTGGATTGGGTTGTTTGTTTCTGTGATATTGAGCTACATGCGGTGCTTGTAAAGTTTGGAGATTTATCCTTTGTCAATTGCTTCATTTGAAAATATTTTCTCCCATTCTGAGGGTTGATTTTGCATCTTGTTTATGTTTTCCTGTACTGTGTAAAAGCTTTTAAGTTTCATTAGGTCCCATTTGTTGATTTCTGTTTTTATTTCCATTTCTCTAGGAGGTGGGTCCAAAAGGATCTTGCTGTGATTTATGTCATAGAGTGTTCTGCCTATGGTTTCCTCTAAGTGTTTTATAGTGTCTGGTCTTATATTTAGATCTCTAATCAATTTAGTGTCTATTTTTGTGTATGGTGTTATGGAGTGTTCTAATTTCATTCTTTTATGTGTAGGGGTCCAGTTTTTCCAGCACCAATTACTGAAGAGACTGTCTTTTCTCCATTGTATATCCTTAGCTCCTTTGTCATACATGAGATAGCCATAGGTATGTAGGTTTATCTCTGGGCTTTCTGTCCTGTTCCATTGATCTGTGTTTATGCCAATCTACATACACTTGATTCCATTATGGAGACATATAAATACATAGGTTTCAAGGTTATTACCAGTCAGATATATTCCTCTTCAGTGAATAGGGTGTTTTGTGTCCAGTTCATTGAGAAAGGAGTAGGTCTTGTCTATTAACTATTTGGTATATGGAATAGGATCTGTGCTCATTTCAAACTCTGATTTTACACATCACCCCACGTCACCTTTCCGCTTAAGGAGGCATAAGTGTGTTTTCTAAATGTGTAACTCTGTTCTCTTTTGAAATTCAGTTCATGTGTAGCCATGTTTACATTTCCTTTATAAGTGATATATTACAATAAGTTTCTTTTTCTTTGTGGCTCATTTCACTTAGCATCATCGTACCTAAAGCCACTCATTATGCTGCTATTGGCCTTATGACATTGATTTTATGTCTGAGTGACTTTCCTTTGTATATAAGTACCACAACATCTATATCCATTTTTTTTTCCTTTCCTGGGATATATAAAGTGTACCGAAGTCGAGGTTCTTGTAAACAGAGCAGCCCTAAATTTTGGGCTGGCTGTGTGTTGTGGATTTTTAGTTTTCCCAAAATACACGCCAATGAGTGGAAGTGTGCTATACTCTGTAGCTCTGTTTTAGATAACCTCATACAGTTCTCCAGAGAGGCTGTTGGAAATTTACATCCTGTCCATCGGCGTAACCAGGCTCCCTTTTCTCCATGGCCTGTCCTGCATTTGTGGTTTTTACACTATATGTGGATGGCCCGTTTGACTGGAGGTAAGGGACACTTCTCTGTAGTGTGGATTTGCAATGCCTGATGGCTTGCTTAGCCAAAAAGGGCATATGCATTTTTTCCCGAATATATTCAAGAAAATACACATAATCCCTTTTCAGCCAAGGGCAACATTGTCGAAATTCTGTCGCTTTTCATGTGCTTTAAACATGACTCCAATCTACCTCTTGAAATCTGTTTCCTTCAATTCTGCCTTGCATTCAAATCCTCTTCACTGCCTTTCCTCAATATATTTCTCGATGATAGTTGTCCTTTATAATTCTGCAAGTTTGTGAATTGCTGTGCCCCTGATTTCCATTTTGCAACTCGCCTCTTTGTGAGCTGGCTGCAATACCGCAGGATGGCTTTAGGCCCTAGTCCTGTTCCGGGGCTTCAGGCTGAGCCTTTGGTTAATTATTCTTCCTGATGGGAAACTAGAGTGACATGTACCCATCCAAACACCTACAGCTAATCTCTCATTTATTTCCCCTCTTCCTGTTCATCCTCTGCACAGTTTGCAAACTGTGCATAACGGGAGGGTAAAGGCACTGACACTCCAAGTGGGGAGATTTTGAGTAATGCAGATGGAATGGCGAAGCCGAGCACGACAAAAGGAAAAATGAGGTACCTTTTAGAAAACTTTCCCAATTACAGAGTGTACCATCCACTGGGTTTCCCATGCATGTTTTAACTGGAGGAAGATTCCCTTAAACCTGGAGAGTTGGGACCACTAGAATGGGTAGCACACAGTATTGCTCTAAGTGGTGTTCTATTGTTCACACAACCTCAGCAATCTTGTCAGCCCCAAGAGTCCAGTCTTATGTCTCATCCAGCTGTGGGTGTAAAGGTGGTCAATCTAGCTTGCATCACAGGCCCTGAACGTAATTTTTAAGACTTTCTCTCTGTTTTTGCATTTTGCTTTTGAAATTTATTTTTATAAGTGGGATTAACTGAATTTCAGTGCTGTGTTCATGCCGTTATACACACACATGATTCCTTTATGGAGACATGAGAATACATATGTTTTAAAATACTTAGAGTCAGACATATTCCTCTGCAATGAATAGGGGGTGTTGAGTCCAGTTTATTGTGCCGGGAGTAGGTGTTGTCTATTACATACATGGTTTATATAACGGTATCTGTGCTAATTTAAAACTGTGGTTTTATGCATCACCCCACCTCAGCTTTCCCATTAAGCAGGCAGAAGATGTTTTCTAAATGTGTGACTCTGTTGTGTTTGTAATTCAGTTCATGTGTAGTCATGTGTACATTCCCGCTATGAGTGATAACTTATGATAAGATTAGTTACTCTGTAATCTTTCCTAACTCAGTTCATGTGTAGCCATGTTTACAGGCCCTTCATAAGTGATATCTTATGATAAGTTTCTTTTTCCGTGTGACTTATTTCACTTAGAATCATTGTACATGAATCCACTGTTTTTGCTGCTACTGGCCTTATGACATTGATTTCATGGCTGAGCGATATTCCATCGTACGTAAGTACCACAATATCTTGAACCATTTTTGTCTTTCCTGGGATACTTAAGGTGTACCCAAGTTGAGGTTCTTGTAAGCAGTGCAGCGCTAAATTTTAGGGTGGCTCTGTCTTATTGATTTTCAGTTTTCCCAAGGTATATTCCCTAGACTGGAACTGCCCTTGGCTGTGTAGCTCTGTTGTTTACTTGTTTTAGGGAACACAATGCACTCCTCCAAAGAGGCATTTGACAACTTACATCCCGCCCATCAGCATTACAAGGCTCCCTGATCTCCAGGGCCTGTCTTGCCTTTCTGGTTTTTACACATTTTGTGGATGTCCCTTTTGACCGGTGGGAAGGGATACTTCTTTGTAGTGCAGATTTGCATTGCTGCTTGCTTGTTTGGCCAAAAATGGCGTATGCATTTTCTCCTGAATATACTCAGGAGATAACGCATACACCCTTTTTGGCCAAGTGCATCATTGTCGAAGTTGTGCCCCTCTTCCTGTGCTTGAAAGGTGATTCCAACGTACCTCTTGAAATCTGTTTCCTGCTATTCTGCCTCGTTTTAAAGTCCGCCTCTCTGCCTTCCCTCAAAAGATTTTTGGACGATAGTTGTCCTCTATTACTCTGCCAGTTTGTAAATTGCTGTGTCCCTGAGCTCCATTTTACAACTCGTTTTTGTGAGCTGACAGCAAATCCAAAATTATGGTTCAAAACCTATACTGGTTCCCGGCGGGTGGCTGAGACATTGGTTAATTCTACTTCCTGCCGGGCAATTAAAGTGACATGTACCTGTCCAAATGGCTAACAGCTACTCTCTCATTGGTTCTCCCTCTTCCCTTTCATCCTCTGCCAAATTGGCAACCTGTGCGAACCAGGAGGTTTTACGGGCTATCGCTCCAAGTTGGGAGATTGATAGTAAAGCCGTTGGAAGGTCAAACTGGAGCACAAGGAGAGGGACTATAAGTTGAGTTTTAGAAACCTTTCGTATTCACAGTTTGTCCATTCTCTAGGTTTCCCATAAATGTTATGGCTGTAGTAATATTCCCTTACACAAGGAGAGTTGGGACACATGGAATGGGTGTCACATATTATTGCTTTAAAGGGTCTGCATTTGCTCACCCAGTCTCACCAAACCTCTCAGTCTCAAGTGTCCAGGCTTATGCCACATCCAGCTCTCGTTGTAGGTAGGGTCATTCCAGGTTTCATCAGAGCCCCTGAAGGAATTGTAAAGATTTTCCCTGTTTTTTTTTTTGTATTTGAAATTTCTTTTTGTACTGGGTTTCAGCTGATTCTCACTGCCATGTTTATGCCAGTTTAGACACACTTGATTCCCTTACGGTGACATATCAATACATAGGTTTTAAGATTCTTACTAGTCAGATATATACCTCTGCGCAGAATATTGGGTTTTGCGTCCCTTTCACTGATGAAGGTGTAGGTCTTGTCTATTCCGTATTTTGATTTTGGAATGGTACTTGTACTAATATCAAACTCTGGTTCTATGCATCACCCCACCCCTCCTTCCTCCTTAAGCAGGCATAAGTGTGTTTTCTAAATGTGAGACGCTGTTCCCTTTCCTAACTCAGTTCATGTGTAGCCATGTTACAGAAAATTCATAAGTGCTATATTATGATAAGTTTGTTTTTCAGTGTGACTTATTTCACTTAGAATCATCGTACCTGAATCCATTCATTTTCCTGTTACTGGCATTATGACATTGATTTCATGGCTGAGGGATAATCCATCGTACATAAGTACCACAATTTTTTGAATCATTTTTATCTATCCTGGGATATTTAGAGAGTACTCAATTTGAGATTCTTGTAAGCAGTGCAGCCCTAAATTTTGGGGTGGCTCTATATTATTGATTTTTAGTTTTCCCAAGGTATATTCCCTAGACTGGAAGTGCCCTTGGCTCTGTAGCTCTGTTGTTTACTTGTTTTAGGGAACACAATGCACTCCTCCAGAGAGGCAGTTGGCAATTTACATCCCGCCCATCAGCATAACAAGGCTCCATGTGCTCCAGGGCCTCTCTAGGATTTCTGGTTTTTACACATTTTGTGGATATCCCTTTTGACTGGTGGGAATTGATACTATTTTGCTGTGCAGATTTGCATTGCCCACTTGCTTGCTTTGCCAAAAAGGGCGTATGTGTTTTCTCCTGAATATACTCAGGAGAAAACGCATACGCCCTTTTTGGCCAAGTGCATCATTTTCGAAGTTGTGCCGCTCTTCCTGTGCTTTACAGGTGATTCCAACGAACCACTTGAAATCTGTTTCCTGCTATTCTGCCTCGCTTAGAAGGTCGCCTCGTTGCCTTTCCTTAACAGATTTTTTGGACGATAGTTGTCCTTTATTACTGTGCCAGTGTATGAATTGCTGTGCCCTTGAGCTCCATTTTCTAACTCGTTTTTAGTGAGCTGACCACAAGTCCAAAATTTTGGTTCAGGACCTATAATTGTTCAGGGCGGGTGGCTGAGACTTTGGTTAATTCTTCTTCCTGCTGGGAATTTAGAGTGACATGTGCCCGTCCAAATGCCTAACAGCTACTCTTTCTTTGGTTCCCCCTTTTCCGTTTCATCCTCTTCCAAATTGGCAACCTGAGCAAACCAGGATGTTAAAGGGACTGTCTCTCCAAGCTGGGACATTGATAGTTAAGCAGTTGGAAAGTCAAACCGGAGCACCAGGAGAGGGACAATTAGTTGGGTTTTAGAAAACTTTCATATTCACTGTGTGTCCATTCTCTTGGTTTCCTGTACATGTTATAGCTGTAGTAATATTCCCTTCAACATGGAGAGTTGGGAACCATGGAATGGGTGCCACACATTATTGGTTTGAAGGGTCTGCATTTGCTAACCCAAATTCACCAAACCTCTCAGTCCCAAGTGTCCAGCCTTATGCCACATCAAGCTGTCGTTGTACTCAGGGTCATTCAAGGTTTCATCATAGACCCTGAAGGAATTGTAAAGAATTTCCCTGTTTTGTGGTTTTGTTTTTGAAATTCCTTTTTATAGTGGGTTTGAGCTGATTCTCACTGCCGTGTTTATGCCAGTCTAGACACACTTGTTTCCCTTACGGTGATATATCAATACATAGGTTTTAAGATTCTTACTAGTCAGATATATTCCTCTGTGTGAAGTATGGGGTCTTGATAACCTTTCAGTGAGGAAGGTGTACATCTTGTGTAGAATGTATTTTGTTTCTGGAATGGTGCCTGTACTTATATCACACTCTGGTTTTATGCAACACCCCACCTCTCCTTCCCCTTTAAGCAGGCGTAAGAGTGTTTTCTAAATGTGAGACTCTGTTCTCTTTCCTAACTCAGTTCATGTGTAGCCATGTTTACAGGATTTTCATAAGTGATATCTTATGATAAGATTCTTTTTCTGTGTGACTTATTTCACTTAGAATCATCATATATGAATCCATTCATTTTGCTGCTACTGGATTTATGACATTGATTTCATGGCTGAGGGATATTCCATCATAACGTAAGTACGACAATTTTTTGAACCATTTTTATCTTTCACGGAATATTTAAGGTGTACCCAAGTTGAGGTTCTTGTCAGCAGTGCAGCCCTAAATTTTGGGGTGGCTCTGTCTTATTGATTTTCAGTTTGCCCAAGGTATATTCCCTAGACTGGAAGTGCCCTTGGCTCTGTAGCTCTGTTGTTTACTTGTTTTCGGAACACAATGCACTCCTGCAGAGAGGCAGTTGGAAATTTACATGCCTTCCTTCAGCATAACAAGGCTCCCTGTTCTCCAGGGCCTGTCTTGCCATTCTGATTTTTACACATTTTTCCGATGTCCATTTTGACCGGTGGGAAGTGATACTACTTTGTAGTGCAGATTTGCATTGCCCGCTTGCTTGCTTGGCCAAAAAGGGCGTATACGTTTTCTCCTGAATATATTCAGGAGAAATCACATACGCCCTTTTTGGCCAAGTGTATCATTGTCGAAGTTGTGCCACTCTTCCTGTGCTTTAAAGGCGATTCGAACGTACGTCTTGAAATCTGTTTCCTGCTATTCTGCCTCGCTTTCAAGTCCACCTCGTTGCCTTCCCTCAACAGATTTTTGGACGATAGTCGCCCTTTATTACTCTGCCAGTTTGTGAATTGCTGTGCCCCTGAGCTCCATTTTTTAACTCGTTTTTTCAGAGCTGAACGTAAGTCCAATATTTTGGTTCAGGACCTGGTTCCCGGTGGGTGGCTGAGACTTTGTTCAATTCTTCTTCCTCCCGGGAAATAAGAGTGACATATGCCGGTCCAAATACCTAACAGCTACTCTCTCATTTGTTCTCCCTATTCCCATTCATCCTCTGTGAAATTGGCAACCTGTGCGAAACAGGAGGTTAAAGGTGCTGTCTCTCCAGGTTGAGAGATTGATAGTAAAGCAGTTGGAAATTCAAACCGGAGGTCCAGGACAGGGACTATTCGTTGATATTAGAGACCTTTCGTATTCACAGTGTGTCCATTCTCTAGGTTTCCCGTACATGTTATAGCTGTAGTAATATTCCCTTCAACCTGGAGAGTTGGGACCCATGGAATGGGTGCCATGAATTATTGCTTTAAAGGGTCTGCATTTGCTCACCCAATCTCACCAATCCTCTCAGTCCCATGTGTCCAGCCTTATGCTACCTCCAGCTGTCGTTGTAGATAGGGTCATTCCAGGTTTCATCAGAGACCCTGAAGAAATTGTAAAGAATCTCCCTGTTTTTTTGTTTTGTTTTTGAAATTCCTTTTTATAGTGGGTTTGAGCTGATTCTCGGTGCCATATTTGTGCCAGTCTAGACACACTTGATTCCCTTACGGAGACATAACAATACATAGGTTTTAAGATTCTTACTAGTCAGATATATACCTCTGCGCAGAATATTGGGTTTTGCGTCCCTTTCACTGATGAAGGTGTAGGTCTTGTCTATTCCGTATTTTGATTTTGGAATGGTACTTGTACTAATATCAAACTCTGGTTCTATGCATCACCCCACCCCTCCTTCCTCCTTAAGCAGGCATAAGTGTGTTTTCTAAATGTGAGACGCTGTTCCCTTTCCTAACTCAGTTCATGTGTAGCCATGTTACAGAAAATTCATAAGTGCTATATTATGATAAGTTTGTTTTTCAGTGTGACTTATTTCACTTAGAATCATCGTACCTGAATCCATTCATTTTCCTGTTACTGGCATTATGACATTGATTTCATGGCTGAGGGATAATCCATCGTACATAAGTACCACAATTTTTTGAATCATTTTTATCTATCCTGGGATATTTAGAGAGTACTCAATTTGAGATTCTTGTAAGCAGTGCAGCCCTAAATTTTGGGGTGGCTCTATATTATTGATTTTCAGTTTTCCCAAGGTATATTCCCTAGACTGGAAGTGCCCTTGGCTCTGTAGCTCTGTTGTTTACTTGTTTTAGGGAACACAATGCACTCCTCCAGAGAGGCAGTTGGCAATTTACATCCCGCCCATCAGCATAACAAGGCTCCATGTGCTCCAGGGCCTCTCTAGGATTTCTGGTTTTTACACATTTTGTGGATATCCCTTTTGACTGGTGGGAATTGATACTATTTTGCTGTGCAGATTTGCATTGCCCACTTGCTTGCTTTGCCAAAAAGGGCGTATGTGTTTTCTCCTGAATATACTCAGGAGAAAACGCATACGCCCTTTTTGGCCAAGTGCATCATTTTCGAAGTTGTGCCGCTCTTCCTGTGCTTTACAGGTGATTCCAACGAACCACTTGAAATCTGTTTCCTGCTATTCTGCCTCGCTTAGAAGGTCGCCTCGTTGCCTTTCCTTAACAGATTTTTTGGACGATAGTTGTCCTTTATTACTGTGCCAGTGTATGAATTGCTGTGCCCTTGAGCTCCATTTTCTAACTCGTTTTTAGTGAGCTGACCACAAGTCCAAAATTTTGGTTCAGGACCTATAATTGTTCAGGGCGGGTGGCTGAGACTTTGGTTAATTCTTCTTCCTGCTGGGAATTTAGAGTGACATGTGCCCGTCCAAATGCCTAACAGCTACTCTTTCTTTGGTTCCCCCTTTTCCGTTTCATCCTCTTCCAAATTGGCAACCTGAGCAAACCAGGATGTTAAAGGGACTGTCTCTCCAAGCTGGGACATTGATAGTTAAGCAGTTGGAAAGTCAAACCGGAGCACCAGGAGAGGGACAATTAGTTGGGTTTTAGAAAACTTTCATATTCACTGTGTGTCCATTCTCTTGGTTTCCTGTACATGTTATAGCTGTAGTAATATTCCCTTCAACATGGAGAGTTGGGAACCATGGAATGGGTGCCACACATTATTGGTTTGAAGGGTCTGCATTTGCTAACCCAAATTCACCAAACCTCTCAGTCCCAAGTGTCCAGCCTTATGCCACATCAAGCTGTCGTTGTACTCAGGGTCATTCAAGGTTTCATCATAGACCCTGAAGGAATTGTAAAGAATTTCCCTGTTTTGTGGTTTTGTTTTTGAAATTCCTTTTTATAGTGGGTTTGAGCTGATTCTCACTGCCGTGTTTATGCCAGTCTAGACACACTTGTTTCCCTTACGGTGATATATCAATACATAGGTTTTAAGATTCTTACTAGTCAGATATATTCCTCTGTGTGAAGTATGGGGTCTTGATAACCTTTCAGTGAGGAAGGTGTACATCTTGTGTAGAATGTATTTTGTTTCTGGAATGGTGCCTGTACTTATATCACACTCTGGTTTTATGCAACACCCCACCTCTCCTTCCCCTTTAAGCAGGCGTAAGAGTGTTTTCTAAATGTGAGACTCTGTTCTCTTTCCTAACTCAGTTCATGTGTAGCCATGTTTACAGGATTTTCATAAGTGATATCTTATGATAAGATTCTTTTTCTGTGTGACTTATTTCACTTAGAATCATCATATATGAATCCATTCATTTTGCTGCTACTGGATTTATGACATTGATTTCATGGCTGAGGGATATTCCATCATAACGTAAGTACGACAATTTTTTGAACCATTTTTATCTTTCACGGAATATTTAAGGTGTACCCAAGTTGAGGTTCTTGTCAGCAGTGCAGCCCTAAATTTTGGGGTGGCTCTGTCTTATTGATTTTCAGTTTGCCCAAGGTATATTCCCTAGACTGGAAGTGCCCTTGGCTCTGTAGCTCTGTTGTTTACTTGTTTTCGGAACACAATGCACTCCTGCAGAGAGGCAGTTGGAAATTTACATGCCTTCCTTCAGCATAACAAGGCTCCCTGTTCTCCAGGGCCTGTCTTGCCATTCTGATTTTTACACATTTTTCCGATGTCCATTTTGACCGGTGGGAAGTGATACTACTTTGTAGTGCAGATTTGCATTGCCCGCTTGCTTGCTTGGCCAAAAAGGGCGTATACGTTTTCTCCTGAATATATTCAGGAGAAATCACATACGCCCTTTTTGGCCAAGTGTATCATTGTCGAAGTTGTGCCACTCTTCCTGTGCTTTAAAGGCGATTCGAACGTACGTCTTGAAATCTGTTTCCTGCTATTCTGCCTCGCTTTCAAGTCCACCTCGTTGCCTTCCCTCAACAGATTTTTGGACGATAGTCGCCCTTTATTACTCTGCCAGTTTGTGAATTGCTGTGCCCCTGAGCTCCATTTTTTAACTCGTTTTTTCAGAGCTGAACGTAAGTCCAATATTTTGGTTCAGGACCTGGTTCCCGGTGGGTGGCTGAGACTTTGTTCAATTCTTCTTCCTCCCGGGAAATAAGAGTGACATATGCCGGTCCAAATACCTAACAGCTACTCTCTCATTTGTTCTCCCTATTCCCATTCATCCTCTGTGAAATTGGCAACCTGTGCGAAACAGGAGGTTAAAGGTGCTGTCTCTCCAGGTTGAGAGATTGATAGTAAAGCAGTTGGAAATTCAAACCGGAGGTCCAGGACAGGGACTATTCGTTGATATTAGAGACCTTTCGTATTCACAGTGTGTCCATTCTCTAGGTTTCCCGTACATGTTATAGCTGTAGTAATATTCCCTTCAACCTGGAGAGTTGGGACCCATGGAATGGGTGCCATGAATTATTGCTTTAAAGGGTCTGCATTTGCTCACCCAATCTCACCAATCCTCTCAGTCCCATGTGTCCAGCCTTATGCTACCTCCAGCTGTCGTTGTAGATAGGGTCATTCCAGGTTTCATCAGAGACCCTGAAGAAATTGTAAAGAATCTCCCTGTTTTTTTGTTTTGTTTTTGAAATTCCTTTTTATAGTGGGTTTGAGCTGATTCTCGGTGCCATATTTGTGCCAGTCTAGACACACTTGATTCCCTTACGGAGACATAACAATACATAGGTTTTAAGATTCTTACTAGTCAGATATATACCTCTGCGCAGAATATTGGGTTTTGCGTCCCTTTCACTGATGAAGGTGTAGGTCTTGTCTATTCCGTATTTTGATTTTGGAATGGTACTTGTACTAATATCAAACTCTGGTTCTATGCATCACCCCACCCCTCCTTCCTCCTTAAGCAGGCATAAGTGTGTTTTCTAAATGTGAGACGCTGTTCCCTTTCCTAACTCAGTTCATGTGTAGCCATGTTACAGAAAATTCATAAGTGCTATATTATGATAAGTTTGTTTTTCAGTGTGACTTATTTCACTTAGAATCATCGTACCTGAATCCATTCATTTTCCTGTTACTGGCATTATGACATTGATTTCATGGCTGAGGGATAATCCATCGTACATAAGTACCACAATTTTTTGAATCATTTTTATCTATCCTGGGATATTTAGAGAGTACTCAATTTGAGATTCTTGTAAGCAGTGCAGCCCTAAATTTTGGGGTGGCTCTATATTATTGATTTTCAGTTTTCCCAAGGTATATTCCCTAGACTGGAAGTGCCCTTGGCTCTGTAGCTCTGTTGTTTACTTGTTTTAGGGAACACAATGCACTCCTCCAGAGAGGCAGTTGGCAATTTACATCCCGCCCATCAGCATAACAAGGCTCCATGTGCTCCAGGGCCTCTCTAGGATTTCTGGTTTTTACACATTTTGTGGATATCCCTTTTGACTGGTGGGAATTGATACTATTTTGCTGTGCAGATTTGCATTGCCCACTTGCTTGCTTTGCCAAAAAGGGCGTATGTGTTTTCTCCTGAATATACTCAGGAGAAAACGCATACGCCCTTTTTGGCCAAGTGCATCATTTTCGAAGTTGTGCCGCTCTTCCTGTGCTTTACAGGTGATTCCAACGAACCACTTGAAATCTGTTTCCTGCTATTCTGCCTCGCTTAGAAGGTCGCCTCGTTGCCTTTCCTTAACAGATTTTTTGGACGATAGTTGTCCTTTATTACTGTGCCAGTGTATGAATTGCTGTGCCCTTGAGCTCCATTTTCTAACTCGTTTTTAGTGAGCTGACCACAAGTCCAAAATTTTGGTTCAGGACCTATAATTGTTCAGGGCGGGTGGCTGAGACTTTGGTTAATTCTTCTTCCTGCTGGGAATTTAGAGTGACATGTGCCCGTCCAAATGCCTAACAGCTACTCTTTCTTTGGTTCCCCCTTTTCCGTTTCATCCTCTTCCAAATTGGCAACCTGAGCAAACCAGGATGTTAAAGGGACTGTCTCTCCAAGCTGGGACATTGATAGTTAAGCAGTTGGAAAGTCAAACCGGAGCACCAGGAGAGGGACAATTAGTTGGGTTTTAGAAAACTTTCATATTCACTGTGTGTCCATTCTCTTGGTTTCCTGTACATGTTATAGCTGTAGTAATATTCCCTTCAACATGGAGAGTTGGGAACCATGGAATGGGTGCCACACATTATTGGTTTGAAGGGTCTGCATTTGCTAACCCAAATTCACCAAACCTCTCAGTCCCAAGTGTCCAGCCTTATGCCACATCAAGCTGTCGTTGTACTCAGGGTCATTCAAGGTTTCATCATAGACCCTGAAGGAATTGTAAAGAATTTCCCTGTTTTGTGGATTTGTTTTTGAAATTCCTTTTTATAGTGGGTTTGAGCTGATTCTCACTGCCGTGTTTATGCCAGTCTAGACACACTTGTTTCCCTTACGGTGATATATCAATACATAGGTTTTAAGATTCTTACTAGTCAGATATATTCCTCTGTGTGAAGTATGGGGTCTTGATAACCTTTCAGTGAGGAAGGTGTACATCTTGTGTAGAATGTATTTTGTTTCTGGAATGGTGCCTGTACTTATATCACACTCTGGTTTTATGCAACACCCCACCTCTCCTTCCCCTTTAAGCAGGCGTAAGAGTGTTTTCTAAATGTGAGACTCTGTTCTCTTTCCTAACTCAGTTCATGTGTAGCCATGTTTACAGGATTTTCATAAGTGATATCTTATGATAAGATTCTTTTTCTGTGTGACTTATTTCACTTAGAATCATCATATATGAATCCATTCATTTTGCTGCTACTGGATTTATGACATTGATTTCATGGCTGAGGGATATTCCATCATAACGTAAGTACGACAATTTTTTGAACCATTTTTATCTTTCACGGAATATTTAAGGTGTACCCAAGTTGAGGTTCTTGTCAGCAGTGCAGCCCTAAATTTTGGGGTGGCTCTGTCTTATTGATTTTCAGTTTGCCCAAGGTATATTCCCTAGACTGGAAGTGCCCTTGGCTCTGTAGCTCTGTTGTTTACTTGTTTTCGGAACACAATGCACTCCTGCAGAGAGGCAGTTGGAAATTTACATGCCTTCCTTCAGCATAACAAGGCTCCCTGTTCTCCAGGGCCTGTCTTGCCATTCTGATTTTTACACATTTTTCCGATGTCCATTTTGACCGGTGGGAAGTGATACTACTTTGTAGTGCAGATTTGCATTGCCCGCTTGCTTGCTTGGCCAAAAAGGGCGTATACGTTTTCTCCTGAATATATTCAGGAGAAATCACATACGCCCTTTTTGGCCAAGTGTATCATTGTCGAAGTTGTGCCACTCTTCCTGTGCTTTAAAGGCGATTCGAACGTACGTCTTGAAATCTGTTTCCTGCTATTCTGCCTCGCTTTCAAGTCCACCTCGTTGCCTTCCCTCAACAGATTTTTGGACGATAGTCGCCCTTTATTACTCTGCCAGTTTGTGAATTGCTGTGCCCCTGAGCTCCATTTTTTAACTCGTTTTTTCAGAGCTGAACGTAAGTCCAATATTTTGGTTCAGGACCTGGTTCCCGGTGGGTGGCTGAGACTTTGTTCAATTCTTCTTCCTCCCGGGAAATAAGAGTGACATATGCCGGTCCAAATACCTAACAGCTACTCTCTCATTTGTTCTCCCTATTCCCATTCATCCTCTGTGAAATTGGCAACCTGTGCGAAACAGGAGGTTAAAGGTGCTGTCTCTCCAGGTTGAGGGATTGATAGTAAAGCAGTTGGAAATTCAAACCGGAGGTCCAGGACAGGGACTATTCGTTGATATTAGAGACCTTTCGTATTCACAGTGTGTCCATTCTCTAGGTTTCCCGTACATGTTATAGCTGTAGTAATATTCCCTTCAACCTGGAGAGTTGGGACCCATGGAATGGGTGCCATGAATTATTGCTTTAAAGGGTCTGCATTTGCTCACCCAATCTCACCAATCCTCTCAGTCCCATGTGTCCAGCCTTATGCTACCTCCAGCTGTCGTTGTAGATAGGGTCATTCCAGGTTTCATCAGAGACCCTGAAGAAATTGTAAAGAATCTCCCTGTTTTTTTGTTTTGTTTTTGAAATTCCTTTTTATAGTGGGTTTGAGCTGATTCTCGGTGCCATATTTGTGCCAGTCTAGACACACTTGATTCCCTTACGGAGACATAACAATACATAGGTTTTAAGATTCTTACTAGTCAGATATATTCCTCTGCGGGAAATATGTGGTTTTGAGTCCCTTTCACTGAGGAAGGTGTAGGTCTTGTCTATTCCATACTTGGTTTTTGGAACGGTACCAGTGCTTATATCAAACTCTGGGTTTATGCATCACCCCACCTCTCCTTCCCCCTTAAGCAGGCATAAGAGTGTTTTCTAAATGTGAGACTCTGTTCTCTTTCCTAACTCAGTTCATGTGTAGCCATGTTTACAGGATCTTCATAAGTGATATCTTATGATACGTTTCTTTTTCTGTGTGACTTATTTCACTTAGAATCATCGTACCTGAATCCACTCATTTTGCTGCTTCTGGTCTTATGACATTGACAAAAGGCTGAGGGATATTCCATCGTACATAAGTACCACAATTTTTTGAACCATTTTTATATTTCCAGGGATATGTAAGGGGTACCCAAGTTGAGGTTCTTGTAAGCAGTGCAGCCCTAAATTTTGGGGTGGCTCTGTCTTATTGATTTTCAGTTTTCCCAAGGTATATTCCTTTGACTCGAAGTGCCCTTGTCTCTGTAGCTCTGTTGTTTACTTGTTTTAGGAAACACAGTGCACTCCTCCAGAGAGGCAGTTGGCAATTTACGTCCCGCCCATCAGCATAACAAGTCTCCCTGTTCTCCAGGGCCTGTCTTGACTTTCTGGTTTTTACCCATTTTGAGGATGCCCCTAATGACCGGTGGGAAGTGATACTTCTTTGGAGTGCAGATTTGCATTGCCCGCTTGCTTGCTTGGCCAAAAAGGGCTTATGCGTTTTCTCCTGAATATATTCAGGAGAAAACGCATACGCCCTTTTTGGCCAAGTGCATCATTGTCGAAGTTGTGCCCCTCTTCCTGTGCTTTAAAGGCGATTCCAATGTACCTCTTGAAATCTGTTTCCTGCTATTCTGCGTCGCTTTCAAGTCCGCCTCATTGCCTTCCCTCAACAGACTTTTGGACGATAGTTGCCCTTTATTACTCTGCCAGTTTGTGAATTGCTGTGCCCCTGAGCTCCATTTTTTAACTAGTTTTTTGTGAGCTGAATGCAAGTCCAATATTTTGGTTTAGGACATATATTGGTTTTCGGTGGGTGGCTGAGACTTTGGTTAATTCTTCTTCCTCCCGGGAAATAAGAGTTACATGTGCCTGTCCAAATGCCTAACAGCTACTCTCTCATTGGTTCTCCCTATTCCCTTTCATCCTCTGCCAAACTGGCCATCTGTGCGAACCAGGAGTTTAAAGGTGCTGTCTCTACAAGTTGGGAGATTGATAGTAAAGCAGTTGGAAAGTCAAACGGGAGAACCAAGAGAGGGACTATTCGTTGAGTTTTAGAAACCTTTTTTATTCACAGTGTGTCCATTCTCTAGGTTTCCCATACATGTTATAGCTGTAGTAATATTCCCTTCAACCTGGAGAGTTGGGACCCATGGAACGGGTGCCATGCATTACTGCTATATAGGGTATGCTTTTGCTCACGCAATCTCACCAATCCTCTCTGTCCCATGTGTCCAGCCTTATGCCACATCCAGCTGTCATTGTAGATAGGGTCATTCCAGGTTTCATCAGAGACCCTGAAGGAATTGTAAAAAATTTCCCTATTTTTTTTGTTTTGTTTTTGAAATTCCTTTTTAGATTGGGTTTGAGCTGATTCTCGCTGCCATGTTTATTCCAGTCTAGACACACTTGTTTCCCTTACGGAGACATATTAATACATAGATTTTAAGTTACTTACTAGTCGGATATATTCCTCTGTGGGAAATATGGGATTATGAGTCCCTTTCACTGAGGAAGGTATAGGTCTTGTCTATTCCATAGTTGGTTTTTGGAACGGTACCTGTGCTTATATCAAACTCTGGTTTTATGCATCATCCCACCTCTCCTTCCCCCTTAAGAAGGCATAAGAGTGTTTTCTAAATGTGAGACTCTGTTCTCTTTCCTAACTCAGTTCATGTGTAGCCATGTTTACAGGATCATCATAAGTGATATCTTATGTTAAGTTTCTTTTTCTGTGTGACTTATTTCACTTAGAATCATCGTACCTGAATCCACTCATTTTGCTGCTACTGGTTTTATGACATTGATTTCATGGCTGAGGGATATACCATCGTACGTAAGTACCACAATTTTTTGAACCATTTTTATATTTCCAGGGATATGTAAGGTGTACCCAAGTTGAGTTTCTTGTAAGCAGTGGAGGCCTAAATTTTGGGGTGGCTCTGTCTTATTGATTTTCAGTTTTCCCAAGGTATATTCCCTAGACTCGAAGTGCCCTTGGCTCTGTAGTTCTGTTGTTTATTTGTTTTAGGGAACACAATGCACTCCTCCAGAGAGGCAGTTGGCAATTTACATCCCGCCCATCAGCATAAAAAGCCTCACTGTTCTCCAGGGCCTGTCTTGCCTTTCTGGTTTTTTCCCATTTTGTGGATGCCCCTAATGACCGGTGGGAAGTGATACTTCATTGTAGTGCAGATTTGCATTGCCCGCTTGCTTGCTTGGCCAAAAAGGGCGTATGCGTTTTCCCCTGAATATATTCAGGAGAAAACGCATACGCCCTTTTTGGCCAAGTGCATCATTGTCAAAGTTGTGCCCCTATTCCTGTGTGTTAAAGGTGATTCCCACGTACCTCTTGAAATCTGTTTCCTGCTATTCTGCCTCGCTTATAAGTCCGCCTCGTTGCCTTCCCTCAACAGATTTTTGGACGATAGTTGCCCTTTATTACTCTGCCAGTTTGTGAATTGCTGTGCCCCTGAGCTCCATTTTGTAAATCGTTTTTTTGTGAGCTGAACGCAAGTTCAATATTTTTTTTTCAGAACCTTTACTGGTTTTCGGTGGGTGGCTGAGACTTTGGTTAATTCTTCTTCCTCACGGGAAATAAGAGTGACTTGTGCCCGTCCAAATTCCTGACAGCTACTCTCTCATTGGTTCTCCCTCTTCCCTTTCATCCTTTGCCAAATTGGCAACCTGTGCGAACCAGGAGGTTAAAGTTTCTGTCTCTCCAAGTTGGGAGATTGATAGTAAAGCAGTTGGAAAGTCAAACTGGAGCACAAGGAGAGGGACTATTCGTTGAGTTTTAGAAACCTTTCATATTCACAGTGTGCCCATTCTCTAGGTTTCCCATACATGTTATAGCTATACTAATATTCCCTTCAACCTGGAGAGTTGGGACCCATGGAACGGGTGCCATGCATTACTGCTATAAAGGGTATGCTTTTTCTCACCCAATCTCACCAATCCTCTCAGTCCCATGTGTCCAGCCTTATGCCACATCCAGCTGTCATTGTAGATGGGGTCATTCCAGGTTTCATCAGAGACCCTGAAGGAATTGTATAGAATTTCCCTTTTTTTTTGTTTTTCAAATTCGTTTTCATAGTGGGTTTGAGCTGATTCTCACTGCCATGTTTATGCCAGTCTAGACACACTTGATTCCCTTATGGAGACATATCAATACATAGGTTTTAAGATTCTTACTAGTCAGATATATACCTCTGCGGAAAATATGGGGTTTTGAGTCCCTTTCAGTGAGGAAGTTGTAGGTCTTCTCTATTCCATAGTTGGTTTTTGGAACGGTAATTGTGCTTATATCAAACTCTGTATTATGCATCACCCCATCTCTCCTTCCCCCTTAAGCAGGCATAAGATTGTTTTGTAAATGTGAGACTCTGTTCTCTTTCCTAACTCAGTTCATGTGTAGCCATGTTTACAGGATCTTCATAAGTGATATCTTATGATAAGTTTCTTTTTCTGTGTGACTTATTTCACTTAGAATCATCGTACCTGAATCCACTCATTTTGTTGCTACTGGTCTTATGATATTGATTTCATGGCTGAGGGATATTCCATCATACGTAAGTAACACAATTTTTTGAACCATTTTTATATTTCCTGGGATATTTAAGGTGTACCCAAGTTGAGGTTCTTGTAAGCAGTGGAGGCCTAAATATTGGGGTGGCTCTGTCTTATTGATTTTCAGTTTTCCCAAGGTATATTCCCTAGACTGGAAGTGCCCTTGGCTCTGTAGTTCTGTTGTTTACTTGTTTTACGGAACACAATGCACAACTCCAGAGAGGCAGTTGGCAATTTACATCCCGCCCATCAGCATAACAAAGCTCCCTGTTCTCCAGGGCCTGTCTTGAATTTCTGCTTTTTACCCTTTTTGTGGATGTCCCTTTGGACCAGTGGGAAGTGATACTTCTTTGTAGTGCAGACTTACATTGTCCGCTTGCTTGCTTGCCCAAAATGGGCGTATGCGTTTTCTCCTGCATATACCCAGGAGAAAACGCATACGCCCTTTTTGGCCAAGTGCATTATTGTCGAAGTTGTGCCCCTCTTCCTGTGCTTTAAAGGCGATTCCAACGTACCACTTGAAATCTGTTTCCTGGTATTCTGCCTCATTTTCAAGTCCGAATCGTTGCTTTCCCTCAACAGATTTTTGGATGACAGTTGTCCATTATTACTCTGCCCGTTTGTGAAATGCTCTGCTCTAGAGCTCCATTTATTAACTCGTTTTCTGTGAGCTGAACGCAAGTCCAATATTTTGGTTTAGGACCTATACTGGTTCCCGGTGGATGGCTGAGACTTTGGTCAATTCTTCTTCCTCCCGGGAGATAAGAGTGACATATGCCCGTCCAAAAGCCTAACAGCTACTCTCTCTTTGGTTCTCCCTCTTCCCTTTCATCCTTTGCCAAATTGGCAACATGTGCGAACCAGGAGGTTAAAGGTGCTCTCTCTCCAAGTTGGGAGGTTGAAAGTAAAGCAGTTAGAATGTCAAACTGGAGCACCTGGAGAGGGATTATTCGTTGAGATTTAGAAACCTTTCGTATTCACAGTGTGTCCATTCTCTAGGTTTCCCAAACATGTTATAGCTGTAGTAATATTCCCTTAAACCCGGAGAGTTGGGACACATGGAATGGGTGCCATGCATTATTGCTTTAAAGGGTCTGCATTTGCTCACCCAGTCTCACCAATCCTCTCAGTCCTATGTGTCCAGCCTTATGCCACCTCCAGCTGTCGTTCTAGATAGGGTCATTCCAAGTTTCATCAGAGACCCTGAAGGAATTGTAAAGAATTTCACTGTTTTTTTGTTTTGTTTTTGAAATTCCTTTTTATAGTGGGTTTGAGCTGATTCTCGGTGCCATTTTTGTGCCAGTGTAGACACACTTGATTCCCTTACGGAGACATAACAATACATAGGTTTTAAGATTCTTACTAGTCAGATATATTCCTCTGCGGGAAATATGTGGTTTTGAGTCCCTTTCACTGAGGAAGGTGTAGGTCTTGTCTATTCCATACTTGGTTTTTGGAACGGTACCAGTGCTTATATCAAACTCTGGGTTTATGCATCACCCTACCTCTCCTTCCCCCTTAAGCAGGCATAAGAGTGTTTTCTAAATGTGAGACTCTGTTCTCTTTCCTAACTCAGTTCATGTGTAGCCATGTTTACAGGATCATCATAAGTGATATCTTATGTTAAGTTTCTTTTTCTTTGTGACTCTTTTCACTTAGAATCATCGTACCTGAATCCACTCATTTAGCTGCTACTGGTCTTATGACATTGATTTCATGGCTGAGGGATATTACATCGTGCGTAAGTACCACAATTTTTTGAACCATTTTTATATTTCCTGGGATATTTATGGTGTACCCAAGTTGAGGTTCCTTTAAGCAGTGCAGCCCTAAAATTTGTGGTGGTTCTGTCTTATTGATATTCAGTTTTCCCAATGTATATTCCCCAGACTGGAAGTGTCCTTGGCTCTGTAGCTCTGTTGTTTACTTGTTTTAGGGAACACAATGCACTCCTCCAGAGAGGCAGTTGGCAATTTACATCCCGCCCATCAGCATAACAAGGCTCCCTGTTCTCCAGGGCCTGTCTTGAATTTCTGGTTTTTACCCTTTTTGTGGATGTCCCTTTGGACCGGTGGGAAGTGATACTACTTTGTAGTGCAGACTTACATTGTCCGCTTGCTTGCTTGGCCAAAAAGGGCGTATGTGTTTTCTCCTGAATATACTCAGGAGAAAACACATACGCCATTTTTGGCCAAGTGAATCATTGTCGAAGTTGTGCCCCTCTTCCTGTGTTTTAAAGGTGATTCCACCGTACCTCTTGAAATCTGTTTTCTGCTATTCTGCCTCCCTTTCAAGTCCGCTTCGTTGCCTTCCCTCAACAGATTTTTGGATGATAGTTGTCCTTTATTACTCTGCCAGTTTGTGAATTGCTGTGCCCCGGAGCTCCATTTTTTAACTCGTTTTTTGTGAGCTGAACGCAAGTCCAATATTTTGGTTGAGGGCCTTCACTGGTTCCCGGTGGGTGGCTGAGACTTTGGTCAATTCTTCTTCCTCCCAGGAAATAAGAGTGACATGTGCCCGTCCAAATGCCTAACAGCTACTCTCTCATTGGTTCTCCCTCTTGCCTTTCATCCTTTGTCAAATTGGCAACCTGTGCCAACCAGGAAGGTAAAGGTGCTGTCTTCTCCAAGTTGGGAGATTGATAGTAAAGCAGTTGGAAAGTCCAACTGGAGCACCAGGAGAGGGACTCTTCGTTGAGATTTAGGAACCTTTCATATTCACATTGTGTCCATTCTCTAGGTTTCCCATACATGTTATAGCTGTAGTAATATTCCCTTCAACCCGTAGAGTTGGGACCCATGGAATGTGTGCCATGCATTATTGCTTTAAAGGGTCTGCATTTGCTCACCCAGTCTCACCAATCCTCTCAGTCCTATGTGTCCAGACTTATGCCACATGCAGCTGTCGTTGAAGATAGGGTCATTACAGGTTTCATCAGAGACCCTGAAGGAATTGTAAAGAATTTCCCTTTTTTTTGTTTTTCAAATTCATTTTTATAGTGGGTTTGAGCTGATTCTCGCTGCCAATTTTATGCCTACCTAGACGCACTTGATTCCCTAAAAGAGACCTATCAATACATAGGTTTTAAGATTATTACTAGTCAGATATATTCCTCTGCGGGAAATATGGGGTTTCGAGTCCCTTTCACTGAGCAAGGTGTAGGTCTTGTGTCTTCTATAGTTGGTTTTTGGAACAGTACCTGTGCTTATATCAAACTCTGGTTTTATGCATCACCCCACCTCTCCTTCCCCCTTAAGCAGGCATAAGAGTGTTTTCTAAATGTGAGACTCTGTTCTCTTCCCTAACTCAGTTCATGTGTAGCCATGTTTACAGGATCTTCATAAGTGATATGTTATGATAAGTTTCTTTTTCTGTGTGACTTATTTCACTTAGAATCATCGTACCTGAATCCACTCATTTTGCTGCTACTGGTCTTATGACATTGATTTCATATCTGAGGGATATTCCATCGTATGTAAGTACCACAATTTTTTGAACCATTTTTATATTTCCTGGGATATTTAAGGTGTACCCAAGTTGACGTTCTTGTAAGAAGTGCAGGCCTAAATATTTGCGTGGCTCTGTCTTATTGATTTTCAGTTTTCCAAAGGTATATTCCCTAGACTGGAAGTGCCCTTGGCTCTGTAGCTCTGTTGTTTACTTCTTTTAGGGAACACAGTGCACTCCTCCAGAGAGGCAGTTGGCAATATACATCCCACCCATCGGCATAACAAGGCTCCCTGTTCTCCAGGGCCTGTCTTGAATTTCTGGTTTTTACCCATTTTTTCGATGTTCCTGTGGACCGGTGGGAAATGATACTTCTTTGTAGTGCAGACTTGCATGAACGCTTGCTTGCTTGGCCAAAAAAACTGTATGTGTTTTCTCCTGAATATACTCAGGAGAAAATGCATAAGCCTTTTTTTGCCAAGTGCATCATTGTCGAAGTTGTGCCCCTCTTCCTGTGCTTTAAAGGTGATTCCAACGTAACTCTTGAAATCCGTTTCCGGCAATTCTGCCTGGCTTTCAAGTCCACCTCGTGTCCTTCGCTCAACAGGTTTTTGGACGATAGTTGTCCTTTATTACTCTGCCAGTTTGTGAATTGCTGTGCCCCTGAGCTCCGTTTTTTAAGAGTGTTTTCTAAATGTGAGACTCTCTTCTCTTTCCTAACTCAGTTCATGTGTAGCCATGTTTACAGGATCTTCATAAGTGATATCTTATGATACGTTTCTTTTTCTGTGTGACTTATTTCACTTAGAATCATCGTACCTGAATCCAGTCATTTTGCTGCTACTGGTCTTATGACATTGATTTCATGGCTGAGTGATATTCCATCATACGTAAGTACCACAATTTTTTGAACCATTTTTATATTTCCTGGGATATTTAAGGTGTACCCAAGTTGAGGTTCTTGTAAGCAGTGCAGCCCTAAATTTTGGGGTGGTTCTGTCTTATTGATTTTCAGTTTTCCCAAGGTATATTCCCTTGACTGGAAGTGTCCTTGGATCTGTACCTCTGTTGTTTTCTTGTTTTAGGGAACAGAATGCTCTCCTCCAGAGAGGCAGTTGGCAATTTACATCCCGCCCATTAGCATAACAAGGCTCCCTGTTCTCCAGGGCCTGTCTTGCCTTTCTGGTTTTTACACATTTTGTGGATGTCCCTTTTGACCGGTGGGAAGTGATACTTCTTTGTAGTGAAGATTTGCATTGCCCACTTGCTTGCTTGGCCAAAAAGGGCATATGCGTTTTCTCCTGAATATATTCAGGAGAAAATGCAAACGCCCTTTTTAGCCAAGTGCATCATTGTCGAAGTTGTGCCCCTCTTCCTGTGCTTTAAAGGCGATTCCAACGTACCTCTTGAAATCAGTTTCCTGCAATTCTGCCTCCCTTTAATTTTTGCCTCGTTGCCTTCCCTCAACAGAATTTTGGACGATAGTTGCCCTTTATTACTCTGCCAGTTTGTGAATTGCTCTGCCCCTGAGCTCCATATTTAACTCGTTTTTTCTGAGCTGAACACAAGTCAAATATTTTGGTTCAGAACATATACTGGTTCCTGGTGTGTGGCTGAGACTTTGGTCAATTCTTCTTCCTCCCTGGAAATAAGAGTGACATATGCCCGTCCAAATGCCTAACAGCTACTCTCTCTTTGGTTCTTCCTCTTCCGTTTCATCCTCTGCCAAATTGGCAACCTGTGAGTACCAGGAGGTTAAAGGGGCTGTGTCTCCAAGTTGGGAGATTGATAGTAAAGCTGTTGGAATGTCAAACCGGAGCACCAGGAGAGGGACTATTAGTTGAGTTTTAGAGACCTTTGGTATTCACAGTGTGTCCATTCTCTAGGTTTCCCATACATGTAATAGCTGTAGTAATATTCCCTTCAACCTGGAGAGTTGGGACCCATGGAATGGGTGCCCCTCATTATTGCTTTAAAGGGTCTTCATTTGTTCACCCAATCTCACCAATCCTCTCAGTCCCAAGTGTCCAGCCTTATGCCACATCCAGCTGTCATTGTAGATAGGGTCATTCCAGGTTTCATCAGAGACCCTGAAGGAATTGAAAGAAATTTCCCTGTTTATTTGTTTTGTATTTGAAATTCCTTTTTATAGTGGGTTTGAGCTGATTCTCACTGTCATGTTTATGCCAGTCTAGACACACTTGATTCCCTTATGGAGACATATCAATACATAGGTTTTAAGATTCATACTTTTAAGATATATTACTCTGTGGTGAATATGGGGTGTTGAGTCCCTTTCACTGAGGAAGGTGTAGGTTTTTTCTATTTCGTATTTGGTTTTTGGAACGGTACCTGTACTAATATCAAACTCTGATTTTATGCATCACCCCACCTCTCCTTCTCCCTTAAGCAAGCATAAGAGTTTTTTTTTTAAATGTGAGTCTCTCTTTTCTTTCCTAACTCAGTTCATGTGTAGCTATGTTTACAGGATCTTCATAAGTGATATCTTATGATAAGTTTCTTTTTCTGTGTGACTTCTTTCACTTAGAATTATCGTACCTGAATCCACTCATTTTGCTGCTACTGGCCTTATGACATTGATTTCATGGCTGAGGGATATTCCATCATATGAAAGTACCACAATTTCTTGAATCATTTTTGTCTTTCCTGGCATATTTAATGTGTACCCAAGTTGAGGTTTTTGTAAGCAGTGCAGCCCTGAATTTTGCTGTGGATCTGTCTTATTGATTTTCAGTTTTCCCAAGGTATATTCCCTAGACTGGAAGTGCACTTGGCTCTGGAGCTCTGTTGTTTACTTGTTTTATGGAACACAATGCACTCCTCCAGAGAGGCAGTTGGCAATTTACATCCCGCCCATCAGCATAACAAGGCTCCCTGTTCTCCAGGGCCTGTCTTGCCTTTCTGGTTTTTACCCATTTTGTGGATGTCCCTTTTGACCGGTGGGAAGTGATACTTCTTTGTAGTGCAGATTTGCATTGCCCGCTTGCTTGCTTGTCCAAAAAGGGCATATGCATTTTCTCCTGCATATATGCACGTGAAAACCCATATGCCCTTTACGGCCATTTCCATAATTTTCGAAGTTGTAATGCTTTTCCTGTGTTTAAAGGCGATTCCAATGTACCTCTTGAAATCTATTTCATGTCATTCTGCCTCATTTTCCCTTCTGCCTCGTGGCTTTCCCTCAACAGATTTTTCGAAGAGAGTAGTCCTTTATAACTCTGCAGGTTAGTGAATTGCTGTGGCCCTGAGCTCCATTTTTCAACTCGCATTTTTGTGATCTGACCACAAATCAACAGTTTTGCTTCTGGACTTATACTGGTTCTGGGGGGCAGGCTGAGACTTTGGTTAATTCCTCTTTGTGATGGAAAATTAGAGAGACATGTGGCCGTCCAAATGCCTACAGCTACTCTCTCATTGGTTCTCTCTCTTCCCTTATATCCTCTGCACAATTTGCCAACTGTGCGTACCAGGAGGATATAGGGGCTGACTTTCCAAGTTGGGAGATTGATAGTAAAGCGGTTGGAATGTCAAACTGGAGCACAAGGAGAGAAAAAAGTAGTAGAGTTTTAGAAACCTTTCACCATCAGATGGTTTCCATTCTCTAGGTTCCCATACACGTTATAACTGTAGTGATATTCCCTTCTACCTGGAGAGATGGGAACCATGGAATGGGTGGCAGGTATTATTGCTTTAAAGGGTCTGCATTTTTTCACCCAATCTCACCAATGCTCTCAGTCCCAAGTGACCTGCCTTATGCCACATCCAGCTGTCATTGTAGATAGGGTCATTCCAGGTTTCATCAGAACCCCTGAAGGTATTGTGTAAGAATTTTACTGTTTTTATGTTTTGTTTTGAAATTCATTTTTATAGTGGGTTTGAGCTGATTCTCACTACCATGTTTATGTCGTTCTAGACACACTTGGTTCCCTTACGGAGACATATCAATACATAGGTTTTAAAATTCTTACTAGTCAGATATATTTCTCTGAGGGGAATAGGGATGTTGAGTTCCGTTCACTGAGGAAGGAGTAGGGCTTGTCTCTTCTGTTTTTGGATTATGGAACGGTAACTGTGCTAATATCAATCTTATGTTTTGTGCATCTCCCCACCTCTCTTTCCCCTTAAGCAAGCGTTATATTGTTTTCTAAATCTGATACTCTGTTCTCTTCCCTAAATCAGTTCATATGTAGCCATGTTTACATTCCCTTCATAAGTGATATCTTATGTCAGAATGCACCATGGCCGTTCTCATAATAATGCTCCATGACCCCTGTCATCACAATGCACCATGCCCTGGTTATCAAAATGCTCCATGTCCCTTGTCATCACAATTCTCCACGTCCTTGTCATCACAGTGCTACATGACACTTCTCAGCAAAATGTTACATGCTCTTGTCATCACAATTCTCCATCCACTTGACATTGCAATGCTCCATGCACTTGTCATCACAATGCTCCATGCACATATCATCACAAACCTCCATGCCCTTGTCATCACAATGCTCCATTACCTTTGTCATCAGAATCCTCCATGACACTTGGCATCACAATGCTCCATTCCATTGTCATCAGAGCGGGCCACTACATATGTCATCAGAATGCTCCCTGACACCTCTCTTCACAATACTGCATGACCTGGTCATCACAATGCTCCATGCCCTTGTCATCACAATGCGCCATTCCAACTGTCATCGCAATAATCCATGAAACATATTAGACCATTGTTCCATGCTCTTGTCATCACAATGCTCCATGCTCTTGTTATCACAATTCTTCATGACACCTGTCATCACAATGCTCCATGACACTTGTCAGTATGTTCCTTGAACCCTGTCATGACAAGGCTCCATGCCTTTTTCAACACAATGTTCCATGCCCTTTCCATCACAGTGCTCCAAGACCCATGTAATCACAATGCTCCATGCCCTTGTCATCACAAACCTCAAGGACGCATGCCATCAGAATGCTCCTTGGTCTTCTCCTCACAATGTGCCATGCCCTTGTCATCACAATGTTCCAAGACCCCACTAATCACAATGCTCCATGCCCCTTTTCATCAGTATGCTCCATGAGACTTGTCATCACAAGGCTCCATGGTTTTGTCATCACAATGCTCCAGGACCTTGTCATCACAATGCTTCTCGACCTTGTCATGAAAATTTTCAATGGCCCTTGTCATCATAATGCTCCAAGCCCTAATCATCAAAATGCTCCATTATATTTGTCATCACATTTCTCCATTACATTTGTCTTCACAATGCTCCATGCCATTGTCATCACAATGGACCATGACATATGTCATCACAGTGCTCCCTGACACCTGTCTTCACAATACTCCTTGACCTTCTCATCACAATGCTCCATGCCCTTGTCATCACAATGCACCATGCCCAATGTCATCACAATAATCCATGAACCTTGTCAGACAAATGCTCCATGCCACTGTCAACACAATGCTACATGCCCTTGTCATCACAATACTCCATGACCCCTGTGATCACAATGCTCAGTGACTCCAGTCATCACAATGATTCATAACGTTTGTACTCACAATTGTCCAGGCCCGCATCATCACAAGGCTCTGTGACTTTTGTAACCACAATGTTCCATGAACTTTTCATCACAATTCTTTGTGACCCTTGTCATCACAATGCTCCATGTCTTTGTCAGAACAATGGTCTATGGCCATTGGCATCACAATGTCCCACGCACATTTCATCACAGCCGACCACATACTTTTCATTGCAATGCTCCATAAAGCTTGTAATCACAATGGTCCATGGACTTCTCATCAAAATGCTCTCTCACCAGAGATATCACAATGTTCCATCACTAGTCATCACAATACTCCCTCACACCTGGAATCACAATGTTCCATGACCCTGTCATCACAGTGCTACATCCACTTATCTGCACAATGTTCCATGACCCCTGACATCACAGTGTTCCATAACCCCTGTCAGCAAAATGCTCCATGACCCTTTTCATCCCAAAGATCCAAGACCCCTGACATCACAATGTTCTATAAACACTGCCATCACAATATTCCATTACAATTCTTATCAAAATGCTGCATGACCCGTTCATCAAAATGCTCCCTGCCCTTCTCATCACAATGGACCATGCCCTTGTCATCAAAATGCTCCATGACTTGTCATCACAAAGCTCAATGTCCCATGGCATCACAATGTTCCATGTCACTGTCATCACAATGCTCCCTGAACCCTCTCATCACATTGCTCCATGTCCTTGTCATCAGAAAGCTCCATGACACTTGTCATCACAATGCTCGATGCCCTTCTCATGACAATGCTCCATGCCTTTTTCATTACAATCCTGCATGACCCATGTATCACAGTGTTCCGTGCCCTTGTCATCACAATGCTCCATGCCCACTCTCATCACAATAATCCATGAAACATTTCAGACCAATGTTCCATAATCTTCTCATCAAAATGCTCCATTACCCCTTTCATAACAATGCACCATGACTCTTGGCATCACAATGTTCCACTACCTAGTCATCACAAGGTTCCATGACACTTGTCATCACAATGCTCAAGACCACTGAAATCAAAATGCTGCATGCCCTTCTCATCACAAAGCTCCATGACGCATGTCATCAGAAAGTTCCATGGCCTTCTCATCACAATGCTCCATTCCCATGTCATCACAATGCTCCAAGACCCTTGTAATCACAGTGATCCATGACACTTTTCATCTCAATGCTCCATGAACCCTGTCATCACAATACACCATGCCCATCATCATAATGCTTCAGGCTATTGTCATCACAATGAAATCAATATTCTCCATGACCTCTGTCATCATAATGCTCCAAACCCTTGTGATCACAATGTTCAATAACACTTATCATCTCAACACCCCATGACACTCATCATCACAATTATCCACGGTCTTCTCATCACAATGCTCCATGATCGTTGTCATCACAATGCTCAATACACTTGTCATCACAATGCTCCCTGACACTTGTCGTCAGTATGCTCCTTGAACCCTGTCATGACAAGGTTCCATGCCTATTTCATCACAGTGATCCATGCCCTATTCATCACAATGCTCCAAGATCCCTGTAATCACAATGCTCTATGCCCTTGTCATTAAAAAGCTCCATGACGCATGTCATCAGCATGCTTCATGGCCTTCTCATCACAATGCTCCATGCCCTTCTCATCACAATGCTCCAAGACCCCTGTAATCACAATGCTCCATGCCCATTTTCATCAGAATGTTCCATGAGACTTGTCATCACAATGCTTAATGCGCTTGTCAGCACAATGCTCCATGACCCATGTCATCACAATGCTCAGTGACTCCAGTCATCACAATGATTCATAACGTTGTCATCACAATTGTCCATGCCCGCGTCATCACAAGGCTCTGTGACTTTTGTAACTACAATGTTCCATGAACTTTTCATCACAATTCTCTGTGACCCTTGTCATCACAATGCTCCATGTCTTTGTCAGAACAATGGTCTATGACCATTGTCATCACAATGTGCCATGCGCATTTCATCACAGCCGACCACAAACTTTTCATTGCAATGCTCCATAAACCTTGTAATCACAATGGTCCATGGACTTCTCATCAAAATGCTCTCTCACCAGAGATATCACAATGTTCCATCACTAGTCATCACATTACTCCCTCACACCTGGAATCACAATGTTCCATGACCCTGTCATCACAGTGCTACATCCACTTATCTGCACAATGTTCCATGACCCCTGACATCACAGTGTTCCATAACCCCTGTCAGCAAAATGCTCCATGACCCTTTTCATCCCAAAGATCCAAGACCCCTGACATCACAATGTTCTATAAACACTGCCATCACAATATTCCATTACAATTCTTATCAAATTGCTGCATGACCCGTTCATCAAAATGCTCCCTGCCCTTCTCATCACAATGGACCATGCCCTTGTCATCAAAATGCTCCATGACTTGTCATCACAAAGCTCAATGTCCCATGGCATCACAATGTTCCATGTCACTGTCATCACAATGCTCCCTGAACCCTCTCATCACATTGCTCCATGTCCTTGTCATCAGAAAGCTCCATGACACTTGTCATCACAATGCTCGATGCCCTTCTCATGACAATGCTCCATGCCTTTTTCATTACAATCCTGCATGACCCATGTATCACAGTGTTCCGTGCCCTTGTCATCACAATGCTCCATGCCCACTCTCATCACAATAATCCATGAAACATTTCAGACCAATGTTCCATAATCTTCTCATCAAAATGCTCCATTACCCCTTTCATAACAATGCACCATGACTCTTGGCATCACAATGTTCCACTACCTAGTCATCACAAGGTTCCATGACACTTGTCATCACAATGCTCAAGACCACTGAAATCAAAATGCTGCATGCCCTTCTCATCACAAAGCTCCATGACGCATGTCATCAGAAAGTTCCATGGCCTTCTCATCACAATGCTCCATTCCCATGTCATCACAATGCTCCAAGACCCTTGTAATCACAGTGATCCATGACACTTTTCATCTCAATGCTCCATGAACCCTGTCATCACAATACACCATGCCCATCATCATAATGCTTCAGGCTATTGTCATCACAATGAAATCAATATTCTCCATGACCTCTGTCATCATAATGCTCCAAACCCTTGTGATCACAATGTTCAATAACACTTATCATCTCAACACCCCATGACACTCATCATCACAATTATCCACGGTCTTCTCATCACAATGCTCCATGATCGTTGTCATCACAATGCTCAATACACTTGTCATCACAATGCTCCCTGACACTTGTCGTCAGTATGCTCCTTGAACCCTGTCATGACAAGGTTCCATGCCTATTTCATCACAGTGATCCATGCCCTATTCATCACAATGCTCCAAGATCCCTGTAATCACAATGCTCTATGCCCTTGTCATTAAAAAGCTCCATGACGCATGTCATCAGCATGCTTCATGGCCTTCTCATCACAATGCTCCATGCCCTTCTCATCACAATGCTCCAAGACCCCTGTAATCACAATGCTCCATGCCCATTTTCATCAGAATGTTCCATGAGACTTGTCATCACAATGCTTAATGCGCTTGTCAGCACAATGCTCCATGACCCATGTCATCACAATGCTCAGTGACTCCAGTCATCACAATGATTCATAACGTTGTCATCACAATTGTCCCTGCCCGCGTCATCACAAGGCTCTGTGACTTTTGTAACTACAATGTTCCATGAACTTTTCATCACAATTCTCTGTGACCCTTGTCATCACAATGCTCCATGTCTTTGTCAGAACAATGGTCTATGACCATTGTCATCACAATGTGCCATGCGCATTTCATCACAGCCGACCACAAACTTTTCATTGCAATGCTCCATAAACCTTGTAATCACAATGGTCCATGGACTTCTCATCAAAATGCTCTCTCACCAGAGATATCACAATGTTCCATCACTAGTCATCACAATACTCCCTCACACCTGGAATCACAATGTTCCATGACCCTGTCATCACAGTGCTACATCCACTTATCTGCACAATGTTCCATGACCCCTGACATCACAATGTTCCATAACCCCTGTCAGCAAAATGCTCCATGACCCTTTTCATCCCAAAGATCCAAGACCCCTGACATCACAATGTTCTATAAACACTGCCATCACAATAATCCATTACAATTCTTATCAAATTGCTGCATGACCCGTTCATCTAAATGCTCCCTGCCCTTCTCATCACAATGGACCATGCCCTTGTCATCAAAATGCTCCATGACTTGTCATCACAAAGCTCCACGTCCCATGGCATCACAATGCTCCATGTCACTGTCATCACAATGCTCCCTGAACCCTCTCATCACATTGCTCCATGTCCTTGTCATCACAAAGCTCCATGACACTTGTCATCACAATGCTCGATGCCCTTCTCATGACAATGCTCCATGCCTTTTTCATTACAATCCTGCATGACCCATGTATCACAGTGTTCCGTGCCCTTGTCATCACAATGCTCCATGCCCACTCTCATCACAATAATCCATGAAACATTTCAGACCAATGTTCCATACCCTTCTCATCAAAATGCTCCATTACCCCTGTCATAACAATGCACCATGACTCTTGGCATCACAATGTTCCACTACCTAGTCATCACAAGGTTCCATGACACTTGTCATCACAATGCTCAAGACCCGTGAAATCAAAATGCTGCATGCCCTTGTCATCACAAAGCTCCATGACGCATGTCATCAGAAAGTTCCATGGCCTTCTCATCACAATGCTCCATTCCCATGTCATCACAATGCTCCAAGACCCTTGTAATCACAGTGATCCATGACACTTTTCATCTCAATGCTCCATGAACCCTGTCATCACAATACACCATGCCCATCATCATAATGCTTCAGGCTATTGTTATCACAATGAAATCAATATTCTCCATGACCTCTGTCATCATAATGCTCCAAAACCGTGTGATCACAATGTTCAATAACACTTATCATCTCAACACCCCATGACACTCATCATCACAATTATCCATGGACTTCTCATCACAATGCTCCATGATCGTTGTCATCACAATGCTCAATACACTTGTCATCACAATGCTCCCTGACACTTCTCGTCAGTATGCTCCTTGAACCCTGTCATGACAAGGTTCCATGCCTTTTTCATCACAGTGATCCATGCCCTATTCATCACAATGCTCCAAGATCCCTGTAATCACAATGCTACATGCCCTTGTCATTAAAAAGCTCCATGACACATGTCATCAGCATGCTTCATGGCCTTCTCATCACAATGCTCCATGCCCTTCTCATCACAATGCTCCAAGTCCCCTGTACTCACAATGCTCCATGACCCTTTTCATCAGAATGTTCCATGAGACTTGTCCTCACAATGCTTAATGCACTTGTCAGCACAATGCTCAATGACACATGTCATCACAATGCACCATGTGCTTGTCATCACAGTGCTCCACAATCTTTTCATCACAATGCTCCTTAAAATTTGTCATCACAATGCTCCCTGCCCTTCTCATCACATTGCACAACGCCCTTGCCATCAAAATGCTCCATGACCATTGTCATCACAAAGATCCATGACCCTTAGCATCACAATGCTCCATTTCATTGTCATCACAATGCTCCATGAACGCTCTCATCACATTGCTCCATGCCCATGTCTTCACAAAGCTCCATGACACGTCATCAGAATTCTCCATGGCCTTCTCATCACAATGCTGCATGCCCTTGCCATTACAGGGCTCAATTACCCCTATGATAACAATGCTCCATGACCCCTGCCATCACGATGTTCCATGGTCCTGTCATCACAAAGCTCCATGACCCTTCTCATCACTATGCTCCAATAACCCTGTAATCACAGTCCTCTATGCCTCTTTTCATTTCAATGATCCATGAACCCTGTCATCACAATGCACCATGCCCAACATCATAATGCTTCATGCTATTGTCATCACAATGAAATCAAAATGCTCCATGACCAATGTCATAACAATGCTCCAAACACTTGTGATCACAATATACAATATCACTTTTCATCACAATGTCCCATGACTCTCGTCATCACAATTATCCATGGTCTTCTCATCACAATGCTCCATGACCTTTGTTATCACAATGCTCAATACACTTGTCATCAAAATGCTCCCTGACACTTGTTGTCTGTATCCTCCTTGAATCCTGTCATGAGAAGGCTCCATGCCTTTTTCATCACAATGATCCATATCCTTTTCATCACAATGCTCCAAGACCCATGTAATCTCAATGCTCCATGCCCTTGTCATAACAAAGCTCAATGACGCATGCCATCAGAATGCTCCTTGGTCTTCTCCTCACAATGCTCCATGCCCTTGTCCTCACAATGTTCGAAGACCCCTGTAATCACAATGCTCCATGGTTGTCCTCAAAAAACTCCATGACACATGTCATCTGAATGCTCCATGGCCTTCTCATCACAATGCTCTATGCCCTAGTCATCACAGTGCTCCAAGACCCCAGTAATCACAATGCTACATGCCCCTTTTCATCAGAATGCTCTATGAGACCTGTCATCACAAGTCTCCATGGTCTTCTCATCACAATGCTCCAGGACCTTGTCATCACCATGCTCCATTCCCTTGTAATCACAATGCTCCATGACCCCTGTCATCACAATAATCCATGAAAATTTTCAGCCCAATGCACCACGACCTACTCATCACAATGCTCCATGGCCAATATCATCACAATGCTCCATGACCCTTGTCATCACAATGCTCCGTGACTCCAGTCATCTCAAAGCTTCATAACGTTTGTCATCACAATGGTCCATGCCCGCGTGATTACAAGGCTCTGTGACCTTTGAAACCACAATGCTCCATGAACTTTTCATCACAATTCTCTGTGACCCTTGTCATCACAATGCTCCATGTCTTTGTCAGAACAATGCTCCATGACCATTGTCTTCAAAATGTGCCACGTGCAATTCATCACAATGGTCCACAACCTTTTCACTGCAATGCTCCATAAACCTTGTAATCACAATGGTCCATGCACTTCTCATCAAAGTGCTCTCTCACCAGAAATATCACAGTGTTCTATCACTAGTCATCACAATTCTCCCTCACCCCTGTAATCACAATGTTCCATGGACCTGTCATCACACTGCTACATCCCCTTTTCATCATAATGTTCCATGACCCCTGTCATCAAAATGCTCCATGACCCTTTTCATCCCAAAGCTCCAAGACGCCTGACATCACAATGTTCTATAACCCCTGCAATCAAAATGTTCCATTACATTATTCATCAAATTGCTGCATGACCCGGTCATCAAAATGCTCCCTGCCCTTCTCATCACAATGCACCATGCCCTTTTCATCAAAATGCTCCATGACTTGTCATCACAAAGCTCCATGACCCTTGGCATCTCAATGCTCCATGTCATTGTCATCACAATGATCCATGAACCCTCTCATCACATTGCTCAATGCCCTTGTCATCACAAAGCTCCATGACACTTGTCATCACAATGCTCGATGCCCTTCTCATCTCAATGGTGCATGCTCTTGTCATTACAATCCTGCATGACCCATGTAACATAGTGTTCCGTACCCTTGTCATCACAATGCTCCATGCAAACTCTCATCACAATAATCCATGAAACATTTCAGAACAATGTTCCATGCCGTTCTCATCACCATGCTCCATTACACCTGTCATAACAATGCAGCATGACACCTGTCATCACAATGTTCCACGGCATAGTCATCACAAGGTTCTACGACACTTGTCATCACAATGCTGAAGACCCCTGTAATCACAATGCTCCATGCTCTTGTCATCACAGAGCTCCATGACGCATGTCATCAGAATCTTCCATGGCCTCCTCATCACAATGCTCCATGCCCTTGTCATCACAATGCTCCAAGACCCCTGTAAACACAATGCTCCATGTCCCTTTTCATGTCAACGCTCCATGAACCCGGTCATCACAATGCACCATGCCCATCATCATAATGCTTCAGGCTATTGTCATCACAATGAAATCAATATTCTCCATGACCTCTGTCATCATAATGCTCCAAACACTTGTGATCACAATGTTCCATAACACTTATCATCACAACACCCCATGACGCTCATCATCACAATTATCCATGGTCTTCTCATCACAATGCTCCATGATCTTTGTCATCACAATGCTCAATACACTTATCATCACAATGCTCCCTGACACTTGTCGTCAGTATGCTCCTTGAACCCTATCATGACAAGGATCCATGCCTTTTTCATCCCAATGATCCATGCCATTTTCATCACAATGCTCCAAGATCCCTGTAATCACAATGCTCCATGCCCTTGTAATCACAAAACTCCATGACGCATATCATCAGAATGCTCCATGACTTTCTCATCACAATGCTCCATGCCCTAGTCATCACAATGTTCCAAGACCCATGTAATCACAATGCTCCATGCCCATTTCATCAGAATGCTCCATGTGACTTCTCATCACAAGTCTCCATGGTCTTCTCATCACTATGCTCCAGGAACTTGTCATCACCATGCTCCATTCCCTTGTCATCACAATGCACCATGACCTCTGTCATCACAATAATCCATGAATATTTTCAGCCCAGTGCTCCACGATCTACTCATCACAATGCTCCATGGCCAATATCATCACAATGCTCCATGACCACTGACATCACAATGCTCCAAACTCTTGTGATCACAATGTTCCATAACACTTGTCATGACAACGCTCCATGATGTCTGTCATCACAATACTCCATGCTCTTTTCATCAAAATGCTCCATGACTTTTGTCATAACAATTCTCAATACACTTGTCATCACAATGCTCCCTGACACTTGTGATCAGTATGCTCCTTGAAACCTGTCACGAAAAGGCTCCATGCCTTTTTCATCACAATGCCCCATGCCGTTTTCATCACAATGCTCCATGCCATTGTCATCAAAATACTCCACAAGTTTGTCACCAGAATGCTCCATGACCCTTGTCATCACAATGCTCCATGAACTTTTCATCACAATGCTCTTTGATCCTTGTCATCACAATTCTCTATGCCTTTCTCAGCACAATGCTCCATGACCCTTGTCATCACAATGCTCCATGCGCTTGTCAGCACAATGCTCCATGAAACATGTCATCACTATGCACCATGCGCTTATCATCACAGTGCTCCACAATCTTGTCATCACAATGCTCCATAAAATTTGTCATCACAATGCTCCATGCACTTCTCATCCAAATGCTCTCTCACCACTGATATCACAATGCTACATCACTATTTGTCACAATACTCCCTCACCCCTGTCATCACAATGATCCATGACTCCTGTTATCACAATGCTACGTGCACTTATCTTCACAATGTTCGATGACCCATGACATCACAAAGTTCCATAACACCTGTCATCAAAATGCTCCATGACCCTTTTCATCCTAAAGCTCCATGACCCCTGGCATCACAATGTTCTATAACCCATGTCATCAAAATGTTCCATTACACTTTTCATCAAATTACTGCATGAACTTGTCATCAAAATGCTACCTGCCCTTCTCATCACAATGCACCACACCCTTGTCTTCAAAATGGTCCATGACCTTTGTCATCACAAAGCTCCAGGACCCTTGGCATCACAATGCTCCATGTCATTGTCATCACAATGCTCCATGAACCCTCTCATCACATTGCTCCATGCCCTTGTCATCACACATCTCCATGACACTTGTCATCACAATGCTCGATGCCCTTCTCATCACAATGCTCCATGCCCTTGTCATTACACTCCCACATGACCCATGTATCACCGTGTACGGTGCCCTTGTCATCACAATGCTCCATGCCCACTCTCATCACAATAATCCATGAAACATTTCAGACCAATGCTCAATGCCCTTCTCATCACAATGCTCCATTACCTCTGTCATAACAATGCTCCATGACCCCTGCCTTCACAATGTTCCACGGCCTTGCCATCACAAGGCTCCATGACCCTTGTCATCACAATGCTCCAAGATACCTCTAATCACTATTCTACATGCCCTTGTCATCACAGAGCTCCATGACGCATGTCATCAGAATGTTTCATGGCCTTCTCCTCACAGTGCTCAATGCCCTTGTCATCACAATGCTGAAGACCCCTGTAATCACAATGCTCCATGCACCTTTTTAATCAGAATGCTCCATGAGACATGTCATCACAAGTCTCCATGGTCTTCTCATCACAATGCTCCAGGCCATTGCCATCACCATGCTCCATTCCCTTTTCATCACAATCCTCCATGACCCCTGTCATCACAATACTCCATGAATATTTTCATCTCAATGCTCCATGACATTCTCATCACAATTCTCCATGACCAATATCATCACAATGCTCCATGACCCCTGTCATCACTACACTCCATGACACCTGACAACACAATGATCTGGGACTCTTGTCATCACAATTCTCCAAGACCCCTGTAATCACAATGCTCCATGACCCCTGTCATCACAATACTCCATGAACATTTTCAGCCCAATTCTCCATGACCCTTGTCATCACAATGATCCATGCCCTTGTCATCCCTATGCTCCATGACCCCTGTATTCACAATGTTCTGTGACGCTTGTCATCACAGTGCTCCATGACACCTGTTATCACAATGCTCCATGTCTTTGTCAGCAAAATGCTACATGACCCTGTCATTACAATGCTCTATGCGCTTGTCATCACGATACTCCTTTACCATTGTCATCACAATCCTCCATGAACCTTGGGATCACTTTTCTTCATTCCCTTGTCATCACAATTCTCCATGCTCCTTGAAATCAAAATGATCCATGACCTGTGTCATCACAATGCTTCAAACCCTTGTGATCACAATGTTCCATAACACTTGTCATCACAACGCTTCATGATGCCTGTCATCACAATGCTCCATGACCTTTGTCATCACAATTCTCAATACACTTGTCATCACAATGCTCCCTGACACTTGTCATCAGAATGCTCCTTGAACCCTGTCACGAAAACGCTCCATGTCTTTTTCATCACAAAGCCCCATGCAATTTTCATCACAATGCTCCATGCCATTGTCATCAAAATACTCCACAAGCTTGTCATCAGAATGCTCCATGACCCTTGTCATCACAATTCTCCATGCACTTGTCAGCACAATGCTCCCTGACCATTGTCATCACAATGGTCCAAGCCATTGTCATCATAATGCTCCATTATCTTATTCATCAGAATCCTCCATGACACTTGGCATCACAGTGCTCCATGCCATTGTCATCACAATGGGCCATTACATATGTCATCACAATGCTCCCTGACACCTCTCTTCAGAATACTGCATGACCTGGTCATCACAATGCTCCATGCCCTTGTCATCACAATGCGCCATTCCCACTGTCATCACAATAATCTCTGAAAATTATTAGAGCAATGTTCCATGCGCTTTTCATCACAATGCCCCATGACCCCTGTCATCACAGTGCTCCGTGACTCCAGTCATCACAATGTTTCATAACGTTTGTCATCAGAATGGTCCATGCCTGCATCAACACAAGGCTCTGTGACATTTGTAACCACAATGCTCCATGAACATTTCATCACAATGTTCCGTGACCCTTGTCATCACAATGCTTCATGTCTTTGTCAGAACAATGCTTCATGACCCTTGTCATCACAATGTGAAATGTCCTTTTCATCACAATGATCCACAACCTTGTCATCGCTATGCTCCATAAACCTTGTAATCACAATGCTCCATGCACTTCTCATCCAAGTGCTCTCTCACATGAGATATCACAATGTTCCATCACTTGTCATCACAATCCTCCCTCACCCCAGTTATCACAATGTTCCATGACCCCTGTCATCACAATGCTACATCCCCTTATCAGCAAAATGTTCCATGACCACTGACATCACAATGTTCCATAACACCTGTCATCAAAATGCTCCATCACCCTTTTCATCGCAAAGATCCATGACCCCTGGCATCACAATGTTCTATAACCCCTGTCATCAAAATGTTCCATTACAATTTTCATCAAATTGCTGCATGACCATGTCATCAAAATGCTCTCTGCCCTTCTCAACACAATGCACCACACCCTTGTCATCAAAATGCTCCATGACCTTTGTCATCACAAAGCTTCATGACCCTTGGCATCACAATGCTCCATGATATTGTCATCACAATGCTCCATGAACCCTCTCATCACGTTGCTCCATGCCCTTGTCATCACAAAGATCCATGACACTTGTCATCACAATGCTCGATGCCCTTCTCATGACAATGCTCCATGCCCTTGTCATTGCAATCCCCCATGACCTATGTATCACAGTGTACCGTGCCCTTCTCATCACAATGCTCCATGCCCACTCTCATCACAATAATCCATGAAACATTTCAGACCAATGTTCAATGCCCTTCTCATCACAATGCTCCATTACTTCTGTCATAACAATGCTCCATGACCCCTGCCATCACAATGCTCCACGGCCTTGTCATCACAACGCTCCATGACCCTTGTCATCACAATGCTCCAAGACCCCTGTAGTCACAAAGCTCCATGCCCTTGTCATCACAAAGCTCCATGACGCATGTCATCAGAATGTTCCATGGTATTCTCCTCAGAGTGCTCCATGCCCTTGTCATGACAAAGCTCCAAGACCCCTGTAATCACAGTGCTCCATGCCTCTTTTCATCAGAATGCTCCATGAGACTTGTCATCACAAGTCTCCATGGTCATCACATCACAATGCTCCAGTAACTTGTAATCAACATGCTCCTTTCCCTTGTCATCACAATGCTCCATGACATCTGGCATCACAATACTCCATGAACATTTTCAGCCAAATGCTCCATGACCATCTAATCACAATGCTCCATGGCAAATATCATGAAAATGCTCCATGACCACTGTCATCACAACACTCCATTACACGTGACAACACAGTGATCCGGGACTCTTGTCATCACAATGCTCCAAGACCCTTGTAATCACAATGCTCCTTGACCCCTGTCATCACAGTACTCCATGAACATTTTCAGCCCAATGATCCATGACACTTGTCATCACAATGATCCATGCCCTTGTCATCCCTATGCTCCATGACCCCTGTATTCACAATGCTCCGTAATGCTTGTCATCACAGTGCTCCATGACACCAGTCATCACAAAGCTCCATGCCTTTGTCAGCAAAATGCTACATGACCTTGTCATTACAATGCTCTATGCGCTTGTCATCACAATACTCCATTACCATTGTCATCACAATCCTCCAAGAACATTGGGATCGCATTGCTTCATGCCCTAGTCATCACAATGCTCCATGCTCCTTGAAATCAAAATGATCCATGACCTCTGTCATCGCAATGCTCCAAAACCTTGTGATCACAATGTTCCATAACACTTGTCATCACAACGCTCCATGATGCCTGTCATCACAGTACTCCATGCCCTTGTCATCACAATACTCCATGCCCTTGTTATCACAAGGTTCCAAGACCCCTGTAATCAGAATGCTCCATTACCTTTGTCATCACAATGCTCCATGACACTTGGCATCACAATGCTCCATGCCATTGTCATCACAATGGGCCATTACATATGTCATCACAATGCTCTCTGACAACTCTCTTCAAAATACTCCATGACCTTCTCATCACAATGCTCCATGCCCTGGTCATCACAATGCACCATGTCCACTGTCATCACAATAATCTCTGAAAATTGTCACCACAACGCTCCATGTCCCTGTCATCACAAAGCTCCATGACCCCTGTCATCTTAATGCTCCGTGACTCCAGTCATCACAATGCTTCATAACGTTTGTCATCACAACGGTCCATGCCCGCATCATCACAAGGCTCTGTGACCTTTGTAACCACAATGCTCCATGAAATTTTCATCACAATGCTCCGTGACCCTTGTCATCACAATGCTCCATGCCTTTGTCAGAACAATGTTCCATGACCCTTGTCATCACAATGTGCCACGCGTTTTTCATCACAATGATCCACAACCTTGTCATCGCTATGCTCCATAAATCTTGTATTCGCAATGCTCCATGCACTTCTCATCCAAATGCTCTCTCACCTGAGATATCACAATGTTCCATCACTAGTCATCACAATCCTCCCTCAACCCTGTAATCAAAATGTTCCATGACCCCTGACATCACAATATTCCATAACCACTGTCATCAGAATGCTCCATGACACTTTTCAGCCCAAAGCTCCTTGACCCATGGCATCACAATGTTCTGTAACCCCTGTCATCAAAATGTTACATTACACTTTTCATCACATTGCTGCATGACCCTGTCATCAAAATGCTCCCTCTCCTTCTCATCACAATGCACCACACGCTTGTCATCAAAATGCTCCCTGACCGTTGTCATCACAAAGCTCCATGACCCTTGGCATCACAATGCTCCATATCATTGTCATCAAAATGCTCCATGAAACCTCTCATCCCATTGCTCCATGCCCTTGCCATCACAAAACTCCATGACACTTGTCATCACAATGCTTGATGCCCTTCTCATCAAAATGCTCCATGCCCTTTTCATCACAATCCACCATGACCCATGTATCACAGTGTTCCGTGCCCTTGTCATCACAATGCTCCATGCCCACTCTCATCATAATAATCCATAAAACAATTCAGGCCAATGCTCAATGCCCTTCTCATCAGAATGCCCAATTACATCTGTCATAACAATGCTGATTACCCCTGCCAACACAATGTTCCACGGCCTTGTCATCACAAGGCTCCATGACCCTTGTCATCACAATGCTCCAAGGCCCCTGTAATCACAATGCTCCATGCCCTTTTCGTCACAAAGGTCCATGACACATGTCATCAGAATGTTCCATGGCCTTCTCATCACAATGCTCCATGCCCTTGTCATCACAATGCACCAAGACCCCTGTATTCAAAATGCTCCATGCCCGTTTGCATCTCAATGCTCCATGAACCCTGTCATCACAATGCACCATGCCCATCATCATAATGCTTCAGGCTATTGTCATCACAATGAAATCAAAATTATCCATGACCTCTGTCATCATAATGCTCCAAACCCTTGTGATCACAATGTTCCATAACACTTATCATCACAAATCCCCATGACGCTCATCATCACAATTATCCATGGTATTCTCAACACAATGCTCCATGACCTTTGTCATCACAAGGCTCAATACACTTGTCATTACAATGCTCCCTGACACTTGTCTTCAGTATGCTCCTTGAACCCTGACAGGACAAGGCTCCATGCCTTTTTTATAACAATGATCCATGCCCTTTTCATCACAATGCTCCAAGATCACTGTTATCACAATGCTCCAAGTCCTGGTCATCACAAAACTCTATGAAGCATGTCATCAGAATGCTCCATGGCTTTCTCATCACAATGTTCCATGCCCTAGTCATCACAATGCTCCAAGACCCCTGTAATCACAATGCTCCATGCCCCTTTTCGTCAGAATTCTCCAAGAGACTTGTCATCACAAGTCTCCATGGTCATCTCATCACAATGCTCCAGGACCTTGTCATCACCATTCTCCATTCCCTTGTCATCACAATGCTCCATGACCCCTGTCATCACAATAATCCATTAATATATTCAGCCCAATGCTCCACGACCTACACATCACAATGCTCCATGGCCAATATCATCACAGTGCTCCATGACCACTGTCATCACAATACTCCATGACTCCTGACAGCACAATGATCTGGGACTCTTGTCATCACAATGCTCCATGTCATTGTCATCACAATGCTCCATGAACCCTCTCATAACATTGCTCCATGCCCTTGTCATCACAAAGCTCCATGACACATGTCATCACAATGCTCGATGCCCTTCTCATCACAATGCTCCATGCCCTGTCATTATATTCCTGCATGACCCATGTATTATAGTGTTCCGTACCCTTGTCATCACAATGCTCCATGCCCACTCTCATCACAATAATTCATGAAACATTTCAGACCAATATTCCATGTCTTTCTCATCACAATGCTCCATTACCCCTTTCATAACAATGCACCATGACCCCCGCCATTACAATGTTCCACGGCCTAGTCATCACATGGTTCCATGACAATTGACGTCACCATGCTCAAGACGCCTGAAATCACAATGCTCCATGCCATTGTCATCACAAAGCTCCATGACGCATGTCATCAGAATGTTCCATGGCCTTCTCATCTCAATGCTCCTTGCCCTTGTCATCACAATGCTCCAAGACAATTGTAATCACAATGCTCCATGCCCCTTTTCATATCAATGCTCCATGAACCCTGTCATCACAATGCACCATGCCCATCATCATAATGCTTCAGGCTATTGTCATCACAATGAAATCAAAATGCTCCAAGACCTCTGTCATCATAATACTCCGAACCCTTGTGATCACAAAGTTCCATAACACTTATCATCACAACACCCCATGACGCTCATCATCACAATTATCCATGGCCTTCTCATCACAGTGCTCTATGAATTTTGTCATCACAATGCTCAATACACTTGTCATCACAATGCTCCCTGACACTTGTCTTCAGTATGCTCCTTGAAACCTGTCATGACAAGGCTCCATGCCTTTTTCATCACAATGATCCATGCCCTTTTCATCACAATGCTCAGTGACCCCTTTAATCACAATGCTCCATGCCTTTGTCAGAACAATGCTCCATAACACTTGTCATCACAGTGTGCCATGCACTTTTCATCACAATGATCCACAACCTTGTCATCGCTATGATCCATAAACCTTGTAATCACAATGCTCCATGAACTTCTCATCCAAATGCTCTCTCACCTGAGATATCACAATGATTCATCACTAGTTATCACAATGCCCCCTCACCCCTGTAATCACAGTGTTCCATGACCCCTGTCATCACAATGCTACATCCCCTTATAAGCAAAATGTTCCATGACCCCTGACATCACAATGTTCCATAACCCCTGTCATCAAAATGCTCCATGACACTTTTCATCCCAAAGCTCCATGACCCCTGGCATCTCAATGTTCTATAACCCCTGTCATCAAAATGTTCCATTACACTTTTTATCAAATTGCTGCATGACCCTGTCATCAAAATGCTCCCTGCCCTGCTCATCACAATGCACCACACACTTGTCATCAAAATGATCCATGACCTTTGTCATCACAAAGCTCCATGAACCTTGGCATCACAATGCTCCATTGCTTTGTCATCACAATGCTCCATGAACACTCTCATCACATTGCTCCATGCCCTTGTCATCACAAAACTCCATGACACTTGTCATCACAATGTTTGATGCGTTCTCATCACAATGCTCCATGCCCCTGTCATTACAATCCTCCATGACACATGTATCACAGTGTACCGTGCCCTTGTCATCACAATGCTCCATGCCCACTCTCATCACAATAATCCATGAAATATTTCAGACCAATGCTCAATGCCCTTCTCATCAAAATGCTCCATTACTTCTGTCATAAAAATGATCCATGACCCCTGCCATCATGATGTTCCATGGCCTTTTCATCACAAGGCTCCATGACCCTTCTCATCACAATGCCCCAAGAACACTGTAATCACAAAGCTCTATGCCCCTTTTCATCTCAATGATTCATGAACCCTGTCATCACAATGCACCATGCCCATCATCATAATGCTTCCTGCTATTATCATAACAATGAAATCAAAATGCTCCATGACCTCTGTCATAACAATGCTCCAAACCCTTGTGATCACAATATTCCATAACACTTGTCATCACAATGCCCCATGACGCTCGTCATCACAATTATCCATCGTCTTCTCATCACAATGCTCCATGACATTTGTCATCACAATGCTCAATACACTTGTCATCCAAATGCTCCCTGACACTTGTTGTCTGTATGCTCCTTTTACCCTGTCATGAGAGGGCTCCATGCCTTTTTCATCACAATGATCCATGCCCTTTTTATCACAATGCTCCAAGACCCATGTAATCACGATGCTCCATGCCATTGTCATCACAAAGCTCAATGACGCATGCCATCAGAATGCTCCTTGGTCTTCTCCTCACAATGCTCCATGCCCTTGTGATCACAAAGTTCCAAGACCACTGTAATCACAATGCTCCATGCCCTTTTTCATCAGTATGCTCCATGAGACTTGTCATCACATGGCTCCATGGTTTTGTCATCATAATGCTCCAAGCCCTAGTCATTACAATGCTCCATTATATTTGTTATCATAATCCTCCATTACATTTGGCATCATAATGTTCCCTGCCATTGTCATCGCAATGGACCATGACATATTTCATCACAATGCTCCGTGACACCTGTCTTCAAAATACTCCTTGACCTTCTCATCTCAATGCCCCATGCCCTTGTCATCACAATGCACCATGTCCACTGTCATCACAATAATCTATGAAACTTGTCAGACCAATGCTCCATTCCCCTGTCATCACAATGCTCCATGACCTTGTTATCACAGTGCTCCATGACCCCTGTCATCACAATGCTCCGTGACTCCAGTCATCACAACGCTTCATAAAGTTTGTCATCACAACGGTCCATGCCCGCGTCATCACAAGGCTCTGTGTCCTTTGTAACCACAATGCTCCATGAACTTTTCATCACAATGCTCCGTGACCCTTGTCATCACAATGATCCATGCCTTTGTCAGAACAATGCTCCATGACACTTGTCATCACAATGTGCCACGCGGTTTTCATCACAATGATCCACAACCTTGTCATCGCTATGCTCCATTAACATTGTAATCACAATGCTCCAGACACTTCTCATCCAAATGCTCTCGGACCTGGGATATCACAATGATCTATCACTAGATATCACAATCCTCCCTCACCCCTGTAATCACAGTGTTCCATGACCCCTGTCATCACAATGCTACATCCCCTTATCAACACAATGTTCCATGACTCCTGACATCACAATGTTCCATAACCACTGTCATCAAAATGCTCGATGACACTTTTCATCCCAAAGCTCCATGACCCCTGGCATCACAATGTTCTATAACCCCTGTCATCAAAATTTTCCATTACACTTTTCATTAAATTACTCCATGACGCTGTCATCAAAATGCTCCCTGCCCTTCTCATCAAAATGCACCACACCCTTGACATCAAAATTCTCCATGACATTTGTCATCACAAATCTCCATGACAATTGGCATCACAATGCTCCATATCATTGTCATCACAATGCTCCATGAACCCTCTCATCACATTGCCCCATGCCCTTGTCATCACAAAGCTCCATCACACTTGTCATCACAGTGTTCCATGCCCTTGTCATTACAATCCTCCATGACCCAAGTATCACAGTGTACCGTGCCCTTGTAATCACAATGCTCCATGCCCACTCTCATCACAATAATCCATGAAATATTTCAGACTAATGGTCAATGGCATTCTCATCACAATGGTCCATTACTTCTGTCGTAACAATGCTCCATGACCCCTGCCATCACAATGTTCCACGGCCTTGTCATCACAAGGCTCCATGACCCTTGTCATCACAATGCTCCAAGACCCCTGTAATCACAATGCTCCATGCCCCTTTTCATCAGAATGCTCCATGAGATTTCTCATCACAAGTCTCCATGGTCATCTCATCACAATGCTCCAGGACCTTGTCATCACCATGCTCCATTCCCTAGTCATCACAATGCTCCATGACCCATGTCATACCAATAATCCATGAATATTTTCAGCCCAATGCTCCATGACCTACTCATCACAATGCTCCATGACCAATATCATCACAATGCTCCATGACCACTGTCATCACAACACCCCATGACACGTGACAGCACAATGATCCGGAACTCTTGTCATCACAATGCTCCAAGACCCCTGTAATCACAATGCTCCATGACCACTCTCATCACAATACTCCATGAAATTTTTCAACCCAATGCTCCATGACCCTTGTCATCACAATGATACATGCCCTTGTCATCCCCATGCTCCATGACCCCTCTATTCACAATGGTCCGTGACGCTTGTCATCACTGTGCTCCATGACACATGTTATCACAATGCTCCATGCCTTTGTCAGCAAAATGCTACATGACCTTGTCATTACAATGCTCTATGCGCTTGTCATCACAATTCTCCCTGCTCCTTGAAATCAAAATGATCCATGACTTCTCTCATCACAATGCTCCAAACTCTTGTGATCACTATGTTCTATAACACTTGTCATCACAAAGCTCCATGATGCCTGGCATCACACATACTCCATGCCCTTTTTATAACAATGCTCCATGAATTTGTCATCACAATTCTCAGTACACTTGTCATCACAATGCTCCGTGACATTGTCGTCAGAATGCTCCTTGAACCCTGTCACAAAAAGGCCCCATGCCTTTTTCATCAAAATGCTCCATGCAATTGTCATCAAAATACTCCACAAGCTTGTGATCAGAATGCTCCATGACCCTTGTCATCACCATTCTCCATGCACTTGTCAGCACAATGCTCCCTGAAACCTGTCATCACAATGCTCCAAGCCCTTGTCATCACAATGCTCCATTACCTTTGTCATCAGAATCCTCCATGACACTTGGCATCACAATTCTCCATGCCATTGTCATTACAATGGGCCATTACTTATGTCATAACAATGCTCCCTGACACCTCTCTTCACAATACTGCATGACCTGGTCATCACAATGCTCCATGCCCTTGTTATCACAATGTTCCAAGTCCCCTGTAATCAGAATGCTCCAGACCTCTTTTCATCAGTATGCTCCTTGAGACTTGTCATCACAACACTCCATGGTTTTCTCATCACAATGCTCCAGGACTTGTCATCACAATGCTTCATGACACTGTCATGAAAATTCTCAATGGCCCTTGTCAACATAATGCTCCGTGCCCTAGTCATCACAATGCTCCATTATATTTGTCATCACATCCTCCATTACAAATGGCATCACAATGCTCAATGCTATTGTCATCACAATGGACCATGACATAGGTCATCACAATGCTCCCTGACACCTGTCTTCACAATACTCCATGCCCTTATCTTCACAATGCTCTATGCCCTTGTCATCACAATGCACCATGTCCTCTGTCATCACAATAATCTATGAAACATGTCAGACCTATGCTCCATGCCCCTGTCATCACAATGCTCCATGCCCTTGTCATCACAATGCTCTATGCGCTTGTCATCACATTACTCCTTTACAATTGTCATCACAATCCTCCATGAAACTTGGGATCACATTGCTTCATGCCCTTTTCATCAAAATGCTCCCTGCTCCTTGAAATCAAAATGATCCATGACCTCTCTCATCACAATGCTCCAAACTCTTGTGATCACTATGTTCTATAACACTTGTCATCACAAAGCTCCATGATGCCTGTCATCACACATACTCCATGCCCTTTTTATAACAATGCTCCATGAATTTGTCATCACAATTCTCAGTACACTTGTCATCACAATGCTCCGTGACATTGTCTTCAGAATGCTCCTTGAACCCTGTCACAAAAAGGCTCCATGCCTTTTTCATCAAAATGCTCCATGCAATTGTCATCAAAATACTCCACAAGCTTGTGATCAGAATGCTCCATGACCCTTGTCATCACAATTCTCCATGCACTTGTCAGCACAATGCTCCCTGAAACCTGTCAACACAATGCTCCAAGCCCTTGTCATCACAATGCTCCATTACCTTTGTCATCAGAATCCTCCATGACACTTGGCATCACAATTCTCCATGCCATTGTCATTACAATGGGCCATTACTTATGTCATCACAATGCTCCCTGACACCTCTCTTCACAATACTGCATGCCCTTGTCATCACAATGCTCCATGCTCTTGTTATCACAATGTTCCAAGTCCCCTGTAATCAGAATGCTCCAGACCCCTTTTCATCAGTATGCTCCTTGAGACTTGTCATCACAAGCCTCCATTTTTTTCTCATCACAATGCTCCAGGAATTGTCATCACAATGCTTCACGACATTGTCAGGAAAATTCTCAATGGCCCTTGACAACATAATGCTCCATGCCCTAGTCATCACAATGCTCCATTATATTTGTCATCACATCCTCCATTACAATTGGCGTCACAATGCTCCATGCTATTGTCATCGCAATGGACCATGACATAGGTCATCAAAATGCTCCCTGACACCTGTCTTCACAATACACCACGCCCTTGTCTTCACAATGCTCCATGATCCCTGTCATCACAATAATCTATGAAACATGTCAGACCCATGCTCCATGCCCCTGTCATCACAATGCTCCATGCCCTTGTCATCACAATGCTCCATGATCCCTGTCATCACAATGCTCCGTGATTCCAGTCATCACTATGCTTCATAACGTTTGTCATCACAACGGTCCATGCCCGCATCATCACAAGGCTCTGTGACCTTTGTAACCACAATGCTCCATGAACATTTCATCACAATGCCCCGTGACCCTTGTCATCACAATACTCCATGCCTTTGTAAGAACAATGCTCCATGACCCTTGTCATCACAATGTGCCATGCGCTTTTCATCACAATGATCCACAACCTTGTCATCGCTAAGCTCCATAAACCTTGTAATCACAATGCTCCATGCACTTCTCATCCAAATGCTCTCTCACATGAGATATCACAATGTTCCATCACTAGTCATCACAATCCTCCCTCACCCCTGTTATCACAACGTTCCATGACACCTGTCATCACAATGGTACATCCCCTTATCAGCACAATGTTCCTTGACCCCTGACATCACCATGTTCCATAACCCCTGTCAGCAAAATGCTCCATGACACTTTTCATCCCAAAGCTCCATGATCCCTGGCATCACAATGTTCTATAACCCATGTCATCAAAATGTTCCATTACACTTTTCATCAAATTGCTGCATGACCCTGTCATCAAAATGCTCCCTGCCCTTCTCATCACAATGCACCACACACTTGTCATCAAAATGCTCCATGACCTTTGTCATCACAAAGCTCCATGACGCTTGGCATCACAATGCTCCATGTCATTGTCATCACAATGCTCCATGAACACTCTCATCATATTGCTCCATGCCTTTGTCATCACAAAGCTTCATGACACTTGTCATCACAGTGCTCGTTGCCATTCTCATCACAATGCTCCATGCCCTTGTCATTACAATCCTCCATGACCCATGTATCACAGTGTACCGTGCCCTTGTCATCACAATGCTCCATGCCCACTCTCATCACAATAATCCATGAAACATTTCAGACCAATGCTCAATGCCTTTCTCATCACAGTGCTCCATTACCTCTGTCATAACAATGCTCTATGATCCCTGCCATCACAATGGTCCAGGGCCTTGTCATCAAAAGGCTCCATGACCCTTGGCATCACAATGCTCCAAGACCCCTGTAATCACAATGCTCCATGCCCTTGTCATCACAAATCTCCATGACGCATGCCATCAGAAAGTTCTATGGTTTTCTCCTCACAATGCTCCATGCCCTTGTCATCACAATGCTCCAAGACCCCTGTAATCACAATGCTCCATGCCCCTTTTCATCAGAATTCTCCATGAGACTTGTCATCACAAGTCTCCCTCGTCATCTCATCACAATACTCCAGGACCTTGTCATCACAATGCTCGATGACACCTGTCATCACAATACTCCATGAATATTTTCAACCCAATGCTCCATCACCTTCTCATCATAATGCTCCATGACCAGTATCATCACAATGCTCCATGACGACTGTCATCACAATGCGCCATTCCAACTGTCATCACAATAATCCATGAAACTTATTATACCAATGCTCCATGCCCTTGTCATCACAATACTCCATGCCCTTGCTATCACAATGTTCCAAGACCCCTGTAATCAGAATGCTCCATGCCCCTTTTCATCAGTATGCTCCATGAGACCTGTCAGCACAAGGCTCCATGGTTTTCTCATCACAATGGTCAAGGACCTTGTCATCACAATGCTTCACGACATTGTCATGAAAATTCTCAAAGGCCCTTGTCATCATAATGCTCCAAGCACTAGTCATCACAATGCTCCATCATATTTGTCATCACAATCCTCCATTACATTTGGCATCACAACGCACCATGCCATTGTCATCGAAATGAACCATGACATATGTCATCAAAATGCTCCCTGACACCTGTCTTCACAATACTCCATGACTTTGTCATCACAATGCTCCATGCCCTTGTCATCACAATGCTCCATGAACCCTGTCAACACAATGCTCCGTGACTCCAGTCATCACAATGCTTCATAACGTTTGTCATCACAACGGTCCATGCCTGCGTCATCACAAGTCTCTGTGACCGTTGTAACCACAATGCTCCATGAACATTTCAACACAGTGCTCCGTGACACTTGTCATCACAATGCTCCATGCCTTTGTCAGAAAAATGCTCAATGACCCTTGTCATCAAAACGTGCCACGGCCTTTCCATCACAATGATCCACAACCTTGTAATCGCTATGCTCCATAAACCTTGTAATCACAATGCTCCATGCTCTTCTCATCCAAATGCTCTCTCACCTGAGATATAACCATGTTCCCTCACTAGTCATCACAATCCTCCCTCAACCCTGTAATCAAAATGTTCCATGACCACTGTCATCACCATGATCCATTCCCTTGTCATCACAATGTTCCATGACCACTGTCATCACAATACTCCATGAATATTTTCAGCCAAATACTCCATGACCTTCTCATCACAATGCTCCAAGACAAATATCATCACAATGCTCCATGACCACTATCATCACAACACTCCATGAAACCCGACAACACAATGATCAGGGACTCTTGTCATTACAATGCTCCATTCCGTAGTCATCACAATGCTCCATGACCCCTGTCATCACAATGCTCCGTGATTCCAGTCATCACTATGCTTCATAACGTTTGTCATCACAACGGTCCATGCCCGCATCATCACAAGGCTCTGTGACCTTTGTAACCACAATGCGCCATGAACATTTCATCACAATGCCCCGTGACCCTTGTCATCACAATACTCCATGCCTTTGTAAGAACAATGCTCCATGACCCTTGTCATCACAATGTGCCATGCGCTTTTCATCACAATGATCCACAACCTTGTCATCGCTATGCTCCATAAACCTTGTAATCACAATGCTCCATGCACTTCTCATCCAAATGCTCTCTCACATGAGATATCACAATGTTCCATCACTAGTCATCACAATCCTCCCTCACCCCTGTTATCACAACGTTCCATGACACCTGTCATGACAATGGTACATCCCCTTATCAGCACAATGTTCCTTGACCCCTGACATCACAATGTTCCATAACCCCTGTCAGCAAAATGCTCCATGACCCTTTGCATCCCAAAGCTCCATGATCCCTGGCATCACAATGTTCTATAACCCATGTCATCAAAATGTTCCATTACACTTTTCATCAAATTGCTGCATGACCCTGTCATCAAAATGCTCCCTGCCCTTCTCATCACAATGCACCACACACTTGTCATCAAAATGCTCCATGACCTTTGTCATCACAAAGCTCCATGACGCTTGGCATCACAATGCTCCATGTCATTGTCATCACAATGCTCCATGAACACTCTCATCATATTGCTCCATGCCTTTGTCATCACAAAGCTTCATGACACTTGTCATCACAGTGCTCATTGCCATTCTCATCACAATGCTCCATGCCCTTGTCATTACAATCCTCCATGACCCATGTATCACAGTGTACCGTGCCCTTGTCATCACAATGCTCCATGCCCACTCTCATCACAATAATCCATGAAACATTTCAGACCAATGCTCAATGCCCTTCTCATCACAATGCTCCATTACCTCTGTCATAACAATGCTCTATGATCCCTGCCATCACAATGGTCCAGGGCCTTGTCATCAAAAGGCTCCATGACCCTTGGCATCACAATGCTCCAAGACCCCTGTAATCACAATGCTCCATGCCCTTGTCATCACAAATCTCCATGACGCATGCCATCAGAAAGTTCTATGGTTTTCTCCTCACAATGCTCCATGCCCTTGTCATCACAATGCTCCAAGACCCCTGTAATCACAATGCTCCATGCCCCTTTTCATCAGAATTCTCCATGAGACTTGTCATCACAAGTCTCCCTCGTCATCTCATCACAATACTCCAGGACCTTGTCATCACAATGCTCGATGACACCTGTCATCACAATACTCCATGAATATTTTCAACCCAATGCTCCATCACCTTCTCATCATAATGCTCCATGACCAGTATCATCACAATGCTCCATGACGACTGTCATCACAATGCGCCATTCCAACTGTCATCACAATAATCCATGAAACTTATTATACCAATGCTCCATGCCCTTGTCATCACAATACTCCATGCCCTTGCTATCACAATGTTCCAAGACCCCTGTAATCAGAATGCTCCATGCCCCTTTTCATCAGTATGCTCCATGAGACCTGTCAGCACAAGGCTCCATGGTTTTCTCATCACAATGGTCAAGGACCTTGTCATCACAATGCTTCACGACATTGTCATGAAAATTCTCAAAGGCCCTTGTCATCATAATGCTCCAAGCACTAGTCATCACAATGCTCCATCATATTTGTCATCACAATCCTCCATTACATTTGGCATCACAACGCACCATGCCATTGTCATCGAAATGAACCATGACATATGTCATCAAAATGCTCCCTGACACCTGTCTTCACAATACTCCATGACTTTGTCATCACAATGCTCCATGCCCTTGTCATCACAATGCTCCATGAACCCTGTCAACACAATGCTCCGTGACTCCAGTCATCACAATGCTTCATAACGTTTGTCATCACAACGGTCCATGCCTGCGTCATCACAAGTCTCTGTGACCGTTGTAACCACAATGCTCCATGAACATTTCAACACAGTGCTCCGTGACACTTGTCATCACAATGCTCCATGCCTTTGTCAGAAAAATGCTCAATGACCCTTGTCATCAAAACGTGCCACGGCCTTTCCATCACAATGATCCACAACCTTGTAATCGCTATGCTCCATAAACCTTGTAATCACAATGCTCCATGCTCTTCTCATCCAAATGCTCTCTCACCTGAGATATAACCATGTTCCCTCACTAGTCATCACAATCCTCCCTCAACCCTGTAATCAAAATGTTCCATGACCACTGTCATCACCATGATCCATTCCCTTGTCATCACAATGTTCCATGACCACTGTCATCACAATACTCCATGAACATTTTCAGCCAAATACTCCATGACCTTCTCATCACAATGCTCCAAGACAAATATCATCACAATACTCCATGACCACTATCATCACAACACTCCATGAAACCCGACAACACAATGATCAGGGACTCTTGTCATTACAATGCTCCATTCCGTAGTCATCACAATGCTCCATGACCCCTGTCATCACAATACTCCATGAACATTCTCAGCCCAATGCTCCATGACACTTGGCATCACAATGATTAATGCCCTTGTCATCCCAATTCTCCATGACCCCTGTATTCACAATGCTCCGTGACGCTTGTCATCACAGTGCTCCATGACACCTGGCATCACAATGCTTCATGCCTTTGTCAGCAGAATGCTACATGATCTTGTCATTACAATACGCTATGCGCTTGTGTTCACAATACTCCATTACCATTATCATCACAATACTCCATGAACCTTGGGATCACATTGCTTCATGCCCTTGTCATCACAATGTTCCATGCTCCTTGAAATGAAAATGATCCATGACCTCTGTCATCACAATGCTCCAAACCCTTGTGATCACAATGTTCCATAGCATTTGTAATCACAACGCTCCATGATGCCTGTCATCACAATACTCCATGCCCTTTTCATCACAATGCTCCATGACTTTTGTCATCACAATTCTCAATACATTGTCATCACAATGCTCCCTGACATTTGTCGTCAGAATGCTCCTTGAACACTGTCACGAAAATGCTCCATGCCATTTTCATCACAATGTCCCATGCCGTTTTCATCACAATGCTCCATGCCATTGTCATCAAAATACTCCACAAGCTTGTCAGCAGAATGCTCCATGACCCTTGTCATCACAATTCTCCATGCACTTGTCAGCACAATGCTCCCTGACCCTTGTCATCACAATGCTCCAAGCCATTGTCATCACAATGCTCCATTACTTTTGTCTTCTGAATCCTCCATGACACTTGGCATCACAATGCTCAATGCCATTGTCATCACAATGGGCCATTATATATGTCAGCACAATGCTCCCTGACAACTGTCTTCACAATACTGTATCACATAGTCATCACAATGCTCCATGCCCTTGTCATCACAATGCTCCATGCCCTTGTTATCACAATGCTCCATGACCCCTGTCATCACAATGCTCCGTGACTCCAGTCATCACAATGCTTCATGACGTTTGTCATCACAGTGGCGCTTGCCCTCATCATCAAGAGTCTCTGTGACCTTTTTAAACACAATGCTCCATGAACTTTTCTTCACAATGCTCTTTATCCCCTGTCATCACAATTCTCTATGCCTTTCTCAGCACAATGCTGTATGACACATGTCATCAGAATAATCCATGGCCTTCTCCTCACAGTGCTCCATGCCCTTGTCATCACAATGCTCCAAGACCCCTGTAATCACAATGCTCCATGCCCCTTTTCTTCAGAATGCTCCATGAGACTTGTCATCACAAGTCTCCATGGTCATCTCATCACAATGCTCCAGGACCTTGTCATCACAATGCTCCATGACACCTGTCATCACAATGCTCTGTGACTCCAGTCATCACAGTGCTTCATAATATTTGTCATTACAATGGTCCATGCCCACGTCATCACAAGGCACTGTTACCTTTGTATCCACAATGCTCCATGAACATTTCATCACAATGCTCCGTGACCCTTGTCATCACAATGCTCCATGCCTTTGTCATTAAAATGCTCCATGACCATTGTCATCACAATGTGCCACGCGCTTTTCATCACAACGGTCCAGAAATTTGTCATCACAATGCTCCATAAAAATTTTAATCACAATGCTGCATGCCCTTCTCATCACAATGCTCCATTACACCTGTCATAACAATGCTCCATGACCCGTGCCATTACAATGTTCCACGGCCTTGTCATCACAAGGCTCCATGACACTTGTCATCACAATGCTCCAAGACCCCTATAATCACAATGCTCCATGCCGTTGTCATCACAAAGCTCCATGACACATGTCATGAGAATGTTCCATGGCCGTCTCATCAAAATGCTCCTTGCCCTTGTCATCACAATGCTCCAAAACCCCTGTAAGCACAGTGCTCCATGCCCCTATTCATCTCAATGCTCCATGAACCCTGTCATCACAACACTCCATGACACGTGAAAACACAAGGATCCGGGTCTCTTGTCATCACAGTGCTCCAAGACTCCTGTAATCAAAATGCTCCATGACCCCTGTCATCACAACACTCCATGAATATTTTCAGCCCAATGCAACATGACCCTTGTCATCACAATGATCCATGCACTTGTCATCCTAATGATCCATGACCCCTGTATTCAAAATGCTCCGTGACAGTTGTGTCACAGTTCTCCATGACACCTGTCATCACAATGCTCCATGCCTTTGTCAGGAAAATACTACATGACCTTGTCATTACAATGCTCTATGCGTTTGTCACCACAATGCTCCAAGACCCCTGTAATCACAATGCTACATGCACCTTTTCATCTCAATGCTCCATGAACTCTGTCATCACAATGCACCATGCCCATCATCATAATGCTTCAGGCTATTGTCATCACAATGAAATCAAAATTCTCCGTGACCTCTGTCATCGTAATGCTCCAAAGCCTTGTGATCACAATGTTCCATAACACTTATAATCACAACACCCCATGATGATCATCATCACAATTATCCATGGACTTCTCATCACAATGCTCCATGACTTTTGTCATCACAATTCTCAATACACTTGTCATCACAATGCTCCCTGACACTTGTCGTCAGAATGCTCCTTGAACCCTGTCACGAAAAGGCTGCATGCTTTTTTCATCACATTGCCCAATGCCGTTTTCATCACAATGCTCCATGCCATTGTCATCAAAATACTCCACAAGCTTGTCATCAGAATGCCCCATGACCCTTGTCTTCACAATTCTCCATGCACTTGTCAGCACAATGCTCACTGACCCTTGTCATCACAATGCTCCAAGCCATTGTCATAACAATGCTCCATTACCTTTGTCATCAGAATCTTTCATGAAAATTGGCATCACAATGCTCCATGCCATTTTCATCACAATGGTCCATTACATAGGTCATCACAATTCTCCCTGACACTTCTCTTCACAATACTGCATGAGCTGGTCATCACAATGCTCCATGCCCTTGTCATCACAATGCGCCATTCCAAATGTCATCGCAATAATCCATGAAACATATTAGACCAATGCTCGATGCACTTGTCATCACAATGCTCCATGCCCTTGTTATCACAATGCTCCATGACCCCTGTCATCACAATGCTCCGTGACTCCAGTCATCACAATGCTTCATGACCTTTGTCATCACAATGGTCCATTACCTCATCATCAACAGTCTCTGTGACCTTTTTAACCACAATGCTCCATGAACTTTTCATCACAATGCTCTTTGACACTTGTCATCACAATGATCTACGCCTTTCTCAGCACAATGCTCCATGCCCTTGTCATCACAATGCTCCATGACCCTGTCATCACAATGCTCCGTGACTCCAGTCATCACAATGCTTCATAACATTTGTCATCACAGTGGTCCATGTCCGTCTCATCACAAGGCTTTGTGACATTTTTAACTTCAATGCTTTATGAACTTTTAATCACAATGCTCCGTGACCCTTGTCATCACTGTGATCCATGCCTTTGTCAGAAAAATTCTCCTTGACCCTTGTCATCACAATGTGCCAAGCGCTTTTTATCCCAATGGTCCACAGATTTGTCATCACAGTGCTCCATAAAACTTGTAATCACAATGCTCCATGCCCTTCAAATCACAATGCTCCATTACCCCTGTCATAACAATGCTCCTTGACCCCTGCCATCACAATGTTCCACGGCCTTGTCATCACAAAGCTCCATGACCCTTGTCATCACAATGCTCCAAGACCCCTGTAATCACAATGCTCCATGCCCTTGTCATCACAAAGCACCATGACACATGTCATCAGAATGTTCCATGTCCTTCTCATCCAAATGCTCCATGCCCTTGTCATCACAATGCTCCAAGACCCCTGTAATCAAAATGCTCCATGCCCCTTTTCATCTCAATGCTCCATGAACCCTGTCATCACAATGCATCATGCCCATCATCATAATGCTTCCGGCTATTGTCAGCACAATGAAATCAAAATTCTCCATGACCTCTGTCATCACAATGCTCCATGACCCCTGTCATCAAATTACTCCATGAACATTTTCAGCACAATGCTCCATGACCCTTGTCATCACAATGATCCATGACCCCTGTATTCACAATGCTCCGTGACACATGTCATCAAAGTGCTCCATGACTCCTGTCATCACAGTGCTCCATGCCTTTGTCTGCAGAATTCTCCATGATCTTGTCAATACAATGCTCTATGCGCTTGTCATCACAATGCTACAAGACCTCTGTAATCACAATGCTCCAAGCCCCTTTTCATCTCAATGCCCCATGAACCCTGTCATCACAATGCACCATGCCCATCATCATAATGCTTCAGGTTATTGTTATTACAATGAAATCAGAAGGCTCCATGACCTCCGTCATCATAATGCTCCAAAACCTTGTGATCACAATGTGCCATAACATTTATCATCACAACACCCCATGACGATCATCATCACAATTATCCTTGGTCTTCTGATCCCAATGCTCCCTGATCTTTGTCATCACAATGCTCAATACACTTGTCTTCACAATGCTCCCTGACACATGTCGTCAGTATGCTCCTTGAACCCTGTCATGACAAGGCTCCATGCCTTTTTCATCACAATGATCCATGCCCTTTTCATCACAATGCTCCAAGACCCCTATAATCACAATGCTCCATGCCCTTGTCATCAAAAAGCTCCATGAGGCATGTCATCAGAATGCTCCATGGCCTTTTCCTCACAATGCTCCATGGCATTGTCATCATAATGCTCCATGTACCCTCTCATCACATTGTTCCATGCCCTTGTCATTACAATCCTCCATGACCCATGTATCACATTGTTCCGTGCCCTTGTCATCACAATGCTCCAGCCCACTCTCCTCACAATAATCTATGAAATATTTCAAACCAATGCTCAATGCCCTTCTCATCACTATGCTCCATTACCTCTGTCATAACAATGCACCATGACCACTGCCATCACAATGTTCCACGGCATTGTCATCACAAGGCTCCATGACCCTTGTCATCACAATGCTCCAAGAAACTTTTAATCAAAATTCTCCATGCCCTTGTAATAACAAAGCTCCATGACGCATGTATCAGAAGGTTCCATGGCCTTCTCATCACAATGCTCCATGCCCTTGTCATCACAATGCTCCAAGACCCCTGTAATCACTATGATCCATGCCCCTTTTCATCTCAATGCTCCATGAACCCTGTCATCACAAAGCACCATACCCATCATCATAATGCTTCAGGCTATTGTCACTACAATGAAATCAAAATTCTCCATGACCTCTGTCATCATAATGCTCCAAACCCTTGTGATCAAAATGTTCCATAACACTTATCATCACAACACCCAATGACGATCATCATCACAGTTATCCATGGTCTTCTCATCACAATGCTCCATGATCATTGTCATCACAATGCTCAATACACTTGTCATCACAATACTCCCTGACACCTGTCGTCAGTATGCTCCTTGAACCCTGTGATGACAAGGCTCCATGCCTTTTACATCACAATGATCCATGCCTTTTCATCACAATGCTCCAAGACCCCTATAATCACAATGCTCCATGGCCTTGTCAGCACAAAGCTCCATGACGCATGTCATCAGAATTCTCCATGGACTTCTCCTTAAAATGCTCCTTGCCCTTGTCATCACAATGCTCCAAGTCCACTGAAATCACAATGCTCCATGCCCCTTTTCATTAGAATGCTCCATGAGACTTGTCATCACAAGTCTCCATGGTCATCTCATAACAATGCTCCAGGACATTGTCATCACCATGCTCTATTCCCTTGTCATCACAATTATCCATGACCCCTGTCATTACAATAATCCATTAATATTTTCAGCCCAATGAACCATGACCTACTCATCACAATGCTCCATGACCAATATCATCACAATGCTCCATGACCACTGTCATCACAACCACCCATAACACCTGACAACACAATGATCCGGGACTCTTGTCATCAAAATGCTCCATGCCCTTGTCATCACAATGCACCATGTCCACTGTCATCACAATAATCTATGAAACTTGTCAGACCAATGCTCCATTCCCCTGTCATCACAATGCTCCATGCCCTTTTTATCACAATGCTCCATGACCCCTGTCATCACAATGCTCCGTGACCCCAGTCATCACAATGTTCCATAACCCCTGTCATCAAAATGCTCCATGACCCTTTTCATCCCAAAGCTCCATGATCCCTGGCATCACAATGTTCTATATCCCCTGTCATCAAAATGTTCCATTACACTTTTCATCAAATTGCTGCATGACCCTGTCATCAAAATACTCCCTGCCCTTCTCATCACAATGCACCACACCCTTGTCATCAAAATGCTCCATGACATTTGACATCACAAAGCTCCATGACCCTTGGCATCACAATGCTCCATGTCATTGTCATCACAATGCTCCAAGAACCCTCTCATCACATTGCTCCATGCCCTTGTCATAACAAACCTTCATCACACTTGTCATCACAATGCTCGATACCCTTCTCATCACAATGCTCCACGCCCTGGTCATTACAATCCACCATGACCCATGTATCACAGTGTACCGTGCCCTTGTCATCACAATGCTCCATGCCCACTCTCATCACAATAATCCATGAAACATTTCAGACCAATGCTCAATGCCATTCTGATTACAATGCTCCATTACTTCTGTCATAACTATGCTCCATGACCGCTGCCATCACAATGTTCCACGGCCTTGTCATCAAAAGGCTACATGACCCTTGTCATCACAATGCTCCAAGACCCCTGTAATCACAATGCTCCATGCCCTTGTCATCACAAAGCTCCATGACGCATGGCATCAGAATGTTCCATGGCCTTCTCCTCACAATGCTCCATGCCCTTGTCATCACAGTGCACCAAGACCCCTGTAATCACAAAGCTCCTTGCCCCTTTTCGTCAGAATGCTCCATGAGAGTTGTCATCACAAGTCACCATCGTCATCTCATCACAATGCTCCAGGACCTTGTCATCACCATTCTCCATTCCCTTGTCATCACAATGCTCCTTGACACCTGTCATCACAATACTCTATGAATATTTTCAACCCAATGCTCCATGACGATCTTATCACAATGCTCCATGAGCAGTATCATCACAATTCTCCGTGACCACTGTCATCAGAGTGCGCCATTCCAACTGTCATCACAATAATCCATGAAACATTAGACCAATGCTCCATGCCCTTGTCATCACAGTGCTCCATGCCCTTGCTATCACAATGTTCCAAGACCCCTGTAATCAGAATGCTCCATGCCCCTTTTCATCAGTATGCTCCATGAGACCTGTCATCACAAGGCTCCATGCCTTTTTCATCACAATGCCCCATGCCGTTTTCATCACAATGCTCCATGCCATTGTCATCAAAATACTCCACAAGCTTGTCACCAGAATGCTCCATGACCCTTGTCATCACAATTCTCCATGCACTTGTCAACACAATGCTCCTTGACCCTTGTCATCGCAATGCTCCAAGCCATTGTCATCACAATGCTCTATTAACTTTGTCATCAGAATCCTCCATGACACTTGGCATCACAATGCTCCATGCCATCGTCATCACATTGGGCCATTACATATTCCATCACTATGCTCCCTGACACCTGTCTTCACAATACTGCATGACCTGGTCATCACAATGCTCCATGCCCTTGTCATCACAATGCGCCATTCCAACTCTCATCGCAATAATCCATGAAACTTATTAGACCAATGCTCCATGCCCTTGTCATCACAATGCTCCACGACCACTGTAAACACAGTGTTCCATGCCGCTTTTCATCTCAATGCTCCATGATCCCTGTCATCACAATGCACCATGCCCATCATCATAATGCTTCAGGCTATTGTCATCACAATGAAATCAATATTCTCCAGGACCTCTGTCATCATAATGCTCCAAACCCTTGTGATCACAATGTTCCATAACACTTATCATCACAACACACCATGACGCTCATCATGACAATTATCCATGGTCTTCTCATCACAATGCTCCATGACCTTTGTCATCACAATGCTCAATACACTTGTCCTCACAATGCTCCCTGACCCTTGTCTTAAGTATGCTCCATTAACCCTGTCATGACAAGTCTCCATGACGTTTTCATCACAATGATCCGTGCCCTTTTCATCACAATGCTCCAAGACACCTGTAATCACAGTGCTCCAAGCCCTTGTCATCACAAAGCTCCATGACCCATGTCATCAGAATGCTGCATGGCCGACTCTGACAATGTTCCATGCCCTTGTCATCACAATGCTCCAAGACCACTGTAATCACAATGATCCATGCCACTTTTCATCAGAATGCTCCATGAAACTTGTCATCACAAGCCTCCAAGGACTTCTCATCACGATGCTACATGACCTTGTCATCACCATGCTCCATTCCCTTGTCATCACAATGCTCCATGACCATTGTCTTCACAATATTCCATGAATATTATCAGCACAATGCTCCATAACCTTCTCATCACAATGCTCCATGACCAATATCATCACAATGCACCATGACAACTGTCATCACAACACTCCATGACACCTGACAACACAATGATCCGGGACTCTTGTCATCACTATGCTCCATTCCCTAGTCATCACAATGCTGCATGAACCCTGTCATCACAATGCTCCATGACACCAGTCTTCACAATACAGCATGACCTCTTTATCACAATGCTCCCTGCCCTTGTCACCACAATGCACCATTCCAACAGTCATCGCAATAATCCATGAAAATTATGAGACCAATGATACATGCCCTTGTCGTCACAATGCTCCATGCCCCTTTTCATCGCAGTGCTCCATGACCCCTGTCATCACAGTGCTCTGTGACTCCAGTCATCACAGTGCTTCATGACCTTTGTCATCACAATGGTCCATGCCCTCATCATCAACAGTCTCTATGACCTTTTTAACCACAATGCTCCATGAACTTTTCATCACAAGTCTCTTTGACCCTTGTCATCACAATGCTCTATGCCTTTCTCAGCACAATGCTCCATGACCCTTGTCCTCACAATGCTCCATGTGCTTGTCAGCACAATGCTCCTTGACACATGTCATCACAATGCACCATGTGCTTGTCATCACAGTGCTCCACAATCTTGTCATCACAGTGCTCCATAAACCTTGTCATCACAATGCTCCATGCACTTCTCATCAAAATGCTTTCTCACCACTGATATCACAATGTTACTTCACTATTCGACACAATACTCCCTCACCTCTGTCATCACAATGTTCCATGACTCCTGTCATCACAATGCTACATGCACTTATCATCACAATGTTCGATGACCCATGACATCACAATGTTCCATAACCCCTGTCATCAAAATGTTCCTTGACACTTTTCATAAAATTTCTCTGTGACCATGTCATCACAATGCTCCCTGCAATTCTCATTACAATGCACAACGCCCTTGTCATCAAAATGTTCCATGACCTTTGTCATCACAAATATCCATGACCCTTGGCATCACATTGCTCCATGCCCTTGTCATCACTAAGCTCCATGACACATGTCATCAGAATGCTCCATGGCCTTCTCATCACAATGCTCCATGACCTTTGTCATCACAATGCTCAATACACTTGTCATCAATATGCTCCATGACACTTGTTGTCTGTATGCTCATTAAACCCTGTCATGGCAAGGCTCCATGCATTTTTCATCACAATATTCCATGCCCTTTTCATCACAATGCTACAAGACCCCTGTAATCACAATGCTCCATGCGCTTGTCATCACAAGCCTCAATGACGCATGTCCTCAGAATGCTCCTTGGCCTTCTCTTCACAATGATCCATGCCCCTGTCATCACAATGTTCCAAGACCCCTGTAATCACAATGGTCCATGCCCCTTTTGATCAGTATGCTATATGAGATTGTCATCACAAGGCTCCATGGATTTCTCATCACAATGCTCCAGGACCTTGTCATCACAATGCTTCATGACCTTGTCATGAAAATTCTCAATGGCCCTTGACATCATAGTGCTCCAAGCCCTAGTCATCACAATGCTCCATTTTATTTGTTATCCCAATCCTCCATTACATTTGTCATCACAGTGCTCAATGCCATTATCATCGCAATGGACCATGACATATGTCATCACAATGCTCCCTGACACCTGTCTTCACAATACTCCATGACCTTCTCATCACCATGATCCATACCCTTGTCATCACAATGCACCATGTCCACTGTCATCACAATAATCTATGAAACTTGTCAGACCAATGCTCCATGCCCCTGTCATCACAATGCTCCATGCCCATGTCATCACAATGCTCCATGACCCCTATCATCACAGTGCTCCATGACTCCAGTCATCACAATGCTTCATAATGTTTGTCATCAAAACGGTCCTTGCCAGTGTCATCACAAGGCTCTGTGACCTTTGTAACCAAAATGCTCCATGAACTTTTCATCACAATGCTCCGTGATCCTTGTCATCACAATGCTCCATGCCTTTGTCAGAACAATGCTCCATGACCCTTGTCATCACAATGTGCCACGTGCTTTTCATCACATCGGTCCACAACCTTGTCATCGCTATGCTTCATTAACCTTGTAATCCCAATGCCCCATGAACATCTCATCCAAATGCTCTCTCACCAGAGATATCACAATGTTCCATCACTAGTCATCACAATACTCCCTCACCCCTGTAATCATAATGTTCCATGAACCCTGTCATCACAGTGCTACATACCCTTATCATCACAATGTTCCATGATCCCTGACATCACAATGTTCCATAACCCCTGTAATCAAAATGCTCCATGACCCTTTTCATCCCAAAGCTCCATGACCCCTGACATCACAATGTTCTATAACACCTGCCCTCAAAATATTCCATTATATTTTAATCAAATTGCTGCATGAACCTGTAATCAAAATGCTCCTTGCCCTTCTCATCACAATGCACCACACCATAGTCATCGAAATGCTCCCTGTTATTTGTCATCACAAATCTCCATGACCCTTGGCATCACAATGCTTCATGTCATTGTCATCACAATGCTCCATGAACACTCTCATCACATTGCTCCATGCCCTTGTCATCACAAAGATCCATGACACTTGTCATCACAATGCTCGATGCCCTTCTCATCGCAATGCTCCATGTCTTGGTCATTACAATCCTCCATGAACCATGTATCACAGTGTTCCGTGCCCTTGTCATCCCAATGCTCCATGCCCACTCTCATTACAATAATCCATGAAATATTTTAGACCAAAGCTCAATGCCCTTCTCATCACAATGCTCCATTACCTCTGTCATAACAATGCTCCATGACACCTGCCATCACATTGTTCAACGGCATGTCATCACAAGGCTCCATGATCCTTGTCATCACAATTCCCCAAGACCCCTGTAATCACAATGCTCCATGCCCTTGTCATCACAGTGCTCCATGATGCATGTCATCAGAATTTTCCATGGCCTTCTCATCACCATGCTCCATGCCCTAGTCATCACAATGCTCCAAGACCCCGGTAATCACAATGCTCCATTCCCCTTTTCATCTCAATGCTCCATGAACCCAGTCATCACAATGCACCATGCCCATCATCATATGGTTTCATGCTATTGTCATCAAAATGAAATCTAAATTCTCCATGACATCTGTCATCATAATGCTCCAAACCCTTGTGATCACAATGTTCCATAAGACTTATCATCACAAATCCCCATGACGCTCATCATCACAATTATCCATGGTCTTCTCATCACAATGCTCCATGACCTTTGTCATCAAATGCTCAATACACTTGTCATCACAATGCTACCTGATACTTGTCGTAAGTATGCTTCTTGAACACTGTCATGACAAGGCTCAATGCCTTTTTCTTCACAATGATACATGCCCTTTTCATCACAATGCATCAAGACACCTGTAATCACAATGCTCCACGACCTACTCATCACAATTCTCCATGGCCAATATCATCACAATTCACCATGACCACTGTCATCTCAACACTCCATGACACCTGACAACACAATGATCCGGAATTCTTGTCATCAAAATGCTCCATTCCCATGTCATCACAATGCTCCATGACCCCTGTCATCACAATACTCCATGAACATTGTCAGCCCAATGCTCCATGACCCTTTTCATCACATTGAACCATACCCTTGTCATCCCAATGCTCCATGACCACTGTATTCAGAATGCTCCGTGACGCTTGTCATCACAGTGCTCCATGACACCTGTCATCACAATGCTCCATGACTTTGTCAGCAAACTGCTTCATGACCTTGTCATTACAATGCTCTATGTGCTTGTCATCACAATACTCCATTACCATTTTCATCACAATCCTCCATGAACCTTGGGATCACATTGCTTCATACCCTTGTCATCAAAATGCTCCATGCTCCTTGAAATCAAAATGATCCATGACCTCTGTCATCACAATGCTCCAAACCCTTGTCATCACAATGTTCCATAACACTTGTCATCACAACGCTCCATGATGCCTCTCATCACAATACTCCACGGCCTTTTCATCACAATACTCCATAACCTTTGTCATCAAAATTCTAATACACTTGTCATTACAATGCTTCCTGAAACTTGCCGTCAGAATGCTCCTTGAAACCTGTCACGAAAAGGCTCCATGCTTTTCTCATCACAATGCCCCATGCCGTTTTCATCACAATGCTCCATGCCATTGTCATCAATATACTCCACAAGATTGTCATCAGAATGTTCCATGACCTTTTTCATCACAATTATCCATGCACTTGTCAGCACAATGCTCCCTGAACCTTGTCATCACAATGCTCCAAGCCATTGTCATCACAATGCTAAATTACATTTGACATCACAATGCTCCGTGACTCCAGTCATCACAATGCTTCATAACGTTTGTCATCACAATGGTCCATGCCCGCGTCATCACAAGGCTCTGTGACTTTTGTAACCACAATGCTCCATCAACTTTTCATCACAATGCTCCGTGACACTTGTCATCACAATGCTCCATGCCTTTGTCAGAACAATGTTCCATGACCATTGTCATCACAATGTGCCATGCGCTTTTCATCACAATGATCCACAACCTTGTCATCGATATGCTCCATAAACCTTGTAATCACAATGGTCCATGCACTTCTCATCCAAATGCTCTCTCACCTGAGATATCACAATGTTCCATCACTAGTCATCACAATCCTCCCTCAAACCTGTAATCACAATGTTCCATGACCCTTGACATCACAATATTCCATAACCACTGTAATCACAATGCTCCATGACATATTTCATCCCAAAGCTCCATGACCCATGGCATCACAGTGTTCTGTAAACCCTGTCATCAAAATGTTACATGACACTTTTCATCAAATTGCAGCATGAACCTGTCATCAAAATGCTCCCTTTCCTTCTCTTCACAATGCACCACACGCTTGTCATCAAAATGCTCCATGACTGTTGTCATCACAAAGCTCCATGACCCTTGGCATCACAATGCTCCCTGAACGCTCTCATCCCATTGCTCCATGCCCTTGTCATCACAATGCTCCATGACACTTGTCATCAAAATGCTCGATGCCCTTGTCATCAAAATGCTCCATGCCCTTTTCATCACAATCCTCCATGACCCACGTATCACAGTGTTCCGTGCCCTTGTCATCACAGTGCTCCATGCCCACTCTCATCACAATAATCCATGAAAACTTTCGGGCCAATGCTCAATGCACTTCTCATCACAATGCTCCATTACCTCTGTCATAAAAATGCTCATTGACCCCTGCCATCACAATGTTCCACGGCCTTGTCATCACAAGGCTCCCTGACCCTTGACATCACAATGATCCAAGACCCCTGTAATCACAATGCTCCATGCCACTTTGCATCTCAATGCTCCATGATCCCTGTCATCACAATGCACCATGGCCAACATCATAATGCTTCAGGCTATTGTCATCACAATTAAATCAAAATTCTCCATGACCTCTGTCATCATAATGCTCCAAACCCTTGTGATCACAATGTTCCATAACACTTATCATCACAAATCCCCATGACGCTCATCATCACAATTATATATGGTATTCTCATCACAATGCTCCATGACCTTTGTCATCACAATGCTCCCTGACACTTGTCGTCAGTATGCTCCTTGAACCCTGTCATGACAAGGCTCCATGACTTTTTCATCACAATGATCCGTGCCCTTTTCATCACAATGCTCCAAGATCACTGTCATCACAATGCTCCATGTGCTTGTCATCACAAAACTCCATGAAGCATGTCATCAGAATGCCCCATGGCCTTCTAATCACAATGCTCCATGCCCTAGTCATCAAAATGCTCCAAGACCCCTGTAATCACAATGCTCCATGCCCCTTTTCATCAGAATGATCCGTGAGACTTCTCATCACAAGTCTCCATGGTCATCTCATCACAAAGATCCAGGATTTTGTCATCACCATTCTCCATTCCCTTGTCACCACAATGCTCCATGACCCCTGTCATCACAATAATCCATTAACATATTCAGCCCAATGCTCTACGACCTACACATCACAATACTCCATGGCCAATATCTTCACAATGCTCCATGCCCACTCTCATCACAATAATCTATGAAACTTGTCAGACCAGTGCTCCATGCCTCTGTCACCAAAATGCTCTATGCCCTTGTCATCATAATGCTCCATGTCCACTGTCATCACAATGCTCCATGACTCCAGTCATCACAATGCTTCATAACATTTGTCATCACAGTGGTCCATGACCGTGTTATCACAAGGCTCTGTGACCTTTATAACCACAATGCTCCATGAACTTTTCAGCACAATGCTTCGTGACCATTGTCATCAAAATGCTCCATGCCTTTGTCAGAAAAATGCTCCATGACCCTTGTCATCACAATATGCTACGCGCTTTTCATCACAACGGTCCACAAATTTGTCATGGTAATGCTCCAAAAACCTTGTATTCACAATGCTCCATGTCCTTCTCATCACAATGCTCCATTATCCCTATCATAACAATGTTCCATGACCCCTGCCATCACAATATTCCACGGCCTTGTCATCACAAGGCTCCATGACACTTGTCATCACAATGCTCCAAGACCCCTGTAATCACAATGCTCCATGCCCTTGTCATCACAAAGCTCCATGACACATGCCATCAGAATGTTCCATGTCCTTCTCATCAAAATGGTCCATGCCCTTGACATCACAATGCTCCAAGACCACTGTAATCACAATGCTCCATGCCCCTTTTCATCTCAATGCTCCATGAACACTGTCATCACAATGCATCAGGCCCATCATGATAATGCTTCAGGTTATTGTCATCACAATGAAATCTATATGCTCCATGAACTCTGTCATCACAATGCTCCAATCCCTTGTGATCGCAATGTTCCATGACACTTATCATCACAAAACCCAATGACGCTCATCATCACAATTATCCATGGTCTCCTCATCACAATGCTCCATGACATTTGTCATCACAATTCTCAATACACTTGTCATCACAATGCCACATGCCTTTTTCATCACAATGTTCCATGCAATTGTCATCAAAATACTCCACAAGCTTGTCATCAGAATACTTCATGACCGTTTCATCACAATTCTCCCTGCACCTGTCAGCAAAATTCTCCCTGACCCTTGTCATCACAATGCTCCAAGCCATTGTCATCACAATGCTCCATTACCTTTGTCATCAGAATCCTCCATGACACTTGGCATCACAATGTTCCATGCCATTGTCATCACTATGGGCCATTACATATGTCATCACAATGCTCCCTGACAACTGTCTTCACAATACTGCATGACCTGGTCATCACAATGCGCCATTACAACAGTCATCACAATAATCCATGAAACTTATTAGACCAATGCTCCATTCCCTTGTCATCACAATGCTCCATGTCCTTGTTATCACAATGCTCCATGACGCCTGTCATCACAATGCTCCATGCCTCCATTCATCACAATGATTCATGACCTTTTTCATCACAATGGTCCATGCCCTCGTCATCAACAGTCTCTGTGACATATTTAACCAAAATGGTCCAATAACTTTTCATCACAATGCTCTTTGACCCTTGTCATCACAATGTTCTATGCCTTTCTCAGCACAATGCTCCATGACCCTTCTCATCACAAAGCTCCATGCGCTTGTCAGATCAATGCTCCATGACCCATGTCATCACAATGCACCCTGCGCTTCTCATCACAGTGCTCCACAATCTTGTCACCACGATGCTCCATAAAACTTGTCATCACAATTCTCCATGCACTTCTCATCAAAATGCTTTCTCACCAATTATATCACAATGTTACAGCACTATTCATGACAATACTCCCTCACACCTGTCATCACAATGTTCCATGACATTTGTCTTTGCAATGCTACATGCACATATCATCACAAAGTTCGGTGACCCCTGACATCACAATGTTCCATAAACCCTGTCATCATAATGCTCCATAACACTTTTCCTCAAAATGCTCAATGACCCCTGACATCACAATGTTCCATAACCCCTGTCATAATAATTCTCCATGATCCTTTTCATCAAAATGCTCCATGAACCCTGACATCACAATGTTCCATAACCCCTGTCATTAAAATATTCCATGACACTTTTCATCAAATTGCTCTATGACCCTGTCATCACAATGCTCCCTGCCCTTCTTATCACAATGTACCACGCCCTTGTCATCAAAATGCTCCATGACCTTTGTCATCACAAAGCTCCATGACAATTGGCATCTCAATGCTCCATGCCATTGTCATCACAATGCTCCATGAACCCTCTAATCACAATGTTCCATGCCCCTTTGCATCTCAATGCTCCATGAACCCTGTCATCAAAATGCACCATGACCATCATCATAATGCTTCAGGCTATTGTCATCACAATGAAATCAAAATATTCGATGATCTATCTCATCACAATGCTCCAAATCCTTGTGATCACAATGTTCCATAACACTTATCATCACAAGGCCCCATGAAGCTCATCATCACAGTTATCCATTGTCTTCTCATCACAGTGCTCCATGACCTTTGTCATCACAATGCTCTATACACATGTCATCACAATGCTCCCTGACACTTCTCATCAGTATGCTCCTGGAACCCTGTCATGACAAGGCTCCATACCATTTTCATAACAATGATCCATGCCAATTTCATCACAATGCTCCAAGACACCAGTAATCACAATGCTCCATGCCCTTGTCATCACAATGCTCCAAGACCCCTGTAATCACAATACTCCATGCCACTTTTCATCAGAATGCTCCATGAGACTTCTTATTACGAGGCTCCATGGTCTCCTCATCACAGTGCTCCAGGAACCTTTCATCACAGTGCTCCATTCCCTTGTCATCACAATGCTCCATGACCCCTGTCCTCACAATACTTCCTGAACATTTTCAGTCCAATTCTCCAGGAACTTCTCATCACAATGCTTCATGATCCCTATCATCACAATGCTCCATGACCACTGTCATCACAACGCTCCATGACCCCTGACAACACAGTGATCCGGGACTCTAGTCATCACAATGCTCCATTCCCTAGTCATCACAATGCTCCATTAATATTTTCCGCCCAATGCTCCATGACACTTGTCATCACAATGATCCATGCCCTTGCCATCCCAATGCTCCATGACCCCTGTAATCACAATGATCCGTGATGCTTCTCATCAAAGTGCTCTATGACTCTTATCATCACAATGCTCCATGCCTGTGTCAGCAAAATGCTACATGACCTTGCCATCAAAATGCTCCATTTGCTTGTCATCACAATACTCCCTTAGCATTGTCATCACAATCATCCATGAACCTTGGGATCACATTGCTTCATGCCCTTGTCATCACAATGCTGCATGCTCCTTGAAAACAAAATGATCCATGACTTCTATCATCACAATGCTCCAAACCCTTGTGATCACAATGTTCCATAACACTTGTCATCACAACGCTCCATGATGCCTGTCATCACAATACTCTATGCCCTTTTTGTCAAAATGCTCCATGATCTTTTTCATCACAATTTTCAATACACATGTCATCACAATGTTCCCTGACACTTGTCATCAGAATGCTCCTTGAAACCTGTCATGAAATGGCTTCATGCATTTTTCATCACAATGCTCCATGCGCTTTTCATCACAATGCTCCAAGCCATTGTCGTCACAATACTCCACAAGCTTGTCATCAGAATGCTCCATGACACTTGTCATCACATTTCTCCATGGCCACTGTCATCACAATGCTCCATACCCCTTGTCATTACTGTGCTCCATGACGCGCATCATCACAATTATCCATGGCCTTCTCATCAAAATGCTCGACACCATTGTCATCAAAATGCTCCATGACCCATGTAATCACAATGCTCCATGCCCTTGTCATCACAAAGCTCCATTTCTTTGTCAGAACAATGCTCAATGAACATAGTCATCACAATGGGCCACGCACATTTCATCACAACGGTCAACAACATTGTCATTGCTATGCTTCATAAATCTTGTAATCACAATGGTCCATGCACTTCTCATCAAAATGCTCTCTCACCAGAGATATCACAATGTTCCATCTCTAGTCATCACAATACTCCCTCATCCCTGTAATCACAATGTTCCAGGACACTGTCATCACAATGCTACATCCCCTTATCATCACAATGTTCCATGACCCCTGACATCACAATTTTCCATAACCCCTGTCATCAAAATGCTCCATGACCCTTTTCATCCCAAAGCTCCAAGACCCCTGACATCACAATGTTCTATAACCCCTGCCATCAAAATGTTCCTTAACACTTTTTATCAAATTGCTGCATGACATGGTCATCAAAATGCTCCCTGCATTTCTCAGCACAATGCACCATGCCCTTGTCATCAAAGTGCTCCATGACTTGTCATCACAAAGCTCCATGACCCTTGGCATCACAATGCTCCATGTCATTGTCATCACAATGCTCCATGAACCCTCTCATCACATTGCTCCATGCACTTGTCATCACAAAGCTCCATGACACTTTTCATCATAATGCTCCATGCCCTTGTCATTACAATCCTGCATGACCCATTTATCACAGTGTTCCGTGCCCTTGTCATCACAATGCTCCATGCCCACTCTCATCACAATAATCCATGAAACATTTCATACCAATGTTCCATGCCCTTCTCATCAAAATGCTCCATTACACCTGTCATAAAAATGCACCACGACCCTTGCCATCAAAATTTTCCACGGCCTAGTCATCACAAGGTTCCATGACACTTGTCATCACAATGCTCCAGACCCCTGAAAGCACAATGCTCCATGCCCTTGTCATCACAAAGCTCCAAGACGCATGTCATCAGAAAGTTCTATGGCCTTCTCATCACAGTGCTCCATGCACTTTTCATCACAAAGCTCCAAGACCCTTGTAATCACAATGCTCCATGCCCCTTTTCATCTCAATGCTCCATGAACACTGTCATCACAATGCACCATTCCCTTCATCATAATGCTACAGGCTATTGTCATCACAATGAAATCAATATTCTCCATGACCTCTGTCATCATAATGTTCCAAACCCTTGTGATCACAAGGTTCCATAACACTTATCATCACAACACCCCATGACGCTCATCATCACAATTATCCATGTTCTTCTCATCACAATGCTCCATGATCTTTGTCATCACAATGCTCAATACACTTGTAATCACAATGCTTCCTGACACTTGTCGTCAGAATGCCCCATGAACACTGTCATGACAAGGCTCCATGCCATTTTCATAACAATGATCCATGCACTTTTCATCACAATGCTCCAAGATCCCTGTAATGACAAATGCTCCATGCCCTTGTCATCACAAAACTCCATGACGCATGTCATCAGAATGCTCCATGGCCTTCTCATCACAATGCTCCATGCCCTAGTCATCACAATGCTCCAAGACACCTGTAATCACAATGTTCCATGCTCCTTTTCATCAGAATGCTCCATGAGACTTCTCATCAGAAGTCCCATGGTCTTCTCATCACAATGCCCCAGGACCTTGTCATCACCATGCTCCATTCCGTTGTCATCACAATGCTCCATGACACATGTCATCAAAATGCTCCATGCCCTTGTCATCCAAAAGCTACATGACACATGTCATCAGAATGCTTCATGGCCTTCTCATCACAATGCTCCATGCTCTTGTCATCAAAATGCTCCAAGACCCCAGTAATCACAATGCTCCATGCCCCTTTTCATCAGAATGCTCCATGAGACTTATCACCACAAGTCTCCATGGTCTTCTCATCACAATGCTCTAGGACCTTGTCATCACCATGCTCCATTCCCTTGTCATCACAATGCTCCATGACCCCTGTCTTCACAATAATCCATGAATATTTTCAGCCTAATGCTCCACAACGTACTCATCACAATGCTCCATGGCCAATATCATCACAATGCTCCATGACCACTGTCATCACAACACTCCATGACACCTGACAACACAATGATCCGGGACTCTTGTCACACAATGTTCCATTCCCTAGTCATCAAAATGCTCCATGACCCCTGTCATCACAACACTCCATGAACATTTTCAGCCCAGTGCTCCATGACCCTTGTCATCACAATGATCCATGCCCTTGTCATCCCAATGCTCCATGACCCATGTATTCACAATGCTCCGTGACGCTTGTCATCACAGTGCTCCAAGACACATGTCATCACAATGTTTCATGCCTTTGTCAGCAAAATGCTACATGACCTTGTCATCACAATGCTCTATGCGCTTGCCATCACAATACTCCATTTCCATTGTCATCACAATCCTCCATGAAACTCAGGATCACATTGCTTCATGCCCTTGTCATCACAATGCTCCATGCTCCTTGAAATCAAAATGATCCATGACCTCTGTCATCACAATGCTCCAAATCCTTGTGATCACAGTGTTCCATAGCACTTGTCATCACAACGCTCCATGATGCTTGTCATCACAATACTCCATGCCCTTTTCATCACAATGCTCCATGACCTTTGTCATCACAATTCTCAATACATTGTCATTACAATGCTCCCTGATATTTGTCATCAGAATGCTCATTGAACCCTGTAACGAAAAGTCTCCATGCCTTTTTCATCACAAAGCCCCATGCGGTTTTCATCACAATGCTCCATGCCATTGTCATCAAAATACTCCACAAGCTTGTCACCAGAATGCTCCATGACCCTTGTCATCACAATTCTCCATGCACTTGTCAGCACAATGCCCCCTGACCCTTGTCATCACAATGCTCCAAGCCATTGTCATCACAATGCTCCATTACATTTGTCTTCAGAATCCTCCATGACCCTTGGCATCACAATGCTCCATGCCATTGTCATCACAATGGGCCATTACATATGTCATCACAATGCTACCTGACAACTGTCTTCACAATACTGCATGATCTGGTCAACACCATGCTCCATGCCCTTGTCATAACAATGTGCCATTCCAACTGTCATCGCAATAATCCATGAAACTTATTAGACCAATGTTCCATGCCCTTGTCATCACAATGCTCCATGCCCTTTTTATCACAATGCTCCATGACCCCTGTCATCACAATGCTCCGTGACTCCAGTCATCACAATGCTTCATGACCTTTGTCATCACAATTGTCCATGCCTTTGTCATCAACAGTCTCTGTGACATTTTTATCCACAATGCTCCATGAACATTTCATCACAATGCTCTTTGACCCTTGTCATCACAATGCTCTATGCCTTTCTCAGCACAGTGCTCAATGACCCTTGTCATCACAATATTCCAATCCTTTGTCATCACAATGCTCCATTATATTTGTCATCAGAATCCTCCATGACACTTGTCATCACAATGCTCTTTGACAATTGTGATCAGAATCCTCCATGATACCTGGCATCACAATGCTCCATGCCATTTTCATCACAATGGGCCATTACATATGTCATCACAATGCTCCCTGACACCTGTCTTCACAATACTGCATGACCTGGTCATCACAATGCTCCATGCCCTTGTCATCACAATGTGCCATTCCATCTCTCATCACAATAATCCATGAAACGTATTAGACCAATGTTCCATGCCCTTGTCATCACAATGCTCCATGCACTTGTTATCACAATGTTGCAAGACCCCTGTAATCAGAATGTTCCATGCCCCTTTTCATCAGAATGCTCCATGAGACTTATCATCACAAGTCTCCATGGTCTTCTCATCACAATGATCTAGGACCTTGTCATCACCATGCTCCATTCCCTTGTCATCACAATGCTCCATGACGCCTGTCTTCACAATAATCCATGAATATTTTCAGCCTAATGCTCCACGACGTACTCATCACAATGCTCCATGGCCAATATCATCACAATGCTCCATGACCACTGTCATCACAACACTCCATGACACCTGACAACACAATGATCCGGGACTCTTGTCACACAATGTTCCATTCCCTAGTCATCAAAATGCTCCATGACCCCTGTCATCACAACACTCCATGAACATTTTCAGCCCAGTGCTCCATGACCCTTGTCATCACAATGATCCATGCCCTTGTCATCCCAATGCTCCATGACCCCTGTATTCACAATGCTCCGTGACGCTTGTCATCACAGTGCTCCAAGACACATGTCATCACAATGTTTCATGCCTTTGTCAGCAAAATGCTACATGACCTTGTCATCACAATGCTCTATGCGCTTGTCATCACAATACTCCATTTCCATTGTCATCACAATCCTCCATGAACCTTGGGATCACATTGCTTCATGCCCTTGTCATCACAATGCTCCATGCTCCTTGAAATCAAAATGATCCATGACCTCTGTCATCACAATGCTCCAAATCCTTGTGATCACAGTGTTCCATAGCACTTGTCATCACAACGCTCCATGATGCTTGTCATCACAATACTCCATGCCCTTTTCATCACAATGCTCCATGACCTTTGTCATCACAATTCTCAATACATTGTCATCACAATGCTCCCTGACATTTGTCATCAGAATGCTCATTGAACCCTGTAACGAAAAGTCTCCATGCCTTTTTCATTACAAAGCCCCATATGGTTTTCATCACAATGCTCCATGCCATTGTCATCAAAATACTCCACAAGCTTGTCACCAGAATGCTCCATGACCCTTGTCATCACAATTCTCCATGCACTTGTCAGCACAATGCCCCCTGACCCTTGTCATCACAATGCCCCAAGCCATTGTCATCACAATGCTCCATTACATTTGTCTTCAGAATCCTCCATGACCCTTGGCATCACAATGCTCCATGCCATTGTCATCACAATGGGCCATTACATATGTCATCACAATGCTACCTGACAACTGTCTTCACAATACTGCATGATCTGGTCAACACAATGCTCCATGCCCTTGTCATAACAATGTGCCATTCCAACTGTCATCGCAATAATCCATGAAACTTATTAGACCAATGTTCCATGCCCTTGTCATCACAATGCTCCATGCCCTTTTTATCACAATGCTCCATGACCCCTGTCATCACAATGCTCCGTGACTCCAGTCATCACAATGCTTCATGACCTTTGTCATCACAATTGTCCATGCCTTTGTCATCAACAGTCTCTGTGACATTTTTATCCACAATGCTCCATGAACATTTCATCACAATGCTCTTTGACCCTTGTCATCACAATGCTCTATGCCTTTCTCAGCACAGTGCTCAATGACCCTTGTCATCACAATATTCCAATCCTTTGTCATCACAATGCTCCATTATATTTGTCATCAGAATCCTCCATGACACTTGTCATCACAATGCTCTTTGACAATTGTGATCAGAATCCTCCATGATACCTGGCATCACAATGCTCCATGCCATTTTCATCACAATGGGCCATTACATATGTCATCACAATGCTCCCTGACACCTGTCTTCACAATACTGCATGACCTGGTCATCACAATGCTCCATGCCCTTGTCATCACAATGTGCCATTCCATCTCTCATCACAATAATCCATGAAACGTATTAGACCAATGTTCCATGCCCTTGTCATCACAATGCTCCATGCACTTGTTATCACAATGTTGCAAGACCCCTGTAATCAGAATGTTCCATGCCCCTTTTCATCAGAATGCTCCATGAGACTTATCATCACAAGTCTCCATGGTCTTCTCATCACAATGATCTAGGACCTTGTCATCACCATGCTCCATTCCCTTGTCATCACAATGCTCCATGACGCCTGTCTTCACAATAATCCATGAATATTTTCAGCCTAATGCTCCACGACGTACTCATCACAATGCTCCATGGCCAATATCATCACAATGCTCCATGACCACTGTCATCACAACACTCCATGACACCTGACAACACAATGATCCGGGACTCTTGTCACACAATGTTCCATTCCCTAGTCATCAAAATGCTCCATGACCCCTGTCATCACAATACTCCATGAACATTTTCAGCCCAGTGCTCCATGACCCTTGTCATCACAATGATCCATGCCCTTGTCATCCCAATGCTCCATGACCCCTGTATTCACAATGCTCCATGACGCTTGTCATCACAGTGCTCCAAGACACATGTCATCACAATGTTCCATGCCTTTGTCAGCAAAATGCTACATGACCTTGTCATCACAATGCTCTATGCGCTTGTCATCACAATACTCCATTTCCATTGTCATCACAATCCTCCATGAAACTCAGGATCACATTGCTTCATGCCCTTGTCATCACAATGCTCCATGCTCCTTGAAATCAAAATGATCCATGACCTCTGTCATCACAATGCTCCAAATCCTTGTGATCACAGTGGTCCATAGCACTTGTCATCACAACGCTCCATGATGCTTGTCATCACAATACTCCATGCCCTTTTCATCACAATGCTCCATGACATTTGTCATCACAAGTCTCAATACATTGACATCACAATGCTCCCTGACATTTGTCATCAGAATGCTCATTGAACCCTGTAACGAAAAGTCTCCATGCCTTTTTCATCACAAAGCCCCATGCGGTTTTCATCACAATGCTCCATGCCATTGTCATCAAAATACTCCACAAGCTTGTCACCAGAATGCTCCATGACCCTTGTCATCACAATTCTCCATGCACTTGTCAGCACAATGCCCCCTGACCCTTGTCATCACAATGCTCCAAGCCATTGTCATCACAATGCTCCATTACATTTGTCTTCAGAATACTCCATGACCCTTGGCATCACAATGCTCCATGCCATTGTCATCACAATGGGCCATTATATATGTCATCACAATGCTACCTGACAACTGTCTTCACAATACTGCATGATCTGGTCAACACAATGCTCCATGCCCTTGTCATAACAATGTGCCATTCAAAATGTCATCGCAATAATCCATGAAACTTATTAGACCAATGTTCCATGCCCTTGTCATCACAATGCTCCATGCCCTTTTTATCACAATGCTCCATGACCCCTGTCATCACAATGCTCCGTGACTCCAGTCATCACAATGCTTCATGACCTTTGTCATCACAATTGTCCATGCCTTTGTCATCAACAGTCTCTGTGACATTTTTATCCACAATGCTCCATGAACATTTCATCACAATGCTCTTTGACCCTTGTCATCACAATGCTCTATGCCTTTCTCAGCACAGTGCTCAATGACCCTTGTCATCACAATATTCCAATCCTTTGTCATCACAATGCTCCATTATATTTGTCATCAGAATCCTCCATGACACTTGTCATCACAATGCTCTTTGACAATTGTGATCAGAATCCTCCATGATACCTGGCATCACAATGCTCCATGCCATTTTCATCACAATGGGCCATTACATATGTCATCACAATGCTCCCTGACACCTGTCTTCACAATACTGCATGACCTGGTCATCACAATGCTCCATGCCCTTGTCATCACAATGTGCCATTCCATCTCTCATCACAATAATCCATGAAACGTATTAGACCAATGCTCCATGCCCTTGTCATCACAATGCTCCATGCACTTGTTATCACAATGTTGCAAGACCCCTGTAATCAGAATGTTCCATGCCCCTTTGCATCAGTATGCTCCATGAGACTTGTCTTCACAAGGCTCCATGATTTTCTAATCACAAAGCACCAGGACCTTGTCATCAAAATGCTCCTCGACCTTGTCATGAAAATTCTCAATGGCCCTTGTCATCATAATGCTCCAAGCCCTAGTCATCACAATGCTCCATTATATTTGTCATCACAATCCTCCATTACATTTGGCATCTCAATGCTCCCTGACATTTTCATCGCAGTGGACCATGACATATGTCATCACAATGCTCCCTGACACCTGTCTTTACAGTACTCCATGACCTTCTCATCACAATGATCCATGGCCTTGTCATCCCAATGCTCCATGACCCCTGTATTCACAATGCTCCGTGACCCTTGTCATCACAGTGCTCCATGACACCTGTCTTCACAATACACCATGACCTTCTCATCACAATGCTCCATGCCCTTGTCATCACAATGCACCATGTCCACTGTCATCACAATAATCTATGAAACTTGTCAGACCAATGCTCCATGCCCCTGTCATCGCAATGCTCCATGCCCTTGTCATCACACTGCTCCATTACCCCTGTCATCACAATGCCACCTGAATCCCGTCATCACAATTCTTCATAACGTTTGTCCAAACAACGGTCCATGCTCGTGTCCTCAAAAGGCTCTGTGTCCTTTGTAACCTCAATGCTCCATGAAATTTTCATCACAATGCTCCCTGACCCTTGTCATCACAATGCTCCATGCCTTTGTCCGAACAATACTCCATGACCCTTGTCATCACAATGTGCCACGCACTTTTCATCACAATGATCCACAACCTTGTCATTGCTATCCGCCATAATCCTTGTAATCACAATGCTCCATGCACTTCTCATCCAAATGCTCTCTCACCTGAGATATCACAATGTTCCGTCACCAGGTATCACAATCCTCCCTCACCCCGGTAATCACAATGTTCTATGACCCCAGTCATCACAATGCTACATCCCCTTATCAGCACAATGTTCCATAACCCACGACATCACAATCTTCCATAATCCCTGTCAACAAAATGCTCCATAACCCTTTTCATCCCAAAGCTCCATGATCCCTGGCATCAAAATGTTCTGTAACCCCTGTCATCAAAATGTTCCATTACACTTTTCATCAAATTGCTGCATGACCCTGTCATCAAAATGCTCCCTGCCCTTCTCATCACAATGCAACACACCCTTGTCATCACAATGTTCTATGTCCTTTGTCATCACAAAGCTCCATGACCATTGGCATCACAGTGCTCCATGTCATTGTCATCACAGTGCTCCATAAACGCTCTAATCACATTGCTCCATGCCCTTGTCATTACAAAGCTCCATGACACTTGTCATCACAATGCTCCATGCCCTTGTCATTACAATCCTCCATGACCCATGTATCACAGTGTTCCGTGCCCTTGTCATCACAATGCTCCATGCCCACTCTTATCACAATAATCCTTGAAACATTTCAGACCAATGCTCAATGCCCTTCTCATCAAAATGCTCCATTACCTCTGTCATAACAATGCTCCATGACCACTGCCATCACAATGTTCCATTACACTTTTCATCAAATTGCTGCATGACCCGGTCATCAAAATGCTACCTGCCCTTGTCATCACAATGCACCATGCCCTTGTCATCAAAATGCTCCATGACTTGTCATCACAAAGCTCCATGTCACCTGTCATCACAATGCTCCATGCATTTGTCAGCAAAATTCTACATGACCTTGTCATTAGAACGCTCTATGTGCTTGTCATTACAATGCTCCAAGAACTCTGTAATCACAATGCTACATGCCCATTTTCATCTCAATGTTCCATGAACCGTGTCATCACAATGCACCATGCCCATCATCATAATGCTTCAGGCTATTGTCATCACAATGAAATCAAAATTCTCCATGAACTCTGTCATCATAATGCTCCAAACCCTTGTGATCACAATGTTTCATAACACTTATCATCACAACACCGCATGACGATCATCATCACAATTATCCATGGTCTTCTCATCACAATGCTCCATGATCTTTGTCATCACAATGCTCAATACACTTGTCATAACAATGCTCCCTGACACTTGTCGTCAGTATGCTCCTTGAACCCTGTCATGACAAGGCTCCATGCCTTTTTCATCACAGTGATCCATTCCCTTTTCATCACAATGCTCCAAGACCCCTGTAATCACAAAGCTCTATGCCCTTGTCATGACAAAGCTCCATGACGCAAGACATCAGAATGTTCCATGGCCTTCTCCTCATAACGCTCGATGTCATTGTCATCACAGTGCTCCATGAACCCTCTCATCACATTGCTTCTTGCCCTTGACATTACAATCCACCATGACCCATGTATCACAGTGTTCCGTGCCCTTTTCATCACAATGCTCCATGCCCAATCTCATCACAATATTCCATGAAATATTTCAGACCAATGCTCAATTCCCTTCTCATAACAATGCTCCATTACCTCTGTCATAACAATGCTCCATGACCATTGCCATCACAATGTTCCACGGCCTTGTCGTCACAAGGCTCCATTACCCATGTCTTCGCAATGCTCCAAGACATCTGTAATCTAAAGGCTCCATCATCTTGTCATAACAAAGCTCCATGACGCATGTCATCAGTAGGTTCCATGGCCTTTTCTTCACAATGTTCCATGCCCTTGTCATCACAGTGTTCCAAGACCCCTGTAATCACAATGCTTTATGCCCCTTTTCATCTCAATGATCCATTAACCCTGTCATCAAAATGCACCATGCCCATCATCATAATGCTTCATGCTATTGTCATCACAATGAAATCAAAATGCTCCATGACCTCTGTCATAACAATGCTCCAAACCCTTGTGATCACAATATTCCATAACACTGGTCATCACAGTGCCCCATGACACTCGTCATCACAATTATCCATGGTCTTCTCATCACAATGCTCCATGACCTTTGTCATCACAATGCTCAATACACTTGTCATCAAAATGCTCCCTGACACTTGTTGTCTGTATGCTCCTTGAACCCTGTCATGACAAGGCTCCATGCCTTTATCATCACAATGATTCATGCACTTTTCCACACAATGCTCCAAGAACCCTTTAAACACAATCCTCCATGCCCTTGTCATCACAAAGCTCAATGAAACATGTCTTCAGAATGCTCCTTGGACTTCTCCTCACAATGCTCCATGCCCTTGTCATCACAATGCTCCAAGACCCCTGTAATCACAATGGTCCATGCCCCTTTTCATCAGTATGCTCCATGAGATTTGTCATCACAAGTCTCTATGGATTTCTCATCACAATGCTCCAGGACCTTGTCATCACAATGCTTCACGACCTTGTTCTGAAAATTCTCAATGGCCCTTGTCATCATAATGCTCCAAGCCCTAGTCATCACAATGCTCCATTATATTTGTCATCAAAATCCTCCATTACATTTGGCATCACAATGCTCCCTGCCATTGTCATTGCAATGGACCATGACATATGTCATCACAATGATCCCTGACACCTGTCTTCACAATACTCCATGACCTTCTCATCACAATGATCCATTCCCTTGTCATCACAATGCACCATGTCCAATGTCATCACAATAATCTATGAAACTTGTCAGACAAATGCTCCATGCCCCTGTCACTACAATGCGCCATGCCCTTGTCATCACAATGCTCCATGACCACAGTCATCACAGTGCTCGGTGACTCCAGTCATCACAATGCTTCATAACATTTGTCATCACAAAGCTCCATGCCCTTGTCATCACAAAGCTCCATGACACATGCCATCAGAATGTTCCATGTCCTTCTCATAAAAATGCTCCATGTCCTTGTCATGACAGTGCTCCAAGACCCCTGTAATCACAATGCTCCATGCAACTTTTCATCTCAATGCTCCATGAACCCTGTCATCACAATGCACCATGCCCATCATCATAATGCTTCCGGCTATTGTCAGCACAATGAAATCAAAATTCTCCATGACCTCTGTCATCACAATGCTCCATGACCCCTGTCATCAAAATACTCCATGAACATTTTCAGCCCAATGCTCCATGACACTTGTCATCACAGTGATCCATGACCTTGTCATCCCAATGCTCCTTGACCCCTGTATTCACAATGTTCCGTGACGCTTGTCATCACAGTGCTCCATGACACCTGTCATCACAATGCTCCATGCCTTTGTCAGCAAAATGCTACATGAAATTGTCATTGCAATGCTCTATGCGCTTGTCATCACAATACTCCATTACCATTGTCATCACAATCCTCCATGAACCGTGGGATCACATTGCTTCATGCCCTTGTCATCACACTGCTCCATGCTCCTTGAAATCAAAATGATCCATGACCTCTGTCATCACAATGCTCCAAACCCTTGTGATCAAAATGTTCCATAACACTTGTCATCACAATGCTCCTTGATGCCTGTCATCACAGTACTCCATGCACTTTTATCACAATGCTCCATGACCTTTGTCATCACAATTCTCAAAACACTTGTCATTACAAAGCTCCCTGACACTTATCATCAAAATGCTCCTTGAACCCTGTCACGAAAATGCTCCATGCCTTTTTCATCACAATGACCCATGCCATTTTCATCAAAATGCTCCATGCCACTGTAATCAAAATACTCCCCAATCTTGTCATGAGAATGCTCCATGACCCTTGTCATCACAATTCTCCATGCACTTGTCAGCACAATGCTCCCTGACCCTTGTCATCACAGTGCTCCAAGCCATTGTCATTACAATGCACCATTACCTTTGTCATCAGAATCCTCCATGACACTTGGCATCACAATGCTCCATGCCATTGTCATCACAATGGGTCACTACATATGTCAACACAGTGCTCCCTCACACCATTCTTCACAATACTCCATGACGTGATCATCACAATGCTCCATGCCCTTGTCACCACATTGCACCATTCCAACAGTCATCGCAATAATCCATGAAACTTATTAGACCAATGATCCATGCCCTTGTCATCACAATGCTCCATGACCCTTGTCATCACAATGCTCCATGAACTTTTCATCACAATGCTCTTTGATCCTTGTCATCACAATTCCCTATGCCTTTCTCAGCACAATGCTACATGACCCTTGTCATCACAATGCTCCATGTGCTTGTCAGCACGATGCTCCATGACACATGTCATCACAATGAACCATGCGCTTGTCATCACAGTGCTCCACAATCTTGTCACTACAATGCTCCATAAAACTTGTCATCAAAATGCTCTCTCACCACAGATATCACAATGTTACATCCCTATTCGTCACAATACTCCCTCACCCCTGTTATCACAGTTTTCCATGACTCCTGTCATCACAATGCTACATGCACTTATCATCACAATGTTCGATGACACCTGACATCACAATGCTCCATAACCCCTGTCATCAAAATGCTCCATTTCCTTTTAATCAAAATGCTCCATGACCCCTGACATCACAATGTTCCATAACCACTGTCATCAAAATGTTCCATAATCCTTTTCATCAAATTGCTCCATGACCCTGTCATCACAATGCTCCCTGCCCTTCTCATCACATTGCACAACACACTTGTCATCAAAATGCTACATGACTTTGTCATCACAAAGATCCATGACCTTTGGCATCACAATGCTCCATGTCATTGTCATCACAATGCTCCAAGAACGCTCTCATCACATTGCTCCATGCCCTTGTCATCACAAAGCTCCATGACACATGTCATCAGAATGCTCCATGGCCTTCTCATCACAATGCTCCATGCGCTTGCCATCACAATGCTCCATTACCCCTGTCATAAAAATTCTCCATGACCCCTGCCATCACGATGTTCTGTGGCCTTGTCATCACAAGCCTCCATGACCCTTCTCATCACAATGCTCCAAGACCCGTGTAATCACAATGCTCCATGCCCATTTTTCATCTCAATGATCCATGAACCCTGTCATCACAATGCACCATGCACATCATCATAATGCTTCATGCTATTGTCATCACAATGAAATCAAAATGCTCCATGACCTCTGTCATAACAATGCTCCAAACCCTTGTGATCACAATATTCCATAACACTTGTCATCACAGTGCCCCATGACACTCGTCATCACAATTATCCATGGTCTTCTCATCACAATGCTCCATGACCATTGTCATCACAATGCTCAATACACTCGTCATCAAAATGCTCCCTGACACTTGTTGTCTGTATGCTCCTTGAACCCTGTCATGACAAGGCTCCATGCCTTTTTCATCACAATGTTCCATGCCCTTTTCCCCACAATGCTCCAAGACCCCTTTAAACACAATGCTCCATGCCCTTGTCATCACAAAGCTCAATGAAACATGCCTTCAGAATGCTCCTTGGCCTTCTCCTCACAATGCTTCATGCCCATGTCATCACAATGTTCCAAGACCCCTGTAATCACAAAGGTCCATGCCCCTTTTCATCAGTATGCTCCATGATATTTATCATCACAAGTCTCTATGGATTTCTCATCACAATGCTCCAGGACCTTGTCATCACAATAATTCACGACCTTGTTCTGAAAATTCTCAATGGCCCTTGTCATCATAATGCTCCAAGCCCTAGTCATCACAATGCTCCATTATATTTGTCATCAAAATCCTCCATTACATTTGGCATCACAATGCTCCCTGCCATTGTCATTGCAATGGACCATGACATATGTCATCACAATGCTCCCTGACACCTGTCTTCACAATACTCCATGACCTTCTCATCACAATGATCCATGCCCTTGTCATCACAATGCACCATGTCCAATATCATCACAATACTCTATGAAACTTGTCAGACGAATGCTCCATGCCCCTGTCACCACAATGCTCCATGCCCTTGTCATCACAATGCTCCACGACCCCTGTCAACACAATGCTCCGTGACTCCAGTCATCACAATGCTTCATAACATTTTTCATCACAATGGTCCATGCCCACGTCATCACAAGGCTCTGTGACCTTTATAACCACAATGCTCCATGAAATTTTCATCACAATGCTCCGTGACCCTTGTCATCAAAATGCTCCATGACACTTGTCATCACAATGTGCTACGTGACTTTCATCAAAACGATCCAAAAATTTGTCATGGTAATGCTCCATAAACCTTGTAATCACAATGCTCCATGCCCTTCTCATCACAATGCTCCATTACGCCTGTCATAACAATGGTCCATGACACCTGCCATCACAATATTCCACGGCCTTGTCATCACAAAGCTCCATGACACATGCCATCAGAATGTTCCATGTCCTTCTCATCAAAATGCTCCATGCCCTTTTCATCACAATTCTCCCTGACACCTGTCTTCACAATACTCCATGAGCTTCTCATCACAATGCTCCATGCCCTTGTCATCACAATGCTCCATGACCCCTGTCATCACAATAATCCATGAACATTTTCAGCACAGTGCTCCACGACCAACTCATCACAATGCTCCATGGCCAATATCATCACAATGCTCCATAAACACTGTCATCAAAACATTCCATGACACCCGAAAACACAATGATCTGGGACTCTTGTCATCACAATGCTCCATTCCCTAGTCATCACAATGCTCCATGACCCCTGTCATCACAACACTCAATGAATATTTTCAGCCCAGTGCTCCATGAAACTTGTCACCACAATGATCCATGCCCTTGTCATCCCAATGCTCCATGACCCCTGTATTCACAATGCTCCATGACGCTTTTCATCACAGTGCTCCATGACACGTCATCACAATGCTCCATGCCTTTGTCAGCAAAATGCTACATGACCTTGTCATTACAATGCTCTATGCGCTTGTCATCACAATACTCCATTTCCATTGTCATCACAGTCCTCCATGAAACTTGGGATCACGTTGCTTCATGCCCTTGTAATCACAATGCTCCATGCTCCTTGAAATCATATGATCCATGACTTCTCTCATCACATTTCTCCAAACCATAGTGATCACAATGTTCCATAACACTTGTCATCACAACGCTCCGTGATGCCTGTCATCACAATATTCCATGCCCTTTTCATCACAATGTTCCATGACCTTTGTCATCACAATTCTCAATACACTTGTCATCACAATGCTCCATGCGCTTGTCAGCACAATGCTCCATGACACATGTCATCACAATGCACCACGCACTTCTCATCACAATGCTGCTTAAAATATGTCATCACAATGCTCCATGCACTTCTCATCAAAATGCTCTCTCACCACTGATATCACAATGCTACATCACTAATTGTCACAGTACTCCCTCAACCCTGTCATCACAATGTTCCATGACTCGTGTCATCACAATGCTACATGCACTTATCATCACAATGTTCGATGACCCCTGACATGACAATGTTCCATAACACCTGTCATCAAATTGTTCCATGACACTTTTCATCAAATTGCTCCATGACCCTGTCATCAGAATGCTCCCTGCCTTTCTCATCACAATGCACAACGCCCTTGCCATCAAAATGCTCCATGACCTTCGTCATCACAAAGATCCATGACGCTTGGCATCACATTGCTCCATGCCCCTGTCTTCACGAAGCTCCATGACACGTCATCAGAATGCTCCATGGCCTTCTCATCACAATGCCCCATGCCCTTGCCATCACAATGCTCCATTACCCCAGTCATAAAAATTCTCCATGACCCCTGCCATCACGATGTTCCTTGGCCTTGTCATCACAAAGCTCCATGACCCTTCTCATCACAACGCTCCAATAACCCTTTAATCACAATGCTCTATGCCCCTTTTCATCTCAATGATCCCTGAACCCTGTCATCACAATGCACCATGCCCATCATCATAATGCTTCTTGCGATTGTCATCACAATGAAATCAAAATGTTCCATGACCTCTGTCATAACAATGCTCCAAACCCTTGTGATCACAATATTCCAAAACACTTGTCATCACAATGCCCCATGACGCTCGTCATCACAATTATCAATGGCCTTCTCATCACAATGCTCCATGACCTTTGTTACCACAATGCTCAATACACTTCTCATCAAAATGCTCCCTGATACTTGTTGTCTGTATGCTCCTTGAACCCTGTCATGAAAAGGCTCCATGCCTTTTTCATCACAATGATCCATGCCCTTTTCATCACAATGCTCCAAAACCCATGTAATCACAATGCTCCATGCCCTTGTCATCACAAAGCTCAATGACGCATGCCATCAGAATGTTCCTTGGTCTTCTCCTCACAATGTTCATTGCCCTTGTCATCACAGTGTTCCAAGACCCCTGTAATCACAATTCTCCATGCCCATTTTCATCAGTATGCTCCATGAGACTTGTCATCACAAGGCTCCATTCTTTGTCATCACAATGCTCCAGGACCTTGTCATCACAATGCTTCTCGAACTTATCATGAAAATTTTCAGTGACCCTTGTCATCTTAATGCACCAAGCCCTAATCATCACAAAGCTCCATTATATTTGTCATCACAATTCTCCATTACATTTGGCATCATAATGCTCCATGCCATTGCCATCGCAATGGACCATGACATATGTCATCACAATGCTCCCTGACACCTGTCTTCACAGTACTCCATGACCTTCTCATCACAATGCCCCATGCCCTTGTCATCACAATGCACCATGTCCAATGTCATCACAATAATCTATGAAACTTGTCAGACCAATGCTCCATTCCCCTGTCATCACAATGCTCCATGACCTTGTTATCACAATGCTCCATGACCCCTGTCATCACAATGCTCCGTGACTCCAGTCATCACAATGCTTCATAACGTTTCTCATCACAACGGTCCATGCCCGCGTCATCACAAGGCTCTGTGACATTTGTAACCACAACGCTCAATGAACATTTCATCACAATGCTCCGTGACCCTTGTCATCACAATGCTCCATGCCTTTGTCAGAGCAATGCTCCATGATGCTTGTCATCACAATGATCCATGCACTTGCCATCCCAATGCTCCATGACCCCTGTATTCACAATGCTCCTTGACACTTGTCATCACAGTGCTCCATGACACCTGTCATCACAATGCTCCATGCCTTTCTCAGCAAAATGCTACATGACCTTTTCATTACAATGCTCTATGCGCTTGTCATCACAATACTCCATTTCCATTGTCATCACAGTCCTCCATGAACCTTGGGATCACATTGTTTCATGCCCTTGTCATCACAATGCTCCATGTTCCTTGAAATCAAAATGATCCATGACCTCTCTCATAACAATGCTCCAAAACCTTGTGATCACAAAGTTCCATAACACTTGTCATCACAATGCTCCATGATGCCTGTCATCACAATACTCAATGCCCTTTTCATCTCATTGCTCCATGACCTTTGTCATCACAATTCTCAATAAACTTGTCATCACAATGCTCCCTGACACTTGTCATCAGAATTCTCCTTGTACCCTGTAACGAAGAGGCTCCATGCCTTTTTCATCACAATGACCCATGCCGTTTTCATCACAATGCTCCATGCCATTGTCATCAAAATACTCCACAAGCTTGTCATCACAATGCTCCATGACCCTTGTCATCACAATTCTCCATGCACTTGTCAGCACAATGCTCCCTGACCCTTGTCATCACAATGCTCCAAGCCATTGTCATCACAATGCTCCATTACCTTTGTCATCAGAATCCTCCATGACACTTGGCATCAAAATGCTCCATGCCATTGTCATCACAATGGGCCATTATATATGTCATCACAATGCACCATGACAACTGTCTTCACAATACTGCATGACCTGGTCATCACAATGCTCCATGCCATTGTCATCACAATGCTCCATGTCCTTGTTATCACAATGTTCCAAGACCCCTGTAATCAGAATGATCCATGCCCCTTTCATCAGTATGCTCCATGAGACTTGTCATCACAAGGCTCCATGGTTTTCTCATCACAAAGCTCCAGGGCCTTGTCATCACAATTCTTCAGGACCTTGTCATGAAAATCCTCAATGGCACTTGTCATCATAATGCTGCAAGCCCTAGTCATCACAATGCTCCATTATATTTGCCATCACAATCCTCCATTACATTTGGCATCACAGTGCTCTCTGTCATTGTCATCGCAATGGACCATGACATATGTCATCACAATGCTCCCTGACACCTCTCTTCACAATACTCCATGACCTTCTCCTCACAATGCTCCATGCCCTTGTCATCACAATGCACCATGTCCACTGTCATCACAATAATCTATGAAACTTCTCACACCAATGCTCCATGCCCCTGTCCTCACAATGCTCCATGCCCTGGTTATCACAATGCTCCATGACTCCAGTCATCACAATGATTCATAACGTTTGTCATCACAGCGGTCTATGCCCGCGTCATCACCAGGCTCTGTGTCCTTTGTAACCACAATGCTCTATGAACATTTCATCACAATGCTCCGTGACCCTTGTCATCACAATGCTCCATGCCTTTGTCAGAACAATGCTCCATGACACTTGTCATCACAGAGTGCCACGCACTTTTCATCACAATGATCCTCAACCTTGTCATCGCTATGATCCATAAACCTTGTAATCACAATGCTCCATGCACTTCTCATCCAAATGCTCTCTCACCTGAGATATCACAATGTTCCCTCACTAGTTATCACAATGCCCCCTCACCCCTGTAATCACAGTGTTCCATGACCCCTGTCATCACAATGCTACATCCCCTTATAAGCACAATGTTCCATGACCCCTGACATCACAATGTTCCATAATCCCTGTCATCAAAATGCTCCAAGACACTTTTCATCCCAAAGCTCCATGACCCCTGGCATCACAATATTCTATAACCCCTGTCATCAAAATGTTCCATTACACTTTTTATCAAATTGCTGCATGACCCTGTCATCAAAATGCTCCCTGCCCTGCTCATCACAATGCACCACACACTTGTCATCAAAATGCTTCATGACCTTTGTCATCACAAAGCTCCATGACCTTTGGCATCACAATGCTCCATGGCTTTGTCATCACAATGCTCCATGAACACTCTCATCACATTGCTCCATGCCCTTGTCATCACAAAACTCCATGACACTTGTCATCACAATGTTCGATGTGTTCTCATCACAATGCTCCATGCCCCTGTCATTACAATCCTCCATGACACATGTATCACAGTCTTCCGTGCCCTTGTCATCACAATGCTCCATGCCCACTCTCATCACAATAATCCATGAAATATTTCAGACCAATGCTCATTGCCCTTCTCATCAAAATGCTCCATTACTTCTATCATAACAATGATCCATGACCCCTGCCATCATGATGTTCCATGGCCTTTTCATCACAAGGCTCCATGACCCTTCTCATCATAATGCCCCAAGAACACTATAATCACAAAGCTCTATGCCCCTTTTCATCACAATGATTCATGAACCCTGTCATCACAATGCACCATGCCCATCATCATAATGCTTCCTGCTATTGTCATAACAATGAAATCAAAATGCCCCATGACCTCTGTCATAACAATGCTCCAAACCCTTGTGATCACAATATTCCATAACACTTGTCATCAAAATGCCCCATGACGCTCGTCATCACAATTATCCATCGTCTTCTCATCACAATGATCCATGACCTTTGTCATCACAATGCTCAATACACTTGTAATCCAAATGCTCCCTGACACTTGTTGTCTGTATGCTCCTTTTACCCTGTCATGACAGGGCTCCATGCCTTTTTCATCACAATGATCCATGCACTTTTCATCACAATGCTCCAAGACCCATGTAATCACGATGCTCCATGCCATTGTCATCAAAAAGCTCAATGACGCATGCCATCAGAATGCTCCTTGGTCTTCTCCTCACAATGCTCCATGCCCTTGTGATCACAAAGTTCCAAGACCACTGTAATCACAATGCTCCATGCCCTTTTTCATCAGTATGCTCCATGAGACTTGTCATCACATGGCTCCATGGTTTTGTCATCATAATGCTCCAAGCCCTAGTCATCACAATGCTCCATTATATTTGTCATCATAATCCTCCATTACATTTGGCATCACAATGTTCCCTGCCAATGTCATCGCAATGGACCATGACATATTTCATCACAATGCTCCGTGACACCTGTCTTCAAAATACTCCATGACCTTCTCATCTCAATGCCCCATGCCCTTGTCATCACAATGCACCATGTCCACTGTCATCACAATAATCTATGAAACTTGTCAGAACAATGCTCCATTCCCCTGTCATCACAATGCTCCATGACCTTGTTATCACAGTGCTCCATGACCCCTGTCATCACAATTCTCCATGACTCCAGTCATCACCATGCTTCATAATGTTTGTCAACACAACGGTCCATGCCCGCGTCATCACAAGGCTCTGTGTCCTTTGTAACCACAATGCTCCATGAACTTTTCATCACAATGCTCCGTGACCCTAGTCATCACAATGATCAATGCCTTTGTCAGAACAATGCTCCATGACCCTTGTCATCACAATGTGCCACGCGGTTTTCATCACAATGATCCACAACCTTTTCCTCGCTATGCTCCATTAACCTTGTAATCACAATGCTCCATGCACTTCTCATCCAAATGCTCTCTCACATGAGATATCACAATGATCTATCACTAGATATCACAATCCTCCCTCACCCCTGTAATCACAGTGTTCCATGACCCCTGTCATCACAATGCTCCATCCCCTTATCAACACAATGTTCCATGACTCCTGACATCACGATGTTCCATAACCACTGTCATCAAAATGCTCCATGACACTTTTCATCCCAAAGCTCCATGACCCATGGCATCACAATGTTCTATAAACCCTGTCATCAAAATGTTCCATTACACTTTTCATCAAATTGCTGCATGACCCTGTCATCAAAATGCTCCCTGCCCTTCTCATCACAATGCACCACACACTTGTCATCAAAATGCTCCATGACCTTTGTCATCACAAAGCTCCATGACCCTTGGCATCACAATGCTCCATGTCATTGTCATCACAATGCTCCATGAACCCTCTCATCACATTGCTCCATGCCTTTGTCATCACAAAGCTCCATGACACTTGTCATCACAGTGCTCGATGCCATTCTCATCACAATTCTCCATGCCCTTGTCATTACAATCCTCCATGACCCATGTATCACAGTGTTCCGTGCCCTTGTCATCACAATGCTCCATGCCCACTCTCATCACAATAATCCATGAAACATTTCAGACCAATGCTCAATGCCCTTCTCATCACAATGCTCCATTACCTCTGTCATAACAATGCTCTATGACCCCTGCCATCACAATGTTTCAGGGCCTTGTCATCAAAATCTCCATGACCCTTGTCATCACAATGCTCCATGACCCCTGTAATCACAATGCTCCATGCCCTTGTCATCACAAATCTCCTTGACGCATGCCATCAGAAAGTTCTATGGCTTTCTCCTCACAATGCTCCATGCCCTTGTCATCACAATGCTCCAAGACCCCTGTAATCACAATGCTCCATGCCCCTTTTCATCAGAATGCTCCATGAGACTTGTCATCACAAGTCTCCATCATCATCTCATCACAATAGTCCAGGACCTTGTCATCACAATGCTCCATGACATCTGTCATCACAATACTCCATGAATATTTTCAATCCAATGCTCCATTACCTTCTCATCACAATGCTCCATGACCAGTATCATCACAATGCTCCATGACTACTGTCATCACAATGCGCCATTCCAACTGTCATCACAATAATCCATGAAACTTATTATACCAATGCTCCATGCCCTTGTCATCACAATGCTCCATGCCCTTGCTATCACAATGTTCCAAGACCCCTGTAATCAGAATGCTCCATGCCCTTTTTCATCAGTATGCTCCATGAGACCTGTCATCACAAGGCTCCATGGTTTTCTCATCACAATGCTCAAGGACCTTGTCATCACAATGCTTCACGACATTGTCATGAAAATTCTCAAAGGCCCTTGTCATCATAATGCTCCAAGCCCTAGTCATCACAATGCTCCATCTTATTTGTCATCACAATCCTCAATTACATTTGGCATCACAATGCAAAATGCCATTGTCATCGAAATGAGCCATGGCATATGTCATCAAAATGCTCCCTGACACCTATCTTCAAAATACTCCATGACTTTGTCATCACAATGCTCCATGCCCTTGTCATCACAATGCTCCATGAACCCTGTCAACACAATGCTCCGTGACTCCAGTCATCACAATGCTTCATAACGTTTGTCATCACAACGATCCATGCCTGTGTCATCACAAGTCTCTGTGACCTTTGTAACCACAATGCTCCATGAGCATTACAACACAGTGCTCCGTGACTCTTGTCATCACAATGCTCCATGCCTTTGTCAGAAAAATGCTCAAAGACCCTTGTCATCAAAACCTGCCACGGGCTTTCCATCACAATGATCCACAACCTTGTAATCGCTATGCTCCACAAACCTTGTAATCACAATGCTCCATGCTCTTCTCATCCAAATGCTCTCTCACCTGAGATATAACCATGTTCCCTCACTAGTCATTACAATCCTCCCTCAACCCTGAAATCAAAATGTTCCATGACCACTGTCATCACCATGTTCCATTCCCTTGTCATCACAATGTTCCATGACCACTGTCATCACAATACTCCATGAACATTTTCAGCCAAATACTCCATGACCTTCTCATCACAATGCTCCATGACAAATATCATCACAATGCTCCATGACCACTGTCATCACAACACTCCATGACACCCGACAACACAATGATCAGGGACTCTTGTCATTACAATGCTCCATTCCCTAGTCATCACAATGCTCCATGACCCCTGTCATCACAATACTCCATGAACCTTTTCAGCCCAATGCTCCATGACCCTTGGCATCACAATGATCCATGCCCTTGTCATCCCAATTCTCCATGACCCCTGTATTCACAATGCTCCGTGACGCTTGTCATCACAGTGCTCCATGACACCTGGCATCACAATGCTTCATGCCTTTGTCAGCAGAATGCTACATGACCTTGTCATTACAATGCTCTATGCGCTTGTCATCACAATACTCCATTACCATTATCATCACAATCGTCCATGAACCTTAGGATCACATTGCTTCATGCCCTTGTCATCAAAATGTTCCATGCTCCTTGAAATCATAATGATCCATGACCTCTGTCATCACAATGCTCCAAACCCTTTTGATCACAATGTTCCATAGCACTTGTCATCACAACGATTCCATGATGCCTGTCATCACAATACTCCATGCCTTTTTCATCACAATGCTCCATGACCTTTGTCATCACAATTCTCAATACATTGTCATCACAATGCTCCCTAACATTTGTCGTCAGAATGCTCCTTGAACCCTGTCACTAAAAGTCTCCATGCCATTTTCATCACAATGCCCCATGCCGTTTTCATCACAATGCTCCATGCCATTGTCATCAAAATACTCCACAAGCTTGTCATCAGAATGCTCCATGACCCTTGTCATCACAATTATCCATGCACTTGTCAGCAAAATGCTCCCTGACCCTTGTCATCACAATGCTCCATGACCCCTGTATTCGCAATGCTCCGTGATGCTTGTCATCACAGTGCTCCATGACACATGTCATCACAATGCTCCATGCCTTTGTCAGCAAAATGCTACATGACCTTGTCATTACAATGCTCTATGCGCTTGTCATCACAATACTCCATTTCCATTGTCATCACAATCCTCCATGAATCTTGGGATCACATTGCTTCATGCCCTTGTCATCACAATGCTCCATGATCCTTGAAATCAAAACAATCCATGACCACTGTCATCACAATGCTCCAAACCCTTGTGATCACAGTGTTCCATAACAATTGTCATCACAACGCTCCATGATGCCTGTCATCACAATACTCCTTGCCCTTTTCATTCCAATGCTCCATGACCATTGTCATCACAATTCTCAATACACTTGTCATCACAGTGCTCCATGCGCTTGTCAGCAGAATGCTTCATGACACATGTCGTCACAATGCACCATGCACTTGTCAACACAATGCTCCTTAAAATATGTCATCACAATGCTCCATGCACTTCTCATCAAAATGCTCTGTCACCACTGATATCACAATGCTACATCACTATTTGTCACAATACTCCCTCACCCCTGTCATCACAATATTCCATGACTCCAGTCATCACAATGCTATATGCACTTATCATCACAATGTTCGATGACCCCTGACATCACAATGTTCCATAACACCTGTCATCAAAATGTTCCATGACAGTTTTCATCAAATAGCTCTATGACACTGTCATCAGAATGCTCCCTGCCTTTCTAATCACAATGCAAAACGCCCTTGCCATCAAAATGCTCCATGACCTTTGCAATCACAAAGATCCATGACCCTTGGCATCACAATGCTCCATGTTATTGCCATCACAGTGCTCCATGAATGCTCTCATCACTTTGCTCCATGTCCTTGTTTTCACAAATCTCCATGACATATGTCATCAGAATGCCCCATGGCCTTCTCATCACAATGCTCCATGCCCTTACCATCACAATGCTCCATTACACTGTGATAACAATGCTCCATGACCCCTGCCATCACGATATTCCATGGCCTTGTCATCACAAAGCTCCATGACACTTCTCATCACAATGATCCAAGAACACTCTAATCACAATGCTCTATGCCCCTTTCCATCCCAATGATCCATGAACCCTGTCATCACAATGCACCATGCCCATCATCATAATGATTCATGCTATTGTCATCACAATGAAATCAAAATGCTCCAGGACGTCTGTCATAAAAATGCTCCAAACCCTTGTGATCACAATATTCCAAAGCACTTGTCATCACAATGCCCCATGACGCTTGCCATCACAATTATACATGGTCTTCTCATCACACTGCTTCATGATCTTTGTCATCACAATTCTCAAATTCACTTGTCATCACAATGCTCCCTGACACTTGTCATCAATATGCTCCTTGAACCCTGTCATGACAAGGCTCCATGCCATTTTCATCACAATGATCTATGCCCTTTTGATCACAATGCTCCAAGACCCCTGTAATCACAATGCTCCATGCCCTTGTCATCACAAAGCTCAATGACGCATGCCGTCAGAATGCTCCTTGGTCTTCTCCTCACAATGCTCAATGTCCTTGTCATCACAGTGTTCCAAGACCCCTGTAATCACAATGCTCCATGCCCCTTTTCATCAGTATGCTCCATGAGACTTTTCATCACAAGGCTCCATGGTTTTCTCATCACAATGTTCCAGGAAATTGTCATCACAATGCTTCACGACCTTGTCATGAAAATTTTCAATGGCCCTTGTCATCATAATGCTCCAAGCCCTAACCATCACAATGCTCCATTATATTTGTCATCACAATCCTCCATTACATTTGGCATCACAATGCTCCATGACATTGTCATCGCAATGGACCATGACATATGTCATCACAATGCTCCCTGAAACCTGTCTTCACAATACTCCATGACCTTCTCATCACAATGCTCCATGCCCCTGTCAACACAAGGCTCCATGCCCTTGTCATCACAATGCTCCATGACCCCTGTCATCACAATGCTCCGTGGCTCCAGTCATCTCAATGCTTCATAACGTTTATTATCACAATGGTCCATGCCCACGTCATCACAAGGCTCTGTGACCTTTGTAACCACAATGCTCCATGAACATTTCATCACAATTCTCTGTGACCCTTGTCATCACAGTGCTCCATGTCTTTGTCAGAACAATGCTTCATGAATATTGTCATAACAATGTGCCACACGCATTTCATCACAACGGTCCACAAACTTGTCATTGCAATGCACCATAAACCTTGTAATCACAATGCTCCATGCACTTCTCATCAAAATGCTCTCTCACCAGAGATATCACAATGTTCCATCACTAGTCATCAAAATACTCCCTCACCCCTGTAATCACAATGTTCCATGACCCTGTCATCACAATGCTACATCCACTTACCATCACAATGTTCCATGAACCCTGACATCACAATGTTCCATGACCCCTGTCATCAAAATGCTCCATGACCCGTTTCATCCCAAAGCTCCAAGACCCCTGGCATCACAATGTTCTTTAAGCCCTGCCATCAAAATGTTCCATTAAAATTTTTATCAAATTGATGCATGAGCCGGTCATCAAAATGCTCCGTGCCCTTCTCATCACAATGCACCACACCCTTATCATCAAAATGCTCTATGACTTGTCATCACAAAGCTCCATGACCCTTGGCATCACAGTGCTCCATGTCATTGTCATCACAATGCTCCATGAAACCTCTCATCATATTGCTCCTTTCCCTTGTCATCACAAAGCTCCATGACTGTTGTCATCACAATGCTCGATGCACTTCTCATCACAATGCTCCATGCCCTTGTCATTGCAATCCTGCATGACCCATGTATCACAGTGTTCCGTGCCCTAGTCATCACAATGCTCCATGACCACTCTCATCACAATAATCCATGAAACATTTCAGACCAATGTTCCATGCCCTTCTCATCAAAATGCTCCATTACACCTGTCATAACAATGCTCCTTGACCCCTGCCATCACAATTTTCCACGGCCTAGTCATCACAAGGTTCCATGACATTTGTCATCATAATGCTCAAGACCCCTGAAATCACCATGCTCCATGCCCTTGTCATCACAAAGCTCCGTGACGCATGTCATCATAATGTTCCATGGACTTCTCATCACAATGCTCCATGCCCTTGTCATTACAATGCTCCAAAACCCTTGTAATCACAATGCTCCATGCCCCTTTTCATCTCAATGCTCCATGAACCCTGTCATCACAATGCATAATGCCCATCATCATAATGCTTCAGGCTATTGTCATCACAATGAAATCAATATTCTCCATGACCTTTGTCAACATAATGCTCCAAACCCTTGTGATCACAATGTTCCATAACAATTATCATCACAACACCCTGTGATGCTCATCATAACAATTATCCATGGTCTTCTCATCACAATGCTCCATGACTTTTGTCATCACAGTGCTCAATAAACTTGTCACCACTATGCTCCCTGACACTTGTCGTCAGTATGCTCCTTGAAACCTCTCATAACAAGGCTCCATGCCATTTTCATCACAATGATCCATGCCCTTTTCATCACAATGCTCCAAGATCCCTGTAATCCCAATGCTCCATGCCCTTGTCATCACAAATCTCCAAGACGCATGTCATCAGAATCCTCCATGGCCTTCTCATCACAATGTTCCATGCCCTATTCATCACAATGCTCCATGACCCCTGGCATCACAACACTCCATGAACATTCTCAGCCCACTGCTCCATGACCCTTGTCATCAAAATGATCCATGCCCTTGTCATCGCAATGCTCCATGACCCCTGTATTCACAATGCTCCGTGACGCTTGTCATCACAGTGCTCCATGACACATGTCATCACAATGTTCCATGCCTTTTTCAGCAAAATGCTACATGCCCTTGTCATTACAATGCTCTGTGCACTTTTCTTCACAATACTCCATTTCCATTGTCATCACAATCATCTATGAACCTTGGGATCACTTTGATTCATGCCCTTGTCATCACAATGCTCCATGCTCCTTGAAATCAAAATGATCCAGGACCTCTGTCATCACAGTGCTCCAAACCCTTGTGATCACAATGTTCCATAACACTTGTCATCACAACGCTCCATGATGCCTGTCATCACAATACTCCATGCACTTTTCATCACAATGCTCCATGACCTTTGTCATCACAATTCTCAATATACATGACATCACAATGCTCCCTGACATTTGTCATCAGAATGCTCCTTGAACCCTGTCACGAAAAGGCTCCATGAATTTTTCATCACAATGCCCCATGCCGTTTTCCTCACAATGCTCCATGCCATTGTCATCAAAATACTCCACAAGCTTGTCATCAGAATGCTCCATGACCCTTGTCATCACAATTCTCCATGCACTTGTCAGCACACTGCTCCCTGACCTTTGTCATCACAATGCTCCAATCCATTGTCATCACAATGCTCCATTACCTTTGTCATCAGAATCCTCCATGACAATTGGCATCAAAATGCTCCATGCCATTGTCATCAAAATGGGCCATTACATATGTCATCACAATGCTCCGTGACACCTGTCTTCACAATAATGCATGACCTGGTCCTCAAAATGCTCCATGCCCTTGTCATCACAATGCGCCATTCCAAATTTCATTGCAATAATCCATGAAACTTATTAGACCAATGTTCCATGCCCTTGTCATCACAATGCTCCATGCCATTGTCATCACAATGGTCCATGACCCCTGTCATCATAATGCTCCGTGACTCCAGTCATCACAATGCTTCATGACCTTTGTCCTCACAATGGTCAATGCCCTCGTCATCAACAGTCCCTGTGACCTTTTTAACCACAATGCTCTATGAACATTTCATCACAATGCTCTTTGACCCTTGTCATCACAATGCTCTATGCCTTTCTCCGCACAATGTTCCATGACACATGTCATCACAATTCTCCATGACCCCTGTCATCACAGTGCTCCGTGACTCCAGTCATCACAATGTTCATAACGTTTGTCATCAAAATGGTCCATGCCCGCATCATCACAAGGCTCTGTGACCATTGTAACCACAATGCTCAATGAAATTTTCATCACAATTCTCTGTGACCCTTGTCATCACAATGCTCCTTGTCTTTGTCAGAACAATGCTCCATGACCATTGTCATCACAATGTGCCACACGCATTTCATCACAACGGTCCCCAACCTTGTCATTGCAATGCTCCATAAACATTGTAATCACAGTGTTCCATGCACTTCTCATCAAAATGCTCTCTTACCAGAGATATCACAGTGTTACATCAGTAGTCATCACAATACTCCCTCACCCATGTAATCAAACTGTTCCATGACACTGTCATCACACTGCTTCATTGCCTTATCATCACAATGTTCCTTGACCTCTGACATCACAATGTTCCATATCCCTGTCATCAAAATGCTCCAAGACCTTTTTCATCCCAAAGCTCCAAGACCCCTGACATCACAGTGTTCTATAACCCGTGCCATCAAAATGTTCCATTACACTTTTCATCAAATTGCTGCATGACCCGGTCATCAAAATGCTCCCTGCACTTCTCATCACAATGCACCATGCCCTTGTCATCAAAATGCTCCATGAGTTGTCATCACAAAGCTCCATGACCCATGGCATCACAATGTTCCATGTCATTGTCACCACAATGCTACATGAACCCTCTCATCACATTGCTCCATGCCCTTGTCATCACAAATCTCCATGACACTTGTCATCACAATGCTCGATGCCCTTCTCATCACAATGCTCCATGCAGACTCTCATCACAATAATCCATGAAACATTTCAGACCAATGTTCCATGCCCTTCTCATCACAATGCTCCATTACCTCTGTCATAACAATGCACCATGATCCCTGCCATCACAATGCTCCACGGCCTAGTCATCACAAGGTTCCATGACACTTGTCATCACAATGTTCTAGACCCCTGTAATCACAATGCTCCATGCACTTGTCATCACAAAGATCCACGACGCATGTCATCAGAATGTCCCATGGCCTTCTCATCACAATGCTCCATGCCTTTCTCATCACAATGCTCCAAGACCCCAGTAAACACAATGCTCAATGCCGCTTTTTATCTCAATGCTCCATGAACCCTGTCATCACAGTGCACCATGCCCATCATCATAATGTTTCAGGCTATTGTCATCACAAAGAAATCAATATTCTCCATGACCTCTTTCATCATAATGCTCCAAACACTTGTGATCACAATGTTTCATAACACATATCATCACAACAACACATGACGCTCATCATCACAATTATCCATGGTCTACTCATCACAATGTTCCATGATCTTTGTCATCACAATGCTCAATACACTTGTCATCACAATGCTCCTTGACACTTGTCATCAGTATGCTCCTTGAACCCTGTCATGAGAAGTCTGCATGCCTTTTTCATCACAATGATCCATGACCTTTTTATCACAATGCTCCAAGATCCCTGTAATCACAATGCTGCTTGCTCTTGTCATCAAAAAGCTCCATGACGCATGTCATCAGAATGCTTCATAGCCTTCTCATCACAATGCTCCATGCCCTAGTCTTCACAGTGCTCCAAGATCCCTGTAATCACAATGCTCCATGCCCATTTTCATCAGAATGCTCCATGAGACTTATCATCACAAGTCTCCATGGCCTTCTCATCACAATGCTCTAGGACCATGTCATCACCATGCTCCATTCACTTTTCATCACAATGCTCCATGACCGCTATCATCACAATAATCCATGAATATTTTCAGCCCAGTGCTCCCCGACATTCTCATCACAATGCTCCATGGCCAATATCATCACAACGCTCCTTGACCACGGTCATCACAACACTCCATGACACCTGACAACACAATGATCCGGGACAATTGTCATCACAATGCTCCATTCCCTAGTCATCACAATGCTCCATGACCCCTGTCATCACAACACTCCATGAATATTTTCAGCCCAGTTCTCCATGACACTTGTCATCACAATGATCCATGCCCTTGTCATCCCAATGCTCCATGACCCCTGTATTCACAATGCTCCGTGACGCTTGTCATCACAGTGCTCCATGACACATGTCATCACAATGCTCCATGCCTTTGTCAGCAAAATGCTACATGACCATGTCATTACAGTGCTCTATGTGCTTGTCATCACAATACTCCATTTCCATTGTCATCACAATCCTCCATGAACCTTGTGATGACATTGCTTCATGCCCTTGTCATCAAAATGCTCCATGCTCCTTGAAATAAAAATGATCCCTGAACTCTGTCATCACAATGCTCCAAACCCTTGTGATCACAATGTTCCATAACACTTGTCATCACAACGCTCCATGATGCCTGTCTTCACAATACTCCGTGCCCTTTTCATCACAATGCTCCATGAACTGTGTCATCACAATTCTCAATACACTTGTCATCACAATGCTCCCTGACATTTGTCATCAGAAAGCTCCTTGAACCCTGTCACGAAAAGGCTCCATGCCTTTTTCATCACAATGCCCCATGTCGCTTTCATCACAATGCTCCATGCCATTGTCATCAAAATACTCCACAAGCTTGTCATCAGATTGCTCCATGACCCTTGTCATCACAATTCTGCATGCACTTGTCAGCACAATGCTCCCTGATCCTTGTCATCACAGTGCTCCAAGCCATTGTCATCAAAATGCTCCATTACCTTTGTCATCAGAATCCTCCATGACACTTGGAATCACAATGCTCCATTCCATTGTCATGTCAAGGGGCCGTTACATATGTCATCACAATGCTGCCTGACACCTGTCTTCACAATACGGCATGACCTGGTCATCACAATGCTCCATGCCCTTGTCATCACAATGCGCCATTCCAACTGTCATCACAATAATCTATGAAACTTATTAGACCAATGATCCATGCCCTTGTCATCACAATGCTCCATGCCCTTGTTATCACAATGCTCCATGACCCCTGTCATCACAATGCTCCGTGAGTCCAGTCATCACAATGCTTCATGACATGTGTCATCACAATGCTCCATGCCCTCGTCATGAACAGTCTCTGTGACCATTTTAACCACAATACTCCATGAACTTTTCATCACAATGCTCTTTGACCCTTGTCATTACAAAGCTCCATGTGCTTGTCACCACAATGCTCCATGACACATGTCATCACAATGCACCTTGCGCTTGTCATCACAGTGCTCCACAATCTTGTCATCACAATGCTCCATAATATTTGTCATCACAATGATCCATGCACTTCTCATCCAAATGCTCTCTCACCACTGTTATCACAATGCTACATCACTATTTGTCACAATACCCCCTCACCCGTGTCATCACATTTTTCCATGACTCCTGTCATCACAATGCTACATGCACTTATCATCACAATGTTCGATGACCCATGACATCACAATGTTCCATAACACCTGTCATTAAAATGTTCCATGACACTTTTCATCAAAATGCTCCATGACCCTGTCATCACAATGCTCCCTGTCCTTCTCATCACAATGCACAACGCCCTTGCCATCAAAATGCTCCATGACTTTGTCATCAAAAAGATCCATGACCCTTGGCATCACAATGCTCCATGTCATTCTAATCACAATGCGCCATGAAGGCTCTCATCACATTGCTCCATGCACTTGTCTTCACATAGCTCCATGACACATGTCATCAGAATGATCCATGGCTTTCTCATCACAAAGCTCCATGCCCTTGCCATCACAATTCTCCATTACCCCTGTCATAACAATGCTGCATGACCCGTGCCATAACGATGTTCCATGGCCTTGTCATCACAAGGCTCCATGACCCTTCTCATCACATTGCTCCAAGAACACTGTAATCACAATGCTCTATGCCACTTTTCATCTCAATGACCCATGAACCCTGTCATCACAATGCACCATGCCCATCATCATAAGGCTTCATGTGATTGTCATAACAAAGAAATCAAAATGTTCCATGACCTCTGTTATAACAATGCTCCAAACCCTTGTGATCACAATATTCCATGACACTTGTCATCACAATGCCCCATGACGCTCGTCATCACAATTATCCATGTTCTTCTCGTCACAATGCTCCATGACCTTCGTCATCAAAATGCTCAATACACTTTTTATCAAAATGCTCCCTGACACTTGTTGTCTGTATGCTCCTTGAACCCTGTCATGACAAGTCTCCATGCTTTTTTCATCACAATGATCCATGCTCTTTTCATCACAATGCTCCAAGACCCATATAATCACAATGCTCCATGCCCTTGTCATCACAAAGCTCAATGACGCATGCCATCAGAATGCTCTTTGGTCTTCTCCTCACAATGCTCCATGACCCTGTCATCACAATGTTCCAAGACCCCTGTAATCACAATGATCCATGCCCGTTTTCATCAGTATGCTCCATGAGACTTGTCATCACAAGGCTCCATGGTTTTGTCATCACAATGCTCCAGGGCATTGTCATCAAAATGCTTCACGTACTTGTAATGAAAATACTCAATGGCCCTTGTCATCATAATGCTCCAAGCCCTAATCATCACAATGCTCCATTATATTTGTCATCACAATCCTCCATTACATTTGGCATCACAATGCTCCATGCCATTGTCATCGCAATGGACCATGACATATGTCTTCACAATGTTCCCTGACACCTGTCTTCACAGTACTCCTTGACCTTCTCATCACAATGCTCCATGCCCTTGTCATCACAATGCACTATGCCCACTGTCATCACAATAATCTCTGAAACTAGTCAGACCAATGCTCCATGCCCCTGTCATCACAATGCTCCATGCCCTTGTCATCACACTGTTCCATGACCCGTGTCATCACAATGCTCCGTGACTTCTGTCATCACAATGCTTCATAAAGTTTTTCATCACAATGTTCCATGCCTGCGTCATCACAAGGCTCTGTGACCTTTGTAACCACAATGCTCCATGAACTTTTCATCACAGTTCTCGGTGACCCTTGTCATCACAGTGCTCCATGTCTTTGTCAGAACAGTGCTCCATGACCACTGTCATCACAATGTGACACGTGCATTTCCTCACAAAGGTTCACAACTTTGTCATTGCAATGCTCCATAAACCTTGTAATCACAATGGTCCATGCACTTCTCATCAAAATGCTCTCTCAACAGGGACATCACAATGTTCCATCACTAGTCATCACAATACTCCCTCACCCCTGTAATCACAATGTTCCATGACCCAGTCATCACAATGCTACATCCCCTTATCATCACAGTGTTCCATGACCACTGCCATCACAATGTTCCATAACCCCTTTCATCAAAATGTTCCATGACACTTTTCATCCCATAGCTCCAAGACCCCTGACATCACAATGTTCTATAACCCCTGCCCTCAAAATATTCCATTACACTTTTTATCAAATTGCTGCATTACCCGTTCATCAAAATGCTCCCTGCCCTTCTCATCACAATGCACCATGACCCTTGACATCACAATTCTCCATGTCATTGTCATAACAATGCTCTATGAACCCTCTCATCACATTGCTCCATGCCCTTGTCATCACAAAGCTTCATGACATTTGTCATCACAATGCTCGATGCCCTTCTCATCACAATGCTCCATGCCCTTGACATTACAATCCTCCATGCCCCATGTATCACAGTGTTCCGTGCCCTTGTCATCACAATGCTCCATGCCCACTCTCATCACAATAATCCATGAAACATTTCAGACCAATGTTCCATACCTTTCTCATCACAATGCTCCATTACCCTGTCATAACAATGCACCATGACCCCTGCCATCACAATGTTCCACGGCCTTGTCATCACAAGGTTCCAAGAGAATTCTCATCACAAAGCTCAAGACACCTGATATCATAATGCTCCATGCCCTTGTCATCACAAAGCTCCATGACACATGTCATCAAAATGTTCCATGGCTTTCTCATCACAATGCTCCTTGACCTTGTCATCACAATGCTCCAAGACCCCTGTAAACACAGTGCTCCATATCCCTTTTCATCTCAATGCTCCATGAACCCTGTCATCACAATGCACCATTCCCATCATCATAATGCTTCAAGCTATTGTCATCACAGTGAAATCAATATTCAGCATGACCCCTGTCATCATAATGCTCCAAACACTTGTGATCACAATGTTCCATAACACTTATCATCACAACACCCCATGACGCTCATCATCACAATTATCCATGGTGTTCTTATCACAATGCTCCATGACCCCTGTCATCACAATGCTCCGTGATTTCAGTCATCACAATGCTTCATAATGTTTGTAATCACAATGGTCCATTCCCGCGTCATCACAAGGCTCTGTGACCATTGTAACCACAATGCTCCATGAACATTTCATCACAATGCTCCGTGACCCTTGTCATCACAAAGCTCCATGCCTTTTTCAGAACAATGCTCCATGACATTTGTCATCACAATATGCCATGCGCTTTTCATCACAATGATCCACAACCTTGTCATCGTTATGCTCCATAAACCTTGTAATCACAATGCTCCATGCACTTCTCATCCAAATGCTCTCTCACATGAGATATCACAATGTTCCATCACTAGTCATCACAATCCTCGCTCAACCGTGTTATCTCAATGTTCCATGACCCCTGTCATCACAATGCTACATCCCCTTATCAGCACAAAGTTCCTTGACTGCTGACATCACAATGTTCCATAACCACTGTCATCAAAATGCTCCATGACCCTTTTCATCCCAAAGCTCCATTATCCCTGGCATCACAATGTTCTCTAACCCATGTCATCAAAATGTTCCATTACACTTTTCATCAAATTGCTGCATGAAACTGTCATCAAAATGCTCCCTGCCCTTCTCATCACAATGCACCACACATTTGTCATCAAAATGCCTCATTACATTTGTCATCGCAAAGCTCCATGACCTTGGCATCACAGTGCTCCATGTCATTTTCATCACAATGCTCCATGAAAACTCTCATCACATTGTTCCATGCGATTGTCATCACAAAGCTCCATGACATTGTCATCACAATGCTCGATGCCCTTCTCATCACAATGCTCCTTGCCCTTGTCATTACAATCCTCATTGACCCATGTATCACAGTGTACCGTGCCCTTGTCATCACAATGCTCCATGCCCACTCTCATCACAATAATCCATGAAACATTTCAGACCAATGCTCAATGCCCTTCTCCTCACAATGCTCCATTACCACTGACATAACAATGCTCCATGACCCCTGCCATCAAAATGTTCCACGGCCTTGTCATCACAAGGCTCCTTGACCCTTGTCATTACAATGCTCCAAGAACCCTGTAATCACAATGCTCCATGCCCTTGTTATCACAAAGCTCCATGACACATGCCATCAAATTGTTCCATGGCCTTCTCATCACAATGCTCCATGCCCTTGTCATCACAATGCTCCAAGACCCCTGTAATCACAATTCTCCATGCCCCTTTTCATCAGAATGCTCCATGAGACTTGTCATCACAAGTCTCCATCATCATCTCATCACAATGCTCCAGGACCTTGTCATCATCATGCTCCTTTCCCTAGTCATCACAATGCTCCATGACCCCTGTCATCACAATACTCCATGAATATTTTCAGCCCAATGCTCCATGACCTTCTCATCACAATGCTCAAAGACCAATATCATCACAATGCTCCATGACCACTGTCATCACAACAATCCATGACACCTGACAACACAATGATCCGGGACTCTTGTCATCACAATGCTCCATTCCCTTGTCATCACAATGCTCCATGACCCCTGTCATCACAATACTCCATTAATATTTTCAGCCCAATGCTCCATGATGCTTGTCATCACAATGATCCATGCCCTTGTCCTCCCAATGCTCCTTGACCCCTGTATTGAAAATGCTCCGTGACGCTTGTCATCACAGTGCTCCATGACACCAGTCATTACAATGCTCCATGCCTTTGTCAGCAAAATGCTACATGACTTTGTCATTACAATGCTCTATGCGCTTGTCATCACAATACTCCATTACCATTGTCATCACTATCCTCCATGAACCTTGGGATCACATGGCTCCATGCCCTTGTCATCACAGTGCTCGATGCCATTCCCATCACAATGCTCCATGCCCTTGTCATTACAATCCTCCATGACCCATGTATCACAGTGTTCCGTGCCCTTGTCATCACAATGCTCCATGCCCACTCTCATCACAATAATACATGAAACATTTCAGAAAAATGCTCAATGCCCTTCTCATAATAATGCTCCATTACCACTGTCATAACAATGCTCCATGACCCGTGCCATCACAATGTTCCACGGACTTTGCTTCACAAGCCTCCATGACCCTTGTCATCACAATGCTCCAAGACCCCAGTAATCACAATGCTCCATGTCCTTATCATCACAAAACTCCATGACACATGTAATCAATATGTTCCATGGCCTTCTCCTCACAATGCTCCAAGGCTTTGTCATCACAATGCTCCAAGACCCCTGTAATCACAATGATCCATGCCCCATTTCATCAGAATGCTCCATGAGACCTGTCATCACAAGTCTCCATGGTCATCTCATCACAATGATCCAGGACCTTGTCATCACCATGCTCCATTCCGTTGTCATCACAATGCTCCATGACCCCTGTCATCAAAATACTCCATGAACACTTTCAGCCCATTGCTCCATGACCTTCTCATCACAATGCTCAAAGACCAATATCATCACAATGCTCCATGCCCTTATCATCACAAAGCTCCATGACGCATGTCATCAGAATGTTCCATGGCCTTCTCCTCACAATGCTCCATGCCCTTGTGATCACAATTCTCCAAGACCCCTGTAATCACAATGCTCCATGCCCTTGTCATCACAATGCTCCAAGACCCCTGTAATCACAATGCTCCATGCCCAATTTCATCAGAATGCTCCATGAGATTTCTCATCACAAGTCTCCATGGTCATCTCATCACAATGCTCCAGGACCTTGTCATCATCATGCTCCATTCCGTTGTCATCACAATGCTCCATGAACCCTATCATCACAATACTCCATGAATATTTTCAGCCCACTGCTCCATGACCTTCTCATCACAATGCTCCATGATCAATATCATCACAATGCTCCATGACCACTGTCATCACAACACTCCATGACACCTGACAACCCAATGATCCGTGACAGTTGTCATCATAATGCTCCAAGACCCCTGTAATCACAATGCCCCAAGACACCTGTTATCACAATACTCCAGGAACATTTTCAGCCCAATTCTCCATGACCCTTGTCATCACAATGATCCATGCCCTTGTCATCCTAATGCTCCATGACCCCTGTATTCTCAATGGTCCGTGACGCTTGTCATCACAGTGCTCCATGACACGTCATCACAATGCTCTATGCCTTTCTCAGCACAATGCTCCATGCCCTTTTCATCACAATGCTCCATGACCCCTGTCATCACAATGCTCCGTGACTCCAGTCAACACAATTCTTCATAACATTTGTCATCACAATGGTCAATACCCGTGTCATCACAAGGCTCTGTTACTTTTGTAACCACAATGCTCCATGAACTTTTCATCACAATGCTCCATGACACTTGTCATCACAAAGCTCCATGCCTTTGTCAGAAAAATGTTCCATGACACTTGTCATCACAATGTGCCATGTGCTTTTCATCCCAACGGTCCACAAATTTCTCATCGCAATGCTCCATAAACCTAGTAATCACAATGCTCCATGCCTTTCTCATCACAATGCTCCATTACCCCTGTCATAACTATGCTCCATGACACCTTCCATCACAATGTTCCATGGCCTTGTCATCACAAGGCTCCATGACACTCGTCATCACAATGCTCCAAGACCACAGTAATTACAATGCTCCATGCCCTTGTCATCACAAAGCACAATGACACATGTCATCAGAATGTTCCATGTCCTTCTCATCAAAATGCTCCATGCCCTTGTCATCAAAATGCTCCAAGACCCCTGTAATCACAATGCTCCATGCCCCTATTCATCTCAATGCTCCATGAACACTGTCATCACAAAGCATCATGACAATCATCATAATGCTTCGGGCTATTGTGAGCACAATGAAATCAAAACTCTCTATGATCTCTGTCATCACAATGCTCCATGACCCCTGTCATCACAATACTCCATGAATATTTTCAGCCCAATGCTCCATGACACTTGTCATCACAATGATACATGCCCCTGTCATCCCAATGCTCCATGACCCCTGTATTCACAATGTTCCGTGACGCTTGTCATCACAGTGCTCCATGTCATTTGTCATCACAATGCTCCATGCTTTTGTCAGCACAATGCTACATGACCTTTTCATTACAATGCTCTATGCGCTTGTCATCACAATACTCCATTACCATTGTCATCACAATCCTCCATGAACCTTCGGTTAACATTGCTTCATGCCCTTGTCATCACAATGCTCCATGCTCCTTGAAATCAAAATGATCCATGACATCTGTCATCACAAAGCTCCAAACCCTTGTGATCACAATGATCCATAACACTTGTCATCACAACGCTCCATGATGCCTGTCTCCAAATACTCCACGACCTTTTCATCACAATGCTCCATGACTTTGTCATCACAATTCTCAATACACTTGTCATCACAATGCTCCCTGACACTTGTCGTCAGAATGCTCCTTGAACCCTGTCCCGAAAAGGCTCCATGCCTTTTTCATCACAAAGCCCCATGCCGTTTTCATCACAATGCTCCATGCCATTGTCATCAAAATACTCCACCAGCTTTTCATCAGAATGCTCTATGACCCTTGCCATCACAATTCTCCACGCACTTGTCAGCACAATGCTCCCTGACCCTTGTCATCACAATGCTCCAAGCCATTGTCATCACAATGCTCCATTACCTTTGTCATCAGAATCCTCCATGACACTTGGCATCACAATGCTCCATGTCATTGTCATCACAATGGGCCAATACATATGTCATCACAATGCTCCGTGACATCACTTTTCACAGTACTGCATGACATGGTCATCACAATGCTCCATGCCCTTCTCATCACAATGCACCATTACCTCTGTCATAACAATGCTCCATGACCACTGCCATCAAAATGTTCCAGGGCCTTGTCATCACAAGGCTCCATGACCCTTATCATCACAATGCTCCAAGACCCCTGTAATCACAAAGCTCCATGCACTTGTCTTCACAGAGCTCCAGGACGCATGCCATCAGAATGTTCCATGGCCTTCTCCACAGAATGCTACATGCCCTTCTCATCACAATGCTCCAAGACCCCTGTAATCACAATGCTCCTTGCCCCATTTCATCAGAATGCTCTATGAGACTTGTCATCACAAGTCTCCATTGTCATCTCATCACAATGCTCCAGGACATTGTCAACACCATGCTCCATTCCCTTGTCATCACAATGCTCCATGACCCCTGTCTTCACAATACTCCATGAAAATTTTCAGCCCAATGCCCCATGACCTTCTCATCACAATTCTCCAAGACCAATATCATCACAATGCTCCATGATCACTGTCATCACAACACTCCATGATCGCTGACAACACAATGATCCGGGACTCTTGTCATCACAATGGTCCATTCCCTAGTCATCACAATTCTCCATGACCCCTGTCATCACAATAATCCATGAACATTTTCAGCCCAATGCTCCATGACCCCTGTATTCACAGTGCTCCGTGACGCTTGTCATCACAGTGCTCAATGACACCTGTCATCAAAATGCTCCATGCTTTTGTCAGCAAAATGCTACATCACCTTGTCATTACAATGCTCTATGCGCTTGTCATCACAATACCCCATTACCATTGTCATCACTAACCTCCATGAACTTTGGGATCACATTGCTTCATGCCCTTGTCATCACAATGCTCCATGCTCCTTGAAATCAAAATGATACATGACCTCTGTCATCACAATGCTCCAAACACTTGTGATCACAATGTTCCATAACACTTTTCATCACAACGCCCCATGATGCCTGTCATCACAATACTCCATGCCCTTTTCATCACAATGCTCCATGACCTTTGTCATCACAATTCTCAATACACTTGTCATCACAATGCTCCCTGACACTTGTCGTCAGAATGCTCCTTGAACCCTGTCACGAAAAGGCTCCTTGCCTTTTTCATCACAAATTCCCATGCCGTTTTCTTCACAATGCTCCATGCCATTGTCATCAAAATACTCCACAAGCTTGTCATCAGAATGCTCCATGACCCTTGTCATCACAATTCTCCATGCACTTGTCAGCACAATACTCCCTGAAGCTTGTCATCACAATGCTCCTTTACCTTTGTCATCAGAATCCTCCATGACACTTGGCATCACAATGCTCCATGCCATTGTCATCACAATGGAATAATACATATGTCATCACAATGCTCCGTCACACCTGTTTTCACAATACTGTATGACCTGGTCATCACAATGCTCCATGCCCTTGTCATCACAATGCGACATTCCAACTGTCATCACAATAATCCATGAAACTTATTAGACCAATGCTCCATGTCCTTGTCTTCACAATGCTCCATGCCTTTGTTATCACAATGTTCTAAGACCCCTGTAATCAGAATGCTCCATGCCCCTTTTCATCAGTATGCTCCATGAGAATTGTCATCACAATGCTCCATGGTTTTCTCATCACAATGCTCCAGGACATTGTCATCACAATGCTTCACGACATTGTCATGAAAATTCTCAATGGCCCTTGTCATCATAATGCTCCAAGCCCTAGTCATCACAATGCTCCATTATATTTGTCATTACAATCCTCCATTACATTTGGCATCACAATGCTCCATGCCATTGTCATCACAATGGACCATGACATATGTCATCAAAATGCTCCCTGACATCTCTCTTCACAATACTCCATGCCCTTGTCTTCACAATGCTCCATGCCCTTGTCATCACAATGCACCATATCCACTGTCATCACAATCATCTATGAAACTTGTCATACCAATGCTCTATGCCCCTGTCATCACAGTGCACCATGCCCTTGTCATCACAATGCTCCATGACCCCTGTCATCACAATGCTCCTTGACTCCAGTCATCACAATGCTTCATAACTTTTGTCATCACAACAGTACATGACCACGTCATAACAAGGCTCTGTGACCATTTTAATCAGAAAGCTCCATGAACTTTTCATCACAATGCGCCGTGACCCTTGTCATCACAGTGCTCCATGCCTTTGTCAGAACAATGCTCCATGACATTTGTCATCACAATGTGCCATGCCCTTTTCATCACAATGATCCACAAACTTGTCATCGCTATGATCTATAAACCTTGTAATCACAATGCTCCATGAACTTCTCATCCAAATGCTCTCTCACATGAGATATCAAAATGTTCCATCACTAGTCATCACAATCCTCCCTCACCCCGGTTATCACAATGTTCCATGACCCCTGTCATCACAATGCTACATCCCCTTATCTGCACAATGTTCCATAACCTCTGACATCACAATGTTCCATAACCCCTCTCATCAAAATGCTCCATGACCCTTTTCATCCCAAGGATCCATGACCCCTGGCATCACAATGTTCTATAACCACTGTCATCAAAATGTTCCATTACACTTTTCATCAAATTGCTGCATGACACTGTCATCAAAATGCTCCCTGCCCTTCTCATCACAATGCACCACACCCTTGTCATCAAAATGCTCCATGACATTTGTCATCACAAACCTCCATAACAGTTGGCATCACAATGCTCCATGTCATTGTCATCACAATGCTCCATGAAACCTCTCATCACATGGCTCCATGCCCTTGTCATCACAAAGCATCATGACATTTGTCATCACAATGCTCGATGCCCTTCCCATCACAATGCTCCATGCACTTGTCATTACAATCCTCCATTACCCATGTATCACAGTGTTCCGTGTCCTTGTCATCACAATGCTCCATGCCCACTCTCATCACAACAATCCATGAAATATTTCAGACCAATGCTCAATGCCCTTCTCATCACAGTGCTCCATTACCTCTGTCTTAACAATGTTCCATGACCCCTGCCATCACAATGTTCCACGGCCTTGTCATCACAAGGCTCCATGACCATTGTCATCACAATGCTCCAAGACCCCTGTAATCACAATGTTCCATGCCCTTTTCATCACAAAGCTCCATGACGCATGTCATCACAATGTTCCAGGGACTTCTCCTCACAATGCTCCATGCCCTTGTCATCGCAATGCTCCAAGACCCCTGTAATCACAATGCTCCATGCCCCTTTTCATCAGAAAGCTCCATGAGGCTTGTCATCACAAGTCTCCATGGTCATCTCATCACAATGTTCCAGGACCTTGTCATCACCATGTTCCATTCCATTGTCATCACAATGCTCCAAGACTCCTGTATTCACAATGCTCCATGCCCTTGTCATCACAAAGCTCCATGACACATGTCATCAGAATGTTCCATGTCCTTCACCACACAATGCTCTATGCCCTTGTCATCACAATGCTCCAAGACCCCTGTAATCACAATGCTCCATGCCCCTTTTCATCTCAATGCTCCATGAACCCTGTCATCAAAATGCATCATGCCAATCATCATAATGCTTCCGGCTATTGTCAGCACAATGAAATCAAAATTCTCCATGACCTCTGTCATCACAATGCTCCATGACCCCTGTCATCACAATACTCCATGAACATTTTCAGCCCAATGCTACATGACACATGTCATCACAATGATCCATGCCCTTGTCATCCCAATGCTCCATCACCCCTGTATTCACAATGCTCCATGACGCTTGTCATCACAGTGCTCCATGAAACTTGTCATCACAATGCTCCATGCCTTTGTCAGCAAAATGTTACATGCCCTTGTCATCACAATGCTCCATGCTCCTTGAAATCAAAATGATCCATGACTTCTGTCATCACAATGCTCCAAACCCTTATGATCACAATGTTCCATAACACTTGTCATCACAATGCTCCATGATGCCTGTCATCACAATAATCCATGCCCTTTTCATCACAATGCTCCATGACCTGTGTCATCACAATTCTCAATACAGTTGTCATCACAATGCTCCCTGACACTTGTCATCAAAATGCTCCTTGAACCCTGTCACGAAAAGGCTCCATGCCTTTTTCATCACAATGCCCCATGCCATTTTCATTACAATGTTCCATGCCATTGTCATCAAAATACTCCACAAGCTTGTCATCAGAATGCTCCATGACCCTTATCATCACAATTCTCCATGCACTTGTCAGCACAGTGCTCCCTGCCCTTTGTCATAACAATGCTCCATTCCACTGCCATCACAATGCTCCATTACCGTTGTCATCAGAATCCTCCATGACACTTGGCATCACAATGCTCCATGCGATTGTCATCACAATGGGCCATTACATATGTCATCACTATGCTCCCTGACACCTGTCTTCAAAATACTGCATGACCTGGTCATCGCAATGCTCCATTCCCTTGTCATCACAATGCGCCATTACAACTGTCATCGCAATAATCCATGAAACTTATTAGACCAATGCTCCATGCCCTTTTCATCACAATGTTCCATGCCCTTGTTATCACAATGCTCCATGACCCCTGTCATCACAATGCTCCGTGACTCCAGTTATCACCATGCTTCATGACCTTTGTCATCACAATGGTCCATGACCTCGTCATCAACAGTCTCTGTGACCTTTTTAACCACAATGCTCCATGAACATTTCATCACAATGCTCTTTGACCCTTGTCATCACAATGCTCTATGCCTTTCTCAGCACAATGCTCCATGACCCTTGTCATCACAATGCTCCATGTGCTTGTCAGCACAATGCTCCATGACACATGTCATCCCAATGCACCATGCACTTGTCATCACAGTGCTCCACAATCTTGTCATCACAATGCTCCATGAACATTGTCATCACAATGCTCCATGGACTTCTCACCAAAATGTTCTCTCACCACTGATAACACAATGTTACATCACTATTCGTCACAATATTCCCTAACCCCTGTCATCAAAATGTGCCATGACTCCTGTCATCACAATGCTACATGCACTTATCATCACAATGTTCGATGAGCCCTGGCATCACAATGTTCCATAACCCCTGTCATCAAAATGTTCCATGACAGTTTTCATCAAATTGCTCCATGACCCTGTCATCACAATGCTCCCTACCCTTCTCATCACAATGCACAACGCCCTTGTCATCATAATGCTCCATGACCTTTGTCATCACAATTATCCATAAAACTTGTCATCACAATACTCCATGTCATTGCCATCACAATGCTCCATGAAGGTTCTCATCACATTGCTCCATGTCCTTGTCATCACAAACCTCCATGACACATGTCATCAGAATGCTCCATGGCCTTCTCATCCCAATGCTCCTTCCTCTTGCCATCACAATGCTCCATTACCCCTGTCATAACCATGATCTATGACCCCTGCCATCACGATGTTCCATGGCCTTGTCATCACAATGCTCCAAGACCCCTGTAACCACAATGCTCCATGCGCATTTTTCATCTCAGTGATTCATGAACCCTGTCATCAAAATGCACCATGCCCATCATCATAATGCTTCATGCTATTGTCATCACAGTGAAATCAAAATGTTCCATGACCTCTCTCATAAGAATGCTCCAAACGCTTGTGATTACAATATTCCAAAACACTTGTCATCACTATGCTCCATGACGCTCGTCATCACAGTTATCCATGGTCTTCTCATCACAATGCTCCATGACATTTGTCATCACAATGCTCAATACACTTGTAATCAAAATGCCCCCTGACACTTGTTGTCTGTATGCTCCTTGAACCCTGTCATGACAAGGCTCCATGACTTTTTCATCACAATGATCCATGCCATTTTCATCACAATGCTCCAAGACCCTTGTAATCACAATGCTCCATGCACTTGTGATCACAAAGCTCAAGGACGCATGTCTTCAGAATGCTCTTGGCCTTCTCCTCACAATGCTCCATGCACATGTCATCAGAATGTTCCAAGACGCCTGTAATCACAATGGTCCATGTCCATTTTCATCAGTATGCTCCATGAGATTTGTCATCACAAGACTCCATGGTTTTCTCATCACAATGCTCTAGGACATTGCCATCACTATTCTTCACGACCTTGTCCTGAAAATTATCAATGGCCCTTGTCATCATAATGCTCCAAGCCCTAGTCATCACAGTGCTCCATTATATTTGTCATCACAATCCTCCATTACATTTGGCATCACAAGGCTCCCTGCTATTGTCATCGCAATGGACCATGACATATGTCATCACTATGCTCCCTGACACCTGTCTTCACAGTACTCCATGACCTTTTCATCACAGTGATCCATGCCCTTCTCATCACAATGCACCATGTCCACTGCCGTCACAATAATCTATGAAACTTGTCAGACGAATTCTCCATGCCCCAGTCATCACAATGCTCCATGCCCTTGTCATCACAATGCTCAATGACCGCTGTCATCACAATGCTCCGTGACTCCAGTCATCACAATGCTTCATAACATTTGTCATCACAATGGTCCATGCCCGCATCATCACAAGGCTCTGTGTCCTTTGTAACCACAATGCTCCATGAACATTTCATCAAAATGCTCCATGACCCTTGTCATCACAGTGCTCCATGCCTTTGTCAGAAAAATGCTCCATGACCCTTGTCATCACAATGTGCCACGCACTTTTCATCACAACGGTCCACAAGTTTCTCATTGCAATGCTCCATAAAACTTGTAATCAAAATGCTCCATGCCCTTCTCATCACAGTGCACCATTAACCCTTTCATAACAGTTCTCCATGACCACATCCATCACGATGTTCAATGGCCTTGTCTTCACAATGCTCCATGACGCTTGTCATCACAGTGCTCCATGACACCTGTCATCACAATGCTCCATGACTTTGTCAGCAAAATGCTACATGACCTTTCCATTACAATGCTTTATGTGTTTGTCATCAGAATACTCCATTTCCTTTGTCATCACAATCCTCCATGAACCTTGGGATCACATTGCTTCATGCCCTTGTCATCACAGTGCTCCAGGCTCCTTGAAATCAAAATCATCCATGACCTCTGTCATCACAATGCTCCAAACCCTTGTGATCCCAATGTTCCATAACACTTGTCATCACAGTGCTCCATGATGACTGTCATCACAAAATTCCATGCCCTTTTCAGCACAATGCTCCATGACCTTTGTCATCACAATGCTCAGTACACTTGTCATCACAATGCTCCCTGACACTTGTCATCAGAATGCTCCTTGAACCCTGTCACCAAAAGGCTCCATGCCTTTTTCATCACAGTGCCCCATGCCGTTTTCATCACAACGCTCCGTGACAATTGTCATCACAATGCTCCATGCCTTTGTCTGAAAAATGTTCCATGACACTTGTCATCACAATGTGCCATTCGCTTTTCATCACAACGGTCCAGAAACTTGTCATTGCTATGCTCCATAAACCTTGTAATCACAATGCTCCATACACATCTCATCAAAATGCTCTCTTACCAGAGATATCACAGTGTTTCATCACTAGTCGTCACCATACTCCCTCACCCCTGTAATCACAATGTCCCATGACCCCTGTCATCACAATGCTACATCCCCTTATCATCACAATGTTCCATGACCCCTGACATCACAATGTTCTATAACCCCAGTCATCAAAATGTTCCAATATACTTTTCATCAAATTGCTGCATGACACTGGCATCAAAATACTCCCTGCCCTTCTCATCACAATGCACCATGCACTTGTCATCAAAATGCTCCATGACCTTTGTCATCACAAAGCTCCATGACCCCTGGCATCACAATGCTCCATGTCATTGTCATCACAATGCTCCATGAACCCTCTCATAACATTGCTCCATGCCCTTGTCATCACAAAGCTCCATGACACTTGTCATCACAATGCTCGATGCCCTTCTCATCACAATGCCCCATGCCTTGTCATTACAATCCTCCATGACCCATGTATCACAGTGTTCCCTGCCCTTATCATCACAATGCTCTATGCCCACTCTCATCACAATAATCAATGAAACATTTCAAACCAATGCTCCATGCCCTTCTCATCAAAATGCTCCTTTACATCTGTCATAACAATGCTCCATGACACCTGCCATCACAATGTTCCACGGCCTTGTCATCATAAGGCTCCATGACACTTGTCATCACAATGCTCCTCGCCCCCTCTAATCAAAATGCTCCATGCCCTTGTCAACAAAAAGCTACATGACGCATGTCATCAGAATGTTCAATGGCACTGTCATCAAAATGCTCCATGCCCTTGTCATCACAATGCTCCAAGACCCTTGTAATCAGAATGCTCCATGCGTCTTTTCATCTCAATGCTCCATGAACCCTGTCATCACAATGGACCATGCCCATCATCATAATTCTTCTTGCTATTGTCATCATAATGAAATCAAAATGCTCCATGACCTCTGTCATAACAATGCTCCAAACCCTTGTGATCACAATATTCCATAACACTTGTCATCACAGTGCCCCATTACCCTCGTCATCACAATTATCCATGGTCTTCTCATCAAAATGCTCCATGACCTTTGTCATTACAATGCTCAATACACTTGTCATCACAATGCTCCATGACGCTTGTCTTCACAGTGCTCCATGAACCTTGTCATCACAATGCCTTTGACAGCAAAATGATACATAATCTTGTCATCACAATGCTCCATGCGCTTGTCATCACAATCCTCCATGACCCTTGGGATCATATTGCTTTATGCCCTTGTCATCTCTATCTTGCCTTTCTGGTTTTTACAGATTTTCGGATGTCCTTTTGGACCGGTGGGAAGTGACAATTCTTTGTAGTGTGGATTTGCATTGCACGCTTTCTTGATTGGCCAAAAAGGGCCTATGCCTTTTCTCCTGAATATATTCAGGAGAAAAGTCATACGCTGTTTTGGCCAAGTGCATCATTCTCGAAGTTGTGATGCCTTTCCTGTGCTTTAAATGTGATTCCAATTTACCTCTTGAAATATGTTTTGTGCAATTCTGCCTCATTTTCAAGTCTGCTTTGTTGCCTTCCCTCAACAGATTTTTGGAAGAGAGTAGTCCTTTATAACTCTGCAGGTTTTTGATTTGCTTTGCCCCTGAGCTCCAATTTTCAAATCCCATTATTGGGAGCTGACCGCAAATCCACAATTTTGCTTCTGGAACTTTACTGGTTCCAGGGGTGGCTATAATGGTTCCCTGTGGGTGGCTGAGGCTTTGGTTAATTCTTCTTCCTGACGGGAATTTAGAGAGACATGTGTCCGTCCAAATGCCTACATCTACTCTCTGATTGGTTCTCCCTCTTCCCTTTCATCCTCTGCACAATTAGCAAACTGTGCGAACCAGGAGGTTATAGGGGATGACTCTCCTAAGTTGGGAGATTGATAGTAAAGTTGTTGGAAAGCCAAACTGTAGCACAAGGAGAGGAAAAAGTAGGAGACTTTCAGAAACCTTTCGCCATCACAGGGTGTCCATTCTCTAGGTTTCCCATACATGTTATAACTGTAGTGATATTCCCTTCTACCTGGAAATTTGGGACCCATGGAATGGTGGCATGCATTACTACTTTAAAGGGTCTGCATTTTCTCTCCCAATCTCACCAGTCCTCTCAGTCCCAAGTGTCCAGCCTTATGTCTCATCCAGCTGTCTTTGCAGATAGGGTCATTCTAGGTTTCATCAGAACCCCTGAAGGAATTGTGTAACAATTTCGCTGTTTTTTTGTTTTGTTTTTGAAATTCATTTTTATAATGGGGTTGAGCTGATTTTCCCTGACGTGTTTGTGCCGGTCTAGACACACTTGATTCCCTTACAGAGGCATATCAATACATAGGTTTTAAGATTCTTACTAATCAGATATATTCCTCTGTGGGGAATAGGGGTTTTGAGTCCCGTTCACTGAGGAAGGTGTAGGTCTTGTCTATTCTGTATTTGGTTTATGGAATGGTACCTGTGCTTATATCAAACTCTGGTTTTATGCATCACCCCACCTCTCCTTTCCCCTTAAGGAGGCATAAGTTTGTTTTCTAAATGTGAGACGCTGCTCTCGTTCCTAATTCAGTTCATGTGTTGTGATGTTGACTTTCCCTCTCTAAGTGATATCTTATGATAAGATTCTTTTTCTGTGTGACTAATTTCCCTTAGAATCATCATACCTAAATCCTCTCATTATGCTGCTACTGGCCTTATGACATTGATTTCACGTCTGAGTGATATTCCATTGTACAAAATTACCACAAGTTCTTTATGCATTTCTCTTTTTCCTGGGATACTTTAGGTGTACCGAAGTTGAGGTTCTTGTATGCAGAGCAGCCCTAAACTTTGGGGTGCCTGTGTCTTGTTGATATTTAGTCTTCCCAAGTTATATGTCCATGAGTTGAAGTCCCCTTTGCTCGGGGGCTTTGTATTTTAGATGTTTTAGGAAACAGCATACACTTCTTCAGAGTAGCTCTTGGATATTTATACCCCACCCATCAGCGTGACTAGTCTCCCTGTTTTCCATGGCCTCTCCTGCATTTTTGATTTGTACACATTTTTTGGATGGCCTTTCTGAGCAGTGGAAATTGAGACTTCTTTATTGTGCGGATTTGCATTTCCCTCTTGCTTGGTTGGCCAAAAACTCTGTATGTGTTTTTTTTTCCTGAAGATATTCACGAAAAAATTGCATACACCCTTTTGCCCAACTGCATCATTTTAGAAATTCTGCTGCTTTTCATATGCTTTAAATGTGAGTACAATCTACCTTTTGAAAAATGTTTCCTGCAATTCTGCCTCTCATTCAGAACCTCTTCGTTGCCTTACCTGAATATATTTTTGGACGTTGGTTATCATTTATATCTTTGCAGGTCTTTGAATTGTCTGCTCCTGAGCTCCATTTTGCAACTCGCTTTTTTTGTGAGCTGACCGCCAAACCATTGGTTGATTCCGGCCCTATTCTGGTTCTGGGGAGGCAGGCTGTGCCTTTGGTTAATTCTTCTTCCTAATGGGAAATTAGAGTGACATGTGCCTGTCAAAACTCCTACAGCTAATCTCTCATTGGTTCCTCCTCTTCCCATTTATCCTCTGCAAAAATTGCAAACTGTGTGAAAGAGGAGGTTAAAGGTGCTGATTCTCCAAGTGGGGAGATTGTTAGTAATGTGGCTGGAATGGCGAACCCCAGCACCAGGAGATCAAAAATGAGGTGCATTTTAGACACCTCTCCTGAGCACCCGGTGTACATTCATCTTGGTTTCCCAGGCATGTTTTCCCTGTCAGAAGATTCCCTTGAACCTGCCGATTTGGGACCCATGGAATGGGTACCAGGCAGTATTACTTTAAAAGGTCTGCATTTCCTCACCCAGCCTCTCTAACATCTCTTAGCGTGCATAGCTTCCAGCGTTATATATCATCCTGCTGTGGGTCTACATGTGTTCAATCCATGTTACATCGTAGCCCTTCAACAAAAGTTGTAAGAATTTTTGTCTGTCTCACTGTTTTTATAAATATATTTAACTTTATTTTTATATTGGTTACAGCTGATTTTCAAAGCTCTGTTTTTTGCTGCTGTACATCCACTTGATTCATGTACTGTGAGACAACAATAAATTATTTCTCAGATGCTTACGAGTCATATGTATTATTTTCCAGTGACTTGAGTGGACTGAGTGCAGTTCTTTGAGGTACCGTGTAGGCCTTGCCAGTTATTCAATTCGGTATTTGGAATGGTATCTTTGCTAATTTCAACCTCCTGGATAATACCTCACCATTCCCCACCTTTCCCATTTAGCAGCCTTATGTCTATTTTCTACATATTTGACTATGTTTCTGTTTTGTAGTTTATTTCATGTGTAGCCATGTTTGATTCCACCTTTAAGTGACATCTTATGATATGTGTCTTTTCCTTTCTGACATGTGTCACTTAGAATGATCGTATGTAACTCCTCCAGAGTTGTTCCAACTGGCCTTATTTCATTGATTTCTGGATGAGTAATATTCCACTCTACATAAGTACCCCATCTCTTTTATCCATTTTATCCTTCCAGGGACATTTAGGTTATATCCATGTGGAGGCCCTTTTTAACAGAGAGGTGGTAAACGTCGGGGTGCCTGTTTTCTGTCATTTTTTGTTTTTCCCAAGGTATACGCCCATGAGTGCAAGTGCACTATGCTCTGTAACTCAGTTTTCAGATGTTTTAGCAAACACAATACACTTCTCCAGAGTGGCCGTTGGCAAATTACATTTCCACTATCAGCCTCACAGGGCTCCCTTTTCTCCTCACCCTGTCCTGCATTTCTGGTGTTTACACTTTATGTGGATGGCCCTTCTGACTGATGTGAAGTGATACATTTTGTAGTATTGATTTCCAGTGCCCACCTGTTTGGATGGATACAAAGTGTGTATGGCCATTACTTGAATATATTCAGAAAAAAATGCATACGCACTTTTGGGCCAAGTGCATCATTGGCGATGTTCAGCCCCTTTTCTTGTGCTTTAATGGGGAGTCAGTTCTACCTCTTCAAATCTGTTTCCTGCCACTCCCCCTTGCTTACAAGTCCTTTTCTGGACTTACCTCAAGAAATTTTTCAACAATAGATATTTTCAACTCTGCAGTTTCATGAATTTTAGTGCCCCTGAGTTCCACTTTTCAACTTGTGTTTTTGGAAACTGGACACAAAACAGCGGGAATTCCTCTAGCCCTATTCTCTTTCCATGGGCAATTCTAGCCTTTGATGAATTTGTCTTCCGGATTGGAAATTAGAGTGGCATGTGCCTGTCCGAACACCTAAGACTTGTCTCTAAATTTTTCTCATCCTTCCGCTTCATCCTCTGGACAAATTCCAAACTGTGTGCAACAGGATGTTGACGGTGCTGATATCCCCAAGTGAGGAGATTGTTAGGAAAGATGCTGGAGGGGTGAACCGAGCACCAGGCGATGAGGAGATGAGGTGCCTTTTCCAAACTCTTTCCGATCAAACGGTGTACCATCCTCTAGGTGTGACAGGCATGTTTTAGCTGTAGGAAGGGTCCCGTGCATGGAAGGAGAACACCAGGGATTTTTCCAAATCAGTGCCTCCCCGAACCCCAAACTGGGGAATTTTTAAGCTACGGCTACACGTATGTCCATTAAGGGCCTTGGGAAATAGGCAGAGCCCAAACTTTAGATGATTGAAATCTTCAGGTTCAGAAGCGCTCACCATCGGCCTTGCTTAGGTTACATTTTATCTGTCATTGATAGATGATGTCAATAAAAATATCGATTCTTTTTCAGATTATTTCCCCTTATAGGTTATTGCAAAATATTCAGTGTAGTTCCCTGTGCTATACAGTAGTTCCTTGTTGATGATCTATTTTATACATAGCAGTGTGTATGTGTTAATCCCAAACTGTTAATTTATCCCTTTTCCTACCTTTCCCCTTTGGTAATAATAAATTATAAGATTTTATACTTCTCAGAAATGGGGGAGCTGAAAGAGAGGTATCCTTTTCAATGGAAAAGCATTCAAAACAAGATTGAAGCTTCAGCCAAGAGTATTTGATGTACAACCATGGAAATAAATCACTTCATTTCTCTAATGTTGACCTGACAAATAAGACAGACGTCTTCACTGAACTTGCTTATAGTAAAGTGATGGAAATATCAAATGTAAGTCTTAGAAAAATCTTATTTTACCCGAGCATTATACACTGCTCTATGTTAACTACAGTTTGGCTCACACATCTGTTCATTGAAGTTACAATGTTCTCAATTTCTGTTACTGATCCTCCAGAGTGGACCCCAACAGGAGTCCCCGTGCCCAGTGTCATTGGAGCCAACAGATCAAGACTGAGTTTGGTTCAGAAGCAAAGGAAACATTATTTTGAAAACCGAATGGAGAGGTGAGAGCATGCACTCCCCCACGGGCTGTGGGCTGGGCTGCTGTGTAGGGATCCCGGCAGCGTCAGTGGGAGTTAGGGGATAGAGCTCTCGAGGGCTTGGTTGGCAGCAGCTCAGGCTGTATGCCACAGAGTCTGCATGGGACCCCGCTAGCTGAGGTGTCGACCCAGCCATTCTGCACTAGGAAATCGGGTCTGAAGTGCCGGGTGTGGGACCTCTGCATGCGGAACCCTAGGAGCGCGTGAAATTAGACAAAGCAAAAAGGAAAAACAGGTTAGACTTTATTTTATTGCCCAGATTCTCTTTTTATCTCCCAGGAATTTTTAATGAACGTTGCCGGAGACGAACCCCTCCTCTGCTTTTTGTTCCGTTCCTCATTCTTGGGGTGTTGAGGGTGTAGACCCCTCTTTTGTAATTGTTTCATGCTGTGGTGGCAGCCCTGATACCTGGGGGGAGGGGCAAAACGTCTCCCCACCAGCCTCCAGGTGAGGTTGATTGTCCCAGGGCCTCCTGCCTCAATTCTCGTCCGCCTGAGCACCAGCATTGGAAGTGTTATTGATTCTAATGACCTTTAAGGGTCCAGGAAAGAGATGCACAGAGATGCTGTGGTGGCAGGTTTCACCCCACCCCACATTTGTTCGGTGACCTTAGGCTGACGGTTTTTGCCAGCCTAGATGCTCTGACCAGTAGACTGTGCTTTCTTTAATTAGGTCCCTGAATTAATGTACAAACAGCACCATGTGTCAGAGCCCTGCCCGTGCAACTCCCAGACAGTCCAGGGTCAGTGGTGATCCAGGACCATGACGTCCACTGAGTCAAAGGCCTTTAGAAGTAGCCAGCAGTCTAGCCGGTCATATTGGCCACCATCACCGCGGTGTCTGTAGGGTTTTATATGGTGAAAGCGTGATATACGTTTCCCCCGCCAAGCTTATTAGCTCCCCTCTGGATGCAGTAAGTCCTGCAAGCAGTAGTCTGCTCTTTCGGGGCACAGTCTTGTTGTTTTCTGAGAGAAACTCCAGGTCAAGTGATGGGCACACGAGTCATCTTGGGGGCCCGTTGTCCCCATTTGTCTCTCTGGAGGTTGGAGTTGGAGGGCCTCCTCACTCGAAGTCAGTATGTCCACAGAGCGACCCCTGCAACTTCAGGGCATGATGGGTGGTTAGGATCACCACGTGGGGTCCTTTTCCCTTAGGAGGGAGCTGGCCTTGCGGGCTGCTGATTTCTAGCTTTTTAGATACCCCAGTATCCTGGCCTGATGAGTCAGTGGGCAAAGCCCTTAGGGGACCATAGTTTATCATACCTGAAGGGCATTCTTGTGTTGCTCCATTTCAAGTGGTCCCAGTTTTTGCACTAAGGCTCCAAAGGCGATTAACCTTCGACCGGGTATGTAAAGGTCAAAGGGTTTAGCTAAATTAGTGAGTTCCTGGGCAAGGATCTGAATTGACTGCTCTTTCCATTCTTGAAAGGCTGCTTCTGGATTCTATTCAAAAGGATCATCATCTTTTCGTGTCAGTGTTTCATGTAGAGGCCCAGCTAATAGACTGAAGTTAGGGATCCAGATGCAGAAAACCTTGGCCTCCCCAGGAACCCCTAAGCTGTCTTCTAGTTTTAGAAGAGGTAAGGCTGCAAATGGCTTCTTCCCTATCCTGGGATGCGTTTCTCCGAATATCTGTGAGAATGAAGCCCAGGCATGTCACCTGAGCCTGGGATATTTGAGCCTTTTTCTTGGACACCTTCTATCCTTTCTTGGCTAGGTAGTTCCAAGGCGTCTTTAGTAGGCCTGGCGATCAGAGTGTCATCTGCATATTGAAGGAGGGTTCCCTTTTACAGAGGTAGAACTTTTAGGTCTTTAGAGGACAGTTCGCCAATGATGGTGTGGGGATTTTGGAACCATTGGGGCAGGACGGCCCAGCATTATTGCTTGTGTTGCATGTTGTGTCCTGCCACTCACAAGCCAAAAATTCTTGTGACTCTGAGATGAATGGAATACAGAAAAAGGCATCATTGAAGTGTAATACAGAATGCCATGGCCTGGTGGATGGTAGAATTTCCAGCAGGGTGTAGGAAATAGGAGCTACTGGACGTATATCCCCGGTGGCTTCACTGACTGTCCTGATATCCTTTACCAGGTCTCCAGCAGCCCATGGGGCTCTCGTGGTCAGGCCAATCCCAGGATATGGAGCTCACCTGGGCTGCATCCCGCACCCCACAGCCCACGGGGCTCTCGTGTTCAAGTCCCTCCCAGGGTATGGATCTCACCTGTGCAGCTACCCAGCAGCCCATGGGGCTCTCATAGTCAGGCCCTTCCCAGGATATGGAACTCCCCTGGGCAGGTACCCCAGCAGGGCTGGACACACAGGAACTGTGCACATAGCCCACCTTGCAGAGAACCCCCAGCTCACCTGTCGCTCACAGCTGACACAGAACACCTCAGAGCAGGACTTGAACTAACAAACAGCAGCTCTGACAGGACTGTGACCCTGGCTATCACTCTGTGCAGCCTCTCTCTGCCTGGTCTTCCAGACACTTCCACTGCAGCCAGGGCTCCAGGCCTCTGTCTCCACCCACCATCACTCCTCTCCCTGACTCCTGGGTTCCTCTCATTAGGATAGGGTCTTCTTGAAGTTGTTTTCCACTCATGGACCAGATAAAATGATAAGAAAACAAGCCGCAGCTGCAGCCCCTTGTCTAGCCTGATTCTCAGAGCCCACACCTGTTCCTTGGGACTGACCCGTTTAGCAAGGTTCATTTTCTGCAACTGTGAGCCCCTGAGGGGTGAGGATTGGCTGATTTGGGCAGCCTGACACTGCCTGCCAGCCCACCGCACAGGTGTGCCTGTGTTGAGGTCAATATAAACACCTCTCCAGTCAGCAAGAGCCCCTGTAGCTGTGCCTGACGCCATATTCTCTGCCCCGTCAGCAGTGTCGGGGCTGGGGTGGTGGGAGGGAGTGAGGGGCCGTGGCTTTGTGGGTGGCCCAGTGTGAGTGGGGCTCTGCTGGACTTTCTGCAGGAGTTGCCAGGCTGCCACCTGCTAAAGAAGAGGATGTGTCACCCATACCTGCCACTGGAATTTCTCCCCAGGCAGAAGTGAGGAAGTAAAAAAGCAGTGGGGGCTGTGGCAGGAGGGGTATCTCAGGCAGGGAAATGGAAAGATTCCAGAAGAGCATCTGGGGCCAGGAACATCCTGGCTGGCCTGCAGGCACCAAGTCGGCCTGCGTGCTCTCACTAGTGTGGCTCCACATCCCTTCCTCTAGGCTTGCAAGTGCTTGTACATATTCAGGTGTTTTACCTGGAAAGGGTGGGAAGAGTTCAGCTGCAGCAGGACTGGGGCTCAGCTCACATTTACTCACAGACGCCTCGACACAGTCCCCCAGCTGTGCAATGAGGATGCTCCTTGTGGGGGGGAGCACAGCTGAGTGCATGGGAGACGATTTCCCACCTCTGACCAACTTAAGAATATTTTACCACTGGAGCAAGTGCCCTGATACGATTTTCCTCTGTATAACTGGTGAGTTCTGTTTTTTTTTTTCTTTTTTTCTTTTTTTCTTTTTGGTTCAAGTTAGATTTTATTTATTCCTCTTTTTTTTTAATTTGGAGATATAAACATGGAAATAATGCATTAATATAAAGACTTCTATGTGAAGGGAAAAACGTATTTTCTGTTTTATTTTATTAAATGTTATTTATTTATTTTTTTTAAAATTTATTTCTTTTATACAGCAGGTTCTTATTGGATATCTATTTTATACATATAAGTGTGCACATGTAAATCCCAGTCTCCCAATTCATCCCACCACCACCCTCACATGGCGTTCCCTCCTTGGTGTCCATATGTTTGTTCTCTACATCTGTGTCTCTATCTATGCCCTGCACACCGGTTCATCTGTACCATTTTTCTAGGTTCCACATATATGCATTAATATACAATATTTGTTTTTCTCTTTCTGACTTACTTCACTCTGTATGACAGTCTCTAGATCCATCAAGGTCTCTACAAATGACCCAATTTCATTCCTATGTATGGCTGAGTAATATTCCGTTGTATATATGTACCACATCTTTATCCATTCGTCTGTCTGTGGGCACTTATGTTGCTTTCATTACCTGTCTATTGTAAATAGTGCTGCAGTGAACATTGTGGTGAATGTGTCTTTTTGATTTATGATTTTCTCTGGGTATATGCCCAGTAGTGGGATTGCTGGATTATATGGTAATTCTATTTTTAGTTTTTTAAGGAACCTCCATACTGTTCTCCATAGAGACTGTATCGATTTACATTCCCAACAATAGTGGAAGAAGGTTCCTTTTCTCCACACCCTCTCCAGCATTTGTTGTTTGTAGATTTTCTGATGATGCCCATTCTAACAGGTGTGACGTGATACCTCATTGTAGTTTCGATTTCCATTTCTCTAATAATTAGTGATGTTCAGCAGATTTTCATGTGCGTACTGGCCATCTCTTTGTGTTCTTGGAAGAAATGTCTACGTAGATCTTCCATTTTTGTATTGGGTTGTTTGTTTTATTAATATTGAGCTGCATGAGCTGTTTATATATATTGGAGATTAATCATTTGTCCATTGATTCGTTTGCAAATAGTTTCTGCCATTCTGAGGGTTGAATTTTCGTCTTGTTTGTAGTTTCCTTTGCTTTGCAAAAGCTTTTACATTTCATTAGTCCCATCTGTTTAGTTTTCTTTTTTATTTCATTGCTATACGAGGTGGATCAAAAAAGATCTTGCTGTGATTTACGTCAGAGTATCCTTCGTAAGTTTTCCTCTCAGAGTTTTATACTGTTCGGTCTTACATTAAGGTCTCTAATCCATTTTGAATATATTTTTATGTATGGTGTTGGGGAGTGTTCTAATTTCATTCTTTTACATGTAGCTGTCCATATTTCCCAGCACCAATGATTGAAGAGACTGTCTTATCTCCATTGTATAGTCTTGCCTCCTTTGTCATAGATTAGTTGACCATAGGTGTGTAGGTTTATCCTTGGGCTTTCTTTTTTTTTATCCTTTTACACGTTAATTGGAATATAATTGCTTTACAGTAGAGTGTTCGTTTCTGCTGTATAACAAAGTGAATCAGCTATACATATACAAATATCACCAGATCCCCTCCCTCTTGCATCTCCCTCCCACACTCCATATCCCACCCCTTTATGTGGTCCCAAAGCACCGAGCTGATCTCCCTGTTCTATGTGGCTGCTTCCCAGTAGCAATCGGTGTTACATTTGGTAATGTATTTATGTCCATGCCACTCTCTCACTTCGTCCCAGCTTACCCATCCCCCTTCCGGTGTCCTCAAGTCCTTTCTCTATGTCTGTGTCCTTAATCCTGTCCTGCCACTAGGTTCTTCAAAATCTTTTTTTTTCTTCATTAGATTCCATATATCTCTGTTAACATACAGTATTTGTTTTTCCCTTTCTGACTTACTTCACTGTGTAGGACAGATTATAATTCCATCCACCTCAGTACAAATAACTCAGTTTTGCTTCTTTTTTATGGTTGAGTAATATTTGATTGTATATATGTGCCAGATCTTCTTTATCCATTCATCGGTCGATGGACACTTAGGTTGCTTCCATGTCCTGGCTAATGCAAATAGAGCTGCAATGAACATTTTTCTACATAACTCTTTTTGAATTATGGTTTTCGCAAGGCAAATGCCCAGTAGTTGGATTGTTGTGTCGTATGGTACTTCTATTGTTAGTTATTTATAGGACCCTCCATACTGTTCTCCCTAGTGCCCATATCAATTTACATTCCCACCCACAGTGCAAGTGTGTTCCCTTTTCTCCAATAAAGGACTCTCCAGCATTTATTGTTTTGTAGATTTTTTTGATGATTGCCACTCTGATTGCTGTGAGGTGATACCTCACGGTAGTTTTGATTGGCATTTCTCTAATGATTAGTGATATTCAGCATCCTTTCATGTGTTTCTTGGTAATCTGTATATCTTCTTTGGAGAAATGTCTATTAGGTCTTCTGCCCGTTTTTGAATTGGGTTGTTTGTTTTTCTGATATTGAGCTACATGAAGTACTTGAAAAGATTGGAGATTAATCCTTTGTCAATTGCTTCATTTGAAAATATTTTCTCCCATTCTGAGGGTTGTTTTTGCATCTTGTTTATGTTTTCCTGTACTGTGTAAAAGCTTTTAAGTTTCATTAGGTCCCATTTGTTGATTTCTGTTTTTATTTCCATTTCTCTAGGAGGTGGGTCCAAAAGGATCTTGCTGTGATTTATGTCATGGAGTGTTCTGCCTATGGTTTCCTCTAAGTGTTTTATAGTGTCTGGTCTTATATTTAGATCTCTAATCAATTTAGAGTTTATTTTTGTGTATGGTGTTATGGAGTGTTCTAATTTCATTCTTTTATGTGTAGGGGTCCAGTTTTCCCAGCACCAATTACTGAAGAGACTGTCTTTTCTCCATTGTATATCCTTAGCTCCTTTGTCATAGATGAGATAGCCATAGGTATGTAGGTTTATCTCTGGGCTTTCTGTCCTGTTCCATTGATCTGTGTTTATGCCAATCTACATACACTTGATTCCATTATGGAGACATATAAATACATAGGTTTCAAGGTTATTACCAGTCAGATATATTCCTCTTCAGTGAATAGGGTGTTTTGTGTCCAGTTCATTGAGAAAGGAGTAGGTCTTGTCTATTACATATTTGGTATATGGAATGGGATCTGTGCTAATTTCAAACTCTGCTTTTACACATCACCCCACATCACCTTTCCCCTTAAGGAGGCATAAGTGTGTTTTCTAAATGTGTAACTCTGTTCTCTTTTGAAATTCAGTTCATGTGTAGCCATGTTTACATTTCCTCTATAAGTGATACATTACAATAAGTTTCTTTTTCTTTGTGGCTCATTCCACTTAGCATCATCGTACCTAAAGCCACTCATTATGCTGCTATTGGCCTTAGGACATTGATTTTATGTCTGAGTGACATTCCATTGTATATAAGTACCACAACATCTATATCCATTTTTTTTTCCTTTCCTTGGATATATAAAGTGTACAGAAGTCGAGGTTCTTGTAAACAGAGCAGCCTTAAACTTTGGGCTGGCTGTGTGTTGTGGATTTTTAGTTTTCCCAAAATACACGCCCATGAGTGGAAGTGTGCTATGCTCTGTAGCTCTGTTTTAGAAAACAACATACAGTTCTCCAGAGAGGCTGTTGGCAATTTACATCCTGTCCATCGGCGTAACCAGGCTCCCTTTTCTCCATGGCCTGTCCTGCATTTGTGGTTTTTACACTATTTGTAGATGGCCCTTTTGACTGGAGGTAAGGGACACTTCAATGTAGTGTGGATTTTCAATGACTGATGGCATGCTTGGCCAAAAAGGGCATATGCATTTTTTCCCGAATATATTCAAGAAAATACACATAGTCCCTTTTCAGCCAAGGGCAACATTGTCGAAATTCTGTCGCTTTTCATGTGCTTTAAAGACGACTCCAATCTACCTCTTGAAATCTGTTTCCTTCAATTCTGCCTTGCATTCAAATCCTCTTCACTGCCTTTCCTCAATATATTTCTGGATGATAGTTGTCCTTTATAACTCTGCAAGTTTGTGAATTGCTGTGCCCCTGATTTCCATTTTTCAACTCGCCTATTTGACAGCTGCCTGCAAAACCGCAGGATGGCTTTAGGCACTAGTCTGGTTCCGGGTCTTCAGGCTGAGCCTTTGGTTAATTCTTCTTCCTGATGGGAAACTAGAGTGACATGTGCCCATCCAAACACCTACAGCTAATCTCTCATTTATTTCCCCTCTTCCTGTTCATCCTCTGCACAATTTGCAAACTGTGCGTAACGGGATGGTAAAGGCGCTGACACTCCAAGTGGGGAGATTTTGAGTAATGCAGATGGAATGGCGAAGCCGAGCACGACAAAAGGAAAAATGAGGTACCTTTTAGAAAACTTTCCCAATTACACAGTGTACCATCCACTGGGTTTCCCATGCATGTTTTAACTGGAGGAAGATTCCCTTAAACCTGGGGAGTTGTGACCACTAGAATGGGTAGCACACAGTATTGCTCTAAGTGGTGTTCTTTTGTTCACACAACCTCAGCAATCTTGTCAGCCCCAAGTGTCCAGTCTTATGTCTCATCCAGCTGTGGGTGTAAAGGTGGTCAATCTAGCTTGCATCACAGGCCCTGAAAGTAGTTTTTAAGACTTTCTCTCTGTTTTTGCATTTTGCTTTTGAAATTTATTTTTATAAGAGGGTTTAACTGAATTTCAGTGCTGTGTTCATGCCGTTATACACACACATGATTCCTTTATGGAGACATGAGAATACATATGTTTTAAAATACATAGAGTCAAACATATTCCTCTGCAATGAATAGGGGGTGTTGAGTCCAGTTCATTGTGCCGGGAGTAGGTGTTGTCTATTACATACATGGTTTATATAACGGTATCTGTGCTAATTTAAAACTGTGGTTTTATGCATCACCCCACCACGGCTTTCCCATTAAGCAGGCAGAAGATGTTTTCTAAATGTATAAATCTGTTGTGTTTGTCATTCAGTTCATGTGTAGTCATGTGTACATTCCCGCTATGAGTGATAACTTATGATAAGTTTAGTTACTCTGTAATCTTTCATAACTCAGTTCATGTGTAGCCATGTTTACAGGACCTTCATAAGTGATATCTTATGATAAGTTTCTTTTTCTGTGTGACTTATTTCACATAGAATCATCCTACCTGTATCCACTCTTTTTGCTGCTACTGGCCTTATGACCTTGATTTCATGGCTGAGCGATATTCCATCGTACGTAAGTACCACAATATCTTGAACCATTTTTGTCTTTCCTGGGATACTTAAGGTGTACCCAAGTTGAGGTTCTTGTAAGCAGTGCAGCGCTAAATTTTAGGGTGGCTCTGTCTTATTGATTTTCAGTATTCCCAAGGTATATTCCCTAGACTGCAAGTGCCCTTGGCTGTGTAGCTATGTTGTTTACTTGTTTTAGGGAACACAATACACTCCTCCAGAGAGGCAGTTGGCAACTTACATCTCGCCCATCAGCATAACAAGGCTCCCTGACCTCCAGGGCCTGTCTTCCCTTTCTGGTTTTTACACATTTGCGGATGTCCCTTTTGACCATGGGAAGGGATACTTCTTTGTAGTGCAGATTTTCATTGCTGCTTGCTTGCTTGGCCAAAAAGGGCGTATGCATTTTCTCCTGAAAATATTCAGGAGAAAACGCATACGCCGTTTTTGGACAAGTGCATCATTGTCGAAGTTGTGCCCCTCTTCCTGTGCTTGAAAGGAGATTCCAACGTACCTCTTGAAATCTGTTTCCTGCTATTCTGCCTCGTTTTAAAGTCCGCCTCTCTGCCTTCCCTCAAAAGATTTTTGGACGATAGTTGTCCTCTATTACTCTGCAAGTCTGTAAATTGCTGTGCTCATGAGCTCCATTTTTCAACTCGTTTTTGTGAGCTGACCTCAAATCCAAAATTATGGTTCAAAACCTATACTGGTTCCCGGCGGGTGGCTGAGACATTGGTAAATTCTACTTCCTGCCAGGCAAGTAAAGTGACATGTACCCGTCCAAATGCCTAACAGCTACTCTCTCATTGGTTCTCCCTCTTCCCTTTCATCCTCTGCCAAATTGGCAACCTGTGCGAACCAGGAGGTTTTACGGGGTATCGCTCCAAGTTGGGAGAATGATAGTAAAGCAGTTGGAAGGTAAAAATGGAGCACAAGGAGAGGGACTATAAGTTGAGTTTTAGAACCCTTTCGTATTCACAGTGTGTCCATTTTCTAGGTTTCCCGTAAATGTTATGGCTGTAGTAATATTCCCTTACACATGGAGAGTTGGGACCCATGGAATGGGTGCCACACATTATTGCTTTAAAGGGTCTGCATTTGCTCACCCAGTCTCACCAAACCTCTCAGTATCAAGTGTCCAGCTTTATGCCACATCCAACTCTCGTTGTAGGTAGGGTCATAACAGGTTTCATCAGAGCCCCTAAAGGAATTGTAAAGAATTTCCCTGTTTTTTTGTTTTGTTTTTGAAATTCCATTTTATAGTGGGTTTGAGCTGATTCTCACTGTCATGTTTATGCCTGTCTAGACACACTTGATTCCCTTACGGTGACATATCAATACATAGGTTTTAAGATTCTTACTAGTCAGATATATTCCTGTGCACAGAATATTGGGTTTTGAGTCCCTTTCACTGATGAAGGTGTAGGTCTTGTCTATTCCGTATTTCGATTTTGGAATGGTACTTGTACTAATATCAAACTCTGGTATTATGCATCACCCCACCTCTCCTTCCCTCTTAAGCAGGCATAAGTGTGTTTCCTAAATGTGAGACTCTCTTCCCTTTCCTAACTTAGTTCATGTGTAGCCATGTTACCGAAAATTCATAAGTGCTATTTTATGATAAGTTTGTTTTTCTGTGTGACTTATTTCACTTAGAATCATCGTACCTGAATCCACTCATTTTCCTGTTACTGGCATTATGACATTGATTTCATGTCTGAGGGATAATCCATCGTACATAAGTACCACAATTTTTTGAACCAATTTTATCTATCTTGGGATATTTATAGAGTACCCAATTTGAGATTCTTGTAAGCAGTGAAGCCCTAAATTTTGGGGTGGCTCTATCTTATTGATTTTCAGTTTTCCCAATGTATATTCCCTAGACTGGAAGTGCCCTTGGCTCTGTAGCTATGTTGTTTACTTGTTTTAGGGAACACAATGCACTCCTCCAGAGAGGCAGTTGGGAATTTATATCACGCTCATCAGCATAAAAAGGCTCCATGTTCTCCAGGGCCTTTCTAGGATTTCTGGTTTTTACACATTTTGTGGATGTCCCTTTTGACTGGTGGGAAGTGATAAAACTTTGCTGTGCAGATCTGCATTGCCCACTTGCTTGCTTGGCCAAAAAGGGCGTATGCGTTTTCTCCTGAATATATTCAGGAAAAAACGCAAACACCCTTTTTGGCCAAGGGCACCATTATCGAAGTTGTGCCCCTCTTCCTGTGCTTTACAGGTGATTCCAACGAACCACTTGAAATCTGTTTCCTGCTATTCTGCCTCGCTTTGAAGGCCGCCTCGTTGCCTTCCCTTAACAGATTTTTTGGACGAAAGATGTCCTTTATTACTCTGTCAGTTTTTTGAATTGTTGTGCCCCTGAGCTCCATTTTTCAACCCTTTTTTTGTGAGCTGACCGCAAGTCCAAAATTTTTGTTCAGGACCTATACTTGTTCATGGCGGGTGGCTGAGAATTTGGTTAATTCTTCTTCCTATCGGGCAATTAGAGTGAAATGTGCCCGTCCAAATGCCTAAGAGCTATTCTTTCATTGGTTCCCCCTTTTCCCTTTCATCCTCTTCCAAATTGGCAACCTGTGCGAACCAGGAGGTTAAAGGGGCTGTCTCTCCAAGGTGGGAGATTGATAGTAAAGCAGTTGGAAAGTCAAACCGGAGCACCAGGAGAGGGACAATTAGTTGTGTTTTAGTAACCTTTCGTATTCACTGTGTGTCCATTATCTTGGTTTCCTTAACATGTTATAGCTGTAGTAATATTCCCTTCAACATGGAGAGTTGGGAACCATGGAATGGGTGCCTCACATTATTGCTTTAAATGGTCTGTATTTGCTAACACAAATTTACCAGTCCTCTCAGTCCCAACTGTCCAGCCTTATGCCACATGCAGCTATCGTTGTACACAGGGTCATTCAGGTTTCAGCAGAGACCATGTAGGAATTGTAAAGTATTTCCCTGTTTTGTTGTTTTGTTTTTGAAATTACTTTTTATAGTGGGTTTGAACTGATTCTCACTGCCGTGTTTATGTCAGTCTAGACACACTTGTTTTCTTACGGAGACATATCAATACATAGGTTTTAAGATTCTTACTAGTCAGATATATTCCTCTGAGTGAAGTATACGGTCTTGACTCCCTTACAGGGAGGAAGGTGTAGATCTTGTCTATTCTGTATTTGGTTTCTGGAATGGTGCCTGTACATATATCAAACTCTGGTTTTATGCAACACCCCACCTCTCCTTCCACCTTAAGCAGGCGTAAGAGTATTTTCTAAATGTGAGACTCTGTTCTCTTTCCTAACACAGTTCATGTGTAGCCATGTTTACAGGATTTTCATAAGTGATATCTTATGATAAATTTCTTTTTCTGTGTGACTTATTCACTTAGAATCATCGTACCTGACTCCACTCATTTTGCTGCTACTGGTCTTATGACATTGATTTGATGGCTGAGTGATAATCCATCGTACGTAAGTACCACAATTTTTTGAACCATTTTTATCTTTCCTGGAATATTTAAGGTGAACCCAAGTTGAGGTTCTTGTAAGAAGTGCAGCCCTAAATTTTGGGGTGTCTCTGTCTTATTGATTTTAAGATTTCCCAAGGTATATTCCCTAGACTGGCAGTGCCTTTGGCTCTGTAGCTCTGTTGTTTACTTGTTTTAGGGAACACAACGCACTCCTCCAGAGAGGCAGTTGGCAATTTACATGCCTTCCTTCAGCATAACAAGGCTCCCTGTACTCCATAGTCTGTCTTGCCTTTCTGGTTTTTACCCATTTTGTGGATGTCCCTTTTGACCAGTGGGAAGGGATATTTCTTTGTAGTGCAGATTTGCATTGCCCGCTTGCTTGCTTGGCCAAAAAGGGCATATGCGATTTCTCCTGAATATATTCAGGAGAAATCGAATACGCACTTTTTGGCCAACTACATCATTGTCGAAGTTGTGCCCCTCTTCCTGTGCTTTAAAGGCGATTCGAACGCACCTCTTGAAATCTGTTTCCTGCTATTCTGCCTCGCTTTCAAGTCCATCTTGTTGCCTTCCCTCAACAGATTTTTGGACGATAGTTGCCCTTTATTACTCTGCCAGTTTGTGAATTGATGTGCCCCTGAGCTCCATTTTTTATCTCGTTTTTTGTGAGCTGAATGCAAGTCCAGTATTTTGGTTCAGAATCTATACTGGTTTTCGGTGGGTGGTTGAGACTTTGGTTAATTCTTCTTCCTCCCGGGAAATAAGAGTGACATGTGCCAGTCCAAATGCGTAACAGCTACTCTCTCATTGGTTCTCCCTCTTCCCTTTCATCCTTTGCCAAATTGGCAACCGTGTGAACCAGGAGGTTAAAGGTGCTGTCTCTCCAAGTTGGGAGATTGATAGTAAAGCATTTGCAAAGTCAAACTGGAGCACAAGGAGAGGGATTATTCGCTGAGTTACAGAGACCTTTCGTATTCACAGTGTGTCCATTCTCTAGGTTTCCCATACATGTTATAGCTATAGTAATATTCCCTTCAACCGGGAGAGTTGGGACACATGGAATGGTTGCCATGCATTATTGCTTTAAATGGTCTGCATTTGCTCACCCAATCTCACCAATCCTCTCAGTCCCATGTGTCCAGCATTATGCCACATCCAGCTGTCATTGTAGATAAGGTCATTCCAGGTTTCATCAGAGACCCTGAAGGAATTGTAAAGAATTTGCCTGTTTTTATGTTTTGTTTTTGAAATTCCTTTTTATAGTGGGTTTGACCTGATTCTCGCTGCCATGTTTATGCCAGTCTTGAAACACTTCATTCCCTTATGGAGACATATCAATACATAGATATTAAGATTCTTACTAGTCAGATATATTCCTCTATGGGAAATATGGGGTTTTGAGTATTTTTCACTGAGGAGGGTGTAGGTCTTGTCTATTCCATAGTTGGTTTTTGGAACGGTACCTGTGCTTATATCAAACTCTTGTTTTATGCATCACCCCACCTCTCCTTCCCCCTTAAGCAGGCATAAGAGTGTTTTCAAATTGTGAGACTCTGTTCTCTTTCCTAACTCAGTTCATGTGTAACCATGTTTACAGGATTTTCATAAGTGATATCTTATGATAAGTTTCATTTTCTCTGTGACTTATTTCACTTAGTATCATCGTACCTGAATCCACTCATTTTGCTGCTACTGGTCTTATGACATTGATTTTATGGCTGAGGGATATTCCATCATACGTAAGTACCACAATTTTTTGAACCAGTTTTATCTTTCCTGGGATATTTAAGGTGTAACCAAGATGAGGTTCTTGAAAGCAGTTCAGCCCTAAATTTTGGTGTGGTTCTGTCTTATTGATTTTCAGTTTTCCCAAGGTATATTCCCTAGACTGGAAGTGCACTTGGCTCTGTAGCTCTGTTTTTTACTTGTTTTAGGGAAGACAATGCACTCCTCCAGAGAGGCAGTTGGCAATTTACATGCTGCCCATCAGCATAACAAGGCTCCCTCTTCTCCAGGGAATGTCTTGCCTTTCTGGTTTTTACCCATTTTGTGGATGTCCCTTTTGACCGGTGGGAAGTGATACTTCTTTGTAGTGCAGATTTGCATTGCCCTCTTGCTTGCTTGGCCAAAAAGGGCGTATGCATTTTCTCCTGAATATATTCAGGAGATAACGCATACGCCCTTTTTGCCCAAGTGCATCATTGTCGAAGTTGTGCCCCTCTTTATGTGCTTTAAAGGCGATTCCAACATACCTCGTGAAATCTGTTTCGTGCTATTGTGCCTCGCTTTCAAGTCCACCTCGTTGCCTTCCCTCAACAGATTTTTGGACGATAGTTGCCCTTTATTACTCTGCAAGTTTGTCAATTGCTGTGACCCTCAGCTCCATTTTTTAACTCGTTTTTTGTGAGCTGAACGCAAGTCCAATATTTTGGTTCAGAACCTATACTGGTTTTCGGTGGGTGGCTGAGAATTTGGTTAATTCTTCTTCCTCCCGGGAAATAAGAGTGACATGTGCCCGTCCAAATGCCTAACGGCTACTCGCTCATTGGTTCTCCCAATTCCCTTTCATCCTTTGCCAAATTGGCAACCTGTGCGAACTAGGAGGTTAAACGTGCTGTCTCTCCACGGTGGGAAGTTGATAGTACAGCAGTTGGAAAGTCAAACAGGAGCACAAGGAGAGGGACTATTCGTTGAGTTTTAGAAACCTTTCGTATTCACATTTTGTCCATTCTTAGGTTTCCTTTAGATGTTATAGCTATAGTAATATTCCTTTCAACCGGGAGATTTGGGACACATGGAATGGGTGCCATGCATTATTGCTTTAAAGGGTATGCATTTGCTCACCCAATCTCACCAATCCTCTCAGTCCCATGTGTCCAGCCTTAGGACACATCCAGCTGTCGTTGTAGGTAGGGACATTCCAGGTTTCATCAGAGTCCCTGAAGGAATTGTAAAGAATTTCCCTCTTTTTATGTTTTGTTTTTGAAATTCATTTTTATAGTGGTTTTGAGCTGATTCTCGCTGCCATGTTTATGCCAGTCTAGAAACACTTGATTCCCTTACGGAGACATATCAATACATAGGTTTTAAGATTCTTACTAGTTAGATATATTCCTCTGCGGGTAATATGGGGTTTTGAATCCCTTTCACTGTGGAAGGTGTAGGTCTTGTCTATTCCATAGTTGGTTTTTGGAACGGTACCTGTGCTTATATCAAACTCTGGTTTTATGCATCACCCCACCTCTCCTTCCCCCTTAAGCAGGCATAAGAGTGTTTTCTAAATGTGAGACTGTGTTCTCTTTCCTAACTCAGTTCATGTGTAGCCATGTTTACAGGATCTTCCTAAGTGATATCTTATGATAAGCTTCTTTTCCTGTGTGACTTATTTCTCTTAGAATCATCGTACCTGAATCCACTCATTTTGCTGCTACTGGTCTTATGACATTGATTTCATGGCTGAGGGATATTCCATCATACGTAAGTACCAAAATTTTTTGAACCATTTTTATCTTTCCTGGGGTATTTAAGGTGTACCCAAGATGAGGTTCTTGTAAGCAGTGCTGCCCTAAATTTTGGGGTGGCTCTGTCTTATTGATTTTCAGTTTTCCCAAGGTATATTCCCTAGACTGGAAGTGACCTTGGCTCTGTAGCTCTGTTGTTTACTTGTTTTAGGGAACACAATGCAGTCATCCAGAGAGGCAGTTGGGAATTTACATGCTGCCCATCAGCCTAACAAGGCTCCCTGTTCTCCAGGGCCAGTCTTGCCTTTCAGTTTTTTACCCATTTTGTGGATGTCCCTTTTGACCGGTGGGAAGTGATACTACTTTGTAGTGCAGATTTGCATTGCCCGCTTGCTTGCTTGGCCAAAAACGGCGTATGCGTTTTCTCCTGAATATATTCAGGAGAAAACTCATACGCCCTTTTTGGCCAAGTGCATCATTGTTGAAGATGGGAGCCACTTCCTGTGCTTTAAAGGCAATTCCAATGTACCTCTTGAAATCTGTTTCCCTCTATTCTGCCTCGCTTTGAATTCCGCCTCGTTGCCTTCCCTCAACAGATTTTTGGACGATAGTTGCCCTTTATTACTCTGCCAGTTTGTGAATTGCTGTGCCCCTCAGCTCCATTTTTATCTAGCTTTTTGTGAGCTGAACGCAAGTCCAATGTTTTGGTTCTGGACCTGTACCAGTACCCGGTGGGTGGCTGAGACTTTGGTTAATTCTTCTGCCTCCCAGGAAGTAAGAGTGACATGTGCCCGTCCAAATGCCTAACAGCTGCTCTCTAATTGGTTCTCCCTGTTCCCTTTCATTCTTTGCCAAATTGGCAACCTGTGCGAACCAGGAGGTTAAAGGTGGTGTCTCTCCAAGATGGGAGATTGTTAGTAAAGCAGTTGGAAAGTCAAACTGGCGCATAGTGAGAGGGACTATTCGTTGAGTTTTAGAAACCTTTCGTATTCACAGTGTGTCCATTCTTAGGTTTCCCTTACATGTTATAGCTATAGTAATATTCCCTTCAACCGGGAGAGTTGGGACACATGGAATGTGTGCCACGAATTATTGCTTTTAAGGGTCTGCATTTGCTCACCCAATCTCACCAATCCTCTCAGTCCCATGTGGCCAGCCTTATGCCACACCCAGCTGTCGTTGTAGATAGGTTCATTCCAGGTTTCATCAGAGACCCTGAAGGAATTGTAAAGAATTTCCCTCTTTTTATGTTTTGTTTTTGAAATTCCTTTTTATAGAGGGTTTGAGCTGATTCTCGCTGCCATGTTTATGCCAGTCTAGATACACTTGATTCCCTTATGGAGACATATCAATACATAGGTTTTAAGATTCTTACTAGTCAGATATATTCCTCTGCGGGGAATATGGTGTATTGAGTCCCTTTCACTGAGGAAGGTGTAGGTCTTGTCTATTCCATAGTTGGTTCTTGGAACGGTACATGTGCTTATATCAAACTCTGGTTTTATGCATCACCCCACCTCTCCTTCCCCCTTAAGCAGGCATAAGAGTGTTTTCTAAATGTGAGACTGTGTTCTCTTTCCTAACTCAGTTCATGTGTAGCCATGTTTACAGGATCTTCATAAGTGATATCTTATGATAAGCTTCTTTTTCTGTGTGACTTATTGCACTTAGAATCATCGTACCAGAATCCACTCATTTTGCTGCTACTGGGCTTATGACATTGATTTCATGGCTGAGGGATATTCCATCATATGTAAGTACAACAATTTTTTGAACCATTTTTTTCTTTCCTGGGATATTTCAGGTGTACCCAAGATGAGGTTCTTTTAAGCAGTGCAGCCCTAAATTTTGGGGTGTTTCTGTCTTATTGATTTTCAGTTTTCCCAAGGTATATTCCCTAGACTGGAAGTGCCCTTGGCTCTGTAGCTCTGTGGTTTACTTGTTTCAGGGAACACAGTGCACTCCTCCAGATAGGCAGTTGGCAATTTACATGCCGCCCATCAGCATAACAAGGCTCCCTGTTCTCCAGGGCCTGTCTTGCCTTTCTGAATTTTACCCATTTTGTGGATGTCCCTTTTGACCAGTGGGAAGTGAAACTTTTTTGTAGTGCAGATTTGCATTGCCCACTTGCTTATTTGGCCAAAATGGGCGTATGCGATTTCTCCTGAATATATTCAGGAGAAAACGCATACGCCCATTTTTGGCCAAGTGCATCATTGTCGAAGTTGTGCCGCTCTTCCTGTGCTTTAAAGGCAATTCCAATGTACCTCTTGAAATCTGTTTCCTGCTATTCTGCCTCACTTTCAAGTCCGCCTCGTTGCCTTCTCTCAACATATTTTTGGACGATAGTGGTCCTTTATTACTTTGCCTGTTTGTGAATTGCTGTGCCCCTGAGCTCCATTATTTAACTCGTTTTTTGTGAGCTGAACGCAAGTCCAATATTTTGGTTCAAAAACTATACTGGTTCCCAGATGGTGGCTGAGACTTTGGTTAATATTTCTTCCTCCAAGGAAATAAGAGTGACATGTGCCCGTCCAAATGCCTAACAGCTACTCTTTCATTGGTTCTCCCTCTTCCCTTTCATCCACTGCCAAATTGGCAACCTGTGAGAAGCAGGAGGGTAAAGGGGCTGTCTCTCTAATTTGGGAGATTGATAGTAAAGCAGTTGGAAAGTCAAACCGGAGCACCAGGAGGGGGACTATTGGTTGAGTTTTAGAGACCTTTCGTATTCACAGTGTGTCCATTCTCTAGGTTTCCCATACATGTTATAGCTGTAGTAATATTCCCTTCAAACTGGAGAAATGAGACCCATGGAATTGGTGCCATACATTATTGCATTAACGGGTCTGCATTTGCTCACCCAATCTCACCAATCCTCTTAGTCCCATGTGTCCAGCCTTATGCCACAACCAGCTGTCATTGTACACAGGGTCATTCCAGGTTTCGTCATAGACCCTGAAGAAATTTTAAAGATTTCCCTGTTTTTTTGTTTTGTTTTTGACATTCCTTTTTATAATGGTTTTGAGCTGATTCTCGCTGACATGTTTATGCCAGTCTAGAAACACTTGATTCCCTTAGGGAGACATATAAATACATAGGTTTTAAGATTCTTTCTAGTCAGATATATTCCTCTGTGGGAAATATGTGGTTTTGAGTCCCTTTCACTGAGGAAGGTGTAGCTCTTTTCTATTCCATAGTTGGTTTTTGGAACGGTACCTGTGCTTATATCAAACTCTGGTTTTATGCATCACCCCACCTCTACTTCCCCATTAAGCAGGCATAAGAGTGTTTTCTAAATGTGAGACTCTGTCCTCTTTCCTAACTCAGTTCATGTGTAGCCGTTTTTACAGGATCTTCATAAGTGATATCTTATGATAAGTTTCTTTTTCTGTGAGACTTATTTCACTGAGAATCATCGTACCTGAATCTGCTCATTTTGCTGCTACTGGTCTTATGATATTGATTTCATGTCTGAGGGATATTCCATTGTACGTAAGTACCAAAATTTTTTGAACAATTTTTATCTTTCCTGGGATACTTAAGTTGTACTCAAGTTAAGGTTCTTTTAAGCAGTGCAGCCCTAAATTTTGGGGTGGCTCTGTTTTATTGATTTTCAGTTTTTCCAAGGTATATGCCCTAGACTGGAAGTGCCCTTGGCTCTGTAACTCTGTTGTTTACTTGTTTTAGGGAACACAATGCACTCCTCCAGAGAGGCAGTTGGCAATTTACATCCCGCCCATCAGCATAATAAGGCTCCCTCTTCTCCAGGGCCTGTCTTGCCTTTCAGGTTTTTACCCATTTTGTGGATATCCCTTTTGACTGCTGGGAAGTGATCCTTCTGTGTAGTGCAGGTTTGTATTGCCCGCTTGCTTGCTTGGCCAAAAAGGGCGTATGCGTTTTCTCCTGAATATATTCAGGAGAAAACGCATTCACCCTTTTTGGCCAAGTGCATCACTGTCGAAGTTGTGCCCCTCTTCCTGTGCTTTAAAGGCGATTCCAACTTACCTCTTGAAATCTCTTTCCTGCTATTCTGCCTCGCTTTCAAGTCCGCATCGTTGCCTCCCTCAACAGATTTTTGGACAATAGTTGTCCTTTATTACCCTGCCAGTTAGTGAAGTGCTCTGCCCCTGAGCTCCATTTTTTAACTCGTTTTTTGTGAGATGAACGCAAGTCCAAAATTTTGGTTCAGGACCTATACTGGTTCCCGGTGGGTGGCTGAGACTTTGGTTAATTCTTCTTCCTGCCGGGCAATTAGAGTGACATGTGCTCGTCCAAATGCCTAACAGCTACTCTCTCATTGGTTCTCCCTCTACCCTTTCATCCTCTGCCAAATTGGCAACCTGTGCGAACCAGGAGGTTAAAGGTGCTGTCTCTCAAAGTTGGGAGACTGATAGTAAAGCTGTTGGAAAGTCAAACCGGAGTACCAGGAGGGGGACTATTCGTTGAGTTTAGAGACCTTTCGTATTCTCAGTGTGTCCATTCTCTAGGTTTCCCGTACATGTTATAGCTGTAGTAATATTCCCTTCAACCTGGAGACATGGGACCGATGGAATGGGTGCCATGCATTATTGCTTTAAAGGGTCTGAATTTGCTCACCTATTCTCACCAGTCCTCTCAGTCCCATGTGTCCAGCCTTATGCCACATCCATCTGTCATGTAGATAGGGTTATTCCAGGTTTAATCAGAGACCCTGAAGGAAATGTAAAGAATTTCCCTTTTTTTTTGTTTTTCAAATTCCTTTTCTTAGTGGCTTTGAGCTGATTCTTGCTGTCATGTTTATGCCAGTCTAGACACACTTGATTCCCTTACAGAGACATATCAATACATAGGTTTTTAGATTCTTACTAGTCAGATATATTCATCTGCGGGAAATATGGTGTTTTGAGTCCCTTTCACTGAGGAAGGTGTAGGTCTTATCTATTCCATAGTTGGTTTTTGGAATGGTACCTGTGCTTATATCAAACTCTGGTTTTATGAATCACCCCACCTCTCCTTCCCCCTTAAGCAGGCATAAGAGTGTTTACTAAATGTGAGACTCTGTTCTCTTTCCTAACTCAGTTCATGTGTAGCCATGTTTACAGGATCTACATAAGTGATATCTTATGATAAGTTCCTTTTCTGTGTGACTTATTTCACTTAAAATCATCGTACCTGAATCCACTCATTTTGCTGCTAATGGTCTTATGACATGGATTTCATGGCTGAGGGATATTTGATCGTATGTAAGTAGAACAGATTTTTGAACCGTTTTTCTCTTTCCTGGGATATTTAAGGTGTACCCAAGTTGAGGTTCTTCTAAGCAGTGCAGCCCTAAATTTTGGGGTGGCTCTGTCTTATTGATTTTCAGTTTTCCCAAGGTATATTCCATAGGGTTAAAATGCACTTGGCTCTGTAGCTCTGTTGTTTACTTGGTTTAGGGAACACAATGCACTCCTCCAGAGAGGCAGTTGGCAATTTACATCCCGCCCATGAGCATAACAAGGTTCCCTTTTCTCCAGGGCCTGTCTTGAATTTCTGGTTTTTACCATTTTTGTGGATGTTCCTGTAGACGGGTGGGAAGTGATATTTCTTTGTAGTGCAGACTTGCATCCCCACTTGCTTGCTTGGCCAAAAAGGGTGTATGCGTTTTCTCCTGAATATATTCAGGAGAAAATGCATACGCCATTTTTAAACAAGTGCATCATTGTCGAAGTTTTGCCCCTCTTCCTGTGCTTTAAAGGCGATTCCGACATACATCTTGAAATCTGTTTCCTGCTATTCTGCCTCCCTTTCAAGTTCGCCTCGTTGCCTTCCCTCAACAGATTTTTGGATGATAGTTGTCCTTTATTACTCTGCCAGTTTGTGAATTGCTGTGCCCCTGAGCTCCTTTTTTGAACTCGATTTGTGAGCTGAACGCAAGTCCAAAATTTTGATTCAGGAACTATACTGGTTCCCGGTGTGTGGCTGAGACTTTGGTTAATACTTCTTCCACCCGGGAAACAAGAGTGACATGTGCCCGTCCAAATGCCTAACAGCTACTCTTTCATTGGTTCTCCCTCTTCCCTTTCATCCTCTGCCAAATTGGCAACCTGTGCGAACCAGGAGGTTAAAGGTCTGTCTCTTCAAGCTGGGAGATCGATAGTAAAGCAGTTGGAAAGTCAAAGCGTAGCACCACGAGAGTGTCTATTCGTTGAGTTTTAGAGACCTTTCTTATTCACTGTGTGTCCATTCTCTAGGTTTCCCATACATGTTATAGCTGTAGTAATATTCCTTTCAACCTGGAGAGTTGGGACCCATGGAATGGGTGCCATGCATTATTGCTTTCAAGCGTCTGCATTTGCTCACCCAATCTCACCAATCCTCTCACTCCCAAGTGTCCAGCCTTATGCCACATCCAGCTGTCATGTAGATAGGGTCATTACAGGTTTCATCAGAGACCCTGAAGTAACTGTAAATAATTGACATTTATTTTTTTGTTTCTCAAATTCCTTTTTATAGTGGGTTTGAGCTGATTCTCGCTGCCATGTTTATGCCAGTCTAGACACACTTGATTCCCTTACGGAGACATATCAATACACAGGTTTTAAGATTCTTACTAGTCATATATTTTCCTCTGCGGGAAATATGGGGTTTTGAATCCCTTTCACTGAGGAAGGTGTAGGTCTTGTCTATTCCATAGATGGTTTTTGGAACGGTACCAGTGCTTATATCAAACTGTTGTTTTATGCATCACCCCACCTCTCCTTCTCCCTTAAGGAGAATTAAGAGTGTTTTCTAAATGTGAGACTCTGTTCTCTTTCCTAACTCAGTTCATGTGTAGCCGTGTTTACAGGATCTTCATAAGTGATATCTTATGATATGTTTCTTTTTCAGTGTGACTTATTTCACTTAGAATCATCATACCTGAATCCACTCATTTTGCTGCTACTGGTCTTATGACATTGATTTCATGGCTGAGGGATATTCCATCGTACATATGTACCACAATTTTTTGAACAATTTTTATCTTTCTTGGGATATTTAAGCTGCAACCAAGTTGAGGTTCTTGTAAGCAGTGCAGCCCTAAATTTTGGGGTGGCTCTGTCTTATTGATCTTCAGTTTTCACAAGGTATATTCCCTAGACTGGAAGTGCCCTTGGCTCTGTAGCTCGGTTGTTTACTTGTTTATAGAACACAATGCACTCCTCCAGAGAGGCAGTTGACAACTTACATCCCGTCCATCAGCATAACAATGCTCCCTGTTCTCCAGGGCCTGTCTTGCCTTTCTGGTATTTATCCATTTTGTGGATGACTCTTTTGACTGGTGGGAAATGATACTTATTTGTAGTGGAGATTTGCATTGCCCGCTTTCTTCCTTGTTCAAATACGGCGTATGCATTTTCTCCTGAATATATTCAGGAGAACATGCATACGTCCTATTTGGCCAAGTGCATCATTGTCGAAGTTGTGCCCCTCTTCCTTTGCTTTAAAGGCGATTCCAACGTACCTCTTGAAATCTGTTTCCTGCTATTCTGCCTCGCTTTCTAGTCTGCCTCGTTGCCTTCCCTCAACAGATTTTTGGACGATAGTTGTCTTTATTACTCTGCCTGTTTGTGAATTGCTGTGCCCCTGAGCTCCATATTTTAACTCGTTTTTTGCGAGCTGAACACAAGTCCAAAATTTCGTTTCAGGACCTATACTGGTTCCCGGTGGGTGGCTGAGATTTTGGTTAATTCTTCTTCCTCCTGGGTTATAAGAGTGACATGTGCCCGTCCAAATGCCTAACAGCTACTCTCATATTGGTTCTCCGTCTTCCCTTTCATCCTCTGCCAAATTGGCAACCTGTGCGTACCAGGAGGTTAAATGTGCTGTCTCTCCAAGTTTGGAGATTGATAGTAAAGCCGTTGGAAAGTGAAACCGGAGCACCAGGAGGGGGATTATTCATTGAGCTTTAGAGACCTTTCATATTCACCGTGTGTCCATTCTCTAGGTTTCCTGTACATGTTATAGCGGTAGTAATAGTCCCTTCAACCTGGACACATGGGACACATGGAATGGGTGCTATGCATTATTTCTTTAAAGGGTCTGCATTTTCTCACCCAATCTCACCAATCCTCTCAGTCCCATGTGTCCAGCTTTATGCCACATCCAGCTCTCATTGTAGATAGGGTCATTCAGGGTTTCATCAGAGACACTGAAGGAATTGTAAAGAATATCCCTTTTGATTTGTTTTTCAAATTCCTTTTTATAGTGGGTTTGAGCTGATTCTCGCTGCCATGTTTATGCAAGTCTCGGCACACTTGATTCCCTTAAGGAGACATATCAATACATAGGTTTTAAAATTCTTACTAGTCAGATATAATCCTCTGTGGGAAATATGGTGTTTTGAGTCTCTTTCACTGAGGAAGGTGTAGGTCTTGTCTATTCCATAGTTGGTTTTTGGAACGGTACCTGTGCTTATATCAAACTCTGGTTTAATGCATCACCCCACCTCTCCTTCCCCGTTAAGCAGGCATAAGAGTGTTTTCTAAATGTGAGACTCTGTTCTCTTTCCTAACTCAGTTCATGTGTAGCCATGTTTACAGGATCTCATAAGTGATATCTTATGATACGTTTCTTTTTCTGTGTGACTTATTTCACTTAGAATCATCGTACCTGAATCCACTCATTTTGCTGCTACTTGTCTTATGACATTGATTTCATGGCTGAGGGATATTTCATCGGACGTAAGTACCACAAATTTTTGTACCATTTTTATCTTTCCTGGGATATTTAAGGTGAATCCACGATGAGGGTCTTGTAAGCAGTGCACCCCTAAATATTGCTGTTGCTGTGTCTTATTGATTTTCAGTTTTCCCAAGGTATATTATGTAGACTGGAAGTGCCCAGGGCTCTGTAGCTCTGTTGTTTACTTGTTTTAGGGAACACAATGCACTGCTCCAGAGAGGCCGTTGGCAATTTGCCTCCCACCCATCAGCATAACAAGGCTCCAAGTTCTCCAGGGCCTGTCTTGCCTTTCTGGTTTTTACCCATTTTGTGGATATCCCTTTTGACTTTTGGGAAGTTATACTTCTTTGTAGTGCAGATTTGCATTGCCCGCTTTCTTGATGGGCCAAAAAGTGTGTATGTGTTTTCTCCTGAATATATTCAGGAGAAAACTCATACACCCTTTTTGGCCAAGTGCATCATTGTCGAAGTTGAGCCCCTCTTCCTGTGCTTTAAAGGCGATTCCAGCATACCTCTTGAAATCTGTTTCCTGCTATTCTGCCTCGCTTTTACGTCTGCCTCTTAACCTTCCCTCAACAGAGTTTTGGACGAGAGTTGTCCTTTACTACTCTGCCATTTGGTGAATTGCTGTGCCTCTGAGCTCCATTATTCACCTGTTTTTTGTGAGCTGAATGCAAGTCCTAATTTTGGTTCAGGACTTATACTGGTGTCCGGTGGGTGGCTGAGACTTTGGTTAATTCTTCTTCTGGCTGGAAAATTAGAGTGACATTTGCCGGTCCAAATGCCTAACAGCTACTCTCTCATTGGTTCTCCCTCTTCCCTTTCATCCTCTGCCAAATTGGCAACCTGTGAGAAGCAGGAGGGTAAAGGGGCTGTCTCTCTAATTTGGGAGATTGATAGTAAAGCAGTTGGAAAGTCAAACCGGAGCACCAGGAGAGGGACTATTAGTTGAGTTTTAGAAACCTTTCGTATTCACAGTGTGTCCATTCTCTAGGTTTCCCGTACATGTTATAGCTGTTGTAATATTCCCTTCAACCTGGAGAGTTGGGACCCATGGAATGGGTGCCACTCATTATTGCTTTAAAGGGTCTGCATTTGCTCACCCAATCGCAACAATCCTCTCAGTCCAAAGTGTCCAGCCTTATGCCACATCCAGCTGTCATTGTAGATAGGGCCATTCCAGGTTTCATCAGAGACCCTGAAGGAATTTTAAGGAATTTCCCTGTTTATTTTGTTTTGTTTTTGAAATTACTTTTTATAGTGTGTTGAGCTGATTCTCACTGCCATTTTTATGCCAGTCTAGACACACTTGATTCCCTTACGGAGACATATCAATACATAGGTTTTAAGATTCTTACTAGTAAGATATATTACTCTGCAGTGAATATGGGGTGTTGAGTCCCTTTCACTGAGGAAGGTGTACGTCGTGTCTATTCCGTATTTGTTTTTTGTAACTGTACCTGTACTAATATCAAACTCTGGTTTTATGCATGACCCCACCTCTCCTTCCCCCTTAAGAAGGCATAATGGTGTTTTATAAATGTGAGACTCCCTTCTCTTTCCTAACTCAGTTCATGTGTAACCATGTTTACAGGATCTTCATAATTGATATCTTATGATAATTTTATTTTTCTGTGTGACTTATTTCACTTAGAATTATCGTACCTGAATCCACTCATTTTGCTGCTACTGGCCTTATGACATTGATTTCATGGCTGAGGGATATTCCGTCATACGTAAGTACCACAATTTCTTGAACCATTTTTGTCTTTCCTGGGATATTTAAGGTGTACACAGGTTGAGGTTTTTGTAATCATTGCAGCCTTGAATTTTGGTGTGGATCTGTCTTATTAATTTTCAGTTTTCCCAAGCTATATTCCCTAGACTGGAAGTGCCCTTGGCTCTGTAGCTCTGTTGTTTACTTGTTTTAGGGAACACAATGCACTCCTCCAGAGAGGCAGTTGGCAATTTACATCCCGCCCATCACCATAACAAGTCTCCCTGTTCTCCAGTGCCTGTCTTGCCTGTCTGGTTTTTACACATTTTGTGGATATCCCTTTTGGCTGGTGGAAAGTGATAGTTCTTTGTACTGCAGATTTGCATTGCCTGCTTGCTTGCTTGGCCGAAAAGGGCATATGCGTTTCTCCTGAATATATTCACGGGAAAACCCACATGCCCTTTATGACCATTTCCAATATTTTCGAAGTTGTGATGCTTTTCCTGTGTTTAAAGGCGATTCCAATGTACCTCTTGAAATCTGATTCATGCCACTCTGCCTCATTTTCACTTCCACCTCGTGGCTTTTCCTCAACAGATTTTTGGAAGAGAGTAGTCCTTTATAACTCTGCAGGTTAGTGAATTGCTGTGGCCCTGAGTTCCATTTTTCAACTCACGTTTTTGTGAGCTGACCACAAATCCACCGTTTTGCTTCTGGACCTATACTGGTTCTGGGGGGGGCAGGCTGAGTCTTTGGTTAATTCCTCTTCGTGACGGGAAATTAGAGTGAAATGTGGCCGTCCAAATGCCTACAGCTACTCTCTCATTGGTTCTCTCTGTTCCCTTATATCCTCTGCACAATTTGCCAGCTGTTTGAACCAGGAGGTTATAGGGCCTGACACTCCAAGTTGGGAGATTGATAGTAAAGCAGTTGGAATGTCAAACTGGAGCACAAGGAGAGAAAAAAGTAGTAGAGTTTTAGAAACCTTTCACCATCAGATGGTTTCCATTCTCTAGGTTCCCATACATGTTATAACTGTAGTGATATTCCCTTCTACTTGGAGAGTTGGGAACAATGGAATGCGTGGCAGGCATTATTGCTTTAAAGGGTCTGCATTTTTTCACCCAATCTCACCAATCCTCTCAGTCCCAAGTGACCAGTGTTATGTCACATCCAGCTGTCATTGTAGATAGGGTCATTCCAGGTTTCATCAGAACCCCTGAAGTTATTGTGTAAGAATTTTACTGTTTTTATGTTTTGTTTTGAAATTCATTTTTATATTGGGTTTGAGCTGATTCTCACTGCCATGTTTATGTCGTTCTAGACACACTTAGTTCCCTTACGGAGACATATCAATACATAGGTTTTAAAATTCTTACTAGTCAGATATATTTCTCTGCGGGGAATAAGGATGTTGAGTTCCGTTCACTGAGGAAGGAGTAGGGCTTGTCTCTTCTGTTTTTGGATTATGGAACGGTACCTGTGCTAATATCAAACTTTTGTTTTGTGCACATCCCCACCTCTCTTTCCCCTTAAGCAAGCGTTAGAGTATTTTCTAAATCTGAGACTCTGTTCTCTTCCCTAATTCAGTTCATATGTAGCCATGTTTACATTCCCTTCATAAGTGATATCTTATGTCAGAATGCACCATGGCCTTGTCATAATAATGCTCCATGGCCCCTGTCATCACAATGCTCCATGCCCTGGTTATCAAAATGCTCCATGTCCCTTGTCCTCACAATTCTCCACGTCCTTGTCATCACAATGCTACATGACACTTCTTATCAAAATATTACATGCTCTTGTCATCACAATTCCCCATGCACTTGAAATTGCAATGCTCCATGTGCTTGTCATCACAATGCTCCATGCACTTGTCATCACAATGTTCCATGCCCTTGTCATCACGTTGCTCCATGACACCTGTCATCACAATGCTCCCTGACACCTGTCATCACAGTGCTTCATTCCCCTTGTCATTACAGTGCTCCATGATGCTCGACACCACAATTACCCAAGGTCTTCTCATCACAATGCTCCACAGTTTTGCTTTCACCATGCTCCATGCCTTGTCATCTCAAAGCTCAATGCCCCTTTTCCTCAGAATTCTCCACGACCTTGTCATTACAATGCTTCATGGCACTTCACATCAAAATGTTATATGCTCTTGTCATCACAATACTCCATGCACTTGTCATCGCAATGCTCCATGACCCCTGTCATAGGAAGCTCCATGCGCTGTTCATCACAATGTTTCACGACCTGAGTATTAAAATGATCAATGGCCCTTGATATCACAATGCTCCATGCCCTTGTCATCACAATGCTCCTTTAATTTGTCACAGCAATCCTCCATGACACTTGGCATCATAATGCTCCATGATATTGTCATCAAACTGGAACATGTCATATTTCATCACAATGCTCCCTGACACCTTTCTTCACAATAATCCATGACCTTGTCATCACAGTGCTTCATGCCCTTGTCATCACAATGTGCCATGACCACTCTTATCACAATAATGCATGAAACTTGTCAGACCAATGCTCCATGCCACTTTTCATCACACTGCTCCATGAACGCTGTCATCACAATGCACCAGGCCCATCATCATAATGCTTCATGCTATTGTCATCACAATGAAATCAAAATGCTCCATGACCTCTGTCCTCACAATGCTGCAAACCCTTGTGATCACAATGTTCCATAACACTTGTTATCACAATGCCACATGACGCTGGTCAGCACAATTATCCATGGTCTTCTCATCACAATGCACCATGATTTTGTCATCACAATGTTCAATACACTTGTCATCACAATGCTCTCTGACTATTGCCCTCAGTATGCACCTTGAACTCTTTCATGACAAGGCTCTTTGCCTATTTCATCCCAATGATCCATGCCCTTTTCATCACAATGCTCCAAGACACCTGTGATCACAATGATCCTTGCACTTGTCATCACAAAGCTCCATGACACATGTCCTCAGAATGCTCCATGGTCTTCTTATCATAATTTTCCATGCCCTTGTCATCACAATGCTCCAATACCCCTGTAATCACAATGTTCCCTACGCCTTTTCATCAGAATGCTCCATGAGAATTGTCATCACAAGGTTCCATGGTCTTCACATCACAGTGCTCCAGGACCTTGTCATCACAGTGCTCCATTCCCTTGTCATCACAATGGGCCATTACATATGTCATCACAATGCTCCCTGACATATGTCTTCACAATACTGCTTGACCTGGTCATCAAAATGCTCCATGCCCTTGTCATCACAATACGCCATTCGAACTGTCATCGCAATAATCCATGAAACTTATTAGACCAATGCTCCATGCCCTTGACATCAAAAAGCTCCATGCCCATGTTATCAAATGCTCCAAGACCCCTGTCATCACAATGTTCCATGACTCCAGTCATCACAATGTTTCATGACGTTTGTCATCACAATGATCCATGCCCTCATCATCAACAGTCTCTGTGACCTTTTTAACCACAATGCTCCATGAACTTTTCATCACAATGCTCTTTGCCCCTTGTCATCAATGTGCTCTATGCCTTTCTCAGCACAATGCTCCATAACACTTGTCATCACAATGCTCCATGAACTTGTCAGCACTATGCTCCATGACACATGTCATCACAATGCGCCATGCAACTGTCATCACAGTGCTCCACAATCTTGTCATCACAATGCTCCATAAAACTTGTCATCACAATGCTCCATGCACTTCTCAACAAAACGCTCTATCACCACTGATATCACAATGATACATCACTATTCGTCACAATACTAACTCACCCCTGTCATCACAATATTCCATGACTCCTGTCATCACAATGCTACATGCACTTATCATCACAATGTTCGATGACCACTGACATCACAATGTTCCATAACCCCTGTCATCAAAATGCTCCATGGCATTTTTCATCAAAATGCTCCATGACCCTTGCCATCACGATGTTCCATGGCCTTGTCATCACAAAGCTCCATGACCCTTCTCATCAAAATGCTCCAAGAACGCTGACATCACAATGTTCCATAACACCTATCATCAAAATGTTCCATGACACTTTTCATCAAATTGCTCCGTGACCCTTTCATCAGAATGCTCCCTGCCATTCTCATCACAATGCACAATGCCCTTGCCATCAAAATGCTCCATGACCTTTGTCATCACAAAGATCCATGACCCTTGGCATCACAATGCTCCATGTCATTGTCATCAAAATGCTCCATGAACGCTCTCATCACATTGCTCCATGCCCTTGTCTTCACAAACCTCCATGACACATGTCATTAGAATGCTCCATGGCCTTCTCATCACAATGCTCCATGCCTTTGCCATCACAATGCTCCATTACACCAGTCATAACAATGCTCCATGAACCCTGCCTTCACGATGTTCCATGGCCTTGTCATCACAAAGCTCCATGACCCTTCTCATCACAATGCTCCAAGAACCCTGTAATCACAATGCTCTATGCCCCTTTTCATCTCAATGATCCATGAACCCTGTCATCACAGTGCAACTTGCCCATCATCATAAGGCTTCAGGCTATTGTCATCACAATGAAATCAAAATTATCCATGACCACTGTCATCATAATGCCCCAAACCCTTGTGATCACAATGTTCCATAACACTTGTCATCACAACACCCTGTGATGCTCATCATAACAATTATCCATGGTCTTCTCATCACAATGCTCCATGAAATTTGTCATCACAATTCTCAATACAGTTGTCATCACAATGCTCCCTGACACTTGTCGTCAGTATGCTCCTTGAAACCTGTCATGACAAGGCTCCATGCCTTTTCATCACAATGATCCATGCCCTTTTCATCACAAAGCTTCAAGACCCCTGTAATCACAATGCGCCATGCCCTTGTCATCACAAAGCTCCATGACACATGTCATCACAATGCTCCATGCCTTTGTCAGCAAAATGCTACATGACCTTGTCATTACAATGCTCTATGCGCTTGTCATCAATATACTCCATTACCATTGTCATCACAATTCTCCATGAACCTTGGGATCACATTGCTTCATGCCTTTGTCATCACAATGCTCCATGCTCCTTGAAATCAAAATGATCCATGACACCTGTCATCAAAATGCTCCAAACACTTGTGATCAAAATGTTCCATAACACTTGTCATCACAACTCTCCATGATGCCTGTCATCACAATAATCCATGCCCTTTTCTTCACAATGCTCCATGACCTTTGTCATCACAATTCTCAATACACTTGTCATCACAATGCTCCCTGACACTTGTCTTCAGAATGCTCCTTGAACCCTGTCAAGAAAAGGCTCCATGATGTTTTCATCACAATGCCCCATGCCGGTTTCATCACACTGCTCCATGCCATTGTCATCCCATTGGGCCATTACATATGTCATCACAATGCTCCCTGACACCTATCTTCACAATACTGCATGACCTGGTCATCACAATGTTCCATGCACTTGTCATCACAATGTGACATTCCAACTGTCATCACAATACTCCATGGAACATATTAGACCAATGATCCATGCCCTTTTCATCACAATGCTCCTTGACCCCTGTCATCACAATGCTCCGTGACTCCAGTCATCACAATGCTCCATGACCTTTGTCATCACTATGGTCCTTGCCCTCTTCATCAACAGTGTCTGTGACCTTTTTAAACACAATGCTCCATGAACATTTCATCACAATGCTATTTGACCCTTTTCATCACAGTTCTCTATGCCTTTCTCAGCACAAAGCTCCAAGCCCTTCTCATCACAATGCTCCATGACCCCTGTCATCACAATGCTCCGTGAGTCCAGTCATCACAATTCTTCATAACATTTGTCATCACAATGGTCGATGCCCGCGTCATCGCAAGGCTCTGTGACCTTTGTAACCACAGTGCTCCTTGAACATTTCATCACAATGCTCCGTGACCCTTGTCATCACAATGCTCCATGCCTTTGTCAGAACAATGCTCAATGACCCTTTTCATCACACTGTGCCACGCACTTTTCATTACAACGGTCCACAAACTTGTCATCGCTATGCTCCATAAATATTGTAATCACAATGCTCCATGCACTTTTCATCCAAATGCGCTCTCACCAGATATATCACAAGGTTCCATCCCTTGTCATCACAATACTCCTTCATCCCTCTAATCACAATGTTCCATGACCCCTGTCATCACAGTGCTACATACCCTTATCATCACAATGTTCAATGACCGCTGACATCACAATATTCCATAACCCCTGTCATCAAAATGCTCCATGACCCTTTTCATCCCAAAGCTCCAAGACCCCTGACATCACAATGTTCTATAACCCCTGTCATCAAAATGTTCCATGACACTTTTCATCAAATTGCTGCATGACCCTGTCATCAAAATGCTCCCTGCCCTTCTCATAACAATGCACCAGACCCTTCTCATCAAAATGCTCCATGACCATTGTCATCACAAAGCTCCATGACCCTTGGCATCAAAATGCTCCATGTCATTGTCATCACAATGCTCCATGAACCCTCTCATCACATTGCTCCATGCCCTTGTCATCACAAAGCTACGTGACACTTGTCATCACAATGCTCGATGCCCTTCTCATCACAATGATCCATGCCCTTGTCATTAAAATCCTCCATGACCCATGTATCAAAGTGTTCCGTGCCCTTGTGATCACAGTGCTCCATGCCCACTCTCATCACAATAATCCATGAAACATATCAGACCAGTGCTCAATGCCCTTCTCATCACAATGCTCCATTACCTCTGTCATCTCAATGCTCCAAGACCCCTGTAATCACAATGCTCCATGCCATTGTCATCACAAAGCTCCATGACGCATATCATCAGAATGTCCCATGGCATTCTCATCACAATGCTCCAAAACGCCTGTAATCACAGTGCTCCATGACACTTTTCATCTCAATGCTCCATGAACCCTGTCATCACAATGCACCGTGCCCATCATCATAATGCTTCAGGCTATTGTCATCACAATGAAATCAAAATGCTCCATGAGCTCTGTCATAACAATGCTCCAAACCCTTGTGATCACAATATTCCATAACACTTGTCATCACAATGCCCCATGACGCTCGTCATCACAGTTATCTATGGTCTTCTCATCACAATGCTCCATGACCTTTGTCATCACAATGCTCAATACTCTTGTCATCATAATGCTCCCTGACACTTGTTGTCTGTACTCTCCTTGAACCCTGTCATAACAAGCTGCCATGCCCTTTTCATCACAATGTTCCAAGACCCCTATAATCACAATGGTCCATGACCCTTTTAATCAGTATGCTCCATGAGATATGTCATCACAAGGCTCCATGGATTTCTCATCACAATGCTCCAGGTCCTTATCATCACAATGCTTCACGACCTTGTCATGAAAATTCTCAATGGCCCCTGGCATCATAATGCTCCAAGCCCTCGTCATCACAGTCCTCCATTATATTTGTCATAACAATCCTCCATTACATTTGGCATCACAATGCTCCATGCCATTGTCATCGCAATGGACCATGACATAGGTCATCACAATGCTCCCTGAAACCTGTCTTCACTATACTCCATGAGCTTCTCATCACAATGCTCCATGCCCTTGTTATTACAATGCTCCGTGACTCCAGTCATCACAATGATTCATGACCTTTGTCATCACAATGCTCCATGCCTTTGTCATTACAATCCTGCATGACTCATGCATCGTAGTGTTCCATACCCTTGTCATCACAATGCTTAATGACCACACTCATTACAATAATCCATGAAATATTTTAGACCAATGTTCCATTCCCTTCTCATCAAAATGCTCCATTACCTCTGTCATAACAATGCAACATGAACCCTGCCATCACAATATTACACGGCCTAGTCATCACAAGGTTCCATGACACTTGTTATCACAATGCTGAAGACCCTTGTAATCACAATGCTCCATGCCCTTGTCATCACAAAGCTCCATGCACATGTCATCAGAATGTTCCATGCCCCTTTTCATCTCAATGCTCCATGAACCCTGTCATCACAATGCACCATGCCCATCATCATAATGCTTCAGGTTATTGTCATCACAATGAAATCAATAATCTCCATGACCTCTGTCATCACAATGCTCCAAACCCTTGTGATCACAATATTCCATAACACTTGTCATCACAACACCCCATGACGCTCATCATAACAATTAACCATGGTCTTCTTATCACAATGCTCCAAGAGCTTTGTCATCACAATGCTCAATACACTTGTCATCACAATGCTCCCTGACACTAGTCGTCAGTATGCTCCTTGAACCCTGTCATGATAAGGCTCCATGCCTTTTTCATAACAATGATCCGTGCCGTTTTCATCACAATGCTCCAAGATCCCTGTAATCACAATGCTCTATGCTCTTGTCATCAAAAAGCTCCATGACACATGTCATCAGAATGCTCCATGGCCTTCTCATCACAAAGCTCCATGCCCTAGTCATCACAGTGCTCCATGACCCCTGTAATTACAATGCTCCATGCACCTTTTCATCAGAATGCTCCATGAGACTTGTCATCACAAGTCTCCATGGTCTTCTCATCGCAATGCTCCAGGACATTGTCATCACCATGCTCCATTCCCTTGTCATCACAATACTCCATTTACATCGTCATCACCGTCCTCCATGAACCTTGGGATCGCATTGCCTCATGCCCTTGTCATCACAATGTTCCATGCTCCTTGAAATCAAAATGATCCATGACCTCTGTCATCACAATGCTCCAAACCCATGTGATCACAATGTTCAATAACACTTGTCATCACAACGCTCCATGATACTTGTCATCACAATATTCCATGCACTTTTCTTCACAATGCTCCATGACACTTGTCATCACAATGCTCAATACACTTTTCATCACAATGCTCCCTGACATTTGTCATCAGAATGCTCCTTGAACCCTGTCTCGAAAAGGCTCCATGCCTTTTTCATCACAATGCCCCATGCCGTTTTCATCACAGTGCTCCATGTCACTGTCATCAAAATACTCCATAAGCTTGTAATCAGAATGCTCCATGACCCTTGTCATCACAATTCTCCATGCACTTGTCAGCACAATGCTCCCTGACCCTTGTCATCACAATGCTCCAAGCTATTGTCATCACAATGCTCCATTACATTTGTCATCAGAAACCTCCATGACACTTGGCATCACAATGCTCCATGCCATTGTCATCACAATGGGCCATTACATATGTCATCACAATGCTCCCTGACACCTGTCTTCACAATACTGCATGATCTGGTCATCACAATGCTCCATGACCTTTTCATCAGAATGCGCCATTCCAACTGTCATCGCAATAATTCATGAAACTTAGACCGAAGTTCCATGCCCTTGTCATCACAATGCTCCATGCCCTTGTTATCACAGTGCTCCATGAACCCTGTCTTCACAATGCTCCGTGACTCCAGTCATCACAATGCTTCATGACCTTTGTCATCACAATGGTCCATGCCCTAGTCATCAACTGTCTCTGTGACATTTTTATCCACGATGCTCCATGAACTTTTCATCACAATGCTCTTTGACCCTTGTCATCACAATGCTCTATGCCTTTCTCATCACAATGCTCCATGACCCTTTTCATCACAATGCTCCAAGCATTTGTCATCACAATTCTCCATTACCTTTGTCATCAGAATCCTCCATGACACTTGTCATCACAATGCTCCTTGACACTTCTCATCAGACTGCTCCATGACACCTGGCATCACAATGTGCCATGCCATTGTCATCACAATGGGCCATTACATATATCATCACAATGCACCCTGACAACTGTCTTCACCATAATGCCTGACCTGGTCATCACAATGCTCCATGCCCTTGTCATCACAATTTGCCATTCCATCTGTCATCACAATAATCCATGAAACTTATTAGAACAATGCTCCATGCCCTTGTCATCACAGTGCTCCATGCCCTTGTTATCACAAAGTTCCAAGACCCCTGTAATCAGAATGCTCCATGCCCATTTCCTTCAGTATGCTCCCTGAGACTTGTCTTCACAAGGCTCCATGTTTTTCTATTCACAAAGCTCCAGGACCTTGTCATCACAATGCTTCACGACCTTGTCATGAAAATTCGCAATGGCCCTTGTCATCATAATGTTCCAAGCCCTAGTCATCACAATGCTTTATTATATTTGTCTTCACAATCCTCCATTACATTTGGCATCTAAATGCTCCCTGCCATTGTCATCGCAATGGACCATGACATATGTCATCAGAATGCTCCCTGACACCTGTCTTCACAATACTCTATGACCTTCTCCTCACAATGCTCCATGCCCTTGTCATCACAATGCACCATGTCCCCTGTCATCACAATAATCTATGAAACGTGTCAGATCAATGCTCCATGCCACTGTCATCACAGTGCTCCATGACACATGTCATCACAATGCTCCATTACCCCTGTCATCACAATGCTCCGTGACTCCAGTCATCACAATGCTTCATAACGTTTGTCAACACAACAGTCCAAGCTTGCGTCATCAAAAGGCTCTGTGTCCTTTGTAACAACAATACTCCATGAACTATTTATCACAATGCTCCGTGACCCTTGTCATCGCAATGCTCCATGCCTTTGTCAGAACAATGCTCCATGACCCTTGTCATCACAATGTGCCACACGCTTTTCATCATATTGATCAACAACCTTGTCATCGCTATGCTCCATAAAACTTGTAATCACAATGCTCAATGCACTTCTCATCCAAATGTTCTGTCACCTGAGATATCACAATATTCCGTCACTAGTTATCACAATCCTCCCTCACCCCTGTAAGCACAGTGTTCCATGACCCCTGTCATCACAATGCTACATCCCCTTATCAGCACAATGTTCCATGACCCCTGACATCACAATGTTCCCGTAACCCCTGTCATCAAAATGCTCCATGACATTTTTCATACCAAAGTTCCATGACCCCTGGCATCACAATGTTGTATAACCCCTGTCATCAAAATGTTTCATTACACTTTTCATCAAATTGCTGCATTAACGTTTCATCAAAATGTTCTCTGCCCTTCTCATCACAATGCACCACACCCTTGTCATCAAAATGCTCTATGACCTCTGTCATCACAAACTCCATGACCCTTGGCATCACAATGCTCCATGTCATTGTCATCACAATGCTGCATAAACCCTCTCATCACATTGCTCCATGCCCTTGTCATTACAAAGCTCCATGACACTTTCCATCACAATGCTCGATGCCCGTCTCATCACAATGCTCCATGCCTTGTCATTACAATCCTCCATGACCCATGTATCACAGTGTTCCGTGCCCTTGTCATCACAATGCTCAATGCCCACTCTCATCACAATAATCCATGAAAAATTTCAGACCAAACCTCAATGCCCTTCTCATCAAAATGCTCCATTACCTGTGTCATAACAATGCTCCATGACCACTGCCATCACAATGTTCCACGGCCTTTTCATCACAAGGCTCCATGACCCTTGTCATCACAATACTCCAAGACCCCTGTAATCACAATGCTCCATGCCCTTGTCATCACAATGCTCCAAGACCCCTGTAATCACAATGCTCCATGCCCATTTTCATCAGAATGCTCCACGAGACTTGTCATCACAAGTCTCCATGGTCATCTCATCACAATACTCCAGGACATTCTCATCACCATGCTCCATTCCCTTGTCATCAGAATGCTCCATGAGCCATGTCATCACAATAATCCATGAATATTTTCAGCCCAGTGCTCCATGACCTACTCATCACAATGCTCCATGTCCAATATCATCACACTGCTCCATGACCACTCTCATCACAACACTCAATGACACCTGACAACACAATGATCCGGGACTCTTGTCATCACAATTCTCAAAGACCCCTGTAATCACAATGCTCCATGACCCCTGTCATCACAATGCTCCATGCACTTGTCATCACAATTCTCCATGCACTTGTCATCACAATGCTCCCTGACCCATGTCATCACAATGCTCCAAGCAATTGTCATCACAATATTCCATTACCTTTGTCATCACAATCCTACATGACACTTGGCATCACAATATTCCATGCCATTGTCATCACAATTGGCCATTACATATGTCATCAAAATGCTCCCTGAAACCTCTCTTCACAATACTGCATGACCTGGTCATCACAAAGCTCCATGCCCTTGTCATCACAATGCGCCATTCCAAATTTCATCACAACCATCCATGAAATTGATGAGACTAATGATCCATGCTCTTGTCATCACAATGCTCCATGCCTTTGTTATCACAATGCTCCCTGACTCCTGTCATCACAATGCTCCGTGACTCCAGTCATTGCAATGATTCATGACCTTTGTCATCACAGTGGTCCATGCCCTCGTCATCAACAGTCTCTGTGACCATTTTAACCACAATGCTCCATGAACTTTTCATCACAATGCTCTTTGACCCTTGTCATCACAATGCTCTATGCCTTTCTCAGCACAATGTTCCATGACCCTTGTCATCACAGTGCTCCATGCGCTTGTCAGCACAATGCTCCATGACACATGTCATCACAATGCACCATGCGCTTGTCATCACAGAGCTCTACAATCTTGCCATCACAATGCTCCATCCACTTCTCATCAAAATGTTCACTCACCACTGATACCACAATGCTACATCACTATTTGTCACAATACTCCCTCAACCCTGGCATCACAATGTCCCATGACTCCTGTCATTACATTGCTATATGCACTTATCATCACAATGTTTCATGACCCCTGACATCACAATGTTCCATAACATCTGTCATCAAAATATTCCATGAAAATTTTCATCAAATTGCTCCATGACCCTGTCATCACAATTCTCCCTGACCTTCTCATCACAATGCACAACGCCCTTGCCATCAAAATGCTCCTTGACCTTTGTCATCACAGTGATCCATGACCCTTGGCATCACATTGCTCCATGCCCTTGTCTTCACAAAGCTCCATGACACATGTCATCAGAATGCTCCATGCCCTTCTCATAACAATGCTCCATGCCCTTGTCATCACAATGCTCCATGCCCACTCTCATCACAATAATCCATGAAACATTTCAGACCAATGCTCAATGCCCTTCTCATCACAATTCTCCATTACCTCTGTCATAACAATGCTCTATTACCCCTGCCATCACAATGTTCCACGGCCTTGTCATCAAAAGGCTCCATGACCCTTGTCATCACAATGCTCCAAGACCCCTGTAATCACAAAGATCCATGCCCTTGTCATCACAAATCTCCATGACGCATGCCATCAGAAAGTTCCAGGGCCTTCTACTCACAATGCTCCATGCCCTTGTCATCACAATGCTCCAAGACACCTGTAATCACAATGCTCCATGCCCCTTTTCATCAGAATGCTCCATGAGACTTGTCATCACAAGTCTCCATCGTCATCTCATCACAATACTCCAGGACCTTGTCATCACCATATTCCATTCCCTTGTCATCACAATGCTCCATGACACCTGTCATCACAGTACTCCATGAACATTTTCAACCCAATGCTCCATTACCTTCTCATCACAATGCTCCATGACCAGTATCATCACAACGCTCCATGACCACTGTCATCACAATGCGCCATTCCAACTGTCATCACAATAATCCATGAAACTTATTATACCAATGCTCCATGCCCTTGTCATTAAAATGCTCCATGCCCTTGCTATCACAATGTTCCAAGACCCCTGTAATCAGAATGCTCCATGCCCCTTTTCATCAGTATGCTCCATGAGACCTGTCATCACAAGGCTCCATGGTTTTCTCATCACAATGCTCAAGGACCTTGTCATCACAATGCTTCACGACATTGTCATGAAAATTCTCAATGGCCCTTGTCATCATAATGCTCCAAGCCCTAGTCATCACAATGCTCCATCATATTTGTCATCACAATCCTCAATTACATTTGGCATCACAATGCACCATGCCATTGTCATCGAAATGGAGCATGACATATGTCATCAAAATGCTCCCTGACACCTGTCTTCACAATACTCCATGACTTGTCATCACAGTGCTCCATGCCCTTGTCATCACAATTCTCCATGAACCATGTCAACACAATGCTCCGTGACTCCAGTCATCACAATGCTTCATAACGTTTGTCATCACAACGGTCATGCCCGCGTCATCACAAGTCTCTGTGACCTTTGTAACCACAATGCTCCATGAACATTTCAACACAGTGCTCCGTGACACTTGTCATCACAATGCTCCATGCCTTTGTCAGAAAAATGCTCCATGACCCTTGTCATCAAAATGTGCCACGGGCTTTCCATCACAATGATCCAAAACCTTGTCATCGCTATGCTCCATAAATCTTGTAATCACAATGCTCCAAGCTCTTCTCATCCAAATGCTCTCTCACCTGAGATATAACCATGTTCCATCACTAGTCATCACAATCCTCCCTCACCCCTGTAATCAAAATGTTCCATGACCCCTGTCATCACCATGTTCCATTCCCTTGTCATCACAATGTTCCATGACCACTGTCATCACAATACTCCATGAACATTTTTAGCCAAATACTCCATGACTTTCTCATCACAATGCTCCATGACCAATATCATCACAATGCTCCATGATCACTGTCATCACAACAGTCCATGACACGTGACAACACAATGATCCGGGACTCTTGTCATCACAGTGCTCCAAGACCCCTGTAATCACAATGCTCCATGACCCCTGTCATCACAATACTCCATGAAATTTTTCAGCCCAATGCTCCATGACCCTTGTCATCACAATGATACATGCCCTTGTCATCCCAATTCTCCATGACCCCGGTATTCACAATGCTCCTTGACGCTTGTCATCACTGTGCTCCATGACACATGTCATCACAGTGCTCCATGCCTTTGTCAGCAAAATGCTACATGACCTTGTCATTACAATGCTCTATGCGCTTGTCATCACAATACTCCTTTACCATTGCCATCACAATCCTCCATGAACCTTGGGATCACATTGCTTCATGCCCTTGTCATCACAATGCTCCCTGCTCCTTGAAATCAAAATGATCCATGACCTCTCTCATCACAATGCTCCAAACTCTTGTGAGCACTATGTTCTATAACACTTGTCATCACAAAGCTCCATGATGCCTGTCATCACAATACTCCATGCCCTTTTTATCACAATGCTCCATGAATTTGTCATCACAATTCTCAATACACTTGTCATCACATTGCTCCATGACATTGTCGTCAGAATGCTCCTTGAACCCTGTCACAAAATTCTCCATGCCTTTTCCATCACAATGCTCCATGCAATTGTCATCAAAATACTCCACAAGCTTGTGATCAGAATGCTCCATGACCCTTGTCATCACAATTCTCCATGCACTTGTCAGCACAATGCTCCCTGAACACTGTCATCACAATGATCCAAGCCCTTGTCATCACAATGCTCCATTACCTTTGTCATCAGAATCCTCCATGACACTTGGCATCACAATGCTCCATGCCATTGTCATCACAATGGGCCATTACTTATGTCATTACAATGCTCCCTGACACCTCTCTTCACAATACTGCATGATCTTGTCATCACAATGCTCCATGCCCTTGTTATCACAATGTTCTTAGTTCCCTGATATCAGAATGCTCCAGACCATTTTTCATCAGTATGCTCATTGAGACTTGTCATCACAAGCCTCCATGGTTTTCTCATCACAATGCTCCAGGAGTTGTCATCACAATGCTTCACGATATTGTCATGAAAATTCTCAATGGCCCTTGTCAACATAATGCTCCATGCCCTAGTCATCATAATGCTCCATTATATTTGTCATCACATCCTCCATTACAATTGGCATCACAATGATCCATGCTATTGTCATCGCAATGGACCATTACATAGGTCATCACAATGCTCCCTGACACCTGTCTTCACAATACTCCATGCCCTTGTCTTAAAAGTGCTGCATGCCCTTGTCATCACAATGCACCATGTCCACTGTCATCACAATAATCTATGAAACAAGTCAGACCAATGCTCCATGCCCCTGTCATCACAATGCTCCATGCCCTTGTCATCACAATGCTCCATGACACCTGTCATCACAATGCTCCGTGATTCCAGTCATCACTATGCTTCATAACGTTTGTCATCACAACGGTCCATGCCCGCATCATCACAAGGCTCTGTGACCTTTGTAACCTCAATGCTCCATGAACATTTCATCACAATGCTCCGTGACCCTTCTCATCACATTACTCCATGCCTTTGTCAAAACAATGCTCCATGACCGTTGTCATCACAAAGTGCCATGCGCTTTTCATCACAATGATCCACAACCTTGTCATCGCTATGCTCCTTAAAGCTTGTAATCACAAAGCTCCATGCACTTCTCATCCAAATGCTCTCTCACATGAGATATCACAATGTTCCATCAGAAGTCATCACAATCCTCCCTCACCACTGTTATCACAAGGTTCCATGACCCCTGTCATCACAATGCTACATCCCCTTATCAGCACAATGTTCCTTGACCACTGACATCACAATGTTACATAACCCCTGTCATCAAAATGCTCCATGACCCTTTTCATCCCAAAGCTCCATGATCCCTGGCATCACAAGGTTCTATAACCTCTGTCATCAAAATGTTCCATTACACTTTTCATCAAATTGCTGCATGAACCTGTCATCAAAATGCTCCCCGCCCTACTCATCACAATGCACCACACACTTGCCATCAAAATGCTCCATGACCTTTGTCATCACAAAGCTCCTTGACCCTTGGCATCACAATGCTCCATGTCATTGTCATCACAATGCTCCATGAACCCTCTCATCACATTGCTCCATGCCTTTGTCATCACAAAGCTCCATAACACTTGTCATCACAATGCTCGATGCCATTCTCATCACAATGCTCCATGCCCTTGTCATTACAATCCTCCATGACCCATGTATCACAGTGTACCGTGCCCTTGTCATCACAATGCTCCATGCCCACTCTCATCACAATAATCCATGAAACATTTCAGACCAATGCTCAATGCCCTTCTCATCACAATGCTCCATTACCTCTGTCATAACAATGCTCTATTACCCCTGCCATCACAATGTTCCACGGCCTTGTCATCAAAAGGCTCCATGACCCTTGTCATCACAATGCTCCAAGACCCCTGTAATCACAATGCTCCATGCCCTTGTCATCACAAATCTCCATGACGCATGCCATCAGAAAGTTCCAGGGCCTTCTACTCACAATGCTCCATGACCTTGTCATCACAATGCTCCAAGACCCCTGTAATCACAATGCTCCATGCCCCTTTTCATCAGAATGCTCCATGAGACTTGTCATCACAAGTCTCCATCGTCATCTCATCACAATACTCCAGGACCTTGTCATCACCATATTCCATTCCCTTGTCATCACAATGCTCCATGACACCTGTCATCACAGTACTCCATGAACATTTTCAACCCAATGCTCCATTACCTTCTCATCACAATGCTCCATGACCAGTATCATCACAATGCTCCATGACCACTGTCATCACAATGCGCCATTCCAACTGTCATCACAATAATCCATGAAAATTATTATACCAATGCTCCATGCCCTTGTCATTACAATGCTCCATGCCCTTGCTATCACAATGTTTCAAGACCCCTGTAATCAGAATGCTCCATGCCCCTTTTCATCAGTATGCTCCATGAGACGTGTCATCACAAGGCTCCATGGTTTTCTCATCACAATGCTCAAGGACCTTGTCATCACAATGCTTCACGACATTGTCATGAAAATTCTCAATGGCCCTTGTCATCATAATGCTCCAAGCCCTAGTCATCACAAAGCTCCATCATATTTGTCATCACAATCCTCAATTACATTTGGCATCATAATGCACCATGCCATTGTCATCGAAATGGACCATGACATATGTCATCAAAATGCTCCCTGACACCTGTCTTCAAAATACTCCATGACTTTGTCATCACAATGCTCCATGCCCTTGTCATCACAATGCTCCAAGAAGCCTGTCAACACAATGCTCCATGACTCCAGTCATCACAATGATTCATAACGTTTGTCATCACAACGGTCATGCCCGCATCATCACAAGTCTCTGTGACCTTTGTAACCACAATGCTCCATGAACATTTCAACACAGTGCTCCGTGACACTTGTCATCACAATGCTCTATGCCTTTGTCAGAAAAATGCTCCATGACCCTTGACATCAAAATATGCCACGGGCTTTCCATCACAATGATCCACAACCTTGTCATCGCTATGCTCCATAAACCTTGTAATCACAATGCTCAATGCTCTTCTCATCCAAATGCTCTCTCACCTGAGATATAACCATGTTCCATCACTAGTCATCACAATCCTCCCTCACCCCTGTAATCAAAATATTCCATGACCCCTGTCATCACCATGTTCCATTCCCTTGTCATCACAATGTTCCATGACCACTGTCATCACAATACTCCATGAACATTTTCAGCCAAATACTCCATGACTTTCTCATCACAATGCTCCATGACAAATATCATCACAATGATCCATGACCATTGTAATCACAACACTCCATTACACCCGACAACACATTGATCCGGGACTCTTGTCATTACAATGCTCCATTCCCTAGTCATCACAATGCTCCATGACCCCTGTCATCACAATACTCCATGAATATTTTCAGCCCAATGCTCCATGACCCTTGTCATCACAATGATCCATGCCCTTGTCATCCCAATTCTCCATGACCCCTGTATTCACAATGCTCCGTGATGCTTGTCATCACAGTGCTCCATGACACCTGGCCTCACCATGCTTCATGCCTTTGTCAGCAGAACGCTACATGACCTTGTCATTACAATGCTCTATGCGCTTGTCATCAATATACTCCATTACCATTTTCATCACTATCCTCCATGAACCTTGGGATCCCACTGCTTCATGCCCTTGTCATCACAATGCTCTATGCTCTTTGAAATCAAAATGATCCATGACCTCGGTCATCACAATGCTGCAAACCCTTGTGATCACAATGTTCCATAGCACTTGTCATCACAACGCTCCATGATGCCTGTCATCAAAATACTCCATGCCCTTTTCATCACAATGCTCCATGACTTTGTCATCACAATTCTCAATACATTGTCATCACAATGCTCCCTGACATTTGTTGTCAGAATGCTCCTTGAACCCTGTCATGAAAAGTCTCCATGGCTTTTTCATCACAATGCCCCATGCGGTTTTAATCACAGTGATCCATGCCATTGTCATCACAATTCTCAATACATTGTCATCACAATGCTCCCTGACATTTGTCGTCAGAATGCTCCTTGAACCCTGTCATGAAAAGTCTCAATGCCTTTTTCATCACAATGCCCCATGCGGTTTTCATCACAGTGATCCATGCCATTGTCATCAAAATACTCCACAAGCTTGTCAGCAGAGTGCTCCATGACCCTTGTCACCACAATTCTCCATGCGCTTGTGAGCACAATGTTCCCTGACCCTTGACATCACAATGCTCCAAGCCATTGTCATCACAATGCTCCATTACCTTTGTCTTCAGAATCCTCCATGACCCTTGTCATCACAATGCTCCAAGAAAATTGTAATCAAAATTCTCCATGCCCTTGTCATAACAAAGCTCCATGACGCAGGTATCAGAAGATTCCATGGCTTTCTCATCACAATGCTCCATGCCCATGTCATCACAATGCTCCAAGACCCCTGTAATCACTATGATCCATGCCCCTTTTCATCTCAATGCTCCATGAACCCTGTCATCACAATGCACCATGCCCATCATCATAATGCTTCAGGCTATTGTCACTACAATGAAATCAAAATTCTCCATGACCTCTGTCATCATAATGCTCCAAACACTTGTGATCACAATGTTCCATAACACTTATCATCACAACGCCCCATGACGAACATCATCAGAGTTATCCATGGTCTTCTCATCACAATGCTCCATGATCATTGTCATCACAATGCTCAATACACTTGTCATGACAATACTCCCTGACACCTGTCGTCAGTATGCTCCTTGAACCCTGTGATGACAAGGCTCCATGCCTTTTACATCACAATGATCCATGCCTTTTCATCACAATGTTCCAAGACCCCTATAATCACAATGCTCCATGGCCATGTCAGCACAAAGCTCCATGACGCATGTCATCAGAATTCTCCATGGCCTTCTCCTCAAAATGCTCCATGCCCTAGTCATCACAATGCTCCAAGACCACTGTAATCACAATGCTCCATGCCACTTTTCATTAGAATGCTCCATGAGACTTGTCATCACAAGTCTCCATGGTCATCTCATCACAATGCTCCAGGACATTGTCATCACCATGCTCTATTCCCTTGTCATCACAATGCTCCATGACCCCTGTCATTACAATAATCCATTAATATTTTCAGCCCAATGCTCCATGACCTTCTCATCACAATGCTCCATGACCAATATCATCACAATGCTCCATGACAACGGTCATCACAACCACCCATAACACCTGACAGCACAATGATCCGGGACTCTTGTCATCACAATGCTCCATGCCCTTGTCATCACAATGCACCACGTCCACTGTCATCACAATAATCTATGAAACTTGTCAGACCAATGCTCCATTCCCCTGTCATCACAATGCTCCGTGCCCTTGTTATCACAATGCTCCATGACCCCGTCATCACAATGCTACGTGATTCCAGTCATCACAATGTTCCATAACCCCTGTCATCAAAATGCTCCATGACCCTTTTCATCCCAAAGCTCCGTGATCCCTGGCATCACAATGTTCTATAACCCCTGTCATCAAAATGTTCCATTACACTTTTCATCAAATTGCTGCATGACCCTGTCATCAAAATGCTCCCTGCCCTTCTCATCACAATGCACCACACCCTTGTCATCAAAATGCTCCATGATATTTGTAATCACAAATTTCCATGACCCTTGGCATCACAATGCTCCATGTCATTGTCATCACAATGCTCCATGCCCTTGTCATCACAAAGCTCCATGACACTTGTCATCACAATGCTCGATGCCCTTCTCATCACAATGCTCCACGCCCTGGTCATTAAAATCCACCATGACCCATGTATCACAGTGTACCGTGCCCTTGTCATCACAATGCTCCATGCCCACTCTCATCACAATAATCCATGAAACATTTCAGACCAATGCTCAATGCTATTCTTATTACAATGCTCCATTTCTTCTGTCATAACAATGCTCTATTACCCCTGCCATCACAATGTTCCACGGCCTTGTCATCAAAAGGCTCCATGACCCTTGTTATCACAATGCTCCAAGACCCTGTAATCACAATGCTCCATGCCCTTGTCATCACAAAGCTCCATGACGCATGCCATCAGAATGTTCCATGGCCTTCTCCTCACAATGCTCCATGCCCTATTCATCACAGTGCTCCACGACCCCTGTAATCACAAAGCTCCTTGCCCCTTTTTGTCAGAATGCTCCATGAGAATTGTCATCACAAGTCTCCATCGTCATCTCATCAAAATGCTCCAGGACCTTGTTATCACAATGCTCCTTGACACCTGTCATCACAATACTCTATGAACATTTTCAACCCAATGCTCCATGACCGTCTTATCACGATGCTCCATGAGCAGTATCATCACAATGCTCCATGACCACTGTCATCACAATGCGCCATTCCAACTGTCATCACAATAATCCATGAAACATATTAGACCAATGCTCCATGCCCTTGTCATCACAGTGCTCCATGCCCTTGCTATCACAATGTTCCAGGACCCCTGTAATCAGAATGCTCCATGCCCCTTTTCATCAGTATGCTCCATGATACCTGTCATCACAAGATTCCATGGTTTTCTCATCACAATGCTCTAGGACCTTGTCATCACAATGCTTCACGACTTTGTCATGAAAATTCTCAATGGCCCTTGTCATCATAATGCTCCAAGCCCTAGTCATCACAATGTTCCATTATATTTGTCATCACAATCCTCCATTACATTTGGCATCACAATGCACCATGCCATTGTCATCGAAATGGACCATGACATATGTCATCACAATGCTCCCTGACACATGTTTTCACAATACTCCATGACTTTCTCTTCACAATGCTCCATGCCCTTGTCATCACAATGCTCCATGACCCCTGTCAACACAATGCTCCGTGACTCCAGTCATCACAATGCTTCATAACGTTTCTCATCACAAAGGTCCATGCCCACGTTCTCACAAGGCTCTGTGACCTTTGTAACCACAATGCTCCATGAACTATTCATCACAATGCTCCGTGACCCTTGTCATCACAGTGCTCCATGCCTTTGTCAGAACAGTGCTCCATGACCCTTGTCATGAAAATGTGCCACGGGCTTTCCATCAGAATGATCCACCACCTTGTCATTGCTATGCTCCATAAACTTTGTAATCACAATGCCCCATGCTCTTCTCATCTAAATGCTCTCTCACATGAGATATCACCATGTTCCCTCACTAGTCATCACAATCCTGCCTCACCCCTTTAATCAAAATGTTCCATGACCCCTGTCATCACCATGTTCCATTCCCGTGTAATCACAATGCTCCATGACCACTGTCATCACAATACTCCATGCCCTTTGCCATCACAATGCTCCATGACCTTTGCCATCACAATTCTCAATACATTGTCATCACAATGCTCACTGACATTTGTCGTCAGAATGCTCCATGAAACCTGTCACGAAAAGTCTCCATGCCATTTTCATCACAATGCCCCATGCCGTTTTCATCACAATGCTCCATGCCATTGTCATCAAAATACTCCACAAGCTTTTCACCAGAATGCTCCATGACCCTTGTCATCACAATTCTCCATGCACTTGTCAACACAATGCTCCTTGACCCTTGTCATCGCAATGCTCCAAGGCATTGTCATCACAATGCTCTATTAACTTTGTCATCAGAATCCTCCATGACACTTGGCATCACAATGCTCCATGCCATCGTCATCACATTGGGCCATTACATATGTCATCGCAATGCCCCCTGACACCTGTCTTCACAATACTGCATGACCTGGTCATCACAATACTCCATGCCCTTGTCATCACAATTCGCCATTCCAACTGTCATCGCAATAATCCATGAAAATTATTAGACAAATGTTCCATGCCCTTTTTATCACAAATTCCATGCCCTTTTTATCACAATGCTCCATGACCCCTCTATTCACAATGCTCCGTGACGCTTGTCATCACAGTGCTCCATGACACCTGTCATCACAATGCTCCATGCCTTTGTCAGCAAAATGCTGCATGACCTTGTCATTACAATGCTCTATGCGCTTGTCATCACAATACTCCATTACCATTGTCATCACATCCTCCATGAACCTTGGGATCACATTGCTTCATGCCCTTGTCATCACAATGATCCATGCTCCTTGAAATGAAAATGATCCATGACCTCTGTCATCACAATGCTCCAAACCCTTGTGATCACAATGTTCCATAACACTTGTCATCACAACGCTCCATGATGCCTGTCATCACAATACTCCATGCACTTTTCATCACAATGCTCCATGACCTTTGTCATCACAATTCTCAATACACTTGTCATCACAATGCTCCCTAACTCTTGTCGTCAGAATGCTCCTTGAACCCTGTCACGGAAAGGCTCCATGCCATTTTCATCACAATGCTCCATGCCATTGGCATCAAAATACTCCACAAGCTTGTCTTCAGAATGCTAGATGACCCATGTCATCACAATTCTCCATGCACTTGTCAGCACAATGCTTCCTGACCCATGTCATCACAATGCTCCAAGCCATTGTCATCACAATGCTCCATTACCTTTGTCTTCAGAATCCTCCATGACACTTGCTATCACAATGCTCATGCTACTGTCATCACAATGGGCCATTACGTATGTCATCACAATGCGCCCTGACACCTCTCTTCACAATACTTCATGCCCTTGTCATCCCAATACTCCATGCCCTTGTCATCACAAATCGCCATTCCAACTCTCATCGCAATAATCCATGAAACTTATTAGACCAATGCTCCATGCCCTTGTCATCACAATGCTAAATGCCCTTGTTATCACAATGCTCCATGACCCCTGTCATCACAACGTTCGGTGACTCCAGTCATCACAATGCTTCATGACCTTTGTCATCACAATGGTCCATGCCCTCATCATCAAGGGTCTGTGTGACATTTTTAACCACAATGCTCCATGAACTTTTCATCACAATGATCTTTGACCCTTGTCATCGCAGTTCTCTATGCCTTTCTCAGCACAATGCTCCATGACCCTTTTCATCACAATGCTCCCTGCGCTTGTCAGCACCATGCTCCTCGACACATGTCATCACAATACACCATGCGTTTGTCATCACAGTGTTCCACAATCTTGTCATCACAATGCTCCATAAACATTGTCATCACAATGCTCCATGCACTTCTCATCAAAATGCTCTCTCCCCACTGATATCACAATGTTACCTCACTATTCGTCACAATACTCCCTCACCGCTGTCATCACAATCTTCCATGACTCCTGTCATCAAAATGCTACATGCATTATGATCACAATGTTCGATGACCACTGACATCACAATGTTACATAACCCCTGTCATCAAAATGCTCCATGACCCTTTTCATCAAAATGCTCCATGACCCCTGACATCACAGTGTTCCATAACCCCTGTCATCAAAATATTCCATGACACTTTTCATCAAATTGCTCCATGACCCTGTCATCACAATGCTCCCTGCCCTTCTCATCACAATGAACAACGCCCTTGTCATCAAAATGCTCCATGAACTTTGTCATCACAAAGATCCATGACCCTTGGCATCACAATGTTCCATGTCATTGTCATCACGATGCCCCATGAACGCGCTCATCACATTGCTCCATGCCCTTGTCATCACAAAGCTCCATGACACATGTCATCAAAATGCTCCATGGCCTTCTCATCAAAATGCTCCATGCCCTTGCCATCACAATGCTCCATTACCCTTGTCATAACAATGCTTCATTGCGCCTGCCAACACAATGTTCCATGGCCTTGTCATCACAAAGCTCCGTGACCCTTCTCATCACAATGCTCCAAGACCCCTGTAATCACAATGCTCCATGCCCCTTTTCATCTCAATGATCCATGAACCCTGTCATCACAATGCACCATGCCCATCATCATAATGCTTCATGCTATTGTCATCACAATGAAATCAAAATGCTCCATGACCTCTGTCATAACAATGCTCCAAGCCCTTGTGATAACAGTATTCCATAACACTTGTCATCACAATGCCCCATGACGCTCGTTATCAGAATTATCCATGGTCTTCTCATCACAATGCTCCATGACCTTTGTCATCAGAATGCTCAATACACTTGTCATCAAAATGCTCCGTGATACTTGTTGTCTGTATGCTACTTGAAACCTGTCATGACAAGTCTCCTTGCCTTTTACAACACAATGATCCATACCATTTTCATCACAATGCTCCAAGACCGCTGTAATCACAATGCTCCATGCCACTGTCATCACAAAGCTCAATGACGCATGTCACTAGAATGCTCCTTGGCCTTCTCCTCACAATGCTCCATGCCCTTGTCATCACAATGTTGCAAGGCCCCTGTAGTCACAATGGTCCATACCCCTTTTCATCAGTATGCTCCATGAGATTTGTCATTACAAGGCTCCATGGATTTCTCATCACAATGCTCCAGGACCTTGTCATCACAATGCTTCACGACGTTGTTATGAAAATACTCAATGGCCCTTGTCATCATAATGCTCCAAGCCCTAGTCATCACAATGCTCCATTATGTTTGTCATCACAATCCTCCACTACATTTGGCATCACAAGGCTCCATTACATTGTCATCGCAATGGACCATGACATATGTCATCACAATGCTCCCTGACACCTGTCTTCACAGTAATCCATAACCTTCTCGTAACAATGATCCATGCCCTTGTCATCACAGTGCACCATATCCACTGTCATCACAATAATCTATGAAACTTGTCAGACCAATATTTCCTGCCCCTGTCATCAAAATGCTCCATGCCCTTGTCATCACAATGCTCCATGACCCCGGTATTCACAATGCTCCGTGAGGCTTGTCATCACAGTGCTCCATGACACCTGTCATCACAATGCTCCATGCATTTGTCAGCAAAATGCTACATGACCTTGTCATTACAATGCTCTATGCGCTTGTCATCACAATAATCCATTACCATTGTCATCACAATCCTCCATGAAACTTGGGATCACATTGCTTCATGCCCTTGTCATCAGAATGCTCCATGCTCCTTGAAATCAAAATGATCCATGACCTCTGTCATCACAATTCTCCAAACCCTGGTGATCACAATGTTCCATAACACTTGTCATCACAACGCTCCATGATGCCTGTCATCACAATATTCCGTGCCCTTTTCATCACAATGCTCCATGACCTTTGTCATCACAATTCTCTATAAACATGTCATCACAATGCTCCCTGACACTTGTCGTCAGAATGCTCCTTGAACCCTGTCACGAAAAGGCTCCATGACATTTTCATCACAATGCCACATGCCGTTTTCATCACAATGCTCCATGCCATTGTCATCACAATGGGCCATTACATATGTCATCACAATGCTCCCTGACTCCTATCTTCACAATACTGCATGACCTGGTCATCAAAATGCTCCATGCCCTTGACATCACAATGCACCATTCCAAATGACATCACAATAATCCATGAAACTTATTAGACCAATGATCCATGCCCTTGTCATCACAATGCTCCATGCCCTTATTATCACAATGCACCATGACCCCTGTCATCACAATGATTCTTGACTCCAGTCATCACAATGCTCCATGGCCTTTGTCATCACAATGGTCCATGCCCTCATCATCAACAGTCTCTGTGACCGTTTTAACCACAATCCTCCATGAATATTTCATCACAATGTTCTTTGCCGCTTGTCATCACAATGCTATATGCCTTTCTCAGCACAATGCTCCATGCCCTTGTCATCACAATGCTCTATGACCCCTGTCATCACAATGCACTTTGACTCCAGTCATCACAAATCTTCATAACATTTGTCATCACAGTGGTCGATGCCCGCGTCATCACAGGGCTCTGTTACCTTTGTAACCACAATGCTCCATGAACTTTTCATCACAATGCTCCGTGACACTTGTCATCACAATGCTCCTTGCCTTTGTCAGAAAAATGCTCCATGACCATTATCATCACAACGTGCCACGCGCTTTTCATCCCAACTGTCCACAACTTTGTCATGGCAATGCTCCATAAACCTTGTAATCACAATGTTCCATACCCTTCTCATCACAATGGTCCATTACCCCTGTCATAACAATGCTCCAAGAACACTGTAATCACAATGCTCTATGCCCTTGTCATCACAAAGCTCCATGACGCATGTCATCAGAATGTTCCATGGCCTTCTCATCACAAGGCTCCATGCCCTTGTCATCACAATGCTCTACGACTACTGTAAACACAATGTTCCATGCCCCTTTTCATCTCAATGCTCCATGATCCCTGTCATCACAATGCACCATGCCCATCATCATAATGCATCAGGCTATTGTCATCACAATGAAATCAATATTCTCCATGACCTCTGTCATCATAATGCCCCAAACCCTTCTGATAACAATGTTCCATAACACTTATCATCACAACACACCATGACGCTCATCATCACAATTATCCATGGTCTTCTCATCACAATGCTTCATGACCTTTGTCATCACAATGCTCAATAAACTTGTCATCACAATGCTCCCTGACACTTGTCTCCAGTATGCTCCATTAACCCTGTCATGACAAGTCTCCATGACATTTTCATCACAATGATCCATGCCCTTTTCATCACAATGCTCCAAGACATCTGTAATCACAATGCTCCAAGCACTTGTCATCACAAAGCTCCATGACCCATGTCATCAAAATGCTGCATGGCCTTCTCTGACAATGCCCCATGCCCTTGTCATCACAATGCTCCAAGACCACTGTAATCACAATGATCCATGCCACTTTTCATCAGAATGCTCCATGAAACTTGTCATCACATGCCTCCAAGGACTTCTCATCACAATGCTACATGACCTTGTCATCACCATGCTCCATTCCCTTGTCATCACAATGCTCCATGAACCGTATCATCACAATACTCCATGAATATTATCAGCACAATGCTCCATAACCTTCTCATCACAATGCTCCATGACCAATATGATCACAATGCACCATGACAACTGTCATCACAAAACTCCATGACACCTGACAACACAATGATCCGGGACTCTTGTCATCACTATGCTCCATTCCCCAGTCATCACAATGCTGCATGAACCCTGTCATCACAATGCTCCATGACACCAGTCTTCACAATACAGCATGACCTGTTTATCACAATGCTCCATGCCCTTGTCACGACAATGCACCATTCCAACAGTCATCGCAATAATCCATGAAAATTATGAGATCAATGATACATGCCCTTGTCATCACAATGCTCCATGCCCCCTGTCATCACAATGCTCCATGACCCATGTCATCACAGTGCTCCGTGACTCCAGTCATCACAATGCTTCATGACCTTTGTCATCACAATGGTCCATGCCCTCGTCATCAAGAGTCTCTGTGACCTTTTTAACCACAATGCTCCATGAACTTTTCATCACAATTCTCTTTGACCTTTGTCATCACAATGCTCTATGCCTTTCTCAGCACAATGCTCCATGACCATTGTCATCACAATGTTCCATGCGCTTGTCAGCACTGTGCTCCATGACACATGTCATCACAATGCACCATGTGCTTGTCATCACCGTGCTCCACAATCTTGTCATCACAATGCTCCATAAACCTTGTCATCACAATGCTCCATGCACTTCTCATCAAAATGCTCTCTCAACACTGATATCAGAATTTTACTTCACTATTCGACACAATACTCCCTCACCTCTGTCATCACAATGTTCCATGACAACTGTCATCACAATGCTACATGCACTTATCATCACAATGTTCGATGACCCATGACATCACAATGTTCCATAACCCCTGTCATCAAAATGTTCCTTGACACTTTTCATCAAATTGCTCCATGACCATGTCATCACAATGCTCCCTGCACTTCTCATTACAATGCACAACGCCCTTGTCATCAAAATGTTCCATGACCTTTGTCATCACAATTATCCATGACCCTTGGCATCACATTGCTCCATGCTCTTGTCATCACTAAGCTCCATGACACATGTCATCAGAATGCTCCATGGCCTTCTCATCACAATGCTCCATGACATTTGTCATCACAATGCTCAATTCACTTGTCATCAATATGCTCCATGACACTTGTTGTCTGTATGCTACTTGAACCCTCTCATGGCAAGGCTCCATGAATTTTTCATCACAATATTCCATGCCCTTTTCATCACAATGCTACAAGACCCCTGTAATGACAATGCTCCATGCGCTTGTCATCACAAAGCTCAATGACGCATGTCCTCAGAATGCTCCTTGGCCTTCTCTTCACAATGCTCCATGCCCTTGTCATCACAATGTTCCAAGACCCCTGTAATCACAATGGTCCATGCCCCTTTCCATCAGTATGCTATATGAGATTGTCATCACAAGGATCCATGGATTTCTCATCACAATGCTCCAGGACATTGTCATCACAATGCTTCACGACCATGTCATGAAAATTCTCAATGGCCCTTGTCATCATAGTGCTCCATGCCCTAGTCATCACAGTGCTCCATTTTATTTGTCATCCCAATCCTCCATTACATTTGGCATCACAATGCTCAATGCCATTATCATCGCAATGGACCATGACATATGTCATCCCAATGATCCCTGACACCTGTCTTCACAATACTCCATGACCTCATCACCATGATCCATACCCTTGTCATCACAATGCACCATGCCCACTGTCATCACAATAATCTGTGAAACTTGTCAGACCAATGCTCCATGCCCCTGTCATCACAATGCTCCATGCCCATGTCATCACTATGCTCCATGACCCCTATCATCACAAAGCTCCGTGACTCCAGTCATCACAATGCTTCATAATGTTTGTCATCAAAACGGTCTTGCCCGTGTCATCACAAGGCTCTGTGACCTTTGTAACAAAAATGCTCCATGAACTTTTCATCAAAATGCTCCGTGACCCTTGTCATCACAATGCTCCATGCCTTTGTCAGAACAATGCTCCATGACCCTTGTCATCACAATGCGCCACGTGCTTTTCATCACATCGGTCCACAACCTTGTAATCTCTATGCTCCATAAACCTTGTAATCACAATTCTCCATGCACTTCTCCTCCAAATGCTCTCTCACCAGAGATATCACAATGTTCCATCACTAGTCATCACAGTACTCCCTCAGCCCTGTAATCATAATATTCCATGACCCCTGTCATCACAGTGCTACATACCCTTATCATCACAATGTTCCATGATCTCTGACATCACAATGTTCCATAACCCCTGTCATCAAAATGCTCCATGACCCTTTTCATCCCAAAGCTCCATGACCCCTGACATCACAATGTTCTATAACCCCTGCCCTCAAAATATTCCATTACATTTTAATCAAATTGCTGCATGAACCTGTAATCAAAATGCTCCCTGCCCTTCTCATCACAATGCACCACACCATTGTCATCGAAATGCTCCCTGTTATTTGTCATCACAAATCTCCATTACCCTTTGCATCACAGTGCTCCATGTCATTGTCATCACAATGCTCCATGAACGCTCTCATCACATTGCTCCATGCCCTTTTCTTCACAAAGCTCCATAACACATGTCATCAGAGTTCTACATGGCCTTCTCATCACAATGCTCCATGCCCTTGCCATCACAATGCTCCATTACCCCTCTCATAACAATGCTCCATGACCCTGCCATTACGATATTCCATGGCCTTGCCATCACAAGGCTCCATGACCCTTCTCATCACAACACTCCAAGAACCCTGTAATCACAATGCTCCATGCCCTTTTTCATCTCAATGATCCATTAACCCTGTCATCACAATGCACCATGCCTATCATCATAATGCTTCATGCTATTGTCATCACAATGAAATCAAAATGCACCATGACCTCTGTCATAACAATGATCCAATCCCTTGTGATCAAAAAATTCCATAACACTTGTCATCACAATGCACCTTGACGCTCGTCATCACAATTATCCTTGGTCTTCTAATCACAATACTCCATGACTTTGTCATCACAATGCTCAATACACTTGTCATCAAAATGCTCCATGACACTTGTTGTCTGTATGCTCTTTGAACTCTGTCATGACAAGGCTCCATGCCTTTTTCATCACAATGATCCATGCCCTTTTCATCACAATGCTCCATGACCCATGTAATCTCAATGCTCCATGCCCTTGTCATCACAAATCTCAGTGACGCATGCCATCAGAATGCTCCTTGGTCTTCTCCTCACAATGTTCCATGCCCTTGACATCACAATGTTCCATGACCCCTGTAATCACAATGCTCCATGCCCCTTTTCATCAGTATGCTCCATGAGACTTGTCATCACAAGGCTCCATAGCTTTGTCATCACAATGCTCCAGTATCTTGTCATCACAATGCTTCACGACCTTGTCATGAAAATTCTCAATGGCCCTTGTCATCATAATGCTGCAAGCCCTAATCATCGCAATGCTCCATTATATTTGTAATCACAATCCTCCATTACAATTGGCATCACAATGCTCCATGCCATTGTCATCGCAATGGACCATGACATATGTCATCACAATGCTCCCTGACATCTCTCTTCACAATATTCCATGACCTTCTCATCACTATGCTCCATGCCCTTGTCATCACAATGCACCATGTCCATGGTCATCACAATAATCTATGAAATTTTTCAGACCAATGCTCCATTCCCCTGTCACCACAATGCTCCATGCACTTATCATCACAATGCTCCATGACCCCTGTCTTCCCAATGCTCCGTGATTCAAGTCATCACAATACTTCATAACGTTTGTCATCACAATGGTCCATGTCCGCGTCATCACAAGGCTCTGTGACATTTGTAACCACAATGCTCCATGAACATTTCATCACCATTCTCTGGGACCCTTGTCATCACAATGCTCCATTTCTTTGTCAGAACAATGCTCCATGACCATTGTCATCACAATGTGCCACGCACATTTCATCACAACTGTCCACAACCTTATCATTGCAATGCTCCATAAATTTTGTTATCACAATGGTCCATGAACTTCTCATCAAAATGCTCTCTCACCATACATATCACAATGTTCCATCACTAGTCATCACAATACTCCCTCACCCCTGGAATCACAATGTTCCATGACCCTGTCATCACAATGCTACATCCCTTTAACATCACAATATTGCATGACCCCTGACATAACAATGTTCCATAACCCCTGTCATCAAAATGCTCCATGACCCTTTTCATCCCAAAGCTCCAAGACCCCTGACATCACAATGTTCTATAACCCCAGCCATCAAAATGTTCCATTACACTTTTTATCAAATTGCTGCATGACCCGGTCATCAAAATGCTCCCTGCACTTCTCATCACAATGCACCATTCCCTTGTCATCAAAATGCTCCATGACTTGTCATCACAAAGCTCCATGACACTTGGCATCACAATGCTCCATGTCATTGTCATCACAATGCACCATGAACCCTCTCATCATATTGCTCCATGCCCTTGTCATCAGAAAGCTCCATGACACTTGTCATGACAATGCTCGATGCCCTTCTCATCACAATGATCCATGCCCTAGTCATTACAATCCTGCATGACCCATGTATCACAGTGTTCCGTGCACATGTAATCACAATGCTCCATGCCCTTCTCATCACAATGCTCCATTACCCCTGTCATAACAATGCTCCATGACCCCTGCCATCACAATGTTGCACGGACTTGTAATCACAAGGCTCCATGACACTTGTCATCACAATGATCCAAGGCCCCTGTAATCACAATGCTCCATGCCCTTGTCATCACAAAGCTCCATGACACATGTCATCAGAATGTTCCATGGATTTCTCATCACAATGCTCCATGCCCTTGTCATCACAATGCTCAAGACCCCTGTAATCACAATGCTCCATGCCCCTTTTCATCTCAATGCTCCATGAACCCTGTAATCACAATGCATCATGCCCATCATTATAATGCTTCCGGCTATTGTCAGCACAATGAAATCAAAATTCTCCATGACCTATGTCATCACAATTCTCCATGTCCCCTGTCATCACAATACTTCATGAATATTTTCAGCCCAATGCTCCATGACCCCTGTGTTCACAATCCTCCGTGACGCTTGTCATCACAGTGCTCCGTGAAACCTGTCATCACAATTCTAGATGACTTTGTCAGCAAAAGGCTACATGACCTTGTCATTACAATGCTCTATGCACTTGTCATCACAATACTCCATTACCATTGTCATTACAATCCTCCATGAACCTTGGGATCACATTGCTTCATGCCCTTGTCATCACAATGCTCCATGCTCCTTGATATCAAAATGATCCATGAAATCTGTCATCAAAAAGCTCCAAAGCCTTTTGATCACAATGCTCCATATCACTTGTCATCACAACGCTCCATGATGCCTGTCATCACAATACTCCATGCCCTTTTCATCACAATGCTCCATGACCTTGGTCATCACAATTCTCAATACACTTGTCATCACAATGCTCCCTGACACTTGTCGTCAGAATGCTCCTTGAACTCTGTCATGAAAAGGCTCCATGCCTTTTTCATCACAATGCCCCATGCCGTTTTCATCACAATGCTCCATGCCATTGTCATCAAAATACTCCACAAGTTTGTCAGCAGATTGCTCCATGACCCTTGTCATCACAATTCTCCATGCACTGGTCAGCACAATGCTCCATAACCCTTGTCATCACAATGCTCCAAGCCATTGTCATCACAATGCTCCATTACATTTGTCATCAGAATCATCCATGACACTTGGCATCACAATGCTCCATGCCATTGTCACCACAATGGGCCATTACATATGTCATCACAATGCTCCCTGACAGCTATCTTCACAATACTGCATGACCTGGTCATCACAATACTCCATGCCCTTTTCACCACAATTCACCATTCCAAATGTCATCGCAATAATCCATGAAACTTATTAGACAAATGCTCCATGCCCTTGTCATCAAAATGCACCATGCCCTAGTTATCACAGTGCTCTATGACCCCTGTCATCACAATGCACCGTGACTCCAGTCATCACAATGCTTCATGACCTTTGTCAACACAATGGTCCATGCCCTCGTCATCAACAGCCTCTGTGACATTTTTAAACACAATGCTCCATGAATTTTTCATCACAATGCTCTTTGACCCTTGTCATCACAATGCTCTATGCCTTTCTCAGCACAATGCTCCATGACCCTTTTGATCACAATGCTCCATGCGCTTGTCAGCATAATGCTCAATGACACATGTCATCACAATGCACCATGCACTTGTCATCACAGTGCTCCACAATCTTGTCATCACAATGCTCCATAAAACTTGTTATCACAATGCTCCATGCACTTCTCATCAAAATGCTCCATTACCCCTGTCATAACAATGCTCCATGACCCCTGTCATCACAATGTTCCACGTCCTAGTCATCACAATGCTCCATGACACTTGTCGTCACAGAGCTCCAAGACCCCTGTAATCACAATGTTCCATGCCCTTGTCATCACAAAGCTCCATGATACATGTCATCAGAATGTTCCATGGCCTTCTCATCAAAATGCTCCATGCCCTTTGCATTACAGTGTTCCAAGACCCCTGAAATCACAATTCTCAATGCCGCTTTTCATCTCAATGCTCCATGAACCCTGTCATCACAATGCATCATACCCTTCATCATAATGCTTCCGGCTATTTTCAGCACAATGAAATCAAAATTCTTCATGACCTCTGTCATCACAATGTTCCATGACCCCTGTCATCACAATACTCCATGAACATTTTCAGCCCTGTGCTCCATGACACTTGTTATCACAATGATCCATGCCCTTGTCATCCCAATGCTCCATGACCCCTGTATTCACAGTGCTCCATGACGCTTGTCATCACAGTGCTCCATGACACCTGTCATCACAATGTTCCATGCCCTTGTCACCACAATGCACCATTCCAACAGTCATCGCAATAATCCACGAAACTTATTAGACCAATGCTCCATGCCCTTGTCATCAAAATGGTCCATGACCCTTTTCATCACAATGCTCCATGAACTTTTCATCACAATGCTCTTTGATCCTTGTCATCACAATTCTCTATGCCTTTCTCAGCACAATGCTCCATGACCCTTGTCATCACAATACTCCATGGGCTTGTCAGCACGATGCTCCATGACACATGTCATCAAAATATACCATGCGCTTGTCATCACAGTGCTCCACAATCTTGTCATCACAATGCTCCATCAACCTTCTCATCACAATGCTCCATGCACTTCTCATCAAAATGCTCTCTCACCACAGATATCACAATGTTACATCACTATTCGTCACAATACTCGCTCACCCCTGTTATCACACTGTTGCATGACTCATGTCATCACAATGCTACATGCACTTATCATCACAATGTTCAATGACCCCTGACATCACAATGCTCCATAACACCTGTCATCAAAATGCTCCATGACCCTTTTCATCAAAATGCTCCAAGACTCCTGACATGACAGTGTTCCATAACCCCTGTCATCAAAATGTTCCATGACACTTTTCATCAAATTGATCCATGACCCTGTCATCACAATGTTCCCTGCCCTTCTCATCACAATGAACACCGCACTTGTCATCAAAATGCTCCATGACCTTTGTCATCACAAAGATCCATGAACCTTGGCATCACAATGCTCCATGTCTTTGTCATCACAATGCTCCATGAACACTCTCATCACATTGCTCCATGCCCTTGTCATCACAAAGCTCCATGACACATGTCATCAGAATGCTCCATGGCCTTCTCATCACAATGCTCCATGCCCTTGCCATCACAATGCTCCATTACCCCTGTCATAACAATGCTCCATGACACCTGCCATCACGATGTTCCGTGGCCTTGTCATCACAAGGCTCCATGACCCTTATCATCACAATGATCCAAGACACCTGTAATCACAATGCTCCATGCCCCTTTTCATCTCAATGCTCCATGAACCCTGTCTTCACAGTGCACCATGCCCATCATCATAATGCTTCATGCTATTGTCATCACAATGAAATCAAAATGCTCCATGACCTCTGTCATAACAATGCTCCAAACCCTTGTGATCACAATATTGCATAACACTTGTCATCACAGTGCCCCATGACGCTCGTCATCACAATTATCCATGGTCTTCTCATCACAATGCTCCATGACCTTTGTCATCACAATGCTCAATACACTTGTCATCAAAATGCTCCCTGACACTTGTTGTCTGTATGCTCCTTTTACCCTGTCATGACAAGGCTCCATGCCTTTTTCATCACAATGATCCATGCCCTTTTCATCACAATGCTCCTAGACCCCTTTAAACACAATTCTCCATGCCCTTGTCATCACAAAGCTCAATGAAACATGTCTTCCGAATGCTCCTTCGCCTTCTCCTCGCAATGCTCCATTCCAATGTCATCACAATGTTCCAAGACCACTGTAATCACAATGCTCCATGCCCCATTTCATCAGTATGCTCTATGAGATTTGTCATAACAATTCTCTATGCATTTCTCATCACAATGCTCCAGGACCTTGTCATCACAATGCTTCACGACCTTGTTCTGAAAATTCTCAATGGCCCTTGTCATCATAATGCTCCAAGCCCTAGTCATCACAATGCTCCATTATATTTGTCATCAAAATCCTCCATTACATTTGGCATCACAATGCTCCCTGCCATTGTCATTGCAATGGACCATGACATATGTCATCACAATGCTCTCTGACACCAGTCTTCACAATACTCCATGACCTTCTCATCACAATGATCCATGCCCTTGTCATCACAATGCACCATGTCCACTGTCATCACAATAATCTATGAAACTTGTCAGACCAATGCTCCATGCCCCTGTCACCACAGTTCTCCATGCCCTTGTCATCACAATGCTCCATGACCACTGTCATCACAATGCATCATGCCTATCATCATAATGCTTCCGGCTATTGTTAGCACAATGAAATCAAAATTCTCCATGACCTCTGTAATCACAATGCTCCATGACCCCTGTCATCACAAAACCCCATGAATATTTTCAGCCCAATTCTCCATGACCCTTGTCATCACAATCATCCATGCCCTTGTCATCCCAATGCTCCATGACCCCTGTATTCACAATGCTCAGTAACGCTTGTCATCACAGTGCTCCATGACACCTGTCATCACAATGCTCCATGATTTTGTCAGCAAAATGCTATATGACCCTGTCATTACAATGCTCTATGCGCTTGTCATCACAATACTCCATTTCCATTGTCATCACAATCCTCCATGAATCTTGGGATCACATTGCTTCATGCTCTTGTCATCACAATGCTCCATGTTCCTTGAAATCAAAATGATCCATGACCTCTGTCATCACAATGCTCCAAACCCTAGTGATCACAGTGTCCCATAGCACTTTTCATCACAACGCTCCATGATGCCTGTCATCACAATACTCCATGCCCTTTTCATCACAAAACTCCATGAACTTTGTCATCACAATTCTCAATACACTTGTCATCACAATGCTCTCTGAGACTGGTCATCAGAATGCTCCTTGAACCCTGTCACAAAAAGGCTCCATGCCTTTTTCATCACAATGCCCCATGCCGTTTTCATCACAATGCTCAATGCCATTGTCGTCAAAATACTCCACAAGCTTGTCATCAGAATGCTCCATGACCTATGTCATCACAATTCTCCATGCACTTGTCAGCACAATGCTCCGTGACCTTTGTCATAACAATGCTCCAAGCAATTGCCATTACAATGCTCCATTACCTTTGTCATCAGAATCCTCCATGACACTTGGCATCACAGTGCTCCATGCCATTGTCATGAAAATGGGCCATTACATATGTCATCAAATTGCTCCCTGACACCTGTGTTCACAATACTGCATGACCTGGTCATCACAATGCGCCATGCCCTTGTTATCACAATGCTCCATGACCCCTGTCATCACAATGCTCCGTGACTCCAGTTATCACAATGCTTCATGACCTTTGTCATTACAATGGTCCATACCCTCGTCATCAACAGTCTCTGTGACCTTTTTAACCACAATGCTACATGAACTTTTCATCAAAATGCTCTTTGACACTTGTCATCACTATGATCCATGCAGTTCTCATCAAAATGTTCTCTCACCACTGATATCACAATGTTACATCACTATTTGTCACAATACTCCCTCACCCCTGTCATCACAGAGTTCCATGACTCCTGTTATCACATTGCTACATGCACTTATCATCACAATATTCGATGACCCCTGGCATCACAATGTTCCATAACATCTGTCATCAAAATATTCCATGACACTTTTCATCAAATTGCTCCATGACACTGTCATCACAATTCTCCCTACCCTTCTCATCACAATGCACAATGCCCTTGTCATCAAAATGCTCCATGACCTTTGTCATCACAAAGATCCATGACCCTTGGCATTACAATGCTCCATGTCATTGTCATCACAGTGCAGCATGAAAGTTCTCATCACATTGCTCCATGTCCTTGTCATCACAAACCTCCATGACACATGTCATCAGAATGCTCCATGGCCTTCTCATCACCATGCTCCATGCCCTTGCCATCACAATGTTCCATTACCCCTGTCATAACAATGCTCCATGAACCCTGTAATCACGATGTTCCATGGCCTTGTCATCACAAGGCTCCATGACCCTTCTCATCACAATGCTCAAAGAACCCTGTAATCACAATGCTCCATGCCAGTTTTCATCTCAATGATCCATGAACCCTGTCATCACAATGCACCATGCCTATCATCATAATGCTTCATGCTATTGTCATCACAATGAAATCAAAAGGCTCCATGACGTCTGACATAACAATGCTCCAATCCCTTCTGATCACAATATTCCATAACACTTGTCATCACAATGCCCCATGAAGCTCGTCATCACAATTATCCATGGTCTTCTCATCACAATGCTCCATGACCATTGTCATCACAATGATCAATACACTTGTCATCAATATGCTCCCTGACCCTTGTTGTCTGTATGCTCCTTGAAACCTGTCATGACAAGGCTCCATGCCTTTTTCATCACAATGATCTTTGCACTTTTCATCACAATGCTTCAAGACCCCTGTAATCACAAAGCTCCATGTCATTGTCATCACAATGCTCCAAGACCACTTTAAACACAATGCTCCATGCCCTTGTCATCACAATGCTCAATGAAACATGTCTTCAGAATGCTCCTTCGCCTTCTCCTCACAATGCTCCATGACCATGTCATCACAAAGTTCCAAGACCCCTGTAATCACAATGCTCCATGCCCCTTTTCATCAGTATGCTCCATGAGATTTGTCATCACAATTCTCTATGCATTTCTCATCACAAATCTCCAGGAACTTTTCATCACAATGCTTCACGACCTTGTCATGAAAATTCTCAATGGCCCTTGTCATCATAATGCTCCACGCCCTAGTCATCACAATGCTCCAATATATTTGTCATCAAAATCCTCCATTACATTTGGCATCACAATGCTCCCTGCCAATTTCATTGCAATGGACCATGACATATGTCAGCACAATGCTCCCTGACACCTGTCTTCACAATACTCCATGCCCTTGTCATCACAATGCTCCATGCCCTTGTCATCACAATGCACCATGTCCACTGTCATCACAATAATCTATGAAACTTGTCAGACCAATGCTCCATGCCCCTGTCACCACAATTCTCCATGACCTTGTCATCACAATGCTCCATGACCACTGTCATCACAATGCATCATGCCCATCATCATAATACTTCCGGCTATTGTCAGCACAATGAAATCAAAATTCTCCATGACCTGTGTCATCACAATGCTCCATGACCCCTGTCATCACAATATTCCATGAATATTTTCAGCCCAATGCTCCATGACACTTGTCATCACAATCATCCATGCCCTTGTCATCCCAATGCTCCATGACCCCTGTATTCACAATGCTCCATGACTTTGTCAGCAAAATGCTACATGACCTTGTCATTACAATGTTCTATGCGCTTGTCATCATAGTACTCCATTACCATTGTCATCACAATCCTCCATGAACCTAGGATCACATTGCTTCATGCCCTTGTCATCACGAAGCTCCATGCTCCATGAAATCAAAATGATCGATGACCTCTGTCATCACAAGGCTACAAACACTTGTGATCACAATGTTCCATAACACTTGTCATCACAACGCTCCATGATGCCTGTCATCACAATAATGCATGCCCTTTTCTTCACAGTGCTTCATGACCTTTGCCATCACAATTCTCAATACACTTGTCATCACAACGTTCCCTGACGCTTGTCGTCATAATGCTCCTTGAAACCTGTCACAAAAAGGCTCCATGCATTTTTCGTCACAATACCCCATGCCATTTTTATCACAATGCTCCATGCCATTGTCATCAAAATACTCCTCAAGCTTGTCATCAGAATGCTCCATGACCATTGTCATCACAATTCTCCATGCACTTGTCAGAACAATGCTTCCTGACCCTTGTCATCACAATGCTTCAAGCCATTTTCATCACAAAGCTCCATTACCTTTGTCATCAGAATCCTCCATGACACTTGGCATCACAATGCTCCATGACATTGTCATCACAATGAGTCATTACATATGTCATCACAATGCTCCATGACACCTCTCTTCACAATAATGCATAACCTGGTCATCACAATGCTCCATGCCCTTGTCATCACAATGCACCATTCCAACTGTCATCCCAATAATCCATGAAAATTATTAGACCAATGTTCCATGCCCTTGTCATCACAATGCTCCATGCCATAGTTATCATAATGTTCCAAAACACCTGTAATCAGAATGCTCCATGCCCCTTTTCATCAGTATGCTCCTTGAGATTTGTCATCACAAGGCTCCATGATTTACTCATCACAGTGCTCCAGGACCTTATCATCACAATGCTTCACGACATTGTCATGAAAATTCTCAATGGCCCTTGTCAACATAATGCTCCAAGCCCTAGTCATCACAATGCTCCATTATATTTGTCATCACAAACCTCCATTACATTTGGCATCACAATGCTCCATGCCATTGTCATCGCAATGGACCATGACATATGTCATCACAATGCTCCCTGACACCTGTCTTCACAATACTCCATGCCCTTGTCATCACAATGCTCCATGCCCCTGTCATCACAATGAACCATGTCCACTGTCATCACAATAATCTAGGAAACTTGTCAGACCAATGTTCAATGACCCGGTCATCACAATGCTCCATCCCCTTGTCATCACAATGCTCCATGACCCCTGTCATAAAAATGTTCCATGACCCCTGCCATCACAATGTTCCACGGCCTTGTCATCACAAGGCTCCATGACGCTTGTCATCACAAGGCTCCAAGACCCCTGTAATCAAAATGCTCCTTGCCCTTGTCATCACAAAGCTCCATGACACATGTCATCAGAATGTTCCATGGCCTTCTCATCAAAATGCTCCATGCCCTTGTCATCACAATGCACCATATCCAATGTCATCAGAATAATCTATGAAACTTGTCAGACCAATGCTCCATGCCCCTGTCATCACAGTGCTCCATACCCTTGTTATCACAATGCTCCATGACCCCTGTCATCACAATGCTCCGTGACTCCAGTCATCACAATGATTCATAACGATTGTCATCACAACGGTCCATGCGTGAGTCATCACAAGGCCCTGTGACCTTTGTAAACACAATGCTCCATGAAACTTTCATCACAATTCACCGGACCCTTGTCATCACAATGCTCCATGCCTTTGTCAGGACAATGCTCCATGACCGTTGTCATCACAAAGTGCCATGCGCTTTTCATCACAATGATCCACAACCTTGTCATCGCTATGCTCCATAAACCTTGTAATCACAATGCTCCATGCACTTCTCATCCAAATGCTCTCTCACATGAGATATCACAATGTTCCATCACTAGTCATCACAATCCTCACTCACCCCTGTTATCACAATGTTCCATGACCCCTGTCATCACAATGCTACATCCACATATCATCACAATGTTCCATGACACATGACATCACAATGTTCCATAACCACTGTCATCAAAATGCTCCATGACCCTTTTCATCCCAAAGCTCCATGATCCCTGGCATCACAATGTTCTATAACCCCAGTCATCAAAATGTTCCATTACACTTTTCATCAATTGCTGCATGACCCTGTCATCAAAATGCTCCCTGCCCTTCTCGTCACAATGCACCACACCCTTGTCATCAAAATGCTCAATGACTTTGTCATCACAAAGCTCCATGACCCTTGGCATCACAATGCTCCATGTCATTGTCATCACAATGCTCCATGAACCCTCTCATCACATTGCTCCATGCCCTTGTCATCACAAAGCTCCATGACACTTGTCATCACAATGCTCGATGCCCTTCTCATCACAATGCTCCATGCCCTTGTCATTACAATCCTCCATGACCCATGTATCACAGTGTTCCGTGCCCTTGTCATCACAGTGCTATATGCCCAATCTCATCACAAAAATCCATGAAACCTTTCAGACCAATGCTCAATGCCCTTCTCATCACAATGCTCCATTACCTCTGTCATAACAATGCTCCATGACACCTGCCCACACAATGTTCCACGGCCCTGTCATCACAAGGCTCCATGACCCTTGTCATCACAATGCTCCAAGACCCCTGTAATCACAATGCTCCATGCCCTTGTCATCACAAAGCCCCATGACGCATGCCATCACAATGTTCCATGGCCTTCTCATCACAATGCTCCATGCCCTTGTCATGACAATGCTCTAAGACCCCTGTATTCACAATGCTCCATACTACTTTTCATCTCAATGCCCCATGAAGCCTCTCACCAGAATGCTCCATGCCCATCATCAAAATGCTTCAGGCTATTGTCATCACAATGAAATCAAAATTATCCATGACCACTGTTATCATAATGCTCCAAATCCTTGTGATCACAATGTTCCATAACACTTAACATCACAACACCCTATGACGCTCATCATCACAATTATCCATGGTCTTCTAATCACAATGCTCCATGACCTTTGTCATCACAATACTCAATACACTTGTCATCACAATGCTCACTGACTCTTGTCGTCAGTATGCTCCTTGAACCCTGTCATGACAAGGCTCCATGCCTTTTCATCACAATGATCCATGCCTTTTCATCACAATGTTCCAAGACACCTGTAATCACAGTGCTCCATGCCCTTGTCATCTCAAAGCTCAATGACACATGTCATCAGAATGCTCCATGGCCTTCTCCTAACAATGCTCCAGGCCCTTGTCATCACAATGCTAGAAGACCCCTGTAATCACAATGCTCCATGACCCTTTTCATCAGAATGCTCCATGAGACTCGTCATCACAAGTCTCCATGCTTTTATCATCACAATGCTCCAGGACCTTGTCATCACCATGCTGCATTCCCTTGTCATCACAATGCTCCAACACCCCTGTCATCACAATACTCCATGAATATTTTCAGTCCAATGCTCCATGAAATTCTCATCACAATGCTCCATGAAAAATATCATCAAAATGCTCCATAACCACTGTCATCACAACACTCCATGACACCCGACAACACAATGATCCGGGACTCTTGTCATCACAATGCTCCATTCCCTACTCATCACAATGCTCCATGACCCCTGTCATCACAGTACTCCATGAACATATTCAGCCCAATGCTCCATGACACTTGGCATCACAATGCTCCATGCCTTTGTCAGCAAAATGCTACATGACATTGTCATTACAATGCTCTATGAGCTTGTCATCACAATACTCCATTACCATTGTCATCACAATCCTCCATGAACCTTGGGATCACATTGTTTCATGCCCTTGTCATCACAATGCTCCATGCACTTTGAAATCAAAATGATCCATGACCCCTGTCATCACAATGCTCCAAACACTTGGAATCACAATGTTCCATAACACTTGTCATCACAACGCTCCATGATGCCTGCCATCACAATACTCCATGCCCTTTTCATCACAATGCTCCATGAACTTTGTCATCACAATTCTCAATACACTTGTCATCACAGTGCTCCCTGGCACTTGTCGTCAGAATGCTCCTTGAACCCTGTCACGAAAAGGCTCCATGCCTTTTTCATCACAAAGCCCCATGCCATTTTCTTCACAATGCTCCATGCCATTGTCATCAAAATACTCCACAAGCTTGTCATCCGAATGCTCCATGACCCTTGTCATCACAATTATCCATGCACTTGACAGCACAATGCTCCCTGACCCTTGTCATCACAAAGCTCCATTAACTTTGTCATCAGAATCCTCCATGAAACTTGGCTTCAAAATGCTCCAGGCCATTGTTATCACAATGGGCCATTACATATGTCATCACAGTGCTCCCTCACACCTCTCTTCACAGTACTGCAAGACCTGGTCATCACAGGGCTACATGCCCTTGTCATCACAATGCGCCATTCCAAGTGTCATCGCAATACTCCATGAAAATTATTAGACCAGTGCTCCATGCCCTTGTCATCACAATGCTCCATGCCGTTGTTATCACAATGTTCCATGCCCTTGTCATCACAATGCTCCATGCCCTTGTTATCACAATCCTCCATGACCCCTGTCATCACAGTGCTCCGTGACTCCAGTCATCACAATGCTCCATGACTTTTGTCATCACAGTGGTCTATGCCCTCATCATCAACAGTCTCTGTGACTTTTTTAAGCACAATGCTCCATGAACATTTCATCACAATGCTCTTTGACACTTGTCATCACAATGCACTATGCCTTTCTTAGCACAATGCTCCATGCCCTTGTCATCACATTGCTCCATGACCCCTGTCATCACAATGCTCCGTGACTCCTGTCATCACAATTCTTCATAACGTTTGTCATCACAATGGTCAATGCTCGCGCCATCAAAAGGCTCTGTTACCTTTGTAACCACAATGTTCCATGAACTTTTCATCACAATGCTCCGAGACACTTGTCATCACAATGCTCCATGCCTTTGTCAGAAAAATGCTCCATAACCCTTGTCATCACAATGGGCGACATGATTTTCATCTAAATGGTCCACAAATTTGTCATCGCAATGCTCCATAAATCTTGTAATCACAATGCTCCATGCCCTTCACATCACAATGCTCCATTACCCCTGTCATAACAATGATCCATGAGCCCTGCCATCACAATGTTCCACGGCCTTGTCATCACAAGGCTCCATGACCTTTGTCATCACAGTGCTCCAAGACCCCTGTAATCAAAATGCTCCATGCCCTTGTCATCACAAAGCTCCATGACACATGTCATCAGAATGTTCCATGGTCTTCTCATCAAAATGCTTCATGCCGTTGTCATCACAATGCTCCCAGACCCCTGTAATCACAGTGCTCCATGCCCCTTTTCAACTCAATGGTCCATGAAACCTGTCATCACAATGCATCATGCCCATCATCATAATGCTTCCAGCTGTTGTCAGCACAATGAAATCGAAATTCTCCATGATCTCTGTCATCACAATGCTCCATGACCCCTGTCATCACAATACTCCATGAACATTTTCAGACCACTGCTCCATGACAGTTGTCATCACAATGATCCATGCCCTTGTCATCACAATGCTCCATGACCCCTGTATTCACAATGCTCCGTGACGCTTGTCATCACAGTGCTCCATGACACCAATCATCAAAATGTTCCATGCCTTTGTCAGCAGAATGCTACATGACCTTGTCATTACAATGCTCTATGCGCTTGTCATCACAATACTCAATTACCATTGTCATCACAATCCTCCATGAATATTTTGGTCACATTGCTTCATGCCCTTGTCATCACAGTGCTCCATGCTCCTTGAAATCAAAATGATGCATGACCTCTGTCATCACAATGCTCCAAACCCTTGTGATCACAATGTTCCATAACACTTGTGATCACAACTCTCCATGATGACTGTCATCACAATACTCCATGCCGTTTTCATCACAATGCTCCATGACCATTGTCATCACAATTCTCAATACACTTGTCATCACAATGCTCCCTGATACTTGTCGTCAGAATGCTCCTTGAACCCTGTCATGAAAAGGCTCCATGCCTTTTTCATCACAAAGCCCCATGCCGTTTTCATCACAATGCTCCATGCCATTGTCATCAAAATACTCTACAAGCTTGTCATCAGAACGCTCCATGACCGTTGTCATCACAATTCTCCATGCACTTGTCAGCACAATTCTCCCTGACACTTGTCTTCAGAATGCTCCAAGCCATTGTCATCACAATGCTCCATTACCTTTGTCATCAGAATCCTCCATGACACTTGGCATCACAATGCTCCATGCCATTGTCATCACAATGGGTCATTACATATGTCATCACGATGCACCCTGACACCTGTCTTCACAATACTGCAAACCTGGTCATCACAATGCTTCATGCCCTTGTCATCACAATATGCCATTCCAACTGTCATCGCAATAATCCATGAAACATATTAGACCAATACTCCATGCCCTTGTCATCACAATGCTCCATGCCCTTGTTATCACAATGCTCCATGACCCCTGTCATCACAATGCTCCGTGACTCCAGTCATCACAATGCTCCATGACCTTTGTCATCAAAATTGTCCATGCCCTCATCATCAACAGTCTCTGTGACCTTTTTAACCACAATGCTCCATGAACATTTCATCACAATGCTCTTTGCCCCTTGTCATCACAATGCGATATGCCTTTCTCAGCACAATGCTCCTTGCGCTTTTCATCACAATGCTCTATGACCCCTGCCTTCACAATGCTCTTTGACTCCAGTCATCACAATGCTTCCTAACATTTGTCATCACAATGGTCGATGCCCGCATCATCACAGGGCTCTGTTACATTTGTAATCACAATGCTCCATGAAATTTTCATCACAATGCTCTGTGACACTTGTCATCACAATGCTCCATGCATTTGTCCGAAAAATACTCCATGTCCCTTATCATCACAACGTGCCACGCGTTTTTCACCCCAACGGTCCACAATTTTGTCATGGCAATGCTCCATAAACTTTGTAATCACAAAGTTCCATGCCCTTTTCATCAAAATGCTCCATTACCCCTGTTATAGCAATGTTCCATGACCCGTGCCATCAAAATGTTCCATGGCCTTGCCATCACAAGGCACCATGACCCTTGTCATCACAATGCTCCAAAACACCTGTAATCACAATGTTCCATGCCCTTGTCATCACAAAGCTCCATGACACATGTCATCAGAATGTTCCAAGGACTTCTCATCAAAATGTTCCATTCCATTGTCATCACAATGTTCCCAGACGCCTGTAATCACAATGCTCCATGCCCCTTTTCATCTCAATGCTCCATGAACCCTGTCATCACAATGCACCATGCCCATCATCATAATGCTTCCGGCTATTGTCAGCACAGTGAAATCAAAATTCTCCATATCCTCTGTCATCACAATGCTCCATGACCCCTGTCATCAAAATACTCCATGAACATTTTCAGCCCAATGCTCCATGACACTCGTCATCACAATGATGCATGCCCTTGTCATCCCAATGCTCCATGACCCGTGTATTCACAATGCTCCGTGACAGTTGTCATCACAGTGCTCCATGAAACCTGTCATCACAATGCTCCATGCGTTTGTCAGCAAAATGCTACATGACCTTGTCATTACAATGCTCTATGTGCTTGTCATCACAATACTGCATTACCATTGTCATCACAATCCTCCATGAACCTTGGGATCACATTGCTTCATGCGCTTGTCATCACAATGCTCCATGCTCCTTGAAATCAAAATGATCCATGACCTCTGTCATCACAATGCTCCAAACCCTTGTGATCACAATGTTCCATAACACTTGTCATCACAACGCTCCATGATGCCTGTCATCACAATACTCCATGGACTTTTCCTCACAATGCTCCATGACCTTTGTCATCACAATTCTAAATACACTTGTCGTTACAATGCTTCCTGAAACTTGTCGTCAGAATGCTCCTTGAAACATGTCACGAAAAGGCTCCATGCCATTTTCATCACAATGCCCAATGCTGTTTTCATCACAATGCTCCATGCCATTGTCATCAAAATACTCCACAAGCTGGTCATCAGAATGCTCCATGACCCTTGTCATCACAATTCTCCATGCACTTGTCAGCACAGTGCTCCCTGACCCTTGTCATCACAATGCTCCAAGCCATTGTCATCACAATGCTCCATTACCTTTGTCATCAGAATCCTCCATGACACTTGGCATTACAATGCTCCATGCCATTGTCATCACAATGGGCCATTACATATCTCATCACAATGCTCCCTGACACCTGTCTTCACAATACTGCATGACCTGGTCATCACAATGCTCCATGCCCTTCTCATCGCAATGCACCATTCCAACTGTCATCGCAATAATCCATGAAACTTATTAGACCAATGCTCCATGCCCTTGTCATCACAATTCTCCATGCCCTTTTTATCACAATGCTCCATGACTCCAGTCATCACAGTGCTTCAGGAACTTTGCCATCACATTGGTCCATGCCCTCATCATCAACAGTCTCTGTGACCTTTTTAACCACAATGTTCCATTAACTTTTTATAACAATGCTCTTTGACCCTTGTCATCACAATGCTGTATGCCTTTCTAAGCACAATGCTCCTTGCCCTTGTCATCACAGAGCTTCATGACCCCTGTCATCACAATGCTCTGTGACTCCCGTCATCACAATGCTTCATAACATTTGTCATCACAATGGTCCATGCCCGCATCATCACAAGGCTCTGTTACCTTTGTTACCACAATGCTCCATGAACTTTTCATCACAATGCTCCGTGACATTTGTCATCACAATGTTCAATGCCTTTGTCAGAAAAATACTCCATGACCTTTGTCATCAAAATGTGCCACGCGCTTTTCATCACAACGGTCCACAAATTTGTCATCACAATGCTCCATAAACACTGTAATCTCAAAGCTCCATGCCCTTCTCATCACAGTGCTCCATTACCCCGGTCATAACAATGATCCATGACCCCTGCCATCACAATGTTCCACGGCCTTGTCATCACAAGGCTCCATGACAATTGTCATCACAATGCTCCAAGACCCCTGTAATCACAATTCTCCATGCACTTGTCATCACAAAGCTCCATGACACATGTCAACAGACTGTTCCATGGCCCGCTCATAAACATGAGGCATGCCCTTGTCATCACAGTGCTCCAAGACCCCTGTAATCACAATGATCCATGCCCCTTTTCATCTCAATGCTCCATGAACCCTGTCATCACAATGCATCATGCCCATCACCATAATGCTTCCGGCTATTGTCAGTGCAATGAAATCAAATCTCTCAATGACCTCTGTCATCACAATGCTCCATGACTCCTCTCATCACAATACTCCATGAACATTTTCAGGGCAGTGCTCCATGACACTTTTCATCACAATGATCCATGCCCTTGTCATCCCAATGCTCCATGACCCCTGTATTCACAATGATCCGTGACACATGTCATCACAGTGCTCCATGACACCTGTCATCACAATGCTCCATGCCTTCGTCAGCAAAATTCTACATGACCTTGTCATTACAATGCTCTATACGCTTGTCATCACAATGCTCCAAGACCCCTTAAATCACAATGCTCCATGCCCTTTTTCATCTCAATTTTCCATGAACCCTGTCATCACAATGCACCATGCCCATCATCAAAATGTTTCAGGCTATTATCATTACAATGAAATCAAAATTCTCCATGACCTCTGTCATCAAAATGCTCCCAACCGTTGTGATCATAATGTTCCATAACACTTATCATCACAACACCCCATGACGATCATTATCACAATTATCCATGTTCTTGTCATCACAATGCTCCATGATCTTTGTCATCACAATGCTCAATACACTTGTCATCACAATGCTCCCTGACACTTGTCAGTATGCTCCTTTAACCCTGTCATGACAAGGCTCCATGCCTTTTTCATCACAATTATCCATGCCCTTTTCATCACAATGTTCCAAGACCCCTGTAATCACAATGCTCCTAGCCCTTGTCATCACAAAGCTACCTGATGCATGTAATCGGAATGCTCCATGGCCTTCTCCTCACAATGCTCCATGTCATTGTCATCACAATGCTCCATGAACTCTCTCATCACATTGCTCCATGCCCTTGTACTTACAATCCTCCATGACCCATGTATCACAGTGTTCCGTGCCCTTGTCATCACAATGCTTCATGCCCACTCTCATCACAATAATCCATGAAATATTTCAGACCAATGCTCAATGCCCTTCTGATCACAATGCTCCATTAACTCTGTCATAACAATGCTCCATGACCCCTGCCACCACAATGTTCCACGGCCTTGTCAACACAAGGCTCCATGACCCTTGTCATCACAATGCTCCAAGACACCTGTAATCAAAATGCTCCATGCCCTTGTCATCACAAAGCTCCATGAGGCATATCATCAGAATGTTCCATGGCCTTCTCCTCACAATGCTCCATGCCCTTGTCATCACAATGCTCCAAGAACCCTGTAATCACAATGCTCCATGCCCTTTTTCATCTCCATGCTCCATTAACACTGCCATCACAATGCGCCATGCCCATCATCATAATTCTTCAGGCTATTGGCATTACAATGAAATCAAAATACTCCATGACCTCTGTCATCATAATGCTCCAAACCCTTGTGATCACAATGTTCCATAACACTTATAATCACAACACTCCATGACGCTCATCATCACAATTATCCATGGTCTTGTCATCACAATGCGCCATGATCTTTGTCATCACAATGCTCAATACACTTGTCATCACAATGCTCCTTGACACTTGTCGTCAGTATGCTCCTTGAACCCTGTCATGACAAGGATCCATGCCTTTTTCATCATAATGATCCATGCCCTTTTCATCACAATGCTCCATGACCCCTTTCATCACAATACTCCATGAACATTTTCAGCACAATGCTCCATGACATTCTCATCACAATGCTCCCTGACCAATATCATCACGATGCTCCATGACCACTGTCATCACAACACTCCATGATACCTGACAACACAATGATCCGGGACTCTTGTCATCACAATGCTCCATGTCCTTGTCATCACAATGCTTAATTCCAACTGTCATCACAATAATCCATGAATCTTATTAGACCAATGTTCCATGCCCTTGTCATCACAATGCTCCATGCCCATGTTATCCCAATGCTCCATGACCCCTGTCATCAAAATACTCCATGAACTTTTTCAGCCCAATGCTCCATGACAATTGTCATCACAATGATCTATGCCCTTGTCATCCCAATGCTCCATGACACCTGTCACAACAATGCTCCATGCCTTTGTCAGCAAAATGCTACATGACCTTCTCATTACAATGCTCTATGCGCTTGTCATCACAATACTCCATTACAATTGTCATCACAATCCTCCATGAATCTTGGGATCACATTGCTTCATGCCCTTGTCATCACAACGCTCCATGATGCCTGTCATCACAATACTCCATGGCCTTTTCATCACAATGCTCCATGACCTTTCTCATCACAATTCTCAATACAATTGTCATCAAAATGCTTCCTGACACTTGTCGTCAGAATGCTCATTGAAACTTGTCACAAAAGCGCTCCATGCATTTTTCATCACATAGCCCCATGCCGTTTTCATCACAATGCTCCATGCCATTGTCATCAAAATACTCCACAAGGTTGTCATCAGAATGCTCCATGACACTTTTCATCACAATTCTACATGCACTTGTCAGCACAATGCTCCCTGACCCTTGTCATCACAATGCTCCAAGCCATTGTCATCTCAATGCTCCATTACATTTGTCATCAGAATCCTCCATGACACTTGGCATCACAATGCTCCATGCCATTGTCTTCACAATGGGCCATTACATATGTCATCACAATGCTCCCTGACACCTCTCTTCACAATACTGCATGACCTGGTCATCACAATGCTCCATGCCCTTATCATCACAATGCGCCATTCCAACTGTCATCACAATAATCCATGAAACTAATTAGAACAATGTTCCATGCCCTTGTCATCACAATGCTCCATGCCCTTGTTATTACAATGTTCCAAGAACCCTGTAATCAGAATGCTTCTTGCCCCTTTTCTTCATTATGCTCCATGAGAGTATTCATCAAAAGGCTCCATGGTTTTCTAATCACAATGCTCCAGGAGCTTGTCATCACAATGCTTCACGACCTTGTCATGAAAATTCTCAATGACCCTTGTCATCATAATGCTCCAAGCCCTAGTCATCACAATGCTCCATTATATTTGTCATCACAATCCTCCATTACAGTTGGCATCACAATGCTCCCTGCCATTGTCATCGCAATAGACCATGACATATGTCATCACAATGCTCTCTGACAGCTCTCTTCACAATACTCCATGACCTTCTCATGACAATGCTCCATGCCCTTGTCTTCACAATGCACCATGTCCACTGTCAGCACAATAATCTCTGAAACTTGTCACCACAACTCTCCATGTCCCTGTCATCACAATGTTCCATGCTCTTGTCATCACAATGCTCCATGACCCCTGTCATCACAATGCTCCGTGAATCCAGTCATCACATTGCTTCATAACGTTTTTCATCACAATGGTCCATGCTTGCGTCATCACAAGGCTCTGTGACATTTGTAACCACAATGCTCCATGAACTTTTCATCACAATGCTCCGTGACCCTTGTCATCACAATGCTCCATGCCTTTGTCAGAACAATGTTCCATGACCCTTGTCATCACAATGTGCCACACGCTTTTCATCACAATGATCCACAACCTTGTCATCGCTATGCTCCATAAAACTTTTAATCACAATGCTCCATGCACTTCTCATCCAAATGCTCTCTCATCTGAGATATCACAATGTTCCATCACTAGTCATCACAATCCTCCCTCAACCCTGTAATCACAATGTTCCAGGACCCCTCTGACATCACAATTTTCCATAACCACTCTCATCAAAATGCTCCATGACACTTTTCATCCCAACGCTCCATGACCCATGGCATCACAATGTTCTGTAACCCCTGTCAACAAAATGTTCCATTACAGTTTTCAACAAATTGTTGCCTGACCCTGTCATCAAAATGATCCCTCACCTTATGGGGGCTTCCCTGGTGGTGCAGTGGTTGAGAGTCTGCCTGCCAATGCAAGGGACATGGGTTCGAGCCCTGGTCTGGGAAGATCCCACATGACACGGAGCAGCTAGCCCCGTGAGACACAATTACTGTGCCTGCGCGTCTGGAGCCAGTGCTCCGCAACAAGAGAGGCCACGATAATGAAAGGCCCGCGCACCATGATGAGGAGTGGCCCCCACTTGCCACAACTAGGGAAGGCCCTCGCACAGAAACGAAGACCCAACACAGCCATAAATAAATAAATAAATAAATAAATAAATAAATAAATAAATAAATAAATAAATAAATAAAGTGGGTTAAAAAAAAAACTATAATAAAAACATTTCTCAAAATGGCCCTAAAAAATTTTATTAAATCATTCAAAAAAAATGACCCCTCACCTTCTCATCACAATGCACCACACGCTTGTCATCAAAATGCTCCATGACCTTTGTCATCACAAAGCTCCAGGACCCTTGGCATCACAATGCTCCATGTCATTGTCATCACAATGCTCCATGAACCCTCTCATCCCATTGCTCCATGCACTTGTCATCACAAAGCTCCATGACACTTGTCATCACAATGCTCGATGCACTTCTCATCAAAATGCTCCATGCCATTTTCATCACAATCCTCCATGACTCATGTATCACAGTGTTCCGTCCCCTTGTCATCACAATGCTCCATGCCCACTCTCATCACAATAATCCATGAAAGCTTTCAGGCCAATGCTCAATGCGCTTCTCATCACAATGCTCCATTACATCTGTCATAACAATTCTCCATGACCCCTGCCATCACAATGTTCCACGGCCTTGTCATAACAAGGCTCCATGACCCTTGTCATCACAGTGCTCCAAGACCCCTGTAATCACAATGCTCCATGCCCTTTTCATCACAAAGCTCAATGACACATGTCATCAGAATGTTCCATGGCCTTCACATCACAATGCTCCATGTCCTTGTCATCACAATGCTCCAAGACCACTGTAATCACAATGCTCCATGCCCCTTTTCATCTCAATGCTCCATGAACCCTGTCATCAAAATGCACCATGCCCATGATCATAATGCTTCAGGCTATTGTCATCAAAATGAAATCAAAATGCTCCATTACCTCTGTCATCATAATGCTCCAAACCCTTGTGATCACAATGTTCCATAACACTTATCATCACAACACCCTATGACGCTCATCATCACAATTATCCATGGTCTTCTCATCACAATGCTCCATGACCTTTGTCATCACAATGCTCAATACTATTGTCATCACAATTCTCCCTGACACTTGTCGTCTGTATGCTCCTTGAACCCTGTCATGACAAGGCTCCATGCATTTTCATCACAATGCTCCGTGCCCTTTTCATCACAGTGCTCCAAGATCACTGTAATCACAATAATCCATGGGCTTGTCATCACAAAACTCCATGAAGCATGTCATCAGAATGCTCCATGGCCTTCCCATCACAATGATACATGCCCTAGTCATCACAATGCTCCAAGACCCCTGTAATCACAATGCTCCATGCCCGTTTTCATCAGAATGCTCCGTGAGACTTGTCATCACAAGTCTCCATGGTCATCTCATCACAGTGCTCCAGGACCTTGTCACCACCATTCTCCATTGCCTTGTCATACAATGCTCCATGACCTTTGTCATCACAATAATCCATTAACATATTCAGCCCAATGCTCCACGACCTACACATCACAATGCTCCATGGCCAATATCATCACAATGCTCCATGACCACTGTCATCACAACAATCCATGACTCCTGACAACACAATGATACGGGACTCTTGTCAACACAATGCTCCTTTCTCTACTCATCACTATGCTCCATGACCCCTGTCATCACAACAGTCCATGAACATTTTCAGCCCAGTGCTCCATGACACTTGTCATCACAATGATCCATGCACTTGTCATCCCAATGCTCCATGACCCCTGTATTCCCAATGCTCCATGACGCTTGTCATCACAGTTCTCCATGACACATTTCATCACAATGCTCCATGCCTTTGTCAGAAGAATGCTACATGATCTTGTCATTACAATGCTCTATGCACTTGTCATCAAAATACTCCATTTCCATTGTCATCACAATCCTCCATGAACCTTGGGATCACATTGCTTCATGCCCTTGTCATCTCAATGCTCCATGCTCATTGAAATCAAAATGATCCATGACCTCTGTCATCACTATGCTCCAAACCCATGTGACAACAATGTTCCATAACACTTGTCATCAAAACGCTCCATGATGCCTGTCAACACAATACTCCATGCCCTTTTCATCACAATGCTCCATGACCTTTGTCATCACATATCTCAATATACATGTCATCACAGTGCTCCCTGACACAGTCATCAGAATGCTCCTTGAACCCTGTCACAAAAAGGCTCCATGACTTTTTCATCACAATGCCCCATGCCGTTTTCATCACAATGCTCCATGCCATTGTCATCACAATACTCCACAAGCTTGTCATCAGAAGGCTCCATGACCCTTGTCATCACAATTCTCCATGCACTTGTCAGCACAATGCTCCCTGACCCATGTCATCACAATGCTCCCAGCCATTGTCATCACAATGTTCCATTACCTTTGTCATGAGAATCCTCCATGACACTTGGCATTACAATGCTCCATGCCATTGTAAGCACAATGGGCCATTACATATGTTATCACAATGCTCCCTGACAGCTGTCTTCACAATACTGCATTACCTGGTCATCACAATGCTCCATGCCCTTCTCATCACAATGCGCCATTCCAACTGTCATCGCAACAATCCATGAAAATTATTAGACTAATGTTCCATGCCCTTGTCATCACAATGCTCCATGCCCTTGTTATCACAATCCTCCATGAACCCTGTCATCACAGTGCTCCGTGACTCCAGTCATCACAATGCTTTATGACCCTTGTCATCACAATGCTCCATGCCCTCGTCATCAACAGTCTCTGTGACCATTTTAACCACAATGCTCCATGAACTTTTCATCACAATGCTCTTTGACCCTTGTCATCACAATGCTCTATACTTTTCTCAGCACAATGCTCCATGACCCGTCATCACAATGCTCCATGCGCTTGTCAGCACAATGCTCCATGACACATGTCAGCACAAATCACCATGCGCTTGTCATCACAGTGCTCTACAATCTTGTCATCACAATGCTCCATAAACATTGTCATCATAATGCTCCATGCACTTCTCATCAAAGTGCTCTCTCTCCACTGATATCAAAATGCTACATCACTATTTGTCACAATACTCCCTCACCCTGTCATCACAATGTTCCATGACTCCTGTCATCACCATGCTACATGCACTTATCATCACAATGTTCGATGACCCCTGACATCATAATGTTCCATAACAACTGTCATCAAAATGTTCCATGACAATTTTCATCAAATTGCTCCATGACCCTGTCATCAAAATTCTCCCTTCTCTTCTCATCACTATGCACAACGCCCTTGCCATCAAAATGTTCCATGAACTTTGTCATCACAAATATCCATGACCCTTGGCATAACAATGCTCCATGTCATTGTCATCACAATGCTCCATGAACGCTCTCATCACATTGCTCCATGCCCTTGTCTTCACAAAGCTCCATGACACATGTCATCAGAATGCTCCATGGCCTTCTCATCACAATGCTTCATGCCCTTGACATCACAGTGCTCCATTACCACTGTCATAACAATGCTCCATGACCCCTGCCATTACGATGTTCCATGGCCTTGTCATCACAAGGCTCCATGACCTTTCTCATCACAATGCTCAATACACTTGTCATCAAAATGCTCCCTGACACTTGTCGTCAGTTTGCTCCTTGAACCCTGTCATGACAAGGTTCCATGCCTATTCCATCACAATGATCCATGCCCTTTTCATCCCAATGCTCCTAGACCCCTGCAATCACAGTGTTACATGCCCTTGTCATCACAAAGCTCAATGACGCATGTCTTCAGAATGCTCTTTCGCCTTCTCCTCACAATGCTCCATACCCACGTCATCACAATGTTCCAAGACCCCTGTAATCACAATGGTCCATGCCCCTTTTCATCAGTATGCTCCAAGAGAGTTGTCATCACATTGCTCCATGTTTTTCTCATCACAATGCTCCAGGATCTTATCATCACAATGCTTCACGACATTGTCCTGAAAATTCTCAATGGCCCTTGTCATCATAATGATCCAAGCCCTAGTCCTCACAATGCTCCATTATATTTGTCATCACAATCCTCCATTACATTTGGCATCACAATGCTCCCTGCCATTATAATCGCAATGGACCATGACATATGTCATCACAATGCTCCCTGACACCTGTCTTCACAATACTCCATGACCTTCTCTTCACAATGATCCATGCCCTTGTCATCACAATGCACCATGTCCCCTGTCATCACAATAATCTATGAAACTTGTGAGACCAATGATCCATGCCTCTGTCACCACAATGATCCGTGCCCTTGTCATCACAATGCTCCATGCCCTTGTCATCACAGTACTCCTTGACCCCTGTCATCACAATGCTCCGTGACTCCAGTCATCACAATGCTTCATAACATTTGTCATCACAATTGTCCATGCCGGCGTCATCACAAGGCTCTGTGACGATTGTAACCACAATTCTCCATGAACTTTTCACCACAATGCTCTGTGATCCTTGTCATCACAATGCTCCATGGCTTTGTCAGAAAAATGCTCCATGACCCTTGTCATCACAATGTGCCATGCGCTTTTCATCACAACGGTCCACATATTTGTCATAGCAATGCTCCATAAACCCTGTAATCACAATGCTCTATGCCCCTTTTCATCTCAATGATCCATGATCCCTGTCATCACAATGCACCATGCCCATCATCATAATGCTTCATGCTATTGCCATCGCAATGAATTGAAAATGCTCCATGACCTCTGTCATAACAATGCTCCAAACCCTTGTGATCACTATATTCCATAACACTTGTCATCACAGTGCCCCATGACACTCGTCATCACAATTATCCATGGTCTTCTCATTACAATGCAACATGACCTTTGTCATCACAATGCTCAATACACTTGTCATCAAAATGCTCCCTGACACATGTTGTCTGTATGCTCCTTGAACCCTGTCATAACAAGGCTCCATGCCTTTTTCATCACAATGATACATGCCCTTTCCATCACAATGCTCCAAGACACCTTTAAACCCAATGCTCCATGCTCTTGTCATCACAAAGCTCAATGAAACATGTCTTCAGAATGCTCCTTCGCCTTCTCCTCACAATGCTCCATGCCCATGTCATCACAATGTTCCAAGACTCCTGTAATCACTATGGTCCATGCCCCTTTTCATCAGTATGCCTCATGATATTTGTCATCACAATTCACTATGTATTTCACATCACAATGCTCCAGGACCTTGTCATCACAATGCTTCACGACCTTTTCATGTAAATTCTCAATGCCCCTTGTCATCATAATGCTCCAAGCCCTAGTCATCACTATGCTCCATTATATTTGTCATCAAAATCCTCCATTACATTTGGCATCAGAATGCTCCCTGCCATTGTCATTGTAATGGACCATGACATATGTCATCACAATGCTCCCTGACACCTGTCTTCACAATACTCCATGACCTTCTCTTCACAATGATCCATGCCCTTGTCATCACAGTGCACCATGTCCACTGTCATCACTATAATCTATGAAACTTGTCAGACCAATGCTCCATGCCCCTGTCACCACAATGCTCCATGCCCTTGTCCTCACAATGCTCCATGAACAATGTCATGACAATGCTCCGTGACTCAGGTCATCACAATGTTTCATAACATTTGTCATCACAATGTTCCATGCCCGTGTCATCACAAGGCTCTGTGACCTTTATAACCACAGTGCTCCATAAACTTTTCATCACAATGCTCCGTGACCCTTGTCATCAAAATGCTCCATGCTTTTGTCAGAACAATGGTCCATGACCCTTGTCATCACAATGTGCTACGCGCTTTTCATCACAACGGTCCACAAATTTCTCATGGTAATGCTCCATAAACCTTGTAATCACAATGCTCCATGCCCTTCTGATCACAGTGCTCCTTTACCTCTGTCATAACAATGCTCCATGACACCTGCCATCACAATTTTCCACGGCCTTGTCATCAAAAGGCTCCATGACCCTTGTCATCACAATGCTCCAATTCCCCTGTAATCAAAAAGCTCCATGCCCTTGTCATCACAAAGCTCCATGATACATGCCATCAGAATGTTCCATGTCCTTCTCATCAAAATGCTCCATACCCTTGTCATCACAGTGCTCCAAGATCCCTGTAATCACAATGCTCCATGCCCCATTTCATCTCAATGATCCATGAACCCTGTCAACACAATGCACCATGCCCATCATCATAATGCTTCATGCTATTGTCATCACAATGAAATCAATATGCTCCATGACCTCTGTCATCACAATGCTCCATGAACCCTATCATCACAATACTCCATGAACATTTTCAGCCCAATGCTCCATTACCCTTGTCATCAAAATGATACATGCCCTTGTCATCCCAATGCTCCTTGACCCCTGTATTCACAATGCTCCGTGACGCTTGTCATCACAGTGCTCCATGACACCTGTCATCACAATTCTCCATGACTTTGTCAGCAATATGCTACATGACCTTGTGATTAAAATGCTCTATGCACTTGTCATCACAATACTCCATTACCATTGTCATCACAATCCTCCATGAAACTAGGGATCACATTGCTTAATGCCCTTGTTATCACAATGCTTCATGCTCCTTGAAATCAAAATGATCCATGACTTCTGTCATCACAATGCTCCAAACCCTTGTGATCAAAATGTTCCATAACACTTGTGATCACAACGCTCCATGATGCCTGTCATCACAATACCCCATGCACTTTTCATCACAATGCTCCATGACTTTTGTCATCAAAATTCTCAATACACTTGTCATCACAATGCTCCCTGACACTTGTCAGAATGCTCCTTGAACCCTGTCACGAAAAGCCTCCATGCCTTTTTCAACAAAATGCCCCATGTCGTTTTCATCACAGTGCTCCAAGCCACTGTCATCAAAATACTCCACAAGCTTGTCATGAGAATGCTCCATGACCCTTGTCATCACAATTCTCCATGCACTTGTCAGCACAATGCTCCCTGACCCTTGTCAGCTCAATGCTCCAAGCCATTGTCATCACAATGCTCCATTACCTTTGTCATCAGAATCCTCCATGACAATTGGCATGACAATGCTCCAGGCCATTGTCATCACAATGGGCCATTACATATGTCAACACAATGCTCCCTGACACCAGTCTTCACAATACTGCATGACATGTCTATCACAATGCTCCATGCCCTTGTCACCAAAATGCACCATACCAACAGTCATCACAATAATACATGAAACTTAGTAGACCAATTTTCTATGCCCTTGTCATCACAATGCTCCTTGACCATTGTCATCACAATGCTCCATGAAGTTTTCATCACAATGCTCTTTGAATCTGGTCATCACAATTCTCTATGCCTTTCTCAGCACAATGCTCCTTGACCCTTGTCATCACAATGCTCCATGCGCTTGTCAGCAAGATGCTCCATGACACATGTCATCACAATGCACCATGCGCTTGTCATCACAGTGCTCCACAATCTTGTCATCACAATGCTCCATAAAGCTTGTCATCACAGTGCTCCATGCACTTCTCATTAAAATGCTCTCTCACCACAGATATCAAAATGTTACATCACTATTCGTCAAAATACTCCCTCACTCCTGTTATCACAATGTTCCATGACCCCTGTCATCACAATGCTACATGCACTTATCATCACAATGTTCGATGACACCTGTCATCACAATGCTCCATAACCCCTGTCATCAAAATGCTCCATGACCCTTTTCATCAAAATGCTCCATGAACCATGACATCACAGTGTTCCATAACCCCTGCCATATAAATGTTCCATGACAATTTTCATCAAATTGCTCCATGACCCTGTCATCACAATGCTCCCTGCACTTCTCATCACAATGCACAAACACTTGTCATCAAAATGCTCCCTGTTATTTGTCATCACAAAGATCCATGACCCTTGGCATCACAATGTTCCATGTCATTGTCATCACAATGCTCCATGAACGCTCTCATCACATTGCTCCATGCCCTTGTCATCACAAAGCTCCATGACACATGTCATCAGAATGCTCCATGGCCTTCTCATCACAATGCTCCATGTGCATGCCATCACAATGCTCCATTACCCCTCTCATAACAATGCTCCATGAAAACTGCCATCACGATGTTCCGTGGCCTTGTCATCACAAGGCTCCATGACCCTTCTCATCACAATGCTCCAAGACCCCTGTAATCACAAAGCTCCATGCCCATTTTCTTCTCAATGATCCATGAACCCTGTCATCACAAAGCACCATGCCCATCATCATAATGCTTCAGGCTATTGTCATCACAATGAAATCAATATGCTCCATGACCTCTGTCATAACAATGCTCCAAACCCTTGTGATCACAATATTCCATAACTCTTGTCATCACAGTGCCCCATGACACTCGTCATCACAATTATCCATGGTCTTCTCATCAAAATGCTCCATGACCGTTGTCATCACAATGCTCATTACACTTGTCATCAAAATGCTCCCTGACACTTGTTGTCTGTATGCTCCTTGAACCCTGTCATGACAAGGCTCCATGCCTAATTCATCACAGTGATCCATGTCCTTCTCATCACAGTGCTCCATGACACTTGTCATCACAATTCTCCATGCACTTGTCAGCACAATGCTCCCTGACCCTTGTCATCTCAATGCTCCAAGCTATTGTCATCACAATGCACCATTACCTTTGTCATCAGAATCCTCCATGACACTTGGCAACACAATGCTCCATGCCATTGTCATCACAATGGGCGATTACATATGTCAACACAATGCTCCCTGACACCAGACTTCACAATACTGCATGACCTGGTCATCACAATGCTCCATGCCCTTGTCACCACAATGAACCATTCCAACATTCATCGCAATAATCCATGAAACTTATTAGACCAATGCTCCATGCCCTTGTCATCACAATGCTCCATGACCCTTGTCATCACAATGCTCCATGAACTTTTCATCACAATGCTCTTTGATCCTTGTCATCCCAATTCTCTATGCCTTTCTCAGCACAATGCTCCATGACCCTTGTCATCACAATGCTCCATGTGCTTGTCAGCACGATGCTCCATGACACATGTCATCACAATGCACCATGCACTTGTCATCACAGTGCTCCACAATCTTGTCATCACAATGCTCCATAAACCTTGTCATCACAATGCTCCATGCACTTCTCATCAAAATGCTCTCTCACCACAGATATCACAATGTTACATCACTATTCGTCACAATACTCCCTCACCCCTGTCATCACAATGATCCATGACTCCTGTCATCACAATTGTACATGCACATATCATCACAATGTTCGATGACCCCTGACATCACAATGTTCCATAACCCCTGTCATCAAAATGCTCCCAAAACCTTTTCATCCAAATGCTCCATGACCCCTGGCATCACAATGTTCAATAACCCCTGTCATCAAAATGTTCCATGACACATTTCATCCAATTGCTCCATGACCCTGTCATCACAATGCTCCCTGCCCTTCTCATCACAATGCACAACGCCCTTGTCATCAAAATCCTCCATGACCTTTGTCATCACAAAGATCCATGACCCTTGGCATTACAATGCTCCATGTCATTTTCTTCACAATGCTCCATGATCGCATTCATCACATTGCTCCATGACGTTGTCATCACAAAGCTCCATGACACATGTCATCAGAATGCTCCATGGCCTTCTCATCACAATCCTCCATGCCATTGATATCACAATGTTCCATTACCCCTGTCATAACTATGCTCCATGACCCCTGCCATCACGGTGTTCCATGGCCTTGTCATCACAAGGCTCCATGACCCTTCTCATCACAATGCTCCAAGACCCCTGTAATCACAATGTTCCATGACCCCTGTCATCACAATGCTACATCCCCTTATCATCACAATGTTCCATGACACCTGACATCTCAATGTTCCACAACCCCTGTCATCAAAATGCTCCATGACCCCTGACATCCCAATGTTCTATAACCCCTGTCATCAAAATATTCCATTACAATTTTCATCAAATTGCTGCATGACCCTGTCCTCAAAATGCTCCCTGGCCTTCTCATCAAAATGCACCACGCCCTTGTCATCAAAATGCTCCGTGACTTTTGTCATCACAAATGTCCTTGACCCTTGACATCACAATGCTCCATGTCATTGTCATCACAATGCTCCATGAACCTTCTCATCACATTTCTCCATGCCCTTGTCATCACAAAGCTCCATGACACATGTCATCACAATGCTCGATGCCCTTCTCATCACTATGCTCCATGCCCTTGTCATTACAATCCTCTATGACCATTGTATCACAGTGTTCCGTGCTCTTGTCATCACAATGCTCCATGTCCACTCTCATCACAATAATCCATGAAACATTTCACACCAATGCTTCCTGTCCTTCTCATCACAATGCTCCATTACACCTGTCATAACAATGTTCCATGACCCCTGCCATCACAAAGTTCCACGGCCTTGTCATTCACAAGGCTCCGTGACACTTGTCATCACAATGCTCCAAGACCCCTGTTAACACAATGCTCCATGCCGCTTGTCATTATAGCGCTCCATGACGCTCGTCATCACAATTATCCATGGTCTTCTCATCACAGTGCTCCACGGTCTTGCCATCACATTGCTCCATGCCCTGGTCATCACAATGTTCTATGTTCCCTTTCATCACAATTCTCCACGTTCTTGGCATCACTATGTTCCATGACACTTCCCATCACAGTGTTAAATACTTTGTCATCACAATACTGCACAAGCTTGTCATCAGAATACTCCATGAGCCTTGTCATCACAATGATCCATGACCCCGGTCATCACAATGCTCCATGAGACCTATCATCACAATGCTCCATGCCCCTTGTCATTACAGTGCTCCATGATGCTCGTCACCAGAATTATCCATGGTCTTCTCATCACAGTGCTCCACGGTCTTGCCATAACAATGCTCCATGCCCTGGTCATCACAATGCTCCATGTCCCTTGTCATCACAATTCTCCAGGTCCTTGTTATCACAATGCTCAATGACAGTTCTCATCCCCATGTTACATGCTCTTGTCATCACAATTCTCCATGCACTTGTCATCCCAGTGTCCCATGACCCCTGTCATAGTAAGCTCCAAGTCTTTGTCATCACAATGCTTCACGACCTTTTCATCAAAATTCTCAAAGGCCGTTGTCATCACAATGCTCCATGCACTTGTCATCACAATGCTCCATGGCCCTTGTCATCACAATGCTCCAAGCCCTTGTCATCACAATGCTCCATTACCTTTGTCATCACAATCCTCCATAACACTCGGCATCACAATTCTCCATGCCATTGTCATCACAATGGAACATGAAATATGCCATCACAATGCTCCCTGACACCTGTCTTCACAATAATCCATGACCTTGTCATCAAAATGCTCCATGCCCTTGTCATCACAATGTGCCATGCCCACTGTCAACAAAATTATCCATGAAACTTGTCAGACCAATGCTCCATGCTCCTGTCATCACAATGCTACATGACCCCAGTCATCACAATGCTCCGTGTGTCCCGTCATCACAAGACTCCATGACCTGTGTCACCACAAAAGTCAATGCCCTCATCATCACAAGGCTCTGTGAAATTTGTCACCACAATGCTCCATGAACTTTTCATCAAAATGCTCAATGTCATTGTCATCACAATGCTCCATGAACGCTCTCATCACATTGCTCGAAGCCCTTGTCATCACAATGCTCCATTACCTTTGTCATCACAATCCTCCATAACACTCGGCATCACAATGCTCCATGCCATTGTCATCACAATGGAACATGAAATATGCCATCACAATGCTCCCAGACACCTGTCTTCACAATAATCCATGACCTTGTAATCACAATGTTCCATGCCCTTGCCATCACAATTGTCCATTAACCCTGTCATAACAATGCTCCATGACCCCTGCCATCACGATGTTCCATGGCCTTGTCATCACAAGGCTCCATGACCCTTCTAATCACAATGCTACAAGACCCCTCTAATCACAATGCTCCATGCCTCTTTTCATCTCAATGATCCATGAACCCGGTCATCACAATGCACCATGCCCATCATCAAAATGCTTCATGCTATTGTCATCACAATGAAATCAAAATTCTCCATGATCTCTGTCATCACAATGCTCCAAATCCGTGTGATCAAAATGTTCCATAACACTTATCATCACAACGTCCCATGACGCTCGTCATCACAATTATACATGGTCTTCTCATCACAATGCTCCATGACCTTTTTCATCACAATGCTCAATACACTTGTCATCACAATGCTCCCTGACACTTGTCCTCAGTATGCTCCTTGAACCATGTCATGACAAGGCTCCATGCCTTTTTCATCACAATGCTCCATGCCCTTGTCATCACAAAGCTCCAATATGCATGTCATCAGAACGTCCCATGGCCATCTCATCCCAATGCTCCAAGCCCTTGTCATCACAATGCCCAAAGACCCCTGTAATCACAATGCACCATGCCCCTTTTCATCAGAATATTCCATGAGACTTGTCATCACAAGTCTCCATGGTCTTCTCATCACAATGCTCCAGTACCTTGTCATCACAAGCCTCCATGGCCCCTGTCATCACAATACTCGATGAACGTTTTCAGCCCAATGCTCCTTGAACTTCTCATCACAATGCTCCATGACCAATATCATCACAATGCTCCTTGACCACTGTCATCACAACACTCCATGACACCTGACAACACAATGATCCGGGACTCCTGTCATCACAATGCTCCAAGACCCCTGTAATCACAATACTCCATGAACATTTTCAGCCCAATGCTCCATGACCCTTGTCATCACAATCATCCATGCCCTTGTCATCCCAATGTTCCATGACCCCTGTATTCACAATGCTCCGTGACGCTTGTCATCACAGTGCTCCATGACACCTGTCATCACAATGCTCCATGACTTTGTCAGCAAAATGCTTAATGACCTTGTCATTACAATGCTCTATGCGCTTGTCATCACAATACTCCAGTACCATTGTCATCACAATCCTCCATGAACATTGGGATCACATTGCTTCATGCCCTTGTAATCACAATGATCCATGCTCCTTTAAATCAAAATGATCCATGACCTCTGTCATCACAATGCTCCAAACACTTGTGATCAAAATGTTCCATAACAATTGTCATCACAACACTACATGATGCCTGTCATCACAATACTCCATGCACTTTTCATCACAATGCTCCATGACATTTGTCATCAGAATCCTCCATGACACTTGGCATCACAATGCGCTATGCCATTGTCATCACAATGGGCCATTACATATCTCATCACAATGCTCGCTGACACCTGTCTTCACAATACTGCATGACGTGGTCCTCACAATGCTCCATGCCCTTGTCATCACACTGCACCATTCCAACTGTCATCGCAATAATCCATGAAACTTATTAGAACAATGCTCCATGCCCTTGTCATCACAATGCTCCATGACTCCATTCATCACAATGCTTCACGACATTGTGATGAAAATTCTCAATAGCCCTTCTCATCATATTGCTCCAAGCCCTAGTCATCACAATGCTCCATTTTATTTGTCATCACAATCCTCCATTACATTTAGCATCACAATGCTCCATGCCATTATCATCACAATGGACCATGACATATGTCATCACAATGCTCCCTGACACCTGTCTTCACAATACTCCATGACCTTCTCATGACCATGATCCATACACTTGTCATTACAATGCACCATGTCCACTGTCGTCACAATAATCTATGAAACTTGTCAGACCAATGCTCCATGTCCCTGTCACCACAATGCTCCATGCCCTTGTCATCACAATGCTCCATGACCCGTATCATCACAATGCTCCGTGACTCCATTCATCACAATGCTTCATAACGTTTGTCATCAAAACGGTCCTTGCCCGTGTCATCACAAGGCTCTGTGACCTTTGTAAACACAATGCTCCATGAACTTTTCATCACAACGCTCCGTGACCTTTGTCATCACAATGCTCCATGCCTTTGTCAGAACAATGCTCCATGACCCTTGTCATCACAATGTGCCACGTGCTTTTCATCACATCGTTCCACAACCTTGTAATCGCTATGCTCCATAAACCTTTTAATCACAATGCTCCATGCTCTTGTCATCCAAATGCTCTCTCACCAGAGATATCACAATGTTCCATCACTAGTCATCACAATACCCCTCACCCCTGTAATCATAATATTCCATGACCCCTGTCATCACAGTGCTACATACCCTTATCATCACAAAGTTCCATGACCCCTGACATCACAATGTACCATAACCCCTGTCACCAAAATGCACCATGACCCTTTTCATCCCAAAGCTAAATGATCCCTGGCAGCACAATGTTCTATAATCCCTGCCCTCAAAATTTTCCATTACATTTTCATCAAATTGCTGCATGACCCTGTCATCAAAATGCTCCCTGCCCTTCTCATCACAATGCACCACACCATTGTCATCGAAATGCTCCCTGTTATTTGTCATCACAAATCTCCATGATCATTGGCATCACAATGCTCCATGTCATTGTCATCACAAAGCTCCATGAACACTCTCATCACATTGCTCCTTGCCCTTGTCATCACAAAGCTCCATGACACTTGTCATCACAATGCTCGATGCCCTTCTCATCACAATGCTCCATGCCCTTGTCATTACAATCCTCCATGAACCATGTATCACAGTGTTCCGTGCCCTTGTCATCCCAATGCTCCATGTCCACTCTCATCGCAATAATCCATGAAACATTTTAGACCAAAGCTCAATGCCCTTCTCATCACAATGCTCCATTACCTCTGTCATAACAATGCTCCATGACACCTGCCATCACATTGTTCAACGGCATGTCATCACAAGGCTCCATGACCCTTGTCATCACAATGCTCCAAGACCCCTGTAATCACAAAGCTCCATGCCCTTGTCATCACAGTGCTCCACGACTCGTCATCAGCATGTTCCATGGCCTTCTCATCACAATGCTCCATGCCCTTGTAATCACAATGCTCCGAGACCCCAGTAAGCACAATGCTCCATGCCCCTTTTCATCTCAATGCTCCATGGACCCTGTCATCACAATGCACCATGCCCATCATCATAAAGTTTGAGGCTATTGTCATCACAATGAAATCTAAATTCTCCATGACCTCTGTCATCATAATTCTCCAAACCCTTGTGATCACAATGTTCCATAAGACTTATCATCACAACACCCCATGACGCTCATCATCACAATTATCCATGGTCTTCTCATCACAATGCTCCATGACCTTTGTCATCAAATGCTCAATACACTTGTCATCACAATGCTCCCTTACACTTGTCGTCAGTATGCTTCTTGAACCCTGTCATGACAAGGCTTAATGCCTTTTTCTTCACAATGATACATGCCCATTTCATCACAATGCATCAAGACACCTGTAATCACAATGCTCCACAACCTTCTCATCACAATGCTCCGTTCCCAATATCATCACAATGCTCCATGACCACTGTCATCACAACACTCCATGACAAATGGCAACACAATGATCCGGAACTCTTGTCATCAAAATGCTCCATTCCCTAGTCATCACAATGCTCCATAACCCCTGTCATCACAATACTCCATGAACATTTTCAGCCCAATGCTCCATGACCCTTGTCTTCACATTGAACCATGCCCTTGTCATCCCAATGCTCCATGACCCCTGTAATCACAATGATCCGTGATGCTTCTCATCACAGTGCTCCATGACCCTTATCATCACAATGCTCCATGCCTGTGTCAGCAAAATGCTACATGACCTTGTCATCACAATGCTCCATTTGCTTTTCATCACAATACTCCATTACCATTGTCATCACAATCCTCCATGAACCTTGTGATCACTTTGCTTCATGCCCTTGTCATCACAATGCTCCATGCTCCTTGAAATCAAAATGATCCATGAACTCTCTCATCACAATGCTCCAAACCCTTGTAATCACAATGTTCCATAAAACTTGTCATAACAACGCTCCATGATGCCTGTCATCACAATACTCCATGGCCTTTTCATCACAATGCTCCATGACCATTGTCATCACAATTCTAAATACACTTGTCATTACAACGCTTCCTGAAACTTCTCGTCAGAATGCTCCTTGAACACTGTCACGAAAAGGCTCCATGCCCTTGTCATCACAAAGCTAAAGGAGGCATGTCTTCAGAATGTTCTTGGCCTTCTCCTCACAATGCTCCATGCACATGTCATCACAATGTTCCAAGACCCCTGTAATCACAATGGTCCATGTCCATTTTCATCAGTATGCTCCATGAGATTTCTCATCACAAGGCTCCATGTTATTCTCATCACAATGCTCCAGGACATTGTCATCACAATGCTTCACGACCTTGTCCTGAAAATTCTCAATGGCCCTTGTCATCATAATGATCCAAGCCCTAGTCATCAGAGTGCTCCATTATATTTGTCAACACAATCCTCCATTACATTTGGCATCACAAGGCTCCCTGCTATTGTCATCCCAATGGACCATGACATATGTCATCACAATGCTCCCTGACAACTGTCTTCACAATACTCCATGACCTTCTCATCACAATGATCCATGCCCTTATCATCACAATGCACCATGTCCACTGTCCTCACAATAATCTATGAAAGTTGTCAGACGAATGATCCATGCCCCTTTCATCACAATGCTCCATGCCCTTGTCATCACAATGCACCATGACCCCTGTCATCACAATGCTCCGGGAGTCCAGTCATCACAATGATTCATAACATTTGTCATCACAATGCTCCATGCCCGCGTCATCACAAGGCTCTGTGTCGTTTGTAACCACAATGCTCCATGAACATTTCATCACAATACTCCGTGACCCTTGTCATCAAAATGCTCCATGCCTTTGTCAAAAAAATGCTCCATGACCCTTTTCATCACAATTTGCCACGCACTTTTCATCACAACGGTCCACAATTTTCTCATTGCAATGCTCCATAAAACTTGTAATCACAATGCTGCATGCCCTTCTCATCACAATGCTCCATTACCCCTGTCATAACAGTGCTCCATGACGCCATCCATCACGATGTTCCATGGCCTTGTAATCACAAGGCTCCATGACACTTGTCATCACAATGCACCAAGATCCCTGTAATCACAATGCTCCATGCCCTTGTCATCACAAAGCAACATGACATATGTCATCAGAATGTTCCATGGCCTTCTCATTAAGTGTTCCATGCCCTTGTCATCACAGTGTTCCAAGACCCCTGTAATCACAATGCTCCATGCGCCTTTTCATCTCCATGCTCCATGAACCCTGTCATCACAATGCATCATGCCCATCATCATATTGCTTCCGGCTATTGTCAGCACAATGAAATCAAAATTCTCCTTGACCTCTGTTATCACAATGCTCCATGACCACTGTCATCACAATACTCCATGAACATTTTCAGCCCACTGCTCCATGACACTTGTCATCACAATGATCCATGCCCTTGTCATCCCAATGCTCCATGACCCCTGTATTCACAATGCTCCGTGACAATTGTCATCACAGTGCTCCATGACACATTTCATCACAATGCTCCATGACTTTGTCAGCAAAATGCTACATGACCTTGTCATTACAATTCTCTATGTGCTTGTCATCAAAATACTCCATTTCCATTGTCATCACAATCCTCCATGAACCTTGGGATCACATTGCTTCATGCCCTTGTCATCACAATGCTCCATGCTCCTTGAAATCAAAATGATCCATGACCTCTGTCATCACAATGCTCCAAACCATTGTGATCCCAAAGTTCCATAACACTTGTCATCACAATGCTCCATGATGACTGTCATCACAAAATTCCATGCCCTTTTCATCACAATGCTCCATGACCTTTGTCATCACAATGCTCAGTACACTTGTCATCAAAATGCTCCCTGACACTTGTCATCAGAATGCTCCTTGAACCCTGTCACGAAAAGGCTCCATGCAATTTTCTTCACAATGCCCCATGCCGTTTTCACCACAATGCTCCGTGACCATTGTCATCAAAATGATCCATGCCTTTGTTTGAAAAATGTTCCATGACCCTTCTCATCACAATGTGCCATTCGTTTTTCATCACAACGGTCCAGAAACTTGTCAGTGCAATGCTCCATAAACCTTGTAATCACAATGCTCCATACACTTCTCATCAAAATGCTCTATCACCAGAGATATCACAGTGTTTCATCACTAGTCGTCACAATACTCCCTCACCCCAGTAATCACAATGTCCCATGACCCCTGTCATCACAATGCTACATCCCCTTATCATCACAATGTTCCATGACCCCTGACATCACAATGTTCTATAACCCCTGTCATCAAAATGTTCCAATACACTTTTCATCAAATTGCTGCATGACCCTGGCATCAAAATACTCCCTGCCATTCTCATCACAATGCACCATGCACTTGTCATCAAAATGCTCCATGACCTTTGTCATCACAAAGCTCCATGACCCCTGGCATCACAGTGCTCGATGTCATTGTCATCACAATGCTCCATGAACCCTCTCATCACATTTCTCCATGCCCTTGTCATCACAAAGCTCCATGACACTTGTCATCACAATGCTCGATGCCCTTCTCATCACAATGCCCCATGCCCTTGTCATTAGAATCCTCCATGACCCATGCATCACAGTGTTCCATGCCCTTATCATCACAATGCTCTATGCCCACTCTCATCACAATAATCCATGAAACATTTCAGACCAATGCTCCATGCCCTTCTCATCACAATGCTCCTTTACCTCTGTCATAACTATGCTCCATGACACCTGCCATCACAATGTTCCACGGGCTTGTCATCACAAGGCTCCATGACACTTGTCATCACAATGCTCCACGACCCATCTAATCAAAATGCTCCATGCCCTTGTCATCAAAAAGCTACATGACACATGTCATCAGAATGTTCCACGGCCCTGTCATCAAAATTATCTATGCCCTTGTCATCACAATGCTCCAAGACCCTTGTAATCAAAATGCTCCATGCGTCTTTTCATCTCAATGCTCCATGAACCCTGTCATCACAATGGACGATGCCCATCATCATAATGCTTCAGGCTATTGTCATCACAATGAAATCAAAATGCTCGATGACCTCTGTCATCACAATGCTCCAAACCCTGGTGATCAAAATGTTCCATAACACTTACCATCACAACACCCCTTGACGCTCATCATCACAATCATCCATGGTATTCTCATCACAATGCTCCATGACCTTTGTCATCACAATGCTTAATACACTTGTTATCACAATGCTCCCTGACACTTGTCATCAGTATGCTCCTTTAACCCTGTCATGACCCGTCTCCATGCCTTTTTCATCACAATGATCCATGTCATTTTAATCACAATGCTCCAAGACCCCTGTAATCACAATGCTCCATGTCCTTGTCATCATAATGCTCAATGATGTATGTCATCAGAATGCTCCATGGCCTTCTCATCACAATGCTCCATGCCCTTGTCATCACAATGCTCCAAGACCCCTGTAATCACAATGCTCCATGTCCCTTTTCATCAAAATGCTCCATGAGACTTGTCATCACAAGTCTCCATTGTCTTCTCATCAAAGTGCTCCAGGAACTGGTCATCAAAATGCTGCATGATCCCTGTCATCACAATATTCCATGAACATTTTCAGCCCAATGCTCCATGACTCTTGTCATCAAAATCATCCATGCCCTTCTCATCCCAATGCTCCATAACCCCTGTATTCACAATGCTCCATGACGCTTGTCATCACAGGGCTCCATGACACCTGTCATCACAGTGCTCCATGCCTTTGTCTACAAAATACTACCTGACCTTGTCATTGCAATGTTCTATGCGCTTGTCATCACAATACTCCATTCCCATTGTCATCACAGTCCTCCATGAACCTTGGGATCACATTGCTTCATGCCCTTGTCATCACAATGCTCCATGCTCCTTGAAATCTAAATGATCCATGACCACTTTCATCACAATTCTCCAAACCCTTGTGATCACAATGTTCCATAACACTTGTCATCACAACGCTCTAAGATGCCTGTCATCACATTACTCCATGCCTTTTTCATCACAATGCTCCATGACCTTTGTCATCACAATTCTCAATACACTTGTCATCACAATGCTCCCTGACACTTGTCATCAGAATGCTCCTTGAACCCTGTCAGGAAAAGTCTCCATGCCTTTTTCATCACAATGCCCATGCCGTTTTCATCACAATGATCCATGCCATTGTCATCAAAATACTCCACAAGCTTGTCATCAGAATGCTCCATGACGCTTGTCATCACAATTCTCCATGCACTTGTCAGCACAGTGCTCCCTGACCCTTGTCATCACAATGCTCCAAGCCATTGTCATAACAATGCTCCATTTCCATTGTCATCAGAATCCTCCATGACACTAGGCATCACAATGCTCCATGCCATTGTCATCACAATGGGCCATTACATATGTCATCACAATGCTCCCTGACACCTCTCTTCACAATACTGCATGACCTGGTCATCACAATGCTCCATGCCCTTGTCATCACAATGCGCCATTCCAACTGTCATCGCAATAATCCATGAAACATATTAGACCAATGTTCCCTGCCCTTGTCATCACAATGCTCCATGCCCTTGTTATCACAATGCTCCATGACCCCTGTCATCACAATGCTCCATGAATCGATTCATCACAATGCTTCATGACCTTTGTCATCACAATGGTCCATGCCCTCATCATCCACAGTCTCTGTGACATATTTAACCACATTGCTCCATGAAATTTTCATCACAATGCTCTTTGACCCTTGTCATCACAATGCTCTATGCCTTCCTCAGCACAATGCTCCATGACCCTTGTCATCACAGTGCTCCATGCGCTTGTCAGCACAATGCACCATGACCCATGTCATCACAATGCACCCTGCGCTTGTCATTACAGTTCTCCACAATCTTGTCACCACAATGCTCCATAAAACTTGTCATCACAATTCTCCATGCACTTCTCATCAAAATGCTCTCTCACCACAGATATCACAATGTTACATCACTATTCATCACAATACTCCCTCACCACTGTCATCACAATGTTCCATGACTCCTGTCTTTGCAATGCTACATGCACTTATCATCAAAAAGTTCGATGACCCCTGACATCACAATGTTCCATAACCCCTGTCATCAAAATATTCCATGACCCTTTTCATCAAATTGCTCTATGACACTGTCATCACAATGCTCCCTGCCCTTCTCATCACATTGCACCACCCCTTGTCATCAAATTGCTCCATGACCTTTGTCATCAAAAAGCTCCATGACCCTTGGCATCTCAATGCTCCATGCCATTGTCATCACAATTCTCCATGAACCCTCTAATCACAATGCTCCCTGCCCCTTTGCATCTCAATGCTCCATGAACCCTGTCATCAAAATGCACCATGCCCATCATCATAATGCTTCAGGCTCTTGTCATCAAAATGAAATCAAAATATTCGATGATCTGTCTCATCACAATGCTCCAAATCCTTGTGATCACAATGTTCTATAACACTTATCATCACAACGCCCCATGACGCTCATCATCACAATTATCCATGCTCTTCTCATCACAGTGCTCCATGACCTTTGTCATCACAATGCTCTATAAACTTGTCATCACAATGCTCCCTGACACTTGTCATCAGTATGCTCCTGGAACCCTGTCATTACAAGGCTCCATACCATTTTCATAACAATGATCCATGCCAATTTCATCACAATGCTCCAAGACACCAGTAATCACAGTGCTTCATGCCCTTGTCATCACAGTGCTCCAAGACCCCTGTAATCACAATACTCCATGCCCCTTTTTATCAGAATGCTCCATGAGACTTGTTATTACAAGGCTCCATGGTCTTCTCATCACAATGCTCCAGGAACTTTTCATCACAGTGCTCCATTCCCTTGTCATCACAATGCTCCATGACCCCAGTCCTCACAATACTTCCTGAACATTTTCAGTCCAATTCTCCAGGAACTTCTCATCACAATGCTTCATGATCCCTATCATCACAATGCTCCATGACCACTGTCATCACAACGCTCCATGACCCCTGACAACACAGTGATCCGGGACTCTTGTCATCACAATGCTCCATTCCCTAGTCATCACAATGCTCCATGAACATTTTCAGCCCAATGCTCCATGACACTTGTCATCACAATGATCCATGGCCTTGCCATCCCTATGCACCATGACCCCTGTAATCACAATGATCCGTGATGCTTCTCATCACAGTGCTCCATGACCCTTATCATCACAATGTTCCATGCCTGTGTCAGCAAAATGCTACATGACCTTGTCATCACAATGCTCCATTTGCTTGTCATCACAATACTCCATTACCATTGTCATCACAATCCTCCATGAACCTTGGGATCACATTGCTTCATGCCCTTGTCATCCCAATGCTCCATGCTCCTTGAAAACAAAATTATCCATGACTTCTATCATCACAATGCTCCAAACACTTGTGATCACAATGTTCCATAACACTTGTCATCACAACGCTCCATGAGGCCTGTCATCACAATACTCCATGCCCTTTTCGTCAAAATGCTCCATGATCATTTTCATCACCATTCTCAATACACTTGTCATCACAATGTTCCATGACACTTGTCGTCAGAATGCTCCTTGAAACCTGTCATGAAATGGCTTCATGCATTTTTTATCACAATGCTCCATGTCCTTTTCATCACAATGCTCCATGCCATTGTCATCACAATACTCCACAAGCTTGTCATCAGAATGCTCCATGACACTTGTCATCACAATGCTCCATGGCCACTGTCATCACAATGCTCCATTCCCCTTGTCATTACAGTGCTCCATGTCTCTCGTCATCACAATTATCCATGGTCTTCTCATCAAAATTCTCCACGCCCTTGTCATCAAAATGCTCCATGACCCTTGTCATCACAATGCTCCATGGCCATTCTCATCACAATGCTCCATTCCCCTTGTCATTACAGTGCTCCATGACGCTCGTCATCACAATTATCCATGGTCTTCTCATCACAAAGCTCCACGGTCTTGCCATCAAAATGCTCCATGCCCTGGTCATCACAATTCTCCATGTCCCCTGTCATCACAATTCTCCTCGTTCTTGGCATCACTATGCTCCATGACACTTCTCATCACCGTGTTACATGATTTGTCATCACAATTCTGTATGCACTTTTCATCACAATGCTCCATGACCCCTGTCATAGGAAGCTCCATGTGCTTCTCATCACAATGCTTCATGAACTTGTCATCAAAATTCTCAATGGCACTTTTCATCACAATGCTCCATGCCCTTGTCATCACAATGCTCCATGTCCATTGTCATCACAATGCTCCAAGCCCTTGTCATCAAAATGCTCCATTACATTTGTCATCACAATCCTCCATGACACTTGGCATCACAATATTCCATTCCATTGTCATCGCAATGGACCATGACATATGTCATCACAATGCTCCCTGAGACCTGTCTTCAAAATACTCCATGACCTTCTCATCACAATGATCCATGCCTTTGTCATCACATTGCACCATGCCCACTGTCATCACAATAATCAATGAAACATATCAGGCCAATGCTCCATGCCCCTGTCATCACAATGCTCATTGCCTTTTCATCAAAAAGCTCTATGACCCCTGTCATCACAATGCTCCGTGACTCCAGTCATCACAATGCTTCATAACCTTTGTATCACAATGGTCCATGCCCTCGTCATCACTAGGCTCTGTGACCTTTGTCAGCAAAATGCTCCATGAAATTTTCATCACAATGCTCGGTGACCCTTGTCATCACATTGCTCCATGACCCATGTCATCACAATGCGCCATGTGCTTGTCATCACAGTGCTCCACAAGCGTGTCATCACAATGCTCCATAAAACTTGTCCTCACAATGCTCCATGCACTTCTTATCCACATGCTCTCTCACGAATGATATCAAAATGTTCCCTCACTAGTCATCACAATACACCCACTTCCCTCTAATCACAATGGTCCACAACACTGTCATGAAAATGTTCCATGACTCCTGACATCACAATGTTCAATAACCCCTGTCATCAAAATGTTCCATGACACTTTTCATCAAATTGCTCCATGACCCTGTCATCACAATGCTCCCTGCCCATCACAAGAGAATGCACCACACCCTTGTCATCAAAATGCTCCATGACCTTTGTCATCACAAAACTCCATGACCCTTGGCATCACAATGCTCCATGCCATTGTCATCACAATGCTCCAAAAACCTCTCATCACATTGTTCAAAGCCCTTGTCATCACACGATCCATGATGCATTTCATCACAATGCTCGATGCCATTCTTCTCACAATGCTCCATGCGCTTCTCATTACAATCCTCAATGAGCCATGTATCACAGTGTTCCATTCCCTTGTTATCACAAGGCTCTTTGCCCCCTCTCATCACAATAATCCATGAAACATTTCATACCAATGTTCCATGCCCTTCTCATCAAAATGCTCCATTAACCCTGTCATAATAATGCACCATGACCCTTGCCATGAAAATGTTCCACGCCCTAGTCATCACAAGGTTCCATGACACTTGTCATCACAATGCTTAAGACCCCTGAAATCAAAATGCTCCATGACCTTGTCATCACAAAGCTCCATGACGCATGTCATCAGAAGGTTTCATCGCCTTTTCATCACAATGCTCCATGCCCTTGTCATCACAATGCTCCATGACCCTTGTAATCACAGTGCTCCATGCCCCTTTTCATCTCAATGCTCCATGAACCCTGTCATCACAATGCACCATGCCCATCATCATAATGCTTCAGGCTATTGTCATCACAATGAAATCAATATTCTCCATGACCTCTGTCATCATAATGCTCCAAACACTTGTGATCATAATGTTCCATAACACTTATCATCACAACACCCCATGACGCTCATCATCACAATTATCCATGGTCTTCTCATCACAATGCTCCATGATCTTTGTCATCACAATGCTCAATACACTTGTCGTCACAATGCTCCCTGACACTTGTCGTCAGTATGCTCCTTGAACCCTCTCATTACAAGGTTCCATGCCTTTTTCATAACAATGATCCATGCCCTTTTCATCACAATGCTTCAAGATCCCTGTAATCACAATGCTCCATGCACATCTCATCAAAATGCTCTCTCAACAGAGATATCACAATGTTCCATCACTAGTCATCACAATACTCCCTCACCCCTGTAATCACAATGTTCCATGACCCTGTCATCACAATGCTACATCCCCTTATCATCACAATGTTCCATGACCCCTGACATCACAATGTTCCATAACCCCTGTCATCAAAATGCTCCATGACCCTTTTCTTCCCAAAGTTCCAAGACCCCTTACATCAAAATGTTTTATAACACCTGCCATCAAAATACTCCTTTACACTTTTCATCAAATTGCTGCATGAACCGGCCATCAAAATGCTCCCTGCCTTTCTCATCACAATGCACCATGCCCTTGTCATCAAAATGCTCCATGACTTGTCATCACAAACTCCATGACCCTTAGCATCACAATGCTCCATGTCATTGTCATCACAATGCTCCATGAACCCTCTTATCACATTGCTCCATGCCCTTGTCATCACAAAGCTCCCTGATACTTGTCATCACAATGCTCGATGCCCTTCTCATCACAATGCTCCATGACTTTGTCATTACAATCCTGCATGACCCATGTATCACAGTGCTCCGGGCCCTTGTCATCACAATGCTCCAAGCCCACTCTCATCACAAAATCCATGAAATATTTCAGACCAATGTTCCATGCGCTTCTCATCAAAATGCTCCATTAACCCAGTCATAACAGTGCACCATGACTTTGCCATCAAAATGTTCCAAGGCCTAGTCATCACAAGGTTCCATGACACTTGTCATCACAATGTTTAAGACCACGGAAATCACAATGCTCCTTGTCCTTGTCATCACAAAGCTCCATGACGCATGTCATCAGAATGTTCCATGGCCTTTTCATCACAATGCTCCATGCCCTTGTCATCACAATGTTACAAGACCCTTGTAATCACAATGCTCCATGCCCCTTTTCATCTCAATGCTCCATGAAACCTGTCATCACAATTCACCATGCCCATCATCATAATGCTTCAGGCTATTGTAATCACAATGAAATCAATATTCTCCATGAACTCTGTCATCATAATGCTCCAAACCCTTGTGATCACAATGTTCCATAACACTTATCATCACAACACCCCACGATGCTCATCATCACAATTATCTATGGTCTTCTCATCACAATGCTCCATGATCATTGTCATCACAATGCTCAATACACTTGTTATCACAATGCTCCTGACACTTGTCCTAAGTATGCTCCTTGAACCCTGTCATGACAAGGCTCCATGCATTTTTCATATCAATGATCAATGCCCTTTTTATCACAATGCTCCAAGATGCCTGTAATCACAAGGCTCCATGAAGTTGTCATCACAATACTCCATGACACATGTCATCAGAATGCTCCATGGCCTTCTGCTCACAATGCTCCATGCCCTACTCATCACAATGCTCCATGGCCAATATCCTCACAATGCTCCATGACCACTGTCATCACAACACTCCATGACACCTGACAACACAATGATCTGGGACTCTTGTCATCACAATGCTCCATTCCCTAGTCATCACAATGCTTCATGATCCCTGTCATCACAACACTCCATGAACTTTTTCAGACCAGTGCTCCATGACCCTTGTCATCACAATGCTCCATGACCCCTGTATTCACAATGCTCCGTGACGCTTGTCATCACAGTGCTCCATGACACATGTCATCACAATGCTCCATGTCTTTGTCAGCAAAATGCTACATGACATTGTCATTACAATGCTCTATGCGCTTGTCATCAAAATACTCTATTTCCATTGTCATCACAATCCTCTATGAACATTGGGATCACATTGCTTTATACCCCTGTCATCAAAATGCTCCATGCTCCTTGAAATCAAAATGATCCATGACGTCTGTCATCACAATGCTCCAAACCCTTGTGCTCACAATGTACCATAACACTAGTCATCACAATGCTCCATGATGCCTGTCATCACAATACTCCATGCTCTTTTCATCCCAATGCTCCATGAACTTTGTCATCACAATTCTCAATACAATTGTCATCACAAAGCTCCCTGACACTTGTCATCAGAATGCTCCTTGAACCCTGTCACGAAAAGGCTCCATGCCTCTTTCATCACAATGCCACATGCCATTTTCATTTCAATGCTCCATGCCATTGTCATCAAAATACTCCACAAGCTTGTCATCAGAATGCTCCATGACCTTTGTCATCACTGTTCTACATGCACTTGTCAGCACAATGTTCCCTGACCCTTGTCATCACAATGCTCCAAGCCATTGTCATCACAATGCTCCATTACCTTTGTCATCAGAATCTTCCATGACACTTGGCATGACAATGCTCCATGCCATTGTCATCACATTGGGCCATTACATATGTCATCACAATGCTCCCTGACACCTGTCTTCACAATACTGCATGACCTGGTCATCACAATGCTCCATGCCCTTGTCATCACAATGCGAAATTCCAACTGTCATCACAATAATCCATGAAACTTATTAGACCAATGTTCCATGCCCTTGTCATCACAATGCTCCATGCCCTTGTCATCACAAAACACCATGACGCATGTCATCAGAATGCTCCATGGCCTTCTCATCACATTGCTCCATGCCCTAGTCATCACATTGCTCCAAAAACCCTGTAATCACAATGCTCCATGCTCCTTTTAATCACAATGCTCCATGAGATTTGTCATCAAAAGTATCCATGGTCTTTTCATCAAAACGCTCCAGGACCTTGTCATCACCATGCTCCATTCCCTTGTCATCATACTGCTCCATGACCACTGTCATCACAACACTCCATGACACCTGACAACACAATGATCCTTGAAACTTGTCATCACAATTCTCCATTCCCTAGTCATCACAATGCTGCATGACCCGTGTCATCACAACACTCCATGAACATTTTCAGCCTAGGGCTCCATGACCCTTGTCATCACAATATTCCATGCCCCTGTCATCCCAATGGTCCATGACCCCTATATTCACAAATCTCCGTGACGCTTGTCATCACAGTGCTCCATGACACATGTCATCACAATGTTCCATGCCATTGTCAGCAAAATGCTACATGACCTTGTCATTACAATGCTCTATGCGCTTGTCATCACAATACTCCATTTCCATTGTCATCACAATCCTCCATGAACATTGGGATCACATTGCTTCATGCCCTTGTCATTACAATGCTCCATGCTCCTTGAAATCAAAATGATCCATTACCTCTCTCATCACAATGCTCCAAACCCTTGTGATCACTGTGTTCCATAACACTTGTCATCAAAATGCTCAATGATGCGTGTAATCAAAATACACCATGCCCTTTTCATCACTAGGCTCCATGCCATTGTCATCAAAATACTCCACAAGCTTGTCATCAGAATGCTCCATGACCCTTGTCATCACAATTCCCATGCACTTTTCAGCACCATGCTCCCTGTCCCTTGTCATCACAATGCTCCTAGCCATTGTCATCACAATGCTCCATTACCTTTGTCATCAGAATCCTCCATGACACTAGGCCTCACAATGCTCCATGCCCTTGTCATCACAATGCACCATTCCAACAGTCATCACAATTATCCATGAAACATATTAGACCAATGATCCATGCCCTTGCCTCACAATGCTCCATTACCCCAGTCATAACAATGCTCCATGACCCCTGCCATCACGATGTTCCATGGCCTTGTCATCACAAAGCTCCATGACCCTTCTCATCACAATGCTCCAAGAACCCTGTAATCATAATGCTCTATGCCAATTTTCATCTCAATGATCCATGAACCCTGTCATCACAATGCACCATGCCCATCATCATAATGCTTCATGCTATTGTCATCACAATGAAATCAAAATGCTCCATGACCTCTGTCATAACAATGCTCCAAACCCTTGTGATCACAGTATTCCATAACACTTGTCATTACAATGCCCCATGATGCTCATCATCAGAATTATCAATGGTCTTCTCATCACAGTGCTCCATGACCTTTGTCATCACAATGCTCAATACACTTGTCATCAAAATGCTCCCTGACACTTGTTGTCTGTATGCTCCTTGAATCCTGTCATGACAAGGCTCCATGCCTTTTTCATCACAATGATCGATGTCCTTTTCTTCACAATGCTCCAAGAACCATGTAATCTCAATGCTCCATGCCCTTGTCATCAGAAAACTCAATGATATATGCCATCAGAATGCTCCTTGGTCTTCTCCTCACAATGCTCCATGCCCTTGTCATCACAATGTTCCAAGACACCTGTAATCACAATGCTCCATGCCCTTGTCATCAAAAAACTCCAGGACGCTGTCATCAGAATGCTCCATGGCATCTCATCACAATGCTCCATGCCCTAGTAATCACAGTGCTCCAAGACCCCTGTAATCACAATGCTCCATGCCCCCTTTTCATCAGAATTCTCCATGAGCCTTGTATTCACAACTCTCCATGGTCTTCTCATCACAATGCTCCAGGACCTTGTCATCACCATGCTCCATTCCCTTGTCATCAATATGCTCCATGACCCCTGTCATCACAATAATCCATGAACAATTTCAGACCAATGCTCCACGACCTACTCATCAGAATGCTCCATGGCCAATATCATCACAATGCTCCATGACCACTGTCATCACATCACTCCATGGACATTTTCAGTCCAGTGTTCCATGACCCTTGTCATCACAATGATCCATGCCCTTGTCATCCCAATGCTCCATGACCCCTGTATTCACAATGCTCCGTGACGCTTGTCATCACAGTGCTCCATGACACATGTCATCACAATGCTCCATGCCTTTGTCAGCAAAATGCTACATGACCGTATCATTACAATGCTCTATGTGCTTGTCATTACAATACTCCATTTCCATTGTTATCACAATCCTCCATGAACATTGGGATCATATTGCTTCATAACATTGTCATCACAATGCTCCATGCTCCTTGAAATCAAAATGATCCATGACCTCTGTCATCACAATGCTCCAAACCCTTGTGATCACAATGATCCATAACACTTGTCATAACAATGCTCCATGATGCCTGTCATCACAATACTCCATGCACTTTTCATCCCAATGCTCCATGACCTTTGTCATCACAATGCTCAATACACTTGTCATCACAAAGCTCCCTGACACTTGTCATCAGAATGCTCCTTGCACCCTGTCACGAAAAGGCTCCATGCCTTTTTCATCACAATGTCCCATGCCGTTTTCATCACAATGCTCCATGCCATTGTCATCAAAATACTCCACAAGCTTGTCATCAGAATGCTCCATGACCCTTGTCATCACAATTCTCCATGCACTTGTCAGCACAATGCTACCTGACCCTTGTCATCACAGTGCTCAAAGCCCTTGTCATCACAATGCTCCATTAACTTTGTCATCAGAATCCTCCATGACACTTGGCATCACAATGTTCCATGCCATTGTCATCACAACGGGCCATTACATATGTCATCACAATGATCCCTGACACCTCTCTTCTCAATACTGCATGACCTGGTCATCACAATGCTCCATGCCCTTGTCATCACAATGCGCCATTCCAAATGTCATCGCAATAATCCATTAAACTTATTAGACCAATATTCCATGCCCTTGTCCTCACAACGCTCCATGCCCTTGTTATCACAATGCTCCATGACTCCTGTCATGACAATGCTCTGTGACTCCAGTCATCACAATGCTTCATTACCTTTGTCATCACAATGGTCCATGCCCTCGTCATCAACAGTCTCTGTGACCATTTTAACCACAATGCTCCATGAACTTTCCATCACAATGCTCTTTGACCCTTGTCATCACAAAGCTCCATTCGCCTGTCAGCACAATGCTCCATGACACATGTCATCACAATGGACCATGCGCTTGTCATCACAGTGCTCCACTATCTTGTCATCACAATGCTCCTTAAAATTTGTCATCACAATGCTCCATGCACTTCTCAACAAAATGCTCTCTCACCACTGATATCACAATGCTACATCAGTATTTGTCAAAATACACCCTCACCCCTGTCATCACAATATTCCATGACTCCTGTCATCACAATGCTACATGCACTTATCATCACAATGTTCGATGACCCCTGACATCACAATGTTCCATAACACCTGTCATCAAAATGTTCCATGACACTTTTCATCAAATTGCTCCATGACCCTGTCATCAGAATGCTCCCTGCCCTTCACATCACAATGCACAACGCCCTTGCCATCAGATTGCTCCATGACATTTGTCATCACAAAGATCCATGACCCTTGGCATCACAATGCTCCATTTCATTGTCATCACAATGCTGCATGAACGCTCTCATCACATTGCTCCATGCCCTTGTCTTCACAAAGCTCCATGACACATGTCATCAGAATGCTCCATGGCCTTCTCATCACAGTGATCCATGACCTTGCCATCACAATGCTCCATTACCACAGTCATAGCAATGCTCCATGACCCCTGCCATCACGATGTTCCATGGCCTTGTCATCACAAAGCTCCATGACCCTTCTCATCACAATGCTCCAAGAACCCTGTTATCACAATGCTCTATGCCCCTTTTCATCTCAATGATCCATGAACTCTGTCATCACAATGGACCATGCCCATCATCATAATGCTTCATGCTATTGTCATCACAATGAAATCAAAATGCTCCATGACATCTGTCATAACAATGCTCAACACCCTTGTGATCACAATATTCCATAACACTTGTCATCACAATGACCCATGACACTCATCATCACAATTATCAATGGTCTTCTCATCACAATGCTACATGACTTTTGTCATCACAATGCTCAATGCACATGTCATCAAAATGCTCCCTGACACATGTTGTCTGTATGCTCCTTGAACCGTGTCATGACAAGGCTCCATGACTTTTTCATCACAATGCTCAATGCCCTTGTCCTCACAATGTTCCAAGACCCCTGTCATCACAATGCTCCATGCGCTTGTCATCAAAAAACTCCATGACGCATGTCATCAGAATGCTCCATGGCCTTCTCATCACAATGCTCCATGCGCTAGTCATCACAATGCTCCAAGACCCCTGTAATCACAATGCTCCATGTCCCTTTTCATCAGAATGCTCCATGAGACATGTCATCACAATTCTCCATGTTTTCTCATCACAATGCTCGAGGAACTTGTCATCACCATGCTCCATTCCCTTGTCATAACAATGCTCCATGAACCCTGTCATCACAATAAACCATGCATATTTTCAGCCCAATGCTCCACGACCTACTCATCACAATGCTCCATGGCCAGTATCATCACAATGCTCCATGACCACTGTCATCACAACACTCCATGACACCTGACAACACAATGATCTGGGACTCTTGTCATCACAATGCTCCATTCCCTAGTCATCACATTGCTCCATGACCCCTGTCATCACAACACTCCATGAACATTTTCAGCCCAGTGCTCCATGACCCTTGTCATCACAATGATCCATGCCCTTGTCATCACAATGGGCCGTTACATATGTCATCACAATGCTCCCTGACACCTGTCTTCACAATACTGCATGACCTGGTCATCACAATGCTCCATGCCATTGTCATCACAATGCGCCATTCCAACAGTCATCGCAATAATCCATGAAACTTATTAGACCAAAGTTCCATGCCCTTGTCATCACAATGCTCCATGCCCTTGTTATCACAATGCTCCATGACCCCTGTCATCACAATGCTCCGTGACTCCAGTCATCACAATGCTTCATGACGATTGTCATCACAATGGTCCATGCCCTCGTCATCAACAGTCTCTGTGACCTTTTTAACCACAGTGCTCCATGAACTTTTCATCACAATGCTCTTTGACCGTTGTCCTCACAATGCTCTATGCCTTTCTCAGCACAATGCTCCATGACCTTTCTCATCACAATGCTCCATGCGCTTGTAAGCACAATGCTCCGTGACACATGTTATCACAATGCTCCGTGACCCCTGTCATCACAATGCTCCGTGACTCCAGTCATCTCAATGCTTCATAACGTTTGTCATCACAATGGTCCATGCCCGCGTCACCACAAGGCTTTGTGACCTTTGTAACCACAATCATCCATAAACTTTTCATCACAATTCTCTGTGACCTTTGTCATTACAATGCTCCATGTCATTGTCAGAACAGTGCTCCATGACCATAGTCTTCACAATGTGCCACGCGCATTTCATCACAACGGTTCACAACCTTGTCATTGCAATGCTCCATAAGCCTTGTAATCACAATGCTCCATGCACTTCTCATCAAAATGCTCTCGCACCAGAGATATCACAATGTTCCATCACTAGTCATCACAATACTCCCTCACCCCTGTAATCACAATGTTCCATGACCCTGTCATCACACTGCTACATCCCCTTATCATCACAATGTTCCATGACCCCTGTCAACAAAATGCTCCATGACCCTTTTCATCCCAAAGCTCCAAGACCCCTGACATCACAATGTTCTATAACCCATGCCATCAAAATGTTCCATTACACTTTTCATCAAATTGCTGCATGACACGGTCCTCAAAATGCTCCCTGCCATTCTCATCACAATGCACCATGCCCTTTTCATCAAAATGCTCCATGACTTGTCATCAAAAAGCTCCATGACCCTTGGCATCACAATGCACCATGTCATTGTCATCACAATGATCCATGAACCTTCTCATCACATTGCTCCATGCCCTTGTCATCACAAATCTCCATCACACTTTTCATCACAATGCTTGATGCCCTTCTCATCACAATGCTCCATGCCCTTGTCATTACAATCCTGCATGACCCATGTATCACAGTGTTCTGTGCCCTTGTCATCACAATGCTCCATGCCAAATCTCATCACAATAATTCATGAAACATTTCAGACAAATGTTCCATGCCCTTCTCATCAAAGTGCTCCATTACCCCTTTCATAAAAATGCACCATGACCCTTGCCATCACAATGTTCCACGGCCTAGTCATCACAAGGTTCCATGACACTTGTCATCACAATGCTCAAGACCCCTGAAATCACAATGCTCCATGCCCTTGTCATCACAAAGCTCCATGACGCATGTCATCAGAATCTTCCATGGCTTTCTCAACACAATGCTCCTTGCCCTTGTCATCACAATGCTCCACGACCCTTGTAATCACAATGCTCCATGCCCCTTTTCATCTCAATGCTCCATGAACCCTGCCAACACAATGCACCATGCCCATCATCATAAGGCTTCAGGCTATTGTCATCACAATGAAATCAATATTCTCCATGACCTCTGTCATCATAATGCTCCAAACACTTGGATCACAATGTTCCATAACACTTATCATCACAACACCCCATGACGCTCATCATCACAATTATCCATGGTCTTCTCTTCACAATGCTCCATGATCTTTGTCATCACAATGCTCAATACACTTGTCATCACAATTCTCCCTGACACTTGTCGTCAGTATGCTCCTTGAACCCTGTCAGGACAAGGCTCCATGCCTTTGTCATCACAATAATCCATGCCCTTTTCATCACAATGCTCCAAGATCCCTGTAATCACAATGATCCATGCCCTTGTCATCAAAAAGCTCCATGACGCATGTCATCAGAATGCTTCATGGCCTTCTCATCATAATGCTCCGTGCCCTTGTCATCACAATGCTCCAAGACCCCTGTAATCACAATGTTCCATCCCCCTTTTCATCAGAATGCTCCATGAGACTTGTCATCACAAGTCTCCATGGTCTTCTCCTCACAATGCTCCAGGACCTTGTCATCACCATGCTCCATTCCCTTGTCATCACAATGCTCCATGACCCCTGTCATCACAATAGTCCATGTACATTTTCAGCCCAATGCTCCACGACCTACACATCACAATGCTCCATGGCCAATATCTTCACAATGCTCCATGACCACTGTTATCACAACACTCCATGACAACTGACAATAAAATGATCTGGGACACTTGTCATCAAAATGCCCCATTCCCTATTCACCACAATGCTCCATGACCCCTGTCATCACAACACTCCATGAACATTTTCAGCCCAGTGCTCCATGACCCTTGTCATCACAATGATCCATGCCCTTGTCATCCCAATGCTCCATGACCCGTGTATTCACAATGCTCCGTGACGCTTGTCATCACAGTGCTCCATGACACCTGTCATCACAATGCTCCATGCCTTTGTCAGCAAAATGCTACATTACCTTATCATTACAATGCTCTATGCGCTTGTCATCACAATACTCCATTTCCATTGTCATCACAATCCTCCATGAACCTTGGGATCACATTGCTTCATGCCAATTTCATCACAATGCTCCATGCTCCTTGAAATCAAAATGATCCATGACCTCTCTCATCACAATGCTCCAAACCCTTGTGATCACAATGTTCCATAACACTTGTCATCACAACGCTCCATGATGCCTGTCATCACAATACTCCATGCCCTTTTCATCACAATGCTCCATGACCTTTGTCATCTCAATTCTCAATACACTTGTCATCACAATGCTCCCTGACACTTGTCATCAGAATGCTCCTTGAACCCTGTCACGAAAAGGCTCAATGCCTTTTTCATCACAATGCCCCGTGCCGTTTTCATCACAATGCTCCATGCCATTGTCATCAAAATACTCCACAAGCTTGTCATCAGAATGATCCATGACCCTTGTCATCACAATTCTCCATGCACTTGTCAGCACAATGCTCCTTGTCACTTGTCATCACAATGCTCCAAGCCATTGTCATCACAATGCTCCATTACCTTTGTCATGAGAATTCTCCATGACTCTTGTCATCACAATGCTCCATGCCATTGTCATCACAATGGGCCTTTACATATGTCATCACAATGCTCCCTGACACCTCTCTTCACAATACTGCATGACCTGGTCATCACAATGCTCCATGCCCTTGTCATCACAATGCGCCATTCCAACTGTCATTGAAATAGTCCATGCAACTTATTAGACCAATGTTCCATGCACTTGTCATCACAATGCTCCATGCCCTTGTAATCACAATGCTCCATGTCATTGTCATCTTAATGCTTCATGAACGCTCTCATCACATTGCTCCATGCCCTTGTCTTCACAAAGCTCTATGAAACATGTCATTAGAATGCTCCATGGCTTTCTCATCCCATTGCTCCATGCCCTTGCCATCACAATGCTCCATTACCCCAGTCATAACAATGCTCCCTGACCCCTGCCATCACGATGTTCCATGGCCTTGTCATCACAACGCTCCATGACCCTTCTCATCACAATGCTCCAAGAACCCTGTAATCACAATGCTCTATGCCCCTTTTCATCTCAATGATCCATGAACCCTTTCATCACAATGCACCTTGCCCATCATCATAATGCTTCATGCTATTGTCATCACAATGAAATCAAAATGCTCCATGACCTCTGTCATAACAATGATCCAAACCCTTGTGATCACAATATTCCATAACACTTTTCATCAAAATGCCCCATGACGCTCGTCATCACAATTATCAATGGTCTTGTCATCATAATGCTCCATGACTTTTGTCATCACAATGCTCAATACACTTGTCATCAAAATTCTCCTTGACACTTGTTGTCTGTATGCTCCTTGAATCCTGTCATAACAAGGCTCCATGCCTTTTTCATCACAATGATCCATGTCCTTTTCATCACAATGCTCCAAGACACATGTAATCTCAATGCTCCATGTCCTTGTCATCACAATGTTACAAGACCCCTGTAATCACAATGCTCCTTGCCCTTGTCATCAAAAAATTCCATGTCGTATGTCATCAGAATGTTCCATTGCCTGCTCATCACAATGCTCCTTGCCCTAGACATCTCAATGCTACAAGACCCCTGTAATCACAATGTTCCATTTCCATTTTCATCAGAAAGCTCAATGAGACTTGTCATCACAAGTCTCCATGGTCTTCTTATCACAATGCTCCAGGACCTTCTCATTACCATGCTCCATTCCCTTGTCTTCACAATGCTCAATGACACCTGTCATCACAATAATCCATGAACATTTTCAGCCCAATGCTCCACGACCTACTCATCACAATGCTCCATGGCCAATATCATCACAATGCTCCATGACCACTGTCATCACAACACTCCATGACACCTGACAACACAATGATCCGGGACTCTTGTCATCACAATGCTCTATTCCCTAGTCATCACAACACTCCATGAACATTTTCAGCCCAGTGCTCCAGGAACTTCTAATTACCATGCTCCATTTCCTTCTCATCCCAATGCTCCATGACCCCTGCATTCACAATGATCCGTGACGGTTGTCATCACAGTGCTCCATGACACCTGTCATCACAATGCTCCATGCCTTTGTCAGCAAAAGGGTACATGACCTTGTCATTACAATGCTCTATGCGCTTGTCATCACAATACTCCATTTCCATTGTCATCACAATCCTCCATGAACATTGGGATCACATTGCTTCATGCCCTTTTCATCACAATGTTCCATGCTCCTTGAAATCAAAATGATCCATGACCTCTCTCATCACAATGCTCCAAATCCTTGTGATCACAGTGTTCCATAACACTTGTCATCACAACGCTCCATGATGCCTGTCATCACAATACTCCATGCACTTTTCATCACAATGCTACATGACCTTTGTCATCACAATGCTCAATACACTTGTCATCAAAATGCTCCCTGACACTTGTTGTCTGTATGCTCCTTGAAACCTGTCATGACAAGGCTCCGTGCCTTTTTCATCACAATGATCCATGTCCTATTCATCACAATGCTCCAAGACCCATGTAATCTCAATGCTCCATGCCATTGTCATCACAAAGCTCAATGACTCATGTCATCAGAATGCTCCATGGCCTTCTCATCACAATGATCCATGCCTTAGTCATCACAATGCTCCAAGACCCCTGTAATCACAATGCTCCATGCCCCTTTTCATCAGAATGTTCCATGAGACTTGTCATCTCAAGTCTTCATGGCCTTGTCATCACAATGCTCCAGGAACTTGTCATCCCCATGCTCCATTCCCTGGTCATCAAAATGCTCCATGACCACTGTCATCACAACACTCCATGACACCTGACAACACAATGATCCGGGACTCTTGTCATCACAATGCTCCATTTCCTAGTCATCACAATGCTCCATGACCCGTGTCATCACAATAATCCATGAACATTTTCAGCCAAGTGCTCCATGACCCTTGTCATCCCAATGATCCATACCCTTGTCATCCCAATGCACCATGACCCGTGTATTCACAATGCGCCATGACGCTTGTCATCACAGTGCTCCATGACACCTGTCATCACAATGCTCCATGCCTTTGTCAGCAAAATGCTACATGACCTTGTTATTATAATGCTCTATGTGCTTGTCATCTCAATACTCCATCACCATTGTCATCACAATCCTCCATGAACCTTGTGATCACATTGCTTCATGCCCTTGTCATCACAATGCTCCATGCTCCTTGAAATCAAAATGATCCATGACCTCTGTCATCACAATGCTCCAAACGCTTGTGATCACATTGTTCCATAACACTTATCATCACAATGCTCCATGATGCCTGTCATCACAATACTCCATGCCCTTTTCATCACATTGCTCCATGACCTTTGTCATCACAATGCTCAATACACTTGTCATCACAATGCTCCCTAACACTTGTCATCAGAATGCTCCTTGAACCCTGTCACGAAAAGGCTCCCTGCCATTTTAAGCACAATGCCCCATGCCGTTTTCATCACAATGCTCCATGTCATTGTCATCAAAATACTCCACAAGCTTGTCATCAGGATGTTCTATGACCCTTGTCATCACACTTCTCCATGCACTTGTCAGCACAATGCTCCCTAACCATTTTCATCACAATTCTCCAAGCCATTGTCATCACAATGCTCCATTACCTTTGTCATCAGAATCCTCCATGGCACTTGGCATCACAATGCTCCATGCCATTGTCATCACAATGGGCCATTACATATGTCATCACAATGCTCCCTGACACCTGTCTTCACAATACTGCATGACATGGTCATCACAATTCTCCATGCCCTTGTCATCACAATGTGCCATTCCAACTGTCATCGCAATAATCCATGCAACTTATTAGACCAATGTTCCATGCCCTTGTCATCACAATGCTCCATGCCCTTGTTATCACAATGTACCAAGACCCTTGTAATCACAATGCGCCATGCCCATGTCATCAAAAAACTCCATGACACATGTCATCAGAATGTTCCATGGCATTCTCATCATAATGCTCCATGCCCTAGTCATCACAATGCTCCAAGTCCCCTGAAATCACAATGCTCCAGGCCCCTTTTCATCAGAATACTCCATGAGACTTGTCATCACAAGTCTTCATGGTCTTCTCATCACAGTGCTGCAGGAACTTGTCATCACCATGCTCCATTCCCTTGTCATCACAATGCTCCATGACCACTGTCATCACAACACTCCATGACACCTGACAACACAATGATCCGGGACTCTTGTCATCACAATGCTCCATTCCCTAGTCATCACAATGCTCCATGACCCGTGTCATCACAATACTCCATGACGCAGGTCATTAGAATGCTCCATAGACTTCTCATCACAAGGCTCCATGCGCTAGTCATCACAATGCTCCAAGACCCCTGTAATCACAATGCTCCATGCACCTTTTCATCAGAATGCTCCATGAGACTTGTCACCACAAGTCGCCATGGACTTCTCATCACAGTGCTCCAGGACCTTGTCATCACCATGCTCCATTCCCTTGTCATCACAATGCTCCATGACACTGTCATCACAATAATCCATGAACATTTTCAGCCCAATGCTCCACGATCTACACATCACAATGCTACATGGCCAATATCATCACAATGCTCCATGGCCACTGTTATCACAACACTCCATGACACCTGACAACACAATGATCCGGAACTCTTGTCATCACAACGCTCCATGATGCCTGTCATCACAATACTCCATGCCCTTTTCATCACAATGCTCCATGACCTTTGTCATCACAATGCTCAATACACTTGTCATCACAATGCTCCCTGACACTTGTCATCAGAATGCTCCTTGACCCCTGTCACGAAAAGTCTCCATGAAATTTTCATCACATTGCCCCATGCGGTTTACATCACAATGCTCCATGTCATTGTCATCAAAATACTCCACAAGCTTGTCATCAGAATGCTCCATGACCCTTGTCATCACAATTCTCCATGCACTTGTCAGCACAATGCTCCCTGACCCTTGTCATCACAATCCTCCAAGCCATTGTCATCACAAAGCTCCATTATCTTTGTCATCAGAATCCTCCATCACACTTGGCATCACAATGCTCCATGCCATTGTCATCGCAATGGGCCATTACATATGTCATCTCAATGCGCCCTGACACCTGTATTCACATTACTGCATGACCTGGTCATCACAATGCTCCATGCCCTTGTCATCACAATGTGCAATTCCAACTGTCATCGCAATAATCCATGAAACTTATTAGACCAATGTTCCATGTCCTTGTCATCACAATGCTCCATGCCCTTGTTATCACAATGCTCCATGACCCCTGTCATCACAATGCTCTGTGACTCCAGTCATCACAATGCTCCATGACCCGTGTCATCAACAGTATCTGTGACCTTTTTAACCACAATGCTCCATGAACATTTCATCACAATGCTCTTTGACCCTTGTCATCACAGTGCTCCATGTGCTTGTCAGCACAATGCTCCATGACACATGTCATCACAATGCACCATGCGCTTGTCATCACAGTGCTCCACAATCTTCTCATCACATTCTCCTTAAAATTTTTCATCACAATGCTGCATGCACTTCTCATCAAAATGCTCTCTCACCTCTGATATCACAATGCTACATCACTATTTGTCACAATACTCTCTCACCCCTGTCATCACAATGTTCCATGACTCCTGTCATCACAATGCTACATGCACTTATCATCACAATGTTTGATGACCCCTGACTTCACAATGTTCCATAACACCTGTCATCACAATATTTCATGACACTTTTCATCAAATTGCTCCATGACCCTGTTATCACAATGCTCCCTGCCCTTCTCATCACAATGCACAACGCCCTTGCTATCAAAATGCTCCATGACTTTTTTCATCACAAAGACCCATGAGCCTTGGCATCAAAATGTTCCATGTCATTGTCATCACAATGCTGCATGAACGCTCTCATCACATTGCTCCATGCCCTTGTCTTCACAAAGCTCCATGACACATGTCATCAGGAATGCTCCATGGCCTTCTCATCACAATGCTCCACGCCCTTGCCATCAGAATGCTCCATTACACCTGACATAACAATTCTCCATGACCCCTGCCATCACGATGTTCCATGGAATTTTCGTCACAAAGCTCCATGACCCATCTCATCACAATGCTCCAGGAACCCTGTATTCACAATGCTCTATGCCCCTTTTCATCTAAATGATCCATGAACCATGTCATCACAATGCACCATGCCCATCATCATAATGCTTCATGCTATTGTCATAACAATGATATCAAAATGCTCCATGACCTCGGTCATAACAATGCTCCAAACCCTTGTGATCACAATATTACATATCACTTGTCATCACAATGCCCCATGATGCTCGTCATCACAATTATCAATGGTCTTCTCATCACAATGCTCCATGACCTTTGTCCTCACAATGCTCAATACAGTTGTCATCAACATGCTCCCTGACACTTGTTGTCTGTATGGTCCTTGAATCCTGTCATGACAAGGCTCCATGACTTTTTCATCACAATAATCCATGTCCTTTTCATCACAATGCTCCAAGACACATGTAAGCTCAATGCCCGACGCCCTTGTCATCTCAAAGCTCAATGACGCATGCCATCAGAATGCTCCTTGGACTTCTCCTCACAATGCTTCATGCACTTGTCATCACAATGTTCCAAGACCCCTGTAATCACAATGCTCCATGCCCTTGTCATCAAAAAACTCCATGACGCATGTCATCAGAAGGCTCTATGGCCTTCTCATCACAATGCTCCATGCCCTAGTCATCACAATGCTCCAAGACCCCTGTAATCACAATGCTCCATGCCACTTTTCATCAGAATGCTCCATGAGATTTGTCATCACAAGTCTCCATGGTCTTCTCATCACAATGCTCCAGGACCTTGTCATCACCATGCTCCATTCCCTTGTCATCACAATGCTCCATGACCCCTCTCATCACAATAAACCATGAACATTTTCAACCCAATGCACCACGACCTAATCATCACAATGCTCCATGGCCAATATCATCACAATGTTCCATGACCACTGTCATCACAACACTCCATGACACCTCACAACAAAATGATCCGGGACTGTTGTCATCACAATGCTCCATTCCCTAGTCATCACAATGCTCCATGACCCCTGTCATCACAACACTCCATGAACATTGTCAACCCAGTGCTCCATGACCCTTGTCATCACAATGATCCATGCCCTTGTCATCCCAATGCTCTATGACCTCTGTATTCACAATGCTCCGTGACGCTTGTCATCACAGTGCTCCATGACACATGTTATCAAAATGATCCATGCCTTTGTCAGCAAAATGCTACTTGACCTTGTCATTACAATGCTCTATGTGCTTGTCATCACAATACTCCATTTCCATTGTCATCACAATCCTCCATGAATCTTGGGATCACATTGTTTCATGCCCTTGTCATCACAATGCTCCATGCTCCTTGAAATCAAAATGATCTATGACCTCTCTCATCATAATGCTCCAAACACTTGTGATCACAGTGTTCCATAACACTTGTCATCACAACGCTCCATGATGCCTGTCATCACAATAATCCATGCCCTTATCATCACAATGCTACATGACCTTTGTCATCACAATTCTCAATACACTTGTCCTCACAATGCTCCCTGACACTTTTCATCAGAATGCTCCTTGAACCCTGTCACGAAAAGGCTCCATGCCTTTTTCATTACAATGCCCCATGCCGTTTTCATCAAAATGCTCCATGCCATTGTCATCAAAATACTCCACAAGCTTGTCATCAGAGTGCTCCATGACCCTTGTCATCAGAATTCTCCATGCACTTGTCAGCACAATGCTCCCTGGCCCTTGTCATCACAATGCTCCAAGCCATTGTCATCACAGTGCACCATTACCTTTGTCTTCAGAATCCTCCATGACACTTGGCATCACAATGCTCCATGCCATTGTTATCAAAATGGGCCATTACTTATGTCATCACAATGCTCCCTGACACCTGTCTTCACAATACTGCATGACCTGGTCATCACAATGTTCCATGCCCTTGTCATCACAAAGCGCCATTCCAACTGTCATCGCAATAATCCATGAAAGTTATTAGACCAATGTTCCATGCCCTTGTCATCACAATGCTCCATGACTCCAGTCATCACAATGCTACATGCACTTATCATCACAATGTTCGATGACCCCTGACTTCACAATGTTCCATAACACCTGTCATCAAAATGTTCCATGACACTTTTCATCAAATTGTTCCATGACCCTGTCATCACAATGCTCCCTGCCCTTCTCATCACAATGCACAACGCCCTTGATATCAAAATGCTCCATGACTTTTTTCATCACAAAGATCCATGACTTTTGGCATCACAATGCTCCATGTCATTGTCATCACAATGCTCCATGAACGCTCTCATCACATTGTTCCATGCCCTTTTCTTCACAAAGCTCCATGACACATGTCATCAGAATGCTCCATGGCCTTCTCATCACAATTCTCCACGCCCTTGCCGTCAGAATGCTCCATTACAACTAACATAACAATGCTCCATGACCCCTGCCATCACGATGTTCCATGGCCTTGTCATCACAAAGCTCCATGACCCTTCTCATCACAGTGCTCCAAGAACCCTGTAATCACAATGCTCTATGCCCCTTTTCGTCTCAATGATCCATGAACCCTGTCATCACAATGCACCATGCCCATCATCATAATGCTTCATGCTATTGTCATCACAATGAAATCAAAATGCTCCATGACCTCTGTCATAACAATGCTCCAAACCCTTGTGATCACAATATTCCATATCACTTGTCATCACAATGCTCCATGACACTCGTCATCACAATTATCAATGGTCTTCTCATCACAATGCTCCATGAAGTTTGTCCTCACAATGCTCAATACACTTGTCATCAAAATGCTCCCTGACACTTGTTGTCTGTATGCTCCTTGAATCCTGTCATGACAAGGCTCCATGCCTTTTTCATCACAATAATCCATGTCCTTTTCATCACAATGCTCCAAGACACATGTAATCTCAATGCTCCATGCCCTTGTCATCACAAAGCTCTATGTCGCAGGCCATCAGAATGCTCCTTGGTCTTCTGCTCTCATTGCTCCATGCCCTTGTCATCACAATGTTCCAAGACACCTGTAATCACAATGCTCCATGCGCTTGTCATCAAAAAACTCCATGATGCATGTCATCAGAATGCTCCATGGCCTTATCATCACAATGCTCCATGTCCTAGTCATCACAATGCTCCAAGACCCCTGTATTCACAATGCTCCATGCCCCTTTTCATCAGAATGCTCCATGAGACTTCTCATCACAAGTCTCCATGGTCTTCTCATCACAATGCTCCAGGAACTTGTCATCACCATGCTCCATTCCCTTGTCATCACAATGCTCCATGACCCCTGTCATCACAATAATCCATGAACATTTTCAGCCCAATGCTTCACGACATACTCATGACAATGCTCCATGGCCAATATCACAAATCTCCATGACCATTGTCATCACAACACTCCATGACTCCTGACAACACAATGATCCGGGACTCTTGTCATCACAGTGCTCCATTCCCTAGTTATCACAATGCTCCATGACCCCTGTCATCACAACACTCCATGAACATTTTCAGCCCAGTGCTCCATGACCCTTGTCATCACAATGATCCATGCCTTTGTCATCCCAATGCTCCATGACCCCTCTATTCACAATGCTCCATGACGCTTGTCATCACAGTGCTCCATGACACCTGTCATCACAATGCTCCATGCCTTTGTCAGCAAAATGCTACATGACCTTGTCATTACAATGCTCTATGCGTTTGTCATCGCAATACTCCATATCCATTGTCATCACAATCCTCCATGAACTTTGGGATCACATTGCTTCATGCCCTTTTCATCACAATGCTCCATGATCCTTGAAATCAAAATGATCCATGACCTTTGTCATAATAATGATCCAAACCCTTGTGATCACAATGTTCCATAACACTTGTCATCAAAACGCTCCATGATGCCTGTCATCACAATACTCCATGCCCTTTTCATCACAATGCTCCATGACCTTTTTCATCACAATGCTCAATACACTTGTCATCACAATGCTCCCTGACACTTGTCATCAGAATGCTCCTTGAACCCTGTCACGAAAAGGCTCCATGCCTTTTTCATCACAATGTCCCATGCCGTTTTCATCACAATGCTCCATGCCATTGTCAACAAAATACTCCATAATCTTGTCATCACAATGCTCCATGACCCTTGTCATCACAATTCTCTATGCACTTGTCAGCACAATGCTCCCTGACACTTGTCATAACAATGTTGCAAGCCATTGTCATCACAATGATCCATGACATTTGGCATCACAATGCTCCATGCCATTGTCATCGCAATGGGCCATTACATATGTCATCCCAATGCTCCCGGACACCTGTCTTCACAATACTGCATGACGTGGTCATCACAATGCTCCCTGCCCTTGTCATCACAATGTACCATTCCAACTGTCATCGTAATAATCCATGAAACTTATTAGACCAATGTTCCATGCCCCTCTCATCACAATGCTCCATGCCCTTGTTATAACAATGCTCCATGACCCCGGTCATCACCATGCTCCGTGAATCCAGTCATCTTAATGCTTCATAACGTTTGTCATCATAATGGTCCATGCCCGCGTCATCACAAGGCTCTCTGACATTTTTAACCACAATGCTCCATGAACATTTCATCACAATGCTCTTTGACACTTGCCATCACAATGCTCCATGCGCTTGTCATCACAGTGCTCCACAATTTTGTCATCACAATGCTCCATAAAATTTGTCATCACAATGCTCCTTGCACATCTCATCAAAATGCTCTCTCACCACTGATATCACAATGCTACATCACTATTTGTCACAATACTCCCTCACCCCTGTCATCACAATATTCCATGATTCCTCTCATCACAATGCTACATGCACTTATCATCACAATGTTCGATGAACCCTGACATCACAATGTTCCATAACAACTGTCATCAAAATGTTCCATGACACTTTTCATCAAATTGTTCCATGACCCTGTCATCACAATGCTCCCTGCCCTTCTCATCACAATGCACAACGCCCTTGCTATCAAAATGTTCCATGACCATTTTCATCAAAAATATCCAAGACCCTTGGCATCACATTGCTCCATGTCATTGTCATCAAAATGGTCCATGAACGCTCTCATCACATTGTTCCATGCCCTTGTCTTCACAAAGCTCCATGACGCATGTCATCACAATGCTCCATGGCCTTCTCATCACAATTCTCCACGACCTTGCCATCACAATGCTCCATTATCACTTTCATAACAATGCTCCATGACCCCTGCCATCACGATGTTCCATGGCCTTGTCATCACAAAGCTCCATGACCTTTCTCATCACAATGCTCCAAGATCCCTGTAATCACAATGCTCTATGCCCCTTTTCGTCTCAATGATCCATGAACCCTGTCATCACAATGCACCATGCCCATCATCATAATGCTTCATGCTATTGTCATCACAATGAAATCAAAATGCTCCATGACCTCTGTCATAACAATGCTCCAAACCCTTGTGATCACAATATTCCATATCACTTGTCATCACAATGCCCCATGACGCTCGTCATCACAATTATCCGTGGTCTTCTCATCACAATGCTCCATGACCTGTGTCATTACAATGCTCAATACACTTGTCATCAAAATGCTCCCTGACACTTGTTGTCTGTATGCTCCTTGAATCCTGTCATGACAAGGCTCCATGCTTTTTTCATCTCTAAGTTCCATGCAATTTTCATCACAATGCTCCAAGACCCATGTAATCACAGTGCTCCATGCCCTTGTCATCACAAAGCACAATGACGCATGCCATCAGAATGCTCCTTGGCCTTCTCCTCACAATGCTCCATGCCCTTGTCATCACAATGTTCCAAGACCCCTGTAATCACAATACTCCATGCCCCTTTTCATCAGTATGCTCCAAGAGACTTGTCATCACAAGGCTCCATAGTTTTGTCATCACAATGCTCCAGGAAGTTCTCATCACAATGCTTCACGACCTTTTCATGAAAATTTTCAATGGCCCTTATCATCATAATGCTCCAAGCCGTAACCATCACAATGCTCCATTATATTTGTCATCACAATCCTCCATTACATTCGGCATCACAGTGCTTCATGCCATTGTCATCGCAGTGGACTATGACATATGTCATCACAATTCTCCCTGACACCTGTCTTCACAATACTCCATGACCTTCTCATCACAATGCTCCATGCCCTTGTCATCACAATGCACCATGCCCACTGTCATCACAATAATCTATGAAACTTGTCAGACCAATGCTCCATTCCCCTCTCAACACAATGCTCCATGCCCTTGTCATCACAATGTTCAATGATCCCTGTCATCACAATGCTCAATACACTTGTTATCACAATGCTCCCTGACACTTGTCGTAAGTATGCTCCTTGAACCCTGTCATGACAAGGCTCCATGCATTTTTCATATCAATGATCCATGCCCTTTTTATTCACAATGCTCCAAGATGCCTGTAATCACAAGGCTCCATGCAGTTGTCATCACAATACTCCATGACACATGTCATCAGAATGCTCCATGGCCTTCTGCTCACAATGCTCCATGCCCTACTCATCACAATGCTCCATGGCCAATATCCTCACAATGCTCCATGACCACTGTCATCACAACACTCCATGACACCTGACAACACAATGATCTGGGACTCTTGTCATCACAATGCTCCATTCCCTAGACATCACAATGCTTCATGATCCCTGTCATCACAACACTCCATGAAATTTTTCAGCCCAGTGCTCCATGACCCTTGTCATCACAATGCTCCATGACCCCTGTATTCACAGTGCTCCGTGACGCTTGTCATCACAGTGCTCCATGACACATGTCATCACAATGCTCCATGTCTTTGTCAGCAAAATGCTACATGACATTGTCATTACAATGCTCTATGCGCTTGTCATCAAAATACTCTATTTCCATTGTCATCACAATCCTCTATGAACATTGGGATCACATTGCTTTATACCCCTGTCATCAAAATGCTCCATGCTCCTTGAAATCAAAATGATCCATGACGTCTGTCATCACAATGCTCCAAACCCTTGTGCTCACAATGTACCATAACACTAGTCATCACAATGCTCCATGATGCCTGTCATCACAATACTCCATGCTCTTTTCATCCCAATGCTCCATGAACTTTGTCATCACAATTCTCAATACAATTGTCATCACAAAGCTCCCTGACACTTGTCATCAGAATGCTCCTTGAACCCTGTCACGAAAAGGCTCCATGCCTCTTTCATCACAATGCCACATGCCATTTTCATTTCAATGCTCCATGCCATTGTCATCAAAATACTCCACAAGCTTGTCATCAGAATGCTCCATGACCTTTGTCATCACTGTTCTACATGCACTTGTCAGCACAATGTTCCCTGACCCTTGTCATCACAATGCTCCAAGCCATTGTCATCACAATGCTCCATTACCTTTGTCATCAGAATCTTCCATGACACTTGGCATGACAATGCTCCATGCCATTGTCATCACATTGGGCCATTACATATGTCATCACAATGCTCCCTGACACCTGTCTTCACAATACTGCATGACCTGGTCATCACAATGCTCCATGCCCTTGTCATCACAATGCGAAATTCCAACTGTCATCACAATAATCCATGAAACTTATTAGACCAATGTTCCATGCCCTTGTCATCACAATGCTCCATGCCCTTGTCATCACAAAACACCATGACGCATGTCATCAGAATGCTCCATGGCCTTCTCATCACATTGCTCCATGCCCTAGTCATCACATTGCTCCAAAAACCCTGTAATCACAATGCTCCATGCTCCTTTTAATCACAATGCTCCATGAGATTTGTCATCAAAAGTATCCATGGTCTTTTCATCAAAACGCTCCAGGACCTTGTCATCACCATGCTCCATTCCCTTGTCATCATACTGCTCCATGACCACTGTCATCACAACACTCCATGACACCTGACAACACAATGATCCTTGAAACTTGTCATCACAATTCTCCATTCCCTAGTCATCACAATGCTGCATGACCCGTGTCATCACAACACTCCATGAACATTTTCAGCCTAGGGCTCCATGACCCTTGTCATCACAATATTCCATGCCCCTGTCATCCCAATGGTCCATGACCCCTATATTCACAAATCTCCGTGACGCTTGTCATCACAGTGCTCCATGACACATGTCATCACAATGTTCCATGCCATTGTCAGCAAAATGCTACATGACCTTGTCATTACAATGCTCTATGCGCTTGTCATCACAATACTCCATTTCCATTGTCATCACAATCCTCCATGAACATTGGGATCACATTGCTTCATGCCCTTGTCATTACAATGCTCCATGCTCCTTGAAATCAAAATGATCCATTACCTCTCTCATCACAATGCTCCAAACCCTTGTGATCACTGTGTTCCATAACACTTGTCATCAAAATGCTCAATGATGCGTGTAATCAAAATACACCATGCCCTTTTCATCACTAGGCTCCATGCCATTGTCATCAAAATACTCCACAAGCTTGTCATCAGAATGCTCCATGACCCTTGTCATCACAATTCCCATGCACTTTTCAGCACCATGCTCCCTGTCCCTTGTCATCACAATGCTCCTAGCCATTGTCATCACAATGCTCCATTACCTTTGTCATCAGAATCCTCCATGACACTAGGCCTCACAATGCTCCATGCCCTTGTCATCACAATGCACCATTCCAACAGTCATCACAATTATCCATGAAACATATTAGACCAATGATCCATGCCCTTGCCTCACAATGCTCCATTACCCCAGTCATAACAATGCTCCATGACCCCTGCCATCACGATGTTCCATGGCCTTGTCATCACAAAGCTCCATGACCCTTCTCATCACAATGCTCCAAGAACCCTGTAATCATAATGCTCTATGCCAATTTTCATCTCAATGATCCATGAACCCTGTCATCACAATGCACCATGCCCATCATCATAATGCTTCATGCTATTGTCATCACAATGAAATCAAAATGCTCCATGACCTCTGTCATAACAATGCTCCAAACCCTTGTGATCACAGTATTCCATAACACTTGTCATTACAATGCCCCATGATGCTCATCATCAGAATTATCAATGGTCTTCTCATCACAGTGCTCCATGACCTTTGTCATCACAATGCTCAATACACTTGTCATCAAAATGCTCCCTGACACTTGTTGTCTGTATGCTCCTTGAATCCTGTCATGACAAGGCTCCATGCCTTTTTCATCACAATGATCGATGTCCTTTTCTTCACAATGCTCCAAGAACCATGTAATCTCAATGCTCCATGCCCTTGTCATCAGAAAACTCAATGATATATGCCATCAGAATGCTCCTTGGTCTTCTCCTCACAATGCTCCATGCCCTTGTCATCACAATGTTCCAAGACACCTGTAATCACAATGCTCCATGCCCTTGTCATCAAAAAACTCCAGGACGCTGTCATCAGAATGCTCCATGGCATCTCATCACAATGCTCCATGCCCTAGTAATCACAGTGCTCCAAGACCCCTGTAATCACAATGCTCCATGCCCCCTTTTCATCAGAATTCTCCATGAGCCTTGTATTCACAACTCTCCATGGTCTTCTCATCACAGTGCTCCAGGACCTTGTCATCACCATGCTCCATTCCCTTGTCATCAATATGCTCCATGACCCCTGTCATCACAATAATCCATGAACAATTTCAGACCAATGCTCCACGACCTACTCATCAGAATGCTCCATGGCCAATATCATCACAATGCTCCATGACCACTGTCATCACATCACTCCATGGACATTTTCAGTCCAGTGTTCCATGACCCTTGTCATCACAATGATCCATGCCCTTGTCATCCCAATGCTCCATGACCCCTGTATTCACAATGCTCCGTGACGCTTGTCATCACAGTGCTCCATGACACATGTCATCACAATGCTCCATGCCTTTGTCAGCAAAATGCTACATGACCGTATCATTACAATGCTCTATGTGCTTGTCATTACAATACTCCATTTCCATTGTTATCACAATCCTCCATGAACATTGGGATCATATTGCTTCATAACATTGTCATCACAATGCTCCATGCTCCTTGAAATCAAAATGATCCATGACCTCTGTCATCACAATGCTCCAAACCCTTGTGATCACAATGATCCATAACACTTGTCATAACAATGCTCCATGATGCCTGTCATCACAATACTCCATGCACTTTTCATCCCAATGCTCCATGACCTTTGTCATCACAATGCTCAATACACTTGTCATCACAAAGCTCCCTGACACTTGTCATCAGAATGCTCCTTGCACCCTGTCACGAAAAGGCTCCATGCCTTTTTCATCACAATGTCCCATGCCGTTTTCATCACAATGCTCCATGCCATTGTCATCAAAATACTCCACAAGCTTGTCATCAGAATGCTCCATGACCCTTGTCATCACAATTCTCCATGCACTTGTCAGCACAATGCTACCTGACCCTTGTCATCACAGTGCTCAAAGCCCTTGTCATCACAATGCTCCATTAACTTTGTCATCAGAATCCTCCATGACACTTGGCATCACAATGTTCCATGCCATTGTCATCACAACGGGCCATTACATATGTCATCACAATGATCCCTGACACCTCTCTTCTCAATACTGCATGACCTGGTCATCACAATGCTCCATGCCCTTGTCATCACAATGCGCCATTCCAAATGTCATCGCAATAATCCATTAAACTTATTAGACCAATATTCCATGCCCTTGTCCTCACAACGCTCCATGCCCTTGTTATCACAATGCTCCATGACTCCTGTCATGACAATGCTCTGTGACTCCAGTCATCACAATGCTTCATTACCTTTGTCATCACAATGGTCCATGCCCTCGTCATCAACAGTCTCTGTGACCATTTTAACCACAATGCTCCATGAACTTTCCATCACAATGCTCTTTGACCCTTGTCATCACAAAGCTCCATTCGCCTGTCAGCACAATGCTCCATGACACATGTCATCACAATGGACCATGCGCTTGTCATCACAGTGCTCCACTATCTTGTCATCACAATGCTCCTTAAAATTTGTCATCACAATGCTCCATGCACTTCTCAACAAAATGCTCTCTCACCACTGATATCACAATGCTACATCAGTATTTGTCAAAATACACCCTCACCCCTGTCATCACAATATTCCATGACTCCTGTCATCACAATGCTACATGCACTTATCATCACAATGTTCGATGACCCCTGACATCACAATGTTCCATAACACCTGTCATCAAAATGTTCCATGACACTTTTCATCAAATTGCTCCATGACCCTGTCATCAGAATGCTCCCTGCCCTTCACATCACAATGCACAACGCCCTTGCCATCAGATTGCTCCATGACATTTGTCATCACAAAGATCCATGACCCTTGGCATCACAATGCTCCATTTCATTGTCATCACAATGCTGCATGAACGCTCTCATCACATTGCTCCATGCCCTTGTCTTCACAAAGCTCCATGACACATGCCATCAGAATGCTCCATGGCCTTCTCATCACAGTGATCCATGACCTTGCCATCACAATGCTCCATTACCACAGTCATAGCAATGCTCCATGACCCCTGCCATCACGATGTTCCATGGCCTTGTCATCACAAAGCTCCATGACCCTTCTCATCACAATGCTCCAAGAACCCTGTTATCACAATGCTCTATGCCCCTTTTCATCTCAATGATCCATGAACTCTGTCATCACAATGGACCATGCCCATCATCATAATGCTTCATGCTATTGTCATCACAATGAAATCAAAATGCTCCATGACATCTGTCATAACAATGCTCAACACCCTTGTGATCACAATATTCCATAACACTTGTCATCACAATGACCCATGACACTCATCATCACAATTATCAATGGTCTTCTCATCACAATGCTACATGACTTTTGTCATCACAATGCTCAATGCACATGTCATCAAAATGCTCCCTGACACATGTTGTCTGTATGCTCCTTGAACCGTGTCATGACAAGGCTCCATGACTTTTTCATCACAATGCTCAATGCCCTTGTCCTCACAATGTTCCAAGACCCCTGTCATCACAATGCTCCATGCGCTTGTCATCAAAAAACTCCATGACGCATGTCATCAGAATGCTCCATGGCCTTCTCATCACAATGCTCCATGCGCTAGTCATCACAATGCTCCAAGACCCCTGTAATCACAATGCTCCATGTCCCTTTTCATCAGAATGCTCCATGAGACATGTCATCACAATTCTCCATGGTTTCTCATCACAATGCTCGAGGAACTTGTCATCACCATGCTCCATTCCCTTGTCATAACAATGCTCCATGAACCCTGTCATCACAATAAACCATGCATATTTTCAGCCCAATGCTCCACGACCTACTCATCACAATGCTCCATGGCCAGTATCATCACAATGCTCCATGACCACTGTCATCACAACACTCCATGACACCTGACAACACAATGATCTGGGACTCTTGTCATCACAATGCTCCATTCCCTAGTCATCACATTGCTCCATGACCCCTGTCATCACAACACTCCATGAACATTTTCAGCCCAGTGCTCCATGACCCTTGTCATCACAATGATCCATGCCCTTGTCATCACAATGGGCCGTTACATATGTCATCACAATGCTCCCTGACACCTGTCTTCACAATACTGCATGACCTGGTCATCACAATGCTCCATGCCATTGTCATCACAATGCGCCATTCCAACAGTCATCGCAATAATCCATGAAACTTATTAGACCAAAGTTCCATGCCCTTGTCATCACAATGCTCCATGCCCTTGTTATCACAATGCTCCATGACCCCTGTCATCACAATGCTCCGTGACTCCAGTCATCACAATGCTTCATGACGATTGTCATCACAATGGTCCATGCCCTCGTCATCAACAGTCTCTGTGACCTTTTTAACCACAGTGCTCCATGAACTTTTCATCACAATGCTCTTTGACCGTTGTCCTCACAATGCTCTATGCCTTTCTCAGCACAATGCTCCATGACCTTTCTCATCACAATGCTCCATGCGCTTGTAAGCACAATGCTCCGTGACACATGTTATCACAATGCTCCGTGACCCCTGTCATCACAATGCTCCGTGACTCCAGTCATCTCAATGCTTCATAACGTTTGTCATCACAATGGTCCATGCCCGCGTCACCACAAGGCTTTGTGACCTTTGTAACCACAATCATCCATAAACTTTTCATCACAATTCTCTGTGACCTTTGTCATTACAATGCTCCATGTCATTGTCAGAACAGTGCTCCATGACCATAGTCTTCACAATGTGCCACGCGCATTTCATCACAACGGTTCACAACCTTGTCATTGCAATGCTCCATAAGCCTTGTAATCACAATGCTCCATGCACTTCTCATCAAAATGCTCTCGCACCAGAGATATCACAATGTTCCATCACTAGTCATCACAATACTCCCTCACCCCTGTAATCACAATGTTCCATGACCCTGTCATCACACTGCTACATCCCCTTATCATCACAATGTTCCATGACCCCTGTCAACAAAATGCTCCATGACCCTTTTCATCCCAAAGCTCCAAGACCCCTGACATCACAATGTTCTATAACCCATGCCATCAAAATGTTCCATTACACTTTTCATCAAATTGCTGCATGACACGGTCCTCAAAATGCTCCCTGCCATTCTCATCACAATGCACCACGCCCTTTTCATCAAAATGCTCCATGACTTGTCATCAAAAAGCTCCATGACCCTTGGCATCACAATGCACCATGTCATTGTCATCACAATGATCCATGAACCTTCTCATCACATTGCTCCATGCCCTTGTCATCACAAATCTCCATCACACTTTTCATCACAATGCTTGATGCCCTTCTCATCACAATGCTCCATGCCCTTGTCATTACAATCCTGCATGACCCATGTATCACAGTGTTCTGTGCCCTTGTCATCACAATGCTCCATGCCAAATCTCATCACAATAATTCATGAAACATTTCAGACAAATGTTCCATGCCCTTCTCATCAAAGTGCTCCATTACCCCTTTCATAAAAATGCACCATGACCCTTGCCATCACAATGTTCCACGGCCTAGTCATCACAAGGTTCCATGACACTTGTCATCACAATGCTCAAGACCCCTGAAATCACAATGCTCCATGCCCTTGTCATCACAAAGCTCCATGACGCATGTCATCAGAATCTTCCATGGCTTTCTCAACACAATGCTCCTTGCCCTTGTCATCACAATGCTCCACGACCCTTGTAATCACAATGCTCCATGCCCCTTTTCATCTCAATGCTCCATGAACCCTGCCAACACAATGCACCATGCCCATCATCATAAGGCTTCAGGCTATTGTCATCACAATGAAATCAATATTCTCCATGACCTCTGTCATCATAATGCTCCAAACACTTGGATCACAATGTTCCATAACACTTATCATCACAACACCCCATGACGCTCATCATCACAATTATCCATGGTCTTCTCTTCACAATGCTCCATGATCTTTGTCATCACAATGCTCAATACACTTGTCATCACAATTCTCCCTGACACTTGTCGTCAGTATGCTCCTTGAACCCTGTCAGGACAAGGCTCCATGCCTTTGTCATCACAATAATCCATGCCCTTTTCATCACAATGCTCCAAGATCCCTGTAATCACAATGATCCATGCCCTTGTCATCAAAAAGCTCCATGACGCATGTCATCAGAATGCTTCATGGCCTTCTCATCATAATGCTCCGTGCCCTTGTCATCACAATGCTCCAAGACCCCTGTAATCACAATGTTCCATCCCCCTTTTCATCAGAATGCTCCATGAGACTTGTCATCACAAGTCTCCATGGTCTTCTCCTCACAATGCTCCAGGACCTTGTCATCACCATGCTCCATTCCCTTGTCATCACAATGCTCCATGACCCCTGTCATCACAATAGTCCATGTACATTTTCAGCCCAATGCTCCACGACCTACACATCACAATGCTCCATGGCCAATATCTTCACAATGCTCCATGACCACTGTTATCACAACACTCCATGACAACTGACAATAAAATGATCTGGGACACTTGTCATCAAAATGCCCCATTCCCTATTCACCACAATGCTCCATGACCCCTGTCATCACAACACTCCATGAACATTTTCAGCCCAGTGCTCCATGACCCTTGTCATCACAATGATCCATGCCCTTGTCATCCCAATGCTCCATGACCCGTGTATTCACAATGCTCCGTGACGCTTGTCATCACAGTGCTCCATGACACCTGTCATCACAATGCTCCATGCCTTTGTCAGCAAAATGCTACATTACCTTATCATTACAATGCTCTATGCGCTTGTCATCACAATACTCCATTTCCATTGTCATCACAATCCTCCATGAACCTTGGGATCACATTGCTTCATGCCAATTTCATCACAATGCTCCATGCTCCTTGAAATCAAAATGATCCATGACCTCTCTCATCACAATGCTCCAAACCCTTGTGATCACAATGTTCCATAACACTTGTCATCACAACGCTCCATGATGCCTGTCATCACAATACTCCATGCCCTTTTCATCACAATGCTCCATGACCTTTGTCATCTCAATTCTCAATACACTTGTCATCACAATGCTCCCTGACACTTGTCATCAGAATGCTCCTTGAACCCTGTCACGAAAAGGCTCAATGCCTTTTTCATCACAATGCCCCGTGCCGTTTTCATCACAATGCTCCATGCCATTGTCATCAAAATACTCCACAAGCTTGTCATCAGAATGATCCATGACCCTTGTCATCACAATTCTCCATGCACTTGTCAGCACAATGCTCCTTGTCACTTGTCATCACAATGCTCCAAGCCATTGTCATCACAATGCTCCATTACCTTTGTCATGAGAATTCTCCATGACTCTTGTCATCACAATGCTCCATGCCATTGTCATCACAATGGGCCTTTACATATGTCATCACAATGCTCCCTGACACCTCTCTTCACAATACTGCATGACCTGGTCATCACAATGCTCCATGCCCTTGTCATCACAATGCGCCATTCCAACTGTCATTGAAATAGTCCATGCAACTTATTAGACCAATGTTCCATGCACTTGTCATCACAATGCTCCATGCCCTTGTAATCACAATGCTCCATGTCATTGTCATCTTAATGCTTCATGAACGCTCTCATCACATTGCTCCATGCCCTTGTCTTCACAAAGCTCTATGAAACATGTCATTAGAATGCTCCATGGCTTTCTCATCCCATTGCTCCATGCCCTTGCCATCACAATGCTCCATTACCCCAGTCATAACAATGCTCCCTGACCCCTGCCATCACGATGTTCCATGGCCTTGTCATCACAACGCTCCATGACCCTTCTCATCACAATGCTCCAAGAACCCTGTAATCACAATGCTCTATGCCCCTTTTCATCTCAATGATCCATGAACCCTTTCATCACAATGCACCTTGCCCATCATCATAATGCTTCATGCTATTGTCATCACAATGAAATCAAAATGCTCCATGACCTCTGTCATAACAATGCTCCAAACCCTTGTGATCACAATATTCCATAACACTTTTCATCAAAATGCCCCATGACGCTCGTCATCACAATTATCAATGGTCTTGTCATCATAATGCTCCATGACTTTTGTCATCACAATGCTCAATACACTTGTCATCAAAATTCTCCTTGACACTTGTTGTCTGTATGCTCCTTGAATCCTGTCATAACAAGGCTCCATGCCTTTTTCATCACAATGATCCATGTCCTTTTCATCACAATGCTCCAAGACACATGTAATCTCAATGCTCCATGTCCTTGTCATCACAATGTTACAAGACCCCTGTAATCACAATGCTCCTTGCCCTTGTCATCAAAAAATTCCATGTCGTATGTCATCAGAATGTTCCATTGCCTGCTCATCACAATGCTCCTTGCCCTAGACATCTCAATGCTACAAGACCCCTGTAATCACAATGTTCCATTTCCATTTTCATCAGAAAGCTCAATGAGACTTGTCATCACAAGTCTCCATGGTCTTCTTATCACAATGCTCCAGGACCTTCTCATTACCATGCTCCATTCCCTTGTCTTCACAATGCTCAATGACACCTGTCATCACAATAATCCATGAACATTTTCAGCCCAATGCTCCACGACCTACTCATCACAATGCTCCATGGCCAATATCATCACAATGCTCCATGACCACTGTCATCACAACACTCCATGACACCTGACAACACAATGATCCGGGACTCTTGTCATCACAATGCTCTATTCCCTAGTCATCACAACACTCCATGAACATTTTCAGCCCAGTGCTCCAGGAACTTCTAATTACCATGCTCCATTTCCTTCTCATCCCAATGCTCCATGACCCCTGCATTCACAATGATCCGTGACGGTTGTCATCACAGTGCTCCATGACACCTGTCATCACAATGCTCCATGCCTTTGTCAGCAAAAGGGTACATGACCTTGTCATTACAATGCTCTATGCGCTTGTCATCACAATACTCCATTTCCATTGTCATCACAATCCTCCATGAACATTGGGATCACATTGCTTCATGCCCTTTTCATCACAATGTTCCATGCTCCTTGAAATCAAAATGATCCATGACCTCTCTCATCACAATGCTCCAAATCCTTGTGATCACAGTGTTCCATAACACTTGTCATCACAACGCTCCATGATGCCTGTCATCACAATACTCCATGCACTTTTCATCACAATGCTACATGACCTTTGTCATCACAATGCTCAATACACTTGTCATCAAAATGCTCCCTGACACTTGTTGTCTGTATGCTCCTTGAAACCTGTCATGACAAGGCTCCGTGCCTTTTTCATCACAATGATCCATGTCCTATTCATCACAATGCTCCAAGACCCATGTAATCTCAATGCTCCATGCCATTGTCATCACAAAGCTCAATGACTCATGTCATCAGAATGCTCCATGGCCTTCTCATCACAATGATCCATGCCTTAGTCATCACAATGCTCCAAGACCCCTGTAATCACAATGCTCCATGCCCCTTTTCATCAGAATGTTCCATGAGACTTGTCATCTCAAGTCTTCATGGCCTTGTCATCACAATGCTCCAGGAACTTGTCATCCCCATGCTCCATTCCCTGGTCATCAAAATGCTCCATGACCACTGTCATCACAACACTCCATGACACCTGACAACACAATGATCCGGGACTCTTGTCATCACAATGCTCCATTTCCTAGTCATCACAATGCTCCATGACCCGTGTCATCACAATAATCCATGAACATTTTCAGCCAAGTGCTCCATGACCCTTGTCATCCCAATGATCCATACCCTTGTCATCCCAATGCACCATGACCCGTGTATTCACAATGCGCCATGACGCTTGTCATCACAGTGCTCCATGACACCTGTCATCACAATGCTCCATGCCTTTGTCAGCAAAATGCTACATGACCTTGTTATTATAATGCTCTATGTGCTTGTCATCTCAATACTCCATCACCATTGTCATCACAATCCTCCATGAACCTTGTGATCACATTGCTTCATGCCCTTGTCATCACAATGCTCCATGCTCCTTGAAATCAAAATGATCCATGACCTCTGTCATCACAATGCTCCAAACGCTTGTGATCACATTGTTCCATAACACTTATCATCACAACGCTCCATGATGCCTGTCATCACAATACTCCATGCCCTTTTCATCACATTGCTCCATGACCTTTGTCATCACAATGCTCAATACACTTGTCATCACAATGCTCCCTAACACTTGTCATCAGAATGCTCCTTGAACCCTGTCACGAAAAGGCTCCCTGCCATTTTAAGCACAATGCCCCATGCCGTTTTCATCACAATGCTCCATGTCATTGTCATCAAAATACTCCACAAGCTTGTCATCAGGATGTTCTATGACCCTTGTCATCACACTTCTCCATGCACTTGTCAGCACAATGCTCCCTAACCATTTTCATCACAATTCTCCAAGCCATTGTCATCACAATGCTCCATTACCTTTGTCATCAGAATCCTCCATGGCACTTGGCATCACAATGCTCCATGCCATTGTCATCACAATGGGCCATTACATATGTCATCACAATGCTCCCTGACACCTGTCTTCACAATACTGCATGACATGGTCATCACAATTCTCCATGCCCTTGTCATCACAATGTGCCATTCCAACTGTCATCGCAATAATCCATGCAACTTATTAGACCAATGTTCCATGCCCTTGTCATCACAATGCTCCATGCCCTTGTTATCACAATGTACCAAGACCCTTGTAATCACAATGCGCCATGCCCATGTCATCAAAAAACTCCATGACACATGTCATCAGAATGTTCCATGGCATTCTCATCATAATGCTCCATGCCCTAGTCATCACAATGCTCCAAGTCCCCTGAAATCACAATGCTCCAGGCCCCTTTTCATCAGAATACTCCATGAGACTTGTCATCACAAGTCTTCATGGTCTTCTCATCACAGTGCTGCAGGAACTTGTCATCACCATGCTCCATTCCCTTGTCATCACAATGCTCCATGACCACTGTCATCACAACACTCCATGACACCTGACAACACAATGATCCGGGACTCTTGTCATCACAATGCTCCATTCCCTAGTCATCACAATGCTCCATGACCCGTGTCATCACAATACTCCATGACGCAGGTCATTAGAATGCTCCATAGACTTCTCATCACAAGGCTCCATGCGCTAGTCATCACAATGCTCCAAGACCCCTGTAATCACAATGCTCCATGCACCTTTTCATCAGAATGCTCCATGAGACTTGTCACCACAAGTCGCCATGGACTTCTCATCACAGTGCTCCAGGACCTTGTCATCACCATGCTCCATTCCCTTGTCATCACAATGCTCCATGACACTGTCATCACAATAATCCATGAACATTTTCAGCCCAATGCTCCACGATCTACACATCACAATGCTACATGGCCAATATCATCACAATGCTCCATGGCCACTGTTATCACAACACTCCATGACACCTGACAACACAATGATCCGGAACTCTTGTCATCACAACGCTCCATGATGCCTGTCATCACAATACTCCATGCCCTTTTCATCACAATGCTCCATGACCTTTGTCATCACAATGCTCAATACACTTGTCATCACAATGCTCCCTGACACTTGTCATCAGAATGCTCCTTGACCCCTGTCACGAAAAGTCTCCATGAAATTTTCATCACATTGCCCCATGCGGTTTACATCACAATGCTCCATGTCATTGTCATCAAAATACTCCACAAGCTTGTCATCAGAATGCTCCATGACCCTTGTCATCACAATTCTCCATGCACTTGTCAGCACAATGCTCCCTGACCCTTGTCATCACAATCCTCCAAGCCATTGTCATCACAAAGCTCCATTATCTTTGTCATCAGAATCCTCCATCACACTTGGCATCACAATGCTCCATGCCATTGTCATCGCAATGGGCCATTACATATGTCATCTCAATGCGCCCTGACACCTGTATTCACATTACTGCATGACCTGGTCATCACAATGCTCCATGCCCTTGTCATCACAATGTGCAATTCCAACTGTCATCGCAATAATCCATGAAACTTATTAGACCAATGTTCCATGTCCTTGTCATCACAATGCTCCATGCCCTTGTTATCACAATGCTCCATGACCCCTGTCATCACAATGCTCTGTGACTCCAGTCATCACAATGCTCCATGACCCGTGTCATCAACAGTATCTGTGACCTTTTTAACCACAATGCTCCATGAACATTTCATCACAATGCTCTTTGACCCTTGTCATCACAGTGCTCCATGTGCTTGTCAGCACAATGCTCCATGACACATGTCATCACAATGCACCATGCGCTTGTCATCACAGTGCTCCACAATCTTCTCATCACATTCTCCTTAAAATTTTTCATCACAATGCTGCATGCACTTCTCATCAAAATGCTCTCTCACCTCTGATATCACAATGCTACATCACTATTTGTCACAATACTCTCTCACCCCTGTCATCACAATGTTCCATGACTCCTGTCATCACAATGCTACATGCACTTATCATCACAATGTTTGATGACCCCTGACTTCACAATGTTCCATAACACCTGTCATCACAATATTTCATGACACTTTTCATCAAATTGCTCCATGACCCTGTTATCACAATGCTCCCTGCCCTTCTCATCACAATGCACAACGCCCTTGCTATCAAAATGCTCCATGACTTTTTTCATCACAAAGACCCATGAGCCTTGGCATCAAAATGTTCCATGTCATTGTCATCACAATGCTGCATGAACGCTCTCATCACATTGCTCCATGCCCTTGTCTTCACAAAGCTCCATGACACATGTCATCAGGAATGCTCCATGGCCTTCTCATCACAATGCTCCACGCCCTTGCCATCAGAATGCTCCATTACACCTGACATAACAATTCTCCATGACCCCTGCCATCACGATGTTCCATGGAATTTTCGTCACAAAGCTCCATGACCCATCTCATCACAATGCTCCAGGAACCCTGTATTCACAATGCTCTATGCCCCTTTTCATCTAAATGATCCATGAACCATGTCATCACAATGCACCATGCCCATCATCATAATGCTTCATGCTATTGTCATAACAATGATATCAAAATGCTCCATGACCTCGGTCATAACAATGCTCCAAACCCTTGTGATCACAATATTACATATCACTTGTCATCACAATGCCCCATGATGCTCGTCATCACAATTATCAATGGTCTTCTCATCACAATGCTCCATGACCTTTGTCCTCACAATGCTCAATACAGTTGTCATCAACATGCTCCCTGACACTTGTTGTCTGTATGGTCCTTGAATCCTGTCATGACAAGGCTCCATGACTTTTTCATCACAATAATCCATGTCCTTTTCATCACAATGCTCCAAGACACATGTAAGCTCAATGCCCGACGCCCTTGTCATCTCAAAGCTCAATGACGCATGCCATCAGAATGCTCCTTGGACTTCTCCTCACAATGCTTCATGCACTTGTCATCACAATGTTCCAAGACCCCTGTAATCACAATGCTCCATGCCCTTGTCATCAAAAAACTCCATGACGCATGTCATCAGAAGGCTCTATGGCCTTCTCATCACAATGCTCCATGCCCTAGTCATCACAATGCTCCAAGACCCCTGTAATCACAATGCTCCATGCCACTTTTCATCAGAATGCTCCATGAGATTTGTCATCACAAGTCTCCATGGTCTTCTCATCACAATGCTCCAGGACCTTGTCATCACCATGCTCCATTCCCTTGTCATCACAATGCTCCATGACCCCTCTCATCACAATAAACCATGAACATTTTCAACCCAATGCACCACGACCTAATCATCACAATGCTCCATGGCCAATATCATCACAATGTTCCATGACCACTGTCATCACAACACTCCATGACACCTCACAACAAAATGATCCGGGACTGTTGTCATCACAATGCTCCATTCCCTAGTCATCACAATGCTCCATGACCCCTGTCATCACAACACTCCATGAACATTGTCAACCCAGTGCTCCATGACCCTTGTCATCACAATGATCCATGCCCTTGTCATCCCAATGCTCTATGACCTCTGTATTCACAATGCTCCGTGACGCTTGTCATCACAGTGCTCCATGACACATGTTATCAAAATGATCCATGCCTTTGTCAGCAAAATGCTACTTGACCTTGTCATTACAATGCTCTATGTGCTTGTCATCACAATACTCCATTTCCATTGTCATCACAATCCTCCATGAATCTTGGGATCACATTGTTTCATGCCCTTGTCATCACAATGCTCCATGCTCCTTGAAATCAAAATGATCTATGACCTCTCTCATCATAATGCTCCAAACACTTGTGATCACAGTGTTCCATAACACTTGTCATCACAACGCTCCATGATGCCTGTCATCACAATAATCCATGCCCTTATCATCACAATGCTACATGACCTTTGTCATCACAATTCTCAATACACTTGTCCTCACAATGCTCCCTGACACTTTTCATCAGAATGCTCCTTGAACCCTGTCACGAAAAGGCTCCATGCCTTTTTCATTACAATGCCCCATGCCGTTTTCATCAAAATGCTCCATGCCATTGTCATCAAAATACTCCACAAGCTTGTCATCAGAGTGCTCCATGACCCTTGTCATCAGAATTCTCCATGCACTTGTCAGCACAATGCTCCCTGGCCCTTGTCATCACAATGCTCCAAGCCATTGTCATCACAGTGCACCATTACCTTTGTCTTCAGAATCCTCCATGACACTTGGCATCACAATGCTCCATGCCATTGTTATCAAAATGGGCCATTACTTATGTCATCACAATGCTCCCTGACACCTGTCTTCACAATACTGCATGACCTGGTCATCACAATGTTCCATGCCCTTGTCATCACAAAGCGCCATTCCAACTGTCATCGCAATAATCCATGAAAGTTATTAGACCAATGTTCCATGCCCTTGTCATCACAATGCTCCATGACTCCAGTCATCACAATGCTACATGCACTTATCATCACAATGTTCGATGACCCCTGACTTCACAATGTTCCATAACACCTGTCATCAAAATGTTCCATGACACTTTTCATCAAATTGCTCCATGACCCTGTCATCACAATGCTCCCTGCCCTTCTCATCACAATGCACAACGCCCTTGATATCAAAATGCTCCATGACTTTTTTCATCACAAAGATCCATGACTTTTGGCATCACAATGCTCCATGTCATTGTCATCACAATGCTCCATGAACGCTCTCATCACATTGTTCCATGCCCTTTTCTTCACAAAGCTCCATGACACATGTCATCAGAATGCTCCATGGCCTTCTCATCACAATTCTCCACGCCCTTGCCGTCAGAATGCTCCATTACAACTAACATAACAATGCTCCATGACCCCTGCCATCACGATGTTCCATGGCCTTGTCATCACAAAGCTCCATGACCCTTCTCATCACAGTGCTCCAAGAACCCTGTAATCACAATGCTCTATGCCCCTTTTCGTCTCAATGATCCATGAACCCTGTCATCACAATGCACCATGCCCATCATCATAATGCTTCATGCTATTGTCATCACAATGAAATCAAAATGCTCCATGACCTCTGTCATAACAATGCTCCAAACCCTTGTGATCACAATATTCCATATCACTTGTCATCACAATGCTCCATGACACTCGTCATCACAATTATCAATGGTCTTCTCATCACAATGCTCCATGAAGTTTGTCCTCACAATGCTCAATACACTTGTCATCAAAATGCTCCCTGACACTTGTTGTCTGTATGCTCCTTGAATCCTGTCATGACAAGGCTCCATGCCTTTTTCATCACAATAATCCATGTCCTTTTCATCACAATGCTCCAAGACACATGTAATCTCAATGCTCCATGCCCTTGTCATCACAAAGCTCTATGTCGCAGGCCATCAGAATGCTCCTTGGTCTTCTGCTCTCATTGCTCCATGCCCTTGTCATCACAATGTTCCAAGACACCTGTAATCACAATGCTCCATGCGCTTGTCATCAAAAAACTCCATGACGCATGTCATCAGAATGCTCCATGGCCTTATCATCACAATGCTCCATGTCCTAGTCATCACAATGCTCCAAGACCCCTGTATTCACAATGCTCCATGCCCCTTTTCATCAGAATGCTCCATGAGACTTCTCATCACAAGTCTCCATGGTCTTCTCATCACAATGCTCCAGGAACTTGTCATCACCATGCTCCATTCCCTTGTCATCACAATGCTCCATGACCCCTGTCATCACAATAATCCATGAACATTTTCAGCCCAATGCTTCACGACATACTCATGACAATGCTCCATGGCCAATATCACAAATCTCCATGACCATTGTCATCACAACACTCCATGACTCCTGACAACACAATGATCCGGGACTCTTGTCATCACAATGCTCCATTCCCTAGTTATCACAATGCTCCATGACCCCTGTCATCACAACACTCCATGAACATTTTCAGCCCAGTGCTCCATGACCCTTGTCATCACAATGATCCATGCCTTTGTCATCCCAATGCTCCATGACCCCTCTATTCACAATGCTCCATGACGCTTGTCATCACAGTGCTCCATGACACCTGTCATCACAATGCTCCATGCCTTTGTCAGCAAAATGCTACATGACCTTGTCATTACAATGCTCTATGCGTTTGTCATCGCAATACTCCATATCCATTGTCATCACAATCCTCCATGAACTTTGGGATCACATTGCTTCATGCCCTTTTCATCACAATGCTCCATGATCCTTGAAATCAAAATGATCCATGACCTTTGTCATAACAATGATCCAAACCCTTGTGATCACAATGTTCCATAACACTTGTCATCAAAACGCTCCATGATGCCTGTCATCACAATACTCCATGCCCTTTTCATCACAATGCTCCATGACCTTTTTCATCACAATGCTCAATACACTTGTCATCACAATGCTCCCTGACACTTGTCATCAGAATGCTCCTTGAACCCTGTCACGAAAAGGCTCCATGCCTTTTTCATCACAATGTCCCATGCCGTTTTCATCACAATGCTCCATGCCATTGTCAACAAAATACTCCATAATCTTGTCATCACAATGCTCCATGACCCTTGTCATCACAATTCTCTATGCACTTGTCAGCACAATGCTCCCTGACACTTGTCATAACAATGTTGCAAGCCATTGTCATCACAATGATCCATGACATTTGGCATCACAATGCTCCATGCCATTGTCATCGCAATGGGCCATTACATATGTCATCCCAATGCTCCCGGACACCTGTCTTCACAATACTGCATGACGTGGTCATCACAATGCTCCCTGCCCTTGTCATCACAATGTACCATTCCAACTGTCATCGTAATAATCCATGAAACTTATTAGACCAATGTTCCATGCCCCTCTCATCACAATGCTCCATGCCCTTGTTATAACAATGCTCCATGACCCCGGTCATCACCATGCTCCGTGAATCCAGTCATCTTAATGCTTCATAACGTTTGTCATCATAATGGTCCATGCCCGCGTCATCACAAGGCTCTCTGACATTTTTAACCACAATGCTCCATGAACATTTCATCACAATGCTCTTTGACACTTGCCATCACAATGCTCCATGCGCTTGTCATCACAGTGCTCCACAATTTTGTCATCACAATGCTCCATAAAATTTGTCATCACAATGCTCCTTGCACATCTCATCAAAATGCTCTCTCACCACTGATATCACAATGCTACATCACTATTTGTCACAATACTCCCTCACCCCTGTCATCACAATATTCCATGATTCCTCTCATCACAATGCTACATGCACTTATCATCACAATGTTCGATGAACCCTGACATCACAATGTTCCATAACAACTGTCATCAAAATGTTCCATGACACTTTTCATCAAATTGTTCCATGACCCTGTCATCACAATGCTCCCTGCCCTTCTCATCACAATGCACAACGCCCTTGCTATCAAAATGTTCCATGACCATTTTCATCAAAAATATCCAAGACCCTTGGCATCACATTGCTCCATGTCATTGTCATCAAAATGGTCCATGAACGCTCTCATCACATTGTTCCATGCCCTTGTCTTCACAAAGCTCCATGACGCATGTCATCACAATGCTCCATGGCCTTCTCATCACAATTCTCCACGACCTTGCCATCACAATGCTCCATTACCACTTTCATAACAATGCTCCATGACCCCTGCCATCACGATGTTCCATGGCCTTGTCATCACAAAGCTCCATGACCTTTCTCATCACAATGCTCCAAGATCCCTGTAATCACAATGCTCTATGCCCCTTTTCGTCTCAATGATCCATGAACCCTATCATCACAATGCACCATGCCCATCATCATAATGCTTCATGCTATTGTCATCACAATGAAATCAAAATGCTCCATGACCTCTGTCATAACAATGCTCCAAACCCTTGTGATCACAATATTCCATATCACTTGTCATCACAATGCCCCATGACGCTCGTCATCACAATTATCCGTGGTCTTCTCATCACAATGCTCCATGACCTGTGTCATTACAATGCTCAATACACTTGTCATCAAAATGCTCCCTGACACTTGTTGTCTGTATGCTCCTTGAATCCTGTCATGACAAGGCTCCATGCTTTTTTCATCTCTAAGTTCCATGCAATTTTCATCACAATGCTCCAAGACCCATGTAATCACAGTGCTCCATGCCCTTGTCATCACAAAGCACAATGACGCATGCCATCAGAATGCTCCTTGGCCTTCTCCTCACAATGCTCCATGCCCTTGTCATCACAATGTTCCAAGACCCCTGTAATCACAATACTCCATGCCCCTTTTCATCAGTATGCTCCAAGAGACTTGTCATCACAAGGCTCCATAGTTTTGTCATCACAATGCTCCAGGAAGTTCTCATCACAATGCTTCACGACCTTTTCATGAAAATTTTCAATGGCCCTTATCATCATAATGCTCCAAGCCGTAACCATCACAATGCTCCATTATATTTGTCATCACAATCCTCCATTACATTCGGCATCACAGTGCTTCATGCCATTGTCATCGCAGTGGACTATGACATATGTCATCACAATTCTCCCTGACACCTGTCTTCACAATACTCCATGACCTTCTCATCACAATGCTCCATGCCCTTGTCATCACAATGCACCATGCCCACTGTCATCACAATAATCTATGAAACTTGTCAGACCAATGCTCCATTCCCCTCTCAACACAATGCTCCATGCCCTTGTCATCACAATGTTCAATGATCCCTGTCATCACAATGCTCAATACACTTGTTATCACAATGCTCCCTGACACTTGTCGTAAGTATGCTCCTTGAACCCTGTCATGACAAGGCTCCATGCATTTTTCATATCAATGATCCATGCCCTTTTTATTCACAATGCTCCAAGATGCCTGTAATCACAAGGCTCCATGCAGTTGTCATCACAATACTCCATGACACATGTCATCAGAATGCTCCATGGCCTTCTGCTCACAATGCTCCATGCCCTACTCATCACAATGCTCCATGGCCAATATCCTCACAATGCTCCATGACCACTGTCATCACAACACTCCATGACACCTGACAACACAATGATCTGGGACTCTTGTCATCACAATGCTCCATTCCCTAGACATCACAATGCTTCATGATCCCTGTCATCACAACACTCCATGAAATTTTTCAGCCCAGTGCTCCATGACCCTTGTCATCACAATGCTCCATGACCCCTGTATTCACAGTGCTCCGTGACGCTTGTCATCACAGTGCTCCATGACACATGTCATCACAATGCTCCATGTCTTTGTCAGCAAAATGCTACATGACATTGTCATTACAATGCTCTATGCGCTTGTCATCAAAATACTCTATTTCCATTGTCATCACAATCCTCTATGAACATTGGGATCACATTGCTTTATACCCCTGTCATCAAAATGCTCCATGCTCCTTGAAATCAAAATGATCCATGACGTCTGTCATCACAATGCTCCAAACCCTTGTGCTCACAATGTACCATAACACTAGTCATCACAATGCTCCATGATGCCTGTCATCACAATACTCCATGCTCTTTTCATCCCAATGCTCCATGAACTTTGTCATCACAATTCTCAATACAATTGTCATCACAAAGCTCCCTGACACTTGTCATCAGAATGCTCCTTGAACCCTGTCACGAAAAGGCTCCATGCCTCTTTCATCACAATGCCACATGCCATTTTCATTTCAATGCTCCATGCCATTGTCATCAAAATACTCCACAAGCTTGTCATCAGAATGCTCCATGACCTTTGTCATCACTGTTCTACATGCACTTGTCAGCACAATGTTCCCTGACCCTTGTCATCACAATGCTCCAAGCCATTGTCATCACAATGCTCCATTACCTTTGTCATCAGAATCTTCCATGACACTTGGCATGACAATGCTCCATGCCATTGTCATCACATTGGGCCATTACATATGTCATCACAATGCTCCCTGACACCTGTCTTCACAATACTGCATGACCTGGTCATCACAATGCTCCATGCCCTTGTCATCACAATGCGAAATTCCAACTGTCATCACAATAATCCATGAAACTTATTAGACCAATGTTCCATGCCCTTGTCATCACAATGCTCCATGCCCTTGTCATCACAAAACACCATGACGCATGTCATCAGAATGCTCCATGGCCTTCTCATCACATTGCTCCATGCCCTAGTCATCACATTGCTCCAAAAACCCTGTAATCACAATGCTCCATGCTCCTTTTAATCACAATGCTCCATGAGATTTGTCATCAAAAGTATCCATGGTCTTTTCATCAAAACGCTCCAGGACCTTGTCATCACCATGCTCCATTCCCTTGTCATCATACTGCTCCATGACCACTGTCATCACAACACTCCATGACACCTGACAACACAATGATCCTTGAAACTTGTCATCACAATTCTCCATTCCCTAGTCATCACAATGCTGCATGACCCGTGTCATCACAACACTCCATGAACATTTTCAGCCTAGGGCTCCATGACCCTTGTCATCACAATATTCCATGCCCCTGTCATCCCAATGGTCCATGACCCCTATATTCACAAATCTCCGTGACGCTTGTCATCACAGTGCTCCATGACACATGTCATCACAATGTTCCATGCCATTGTCAGCAAAATGCTACATGACCTTGTCATTACAATGCTCTATGCGCTTGTCATCACAATACTCCATTTCCATTGTCATCACAATCCTCCATGAACATTGGGATCACATTGCTTCATGCCCTTGTCATTACAATGCTCCATGCTCCTTGAAATCAAAATGATCCATTACCTCTCTCATCACAATGCTCCAAACCCTTGTGATCACTGTGTTCCATAACACTTGTCATCAAAATGCTCAATGATGCGTGTAATCAAAATACACCATGCCCTTTTCATCACTAGGCTCCATGCCATTGTCATCAAAATACTCCACAAGCTTGTCATCAGAATGCTCCATGACCCTTGTCATCACAATTCCCATGCACTTTTCAGCACCATGCTCCCTGTCCCTTGTCATCACAATGCTCCTAGCCATTGTCATCACAATGCTCCATTACCTTTGTCATCAGAATCCTCCATGACACTAGGCCTCACAATGCTCCATGCCCTTGTCATCACAATGCACCATTCCAACAGTCATCACAATTATCCATGAAACATATTAGACCAATGATCCATGCCCTTGCCTCACAATGCTCCATTACCCCAGTCATAACAATGCTCCATGACCCCTGCCATCACGATGTTCCATGGCCTTGTCATCACAAAGCTCCATGACCCTTCTCATCACAATGCTCCAAGAACCCTGTAATCATAATGCTCTATGCCAATTTTCATCTCAATGATCCATGAACCCTGTCATCACAATGCACCATGCCCATCATCATAATGCTTCATGCTATTGTCATCACAATGAAATCAAAATGCTCCATGACCTCTGTCATAACAATGCTCCAAACCCTTGTGATCACAGTATTCCATAACACTTGTCATTACAATGCCCCATGATGCTCATCATCAGAATTATCAATGGTCTTCTCATCACAGTGCTCCATGACCTTTGTCATCACAATGCTCAATACACTTGTCATCAAAATGCTCCCTGACACTTGTTGTCTGTATGCTCCTTGAATCCTGTCATGACAAGGCTCCATGCCTTTTTCATCACAATGATCGATGTCCTTTTCTTCACAATGCTCCAAGAACCATGTAATCTCAATGCTCCATGCCCTTGTCATCAGAAAACTCAATGATATATGCCATCAGAATGCTCCTTGGTCTTCTCCTCACAATGCTCCATGCCCTTGTCATCACAATGTTCCAAGACACCTGTAATCACAATGCTCCATGCCCTTGTCATCAAAAAACTCCAGGACGCTGTCATCAGAATGCTCCATGGCATCTCATCACAATGCTCCATGCCCTAGTAATCACAGTGCTCCAAGACCCCTGTAATCACAATGCTCCATGCCCCCTTTTCATCAGAATTCTCCATGAGCCTTGTATTCACAACTCTCCATGGTCTTCTCATCACAGTGCTCCAGGACCTTGTCATCACCATGCTCCATTCCCTTGTCATCAATATGCTCCATGACCCCTGTCATCACAATAATCCATGAACAATTTCAGACCAATGCTCCACGACCTACTCATCAGAATGCTCCATGGCCAATATCATCACAATGCTCCATGACCACTGTCATCACATCACTCCATGGACATTTTCAGTCCAGTGTTCCATGACCCTTGTCATCACAATGATCCATGCCCTTGTCATCCCAATGCTCCATGACCCCTGTATTCACAATGCTCCGTGACGCTTGTCATCACAGTGCTCCATGACACATGTCATCACAATGCTCCATGCCTTTGTCAGCAAAATGCTACATGACCGTATCATTACAATGCTCTATGTGCTTGTCATTACAATACTCCATTTCCATTGTTATCACAATCCTCCATGAACATTGGGATCATATTGCTTCATAACATTGTCATCACAATGCTCCATGCTCCTTGAAATCAAAATGATCCATGACCTCTGTCATCACAATGCTCCAAACCCTTGTGATCACAATGATCCATAACACTTGTCATAACAATGCTCCATGATGCCTGTCATCACAATACTCCATGCACTTTTCATCCCAATGCTCCATGACCTTTGTCATCACAATGCTCAATACACTTGTCATCACAAAGCTCCCTGACACTTGTCATCAGAATGCTCCTTGCACCCTGTCACGAAAAGGCTCCATGCCTTTTTCATCACAATGTCCCATGCCGTTTTCATCACAATGCTCCATGCCATTGTCATCAAAATACTCCACAAGCTTGTCATCAGAATGCTCCATGACCCTTGTCATCACAATTCTCCATGCACTTGTCAGCACAATGCTACCTGACCCTTGTCATCACAGTGCTCAAAGCCCTTGTCATCACAATGCTCCATTAACTTTGTCATCAGAATCCTCCATGACACTTGGCATCACAATGTTCCATGCCATTGTCATCACAACGGGCCATTACATATGTCATCACAATGATCCCTGACACCTCTCTTCTCAATACTGCATGACCTGGTCATCACAATGCTCCATGCCCTTGTCATCACAATGCGCCATTCCAAATGTCATCGCAATAATCCATTAAACTTATTAGACCAATATTCCATGCCCTTGTCCTCACAACGCTCCATGCCCTTGTTATCACAATGCTCCATGACTCCTGTCATGACAATGCTCTGTGACTCCAGTCATCACAATGCTTCATTACCTTTGTCATCACAATGGTCCATGCCCTCGTCATCAACAGTCTCTGTGACCATTTTAACCACAATGCTCCATGAACTTTCCATCACAATGCTCTTTGACCCTTGTCATCACAAAGCTCCATTCGCCTGTCAGCACAATGCTCCATGACACATGTCATCACAATGGACCATGCGCTTGTCATCACAGTGCTCCACTATCTTGTCATCACAATGCTCCTTAAAATTTGTCATCACAATGCTCCATGCACTTCTCAACAAAATGCTCTCTCACCACTGATATCACAATGCTACATCAGTATTTGTCAAAATACACCCTCACCCCTGTCATCACAATATTCCATGACTCCTGTCATCACAATGCTACATGCACTTATCATCACAATGTTCGATGACCCCTGACATCACAATGTTCCATAACACCTGTCATCAAAATGTTCCATGACACTTTTCATCAAATTGCTCCATGACCCTGTCATCAGAATGCTCCCTGCCCTTCACATCACAATGCACAACGCCCTTGCCATCAGATTGCTCCATGACATTTGTCATCACAAAGATCCATGACCCTTGGCATCACAATGCTCCATTTCATTGTCATCACAATGCTGCATGAACGCTCTCATCACATTGCTCCATGCCCTTGTCTTCACAAAGCTCCATGACACATGCCATCAGAATGCTCCATGGCCTTCTCATCACAGTGATCCATGACCTTGCCATCACAATGCTCCATTACCACAGTCATAGCAATGCTCCATGACCCCTGCCATCACGATGTTCCATGGCCTTGTCATCACAAAGCTCCATGACCCTTCTCATCACAATGCTCCAAGAACCCTGTTATCACAATGCTCTATGCCCCTTTTCATCTCAATGATCCATGAACTCTGTCATCACAATGGACCATGCCCATCATCATAATGCTTCATGCTATTGTCATCACAATGAAATCAAAATGCTCCATGACATCTGTCATAACAATGCTCAACACCCTTGTGATCACAATATTCCATAACACTTGTCATCACAATGACCCATGACACTCATCATCACAATTATCAATGGTCTTCTCATCACAATGCTACATGACTTTTGTCATCACAATGCTCAATGCACATGTCATCAAAATGCTCCCTGACACATGTTGTCTGTATGCTCCTTGAACCGTGTCATGACAAGGCTCCATGACTTTTTCATCACAATGCTCAATGCCCTTGTCCTCACAATGTTCCAAGACCCCTGTCATCACAATGCTCCATGCGCTTGTCATCAAAAAACTCCATGACGCATGTCATCAGAATGCTCCATGGCCTTCTCATCACAATGCTCCATGCGCTAGTCATCACAATGCTCCAAGACCCCTGTAATCACAATGCTCCATGTCCCTTTTCATCAGAATGCTCCATGAGACATGTCATCACAATTCTCCATGGTTTCTCATCACAATGCTCGAGGAACTTGTCATCACCATGCTCCATTCCCTTGTCATAACAATGCTCCATGAACCCTGTCATCACAATAAACCATGCATATTTTCAGCCCAATGCTCCACGACCTACTCATCACAATGCTCCATGGCCAGTATCATCACAATGCTCCATGACCACTGTCATCACAACACTCCATGACACCTGACAACACAATGATCTGGGACTCTTGTCATCACAATGCTCCATTCCCTAGTCATCACATTGCTCCATGACCCCTGTCATCACAACACTCCATGAACATTTTCAGCCCAGTGCTCCATGACCCTTGTCATCACAATGATCCATGCCCTTGTCATCACAATGGGCCGTTACATATGTCATCACAATGCTCCCTGACACCTGTCTTCACAATACTGCATGACCTGGTCATCACAATGCTCCATGCCATTGTCATCACAATGCGCCATTCCAACAGTCATCGCAATAATCCATGAAACTTATTAGACCAAAGTTCCATGCCCTTGTCATCACAATGCTCCATGCCCTTGTTATCACAATGCTCCATGACCCCTGTCATCACAATGCTCCGTGACTCCAGTCATCACAATGCTTCATGACGATTGTCATCACAATGGTCCATGCCCTCGTCATCAACAGTCTCTGTGACCTTTTTAACCACAGTGCTCCATGAACTTTTCATCACAATGCTCTTTGACCGTTGTCCTCACAATGCTCTATGCCTTTCTCAGCACAATGCTCCATGACCTTTCTCATCACAATGCTCCATGCGCTTGTAAGCACAATGCTCCGTGACACATGTTATCACAATGCTCCGTGACCCCTGTCATCACAATGCTCCGTGACTCCAGTCATCTCAATGCTTCATAACGTTTGTCATCACAATGGTCCATGCCCGCGTCACCACAAGGCTTTGTGACCTTTGTAACCACAATCATCCATAAACTTTTCATCACAATTCTCTGTGACCTTTGTCATTACAATGCTCCATGTCATTGTCAGAACAGTGCTCCATGACCATAGTCTTCACAATGTGCCACGCGCATTTCATCACAACGGTTCACAACCTTGTCATTGCAATGCTCCATAAGCCTTGTAATCACAATGCTCCATGCACTTCTCATCAAAATGCTCTCGCACCAGAGATATCACAATGTTCCATCACTAGTCATCACAATACTCCCTCACCCCTGTAATCACAATGTTCCATGACCCTGTCATCACACTGCTACATCCCCTTATCATCACAATGTTCCATGACCCCTGTCAACAAAATGCTCCATGACCCTTTTCATCCCAAAGCTCCAAGACCCCTGACATCACAATGTTCTATAACCCATGCCATCAAAATGTTCCATTACACTTTTCATCAAATTGCTGCATGACACGGTCCTCAAAATGCTCCCTGCCATTCTCATCACAATGCACCACGCCCTTTTCATCAAAATGCTCCATGACTTGTCATCAAAAAGCTCCATGACCCTTGGCATCACAATGCACCATGTCATTGTCATCACAATGATCCATGAACCTTCTCATCACATTGCTCCATGCCCTTGTCATCACAAATCTCCATCACACTTTTCATCACAATGCTTGATGCCCTTCTCATCACAATGCTCCATGCCCTTGTCATTACAATCCTGCATGACCCATGTATCACAGTGTTCTGTGCCCTTGTCATCACAATGCTCCATGCCAAATCTCATCACAATAATTCATGAAACATTTCAGACAAATGTTCCATGCCCTTCTCATCAAAGTGCTCCATTACCCCTTTCATAAAAATGCACCATGACCCTTGCCATCACAATGTTCCACGGCCTAGTCATCACAAGGTTCCATGACACTTGTCATCACAATGCTCAAGACCCCTGAAATCACAATGCTCCATGCCCTTGTCATCACAAAGCTCCATGACGCATGTCATCAGAATCTTCCATGGCTTTCTCAACACAATGCTCCTTGCCCTTGTCATCACAATGCTCCACGACCCTTGTAATCACAATGCTCCATGCCCCTTTTCATCTCAATGCTCCATGAACCCTGCCAACACAATGCACCATGCCCATCATCATAAGGCTTCAGGCTATTGTCATCACAATGAAATCAATATTCTCCATGACCTCTGTCATCATAATGCTCCAAACACTTGGATCACAATGTTCCATAACACTTATCATCACAACACCCCATGACGCTCATCATCACAATTATCCATGGTCTTCTCTTCACAATGCTCCATGATCTTTGTCATCACAATGCTCAATACACTTGTCATCACAATTCTCCCTGACACTTGTCGTCAGTATGCTCCTTGAACCCTGTCAGGACAAGGCTCCATGCCTTTGTCATCACAATAATCCATGCCCTTTTCATCACAATGCTCCAAGATCCCTGTAATCACAATGATCCATGCCCTTGTCATCAAAAAGCTCCATGACGCATGTCATCAGAATGCTTCATGGCCTTCTCATCATAATGCTCCGTGCCCTTGTCATCACAATGCTCCAAGACCCCTGTAATCACAATGTTCCATCCCCCTTTTCATCAGAATGCTCCATGAGACTTGTCATCACAAGTCTCCATGGTCTTCTCCTCACAATGCTCCAGGACCTTGTCATCACCATGCTCCATTCCCTTGTCATCACAATGCTCCATGACCCCTGTCATCACAATAGTCCATGTACATTTTCAGCCCAATGCTCCACGACCTACACATCACAATGCTCCATGGCCAATATCTTCACAATGCTCCATGACCACTGTTATCACAACACTCCATGACAACTGACAATAAAATGATCTGGGACACTTGTCATCAAAATGCCCCATTCCCTATTCACCACAATGCTCCATGACCCCTGTCATCACAACACTCCATGAACATTTTCAGCCCAGTGCTCCATGACCCTTGTCATCACAATGATCCATGCCCTTGTCATCCCAATGCTCCATGACCCGTGTATTCACAATGCTCCGTGACGCTTGTCATCACAGTGCTCCATGACACCTGTCATCACAATGCTCCATGCCTTTGTCAGCAAAATGCTACATTACCTTATCATTACAATGCTCTATGCGCTTGTCATCACAATACTCCATTTCCATTGTCATCACAATCCTCCATGAACCTTGGGATCACATTGCTTCATGCCAATTTCATCACAATGCTCCATGCTCCTTGAAATCAAAATGATCCATGACCTCTCTCATCACAATGCTCCAAACCCTTGTGATCACAATGTTCCATAACACTTGTCATCACAACGCTCCATGATGCCTGTCATCACAATACTCCATGCCCTTTTCATCACAATGCTCCATGACCTTTGTCATCACAATTCTCAATACACTTGTCATCACAATGCTCCCTGACACTTGTCATCAGAATGCTCCTTGAACCCTGTCACGAAAAGGCTCAATGCCTTTTTCATCACAATGCCCCGTGCCGTTTTCATCACAATGCTCCATGCCATTGTCATCAAAATACTCCACAAGCTTGTCATCAGAATGATCCATGACCCTTGTCATCACAATTCTCCATGCACTTGTCAGCACAATGCTCCTTGTCACTTGTCATCACAATGCTCCAAGCCATTGTCATCACAATGCTCCATTACCTTTGTCATGAGAATTCTCCATGACTCTTGTCATCACAATGCTCCATGCCATTGTCATCACAATGGGCCTTTACATATGTCATCACAATGCTCCCTGACACCTCTCTTCACAATACTGCATGACCTGGTCATCACAATGCTCCATGCCCTTGTCATCACAATGCGCCATTCCAACTGTCATTGAAATAGTCCATGCAACTTATTAGACCAATGTTCCATGCACTTGTCATCACAATGCTCCATGTCATTGTCATCTTAAGGCTTCATGAACGCTCTCATCACATTGCTCCATGCCCTTGTCTTCACAAAGCTCTATGAAACATGTCATTAGAATGCTCCATGGCTTTCTCATCCCATTGCTCCATGCCCTTGCCATCACAATGCTCCATTACCCCAGTCATAACAATGCTCCCTGACCCCTGCCATCACGATGTTCCATGGCCTTGTCATCACAACGCTCCATGACCCTTCTCATCACAATGCTCCAAGAACCCTGTAATCACAATGCTCTATGCCCCTTTTCATCTCAATGATCCATGAACCCTTTCATCACAATGCACCTTGCCCATCATCATAATGCTTCATGCTATTGTCATCACAATGAAATCAAAATGCTCCATGACCTCTGTCATAACAATGCTCCAAACCCTTGTGATCACAATATTCCATAACACTTTTCATCAAAATGCCCCATGACGCTCGTCATCACAATTATCAATGGTCTTGTCATCATAATGCTCCATGACTTTTGTCATCACAATGCTCAATACACTTGTCATCAAAATTCTCCTTGACACTTGTTGTCTGTATGCTCCTTGAATCCTGTCATAACAAGGCTCCATGCCTTTTTCATCACAATGATCCATGTCCTTTTCATCACAATGCTCCAAGACACATGTAATCTCAATGCTCCATGTCCTTGTCATCACAATGTTACAAGACCCCTGTAATCACAATGCTCCTTGCCCTTGTCATCAAAAAATTCCATGTCGTATGTCATCAGAATGTTCCATTGCCTGCTCATCACAATGCTCCTTGCCCTAGACATCTCAATGCTACAAGACCCCTGTAATCACAATGTTCCATTTCCATTTTCATCAGAAAGCTCAATGAGACTTGTCATCACAAGTCTCCATGGTCTTCTTATCACAATGCTCCAGGACCTTCTCATTACCATGCTCCATTCCCTTGTCTTCACAATGCTCAATGACACCTGTCATCACAATAATCCATGAACATTTTCAGCCCAATGCTCCACGACCTACTCATCACAATGCTCCATGGCCAATATCATCACAATGCTCCATGACCACTGTCATCACAACACTCCATGACACCTGACAACACAATGATCCGGGACTCTTGTCATCACAATGCTCTATTCCCTAGTCATCACAACACTCCATGAACATTTTCAGCCCAGTGCTCCAGGAACTTCTAATTACCATGCTCCATTTCCTTCTCATCCCAATGCTCCATGACCCCTGCATTCACAATGATCCGTGACGGTTGTCATCACAGTGCTCCATGACACCTGTCATCACAATGCTCCATGCCTTTGTCAGCAAAAGGGTACATGACCTTGTCATTACAATGCTCTATGCGCTTGTCATCACAATACTCCATTTCCATTGTCATCACAATCCTCCATGAACATTGGGATCACATTGCTTCATGCCCTTTTCATCACAATGTTCCATGCTCCTTGAAATCAAAATGATCCATGACCTCTCTCATCACAATGCTCCAAATCCTTGTGATCACAGTGTTCCATAACACTTGTCATCACAACGCTCCATGATGCCTGTCATCACAATACTCCATGCACTTTTCATCACAATGCTACATGACCTTTGTCATCACAATGCTCAATACACTTGTCATCAAAATGCTCCCTGACACTTGTTGTCTGTATGCTCCTTGAAACCTGTCATGACAAGGCTCCGTGCCTTTTTCATCACAATGATCCATGTCCTATTCATCACAATGCTCCAAGACCCATGTAATCTCAATGCTCCATGCCATTGTCATCACAAAGCTCAATGACTCATGTCATCAGAATGCTCCATGGCCTTCTCATCACAATGATCCATGCCTTAGTCATCACAATGCTCCAAGACCCCTGTAATCACAATGCTCCATGCCCCTTTTCATCAGAATGTTCCATGAGACTTGTCATCTCAAGTCTTCATGGCCTTGTCATCACAATGCTCCAGGAACTTGTCATCCCCATGCTCCATTCCCTGGTCATCAAAATGCTCCATGACCACTGTCATCACAACACTCCATGACACCTGACAACACAATGATCCGGGACTCTTGTCATCACAATGCTCCATTTCCTAGTCATCACAATGCTCCATGACCCGTGTCATCACAATAATCCATGAACATTTTCAGCCAAGTGCTCCATGACCCTTGTCATCCCAATGATCCATACCCTTGTCATCCCAATGCACCATGACCCGTGTATTCACAATGCGCCATGACGCTTGTCATCACAGTGCTCCATGACACCTGTCATCACAATGCTCCATGCCTTTGTCAGCAAAATGCTACATGACCTTGTTATTATAATGCTCTATGTGCTTGTCATCTCAATACTCCATCACCATTGTCATCACAATCCTCCATGAACCTTGTGATCACATTGCTTCATGCCCTTGTCATCACAATGCTCCATGCTCCTTGAAATCAAAATGATCCATGACCTCTGTCATCACAATGCTCCAAACGCTTGTGATCACATTGTTCCATAACACTTATCATCACAACGCTCCATGATGCCTGTCATCACAATACTCCATGCCCTTTTCATCACATTGCTCCATGACCTTTGTCATCACAATGCTCAATACACTTGTCATCACAATGCTCCCTAACACTTGTCATCAGAATGCTCCTTGAACCCTGTCACGAAAAGGCTCCCTGCCATTTTAAGCACAATGCCCCATGCCGTTTTCATCACAATGCTCCATGTCATTGTCATCAAAATACTCCACAAGCTTGTCATCAGGATGTTCTATGACCCTTGTCATCACACTTCTCCATGCACTTGTCAGCACAATGCTCCCTAACCATTTTCATCACAATTCTCCAAGCCATTGTCATCACAATGCTCCATTACCTTTGTCATCAGAATCCTCCATGGCACTTGGCATCACAATGCTCCATGCCATTGTCATCACAATGGGCCATTACATATGTCATCACAATGCTCCCTGACACCTGTCTTCACAATACTGCATGACATGGTCATCACAATTCTCCATGCCCTTGTCATCACAATGTGCCATTCCAACTGTCATCGCAATAATCCATGCAACTTATTAGACCAATGTTCCATGCCCTTGTCATCACAATGCTCCATGCCCTTGTTATCACAATGTACCAAGACCCTTGTAATCACAATGCGCCATGCCCATGTCATCAAAAAACTCCATGACACATGTCATCAGAATGTTCCATGGCATTCTCATCATAATGCTCCATGCCCTAGTCATCACAATGCTCCAAGTCCCCTGAAATCACAATGCTCCAGGCCCCTTTTCATCAGAATACTCCATGAGACTTGTCATCACAAGTCTTCATGGTCTTCTCATCACAGTGCTGCAGGAACTTGTCATCACCATGCTCCATTCCCTTGTCATCACAATGCTCCATGACCACTGTCATCACAACACTCCATGACACCTGACAACACAATGATCCGGGACTCTTGTCATCACAATGCTCCATTCCCTAGTCATCACAATGCTCCATGACCCGTGTCATCACAATACTCCATGACGCAGGTCATTAGAATGCTCCATAGACTTCTCATCACAAGGCTCCATGCGCTAGTCATCACAATGCTCCAAGACCCCTGTAATCACAATGCTCCATGCACCTTTTCATCAGAATGCTCCATGAGACTTGTCACCACAAGTCGCCATGGACTTCTCATCACAGTGCTCCAGGACCTTGTCATCACCATGCTCCATTCCCTTGTCATCACAATGCTCCATGACACTGTCATCACAATAATCCATGAACATTTTCAGCCCAATGCTCCACGATCTACACATCACAATGCTACATGGCCAATATCATCACAATGCTCCATGGCCACTGTTATCACAACACTCCATGACACCTGACAACACAATGATCCGGAACTCTTGTCATCACAACGCTCCATGATGCCTGTCATCACAATACTCCATGCCCTTTTCATCACAATGCTCCATGACCTTTGTCATCACAATGCTCAATACACTTGTCATCACAATGCTCCCTGACACTTGTCATCAGAATGCTCCTTGACCCCTGTCACGAAAAGTCTCCATGAAATTTTCATCACATTGCCCCATGCGGTTTACATCACAATGCTCCATGTCATTGTCATCAAAATACTCCACAAGCTTGTCATCAGAATGCTCCATGACCCTTGTCATCACAATTCTCCATGCACTTGTCAGCACAATGCTCCCTGACCCTTGTCATCACAATCCTCCAAGCCATTGTCATCACAAAGCTCCATTATCTTTGTCATCAGAATCCTCCATCACACTTGGCATCACAATGCTCCATGCCATTGTCATCGCAATGGGCCATTACATATGTCATCTCAATGCGCCCTGACACCTGTATTCACATTACTGCATGACCTGGTCATCACAATGCTCCATGCCCTTGTCATCACAATGTGCAATTCCAACTGTCATCGCAATAATCCATGAAACTTATTAGACCAATGTTCCATGTCCTTGTCATCACAATGCTCCATGCCCTTGTTATCACAATGCTCCATGACCCCTGTCATCACAATGCTCTGTGACTCCAGTCATCACAATGCTCCATGACCCGTGTCATCAACAGTATCTGTGACCTTTTTAACCACAATGCTCCATGAACATTTCATCACAATGCTCTTTGACCCTTGTCATCACAGTGCTCCATGTGCTTGTCAGCACAATGCTCCATGACACATGTCATCACAATGCACCATGCGCTTGTCATCACAGTGCTCCACAATCTTCTCATCACATTCTCCTTAAAATTTTTCATCACAATGCTGCATGCACTTCTCATCAAAATGCTCTCTCACCTCTGATATCACAATGCTACATCACTATTTGTCACAATACTCTCTCACCCCTGTCATCACAATGTTCCATGACTCCTGTCATCACAATGCTACATGCACTTATCATCACAATGTTTGATGACCCCTGACTTCACAATGTTCCATAACACCTGTCATCACAATATTTCATGACACTTTTCATCAAATTGCTCCATGACCCTGTTATCACAATGCTCCCTGCCCTTCTCATCACAATGCACAACGCCCTTGCTATCAAAATGCTCCATGACTTTTTTCATCACAAAGACCCATGAGCCTTGGCATCAAAATGTTCCATGTCATTGTCATCACAATGCTGCATGAACGCTCTCATCACATTGCTCCATGCCCTTGTCTTCACAAAGCTCCATGACACATGTCATCAGGAATGCTCCATGGCCTTCTCATCACAATGCTCCACGCCCTTGCCATCAGAATGCTCCATTACACCTGACATAACAATTCTCCATGACCCCTGCCATCACGATGTTCCATGGAATTTTCGTCACAAAGCTCCATGACCCATCTCATCACAATGCTCCAGGAACCCTGTATTCACAATGCTCTATGCCCCTTTTCATCTAAATGATCCATGAACCATGTCATCACAATGCACCATGCCCATCATCATAATGCTTCATGCTATTGTCATAACAATGATATCAAAATGCTCCATGACCTCGGTCATAACAATGCTCCAAACCCTTGTGATCACAATATTACATATCACTTGTCATCACAATGCCCCATGATGCTCGTCATCACAATTATCAATGGTCTTCTCATCACAATGCTCCATGACCTTTGTCCTCACAATGCTCAATACAGTTGTCATCAACATGCTCCCTGACACTTGTTGTCTGTATGGTCCTTGAATCCTGTCATGACAAGGCTCCATGACTTTTTCATCACAATAATCCATGTCCTTTTCATCACAATGCTCCAAGACACATGTAAGCTCAATGCCCGACGCCCTTGTCATCTCAAAGCTCAATGACGCATGCCATCAGAATGCTCCTTGGACTTCTCCTCACAATGCTTCATGCACTTGTCATCACAATGTTCCAAGACCCCTGTAATCACAATGCTCCATGCCCTTGTCATCAAAAAACTCCATGACGCATGTCATCAGAAGGCTCTATGGCCTTCTCATCACAATGCTCCATGCCCTAGTCATCACAATGCTCCAAGACCCCTGTAATCACAATGCTCCATGCCACTTTTCATCAGAATGCTCCATGAGATTTGTCATCACAAGTCTCCATGGTCTTCTCATCACAATGCTCCAGGACCTTGTCATCACCATGCTCCATTCCCTTGTCATCACAATGCTCCATGACCCCTCTCATCACAATAAACCATGAACATTTTCAACCCAATGCACCACGACCTAATCATCACAATGCTCCATGGCCAATATCATCACAATGTTCCATGACCACTGTCATCACAACACTCCATGACACCTCACAACAAAATGATCCGGGACTGTTGTCATCACAATGCTCCATTCCCTAGTCATCACAATGCTCCATGACCCCTGTCATCACAACACTCCATGAACATTGTCAACCCAGTGCTCCATGACCCTTGTCATCACAATGATCCATGCCCTTGTCATCCCAATGCTCTATGACCTCTGTATTCACAATGCTCCGTGACGCTTGTCATCACAGTGCTCCATGACACATGTTATCAAAATGATCCATGCCTTTGTCAGCAAAATGCTACTTGACCTTGTCATTACAATGCTCTATGTGCTTGTCATCACAATACTCCATTTCCATTGTCATCACAATCCTCCATGAATCTTGGGATCACATTGTTTCATGCCCTTGTCATCACAATGCTCCATGCTCCTTGAAATCAAAATGATCTATGACCTCTCTCATCATAATGCTCCAAACACTTGTGATCACAGTGTTCCATAACACTTGTCATCACAACGCTCCATGATGCCTGTCATCACAATAATCCATGCCCTTATCATCACAATGCTACATGACCTTTGTCATCACAATTCTCAATACACTTGTCCTCACAATGCTCCCTGACACTTTTCATCAGAATGCTCCTTGAACCCTGTCACGAAAAGGCTCCATGCCTTTTTCATTACAATGCCCCATGCCGTTTTCATCAAAATGCTCCATGCCATTGTCATCAAAATACTCCACAAGCTTGTCATCAGAGTGCTCCATGACCCTTGTCATCAGAATTCTCCATGCACTTGTCAGCACAATGCTCCCTGGCCCTTGTCATCACAATGCTCCAAGCCATTGTCATCACAGTGCACCATTACCTTTGTCTTCAGAATCCTCCATGACACTTGGCATCACAATGCTCCATGCCATTGTTATCAAAATGGGCCATTACTTATGTCATCACAATGCTCCCTGACACCTGTCTTCACAATACTGCATGACCTGGTCATCACAATGTTCCATGCCCTTGTCATCACAAAGCGCCATTCCAACTGTCATCGCAATAATCCATGAAAGTTATTAGACCAATGTTCCATGCCCTTGTCATCACAATGCTCCATGACTCCAGTCATCACAATGCTACATGCACTTATCATCACAATGTTCGATGACCCCTGACTTCACAATGTTCCATAACACCTGTCATCAAAATGTTCCATGACACTTTTCATCAAATTGCTCCATGACCCTGTCATCACAATGCTCCCTGCCCTTCTCATCACAATGCACAACGCCCTTGATATCAAAATGCTCCATGACTTTTTTCATCACAAAGATCCATGACTTTTGGCATCACAATGCTCCATGTCATTGTCATCACAATGCTCCATGAACGCTCTCATCACATTGTTCCATGCCCTTTTCTTCACAAAGCTCCATGACACATGTCATCAGAATGCTCCATGGCCTTCTCATCACAATTCTCCACGCCCTTGCCGTCAGAATGCTCCATTACAACTAACATAACAATGCTCCATGACCCCTGCCATCACGATGTTCCATGGCCTTGTCATCACAAAGCTCCATGACCCTTCTCATCACAGTGCTCCAAGAACCCTGTAATCACAATGCTCTATGCCCCTTTTCGTCTCAATGATCCATGAACCCTGTCATCACAATGCACCATGCCCATCATCATAATGCTTCATGCTATTGTCATCACAATGAAATCAAAATGCTCCATGACCTCTGTCATAACAATGCTCCAAACCCTTGTGATCACAATATTCCATATCACTTGTCATCACAATGCTCCATGACACTCGTCATCACAATTATCAATGGTCTTCTCATCACAATGCTCCATGAAGTTTGTCCTCACAATGCTCAATACACTTGTCATCAAAATGCTCCCTGACACTTGTTGTCTGTATGCTCCTTGAATCCTGTCATGACAAGGCTCCATGCCTTTTTCATCACAATAATCCATGTCCTTTTCATCACAATGCTCCAAGACACATGTAATCTCAATGCTCCATGCCCTTGTCATCACAAAGCTCTATGTCGCAGGCCATCAGAATGCTCCTTGGTCTTCTGCTCTCATTGCTCCATGCCCTTGTCATCACAATGTTCCAAGACACCTGTAATCACAATGCTCCATGCGCTTGTCATCAAAAAACTCCATGACGCATGTCATCAGAATGCTCCATGGCCTTATCATCACAATGCTCCATGTCCTAGTCATCACAATGCTCCAAGACCCCTGTATTCACAATGCTCCATGCCCCTTTTCATCAGAATGCTCCATGAGACTTCTCATCACAAGTCTCCATGGTCTTCTCATCACAATGCTCCAGGAACTTGTCATCACCATGCTCCATTCCCTTGTCATCACAATGCTCCATGACCCCTGTCATCACAATAATCCATGAACATTTTCAGCCCAATGCTTCACGACATACTCATGACAATGCTCCATGGCCAATATCACAAATCTCCATGACCATTGTCATCACAACACTCCATGACTCCTGACAACACAATGATCCGGGACTCTTGTCATCACAATGCTCCATTCCCTAGTTATCACAATGCTCCATGACCCCTGTCATCACAACACTCCATGAACATTTTCAGCCCAGTGCTCCATGACCCTTGTCATCACAATGATCCATGCCTTTGTCATCCCAATGCTCCATGACCCCTCTATTCACAATGCTCCATGACGCTTGTCATCACAGTGCTCCATGACACCTGTCATCACAATGCTCCATGCCTTTGTCAGCAAAATGCTACATGACCTTGTCATTACAATGCTCTATGCGTTTGTCATCGCAATACTCCATATCCATTGTCATCACAATCCTCCATGAACTTTGGGATCACATTGCTTCATGCCCTTTTCATCACAATGCTCCATGATCCTTGAAATCAAAATGATCCATGACCTTTGTCATAACAATGATCCAAACCCTTGTGATCACAATGTTCCATAACACTTGTCATCAAAACGCTCCATGATGCCTGTCATCACAATACTCCATGCCCTTTTCATCACAATGCTCCATGACCTTTTTCATCACAATGCTCAATACACTTGTCATCACAATGCTCCCTGACACTTGTCATCAGAATGCTCCTTGAACCCTGTCACGAAAAGGCTCCATGCCTTTTTCATCACAATGTCCCATGCCGTTTTCATCACAATGCTCCATGCCATTGTCAACAAAATACTCCATAATCTTGTCATCACAATGCTCCATGACCCTTGTCATCACAATTCTCTATGCACTTGTCAGCACAATGCTCCCTGACACTTGTCATAACAATGTTGCAAGCCATTGTCATCACAATGATCCATGACATTTGGCATCACAATGCTCCATGCCATTGTCATCGCAATGGGCCATTACATATGTCATCCCAATGCTCCCGGACACCTGTCTTCACAATACTGCATGACGTGGTCATCACAATGCTCCCTGCCCTTGTCATCACAATGTACCATTCCAACTGTCATCGTAATAATCCATGAAACTTATTAGACCAATGTTCCATGCCCCTCTCATCACAATGCTCCATGCCCTTGTTATAACAATGCTCCATGACCCCGGTCATCACCATGCTCCGTGAATCCAGTCATCTTAATGCTTCATAACGTTTGTCATCATAATGGTCCATGCCCGCGTCATCACAAGGCTCTCTGACATTTTTAACCACAATGCTCCATGAACATTTCATCACAATGCTCTTTGACACTTGCCATCACAATGCTCCATGCGCTTGTCATCACAGTGCTCCACAATTTTGTCATCACAATGCTCCATAAAATTTGTCATCACAATGCTCCTTGCACATCTCATCAAAATGCTCTCTCACCACTGATATCACAATGCTACATCACTATTTGTCACAATACTCCCTCACCCCTGTCATCACAATATTCCATGATTCCTCTCATCACAATGCTACATGCACTTATCATCACAATGTTCGATGAACCCTGACATCACAATGTTCCATAACAACTGTCATCAAAATGTTCCATGACACTTTTCATCAAATTGTTCCATGACCCTGTCATCACAATGCTCCCTGCCCTTCTCATCACAATGCACAACGCCCTTGCTATCAAAATGTTCCATGACCATTTTCATCAAAAATATCCAAGACCCTTGGCATCACATTGCTCCATGTCATTGTCATCAAAATGGTCCATGAACGCTCTCATCACATTGTTCCATGCCCTTGTCTTCACAAAGCTCCATGACGCATGTCATCACAATGCTCCATGGCCTTCTCATCACAATTCTCCACGACCTTGCCATCACAATGCTCCATTACCACTTTCATAACAATGCTCCATGACCCCTGCCATCACGATGTTCCATGGCCTTGTCATCACAAAGCTCCATGACCTTTCTCATCACAATGCTCCAAGATCCCTGTAATCACAATGCTCTATGCCCCTTTTCGTCTCAATGATCCATGAACCCTATCATCACAATGCACCATGCCCATCATCATAATGCTTCATGCTATTGTCATCACAATGAAATCAAAATGCTCCATGACCTCTGTCATAACAATGCTCCAAACCCTTGTGATCACAATATTCCATATCACTTGTCATCACAATGCCCCATGACGCTCGTCATCACAATTATCCGTGGTCTTCTCATCACAATGCTCCATGACCTGTGTCATTACAATGCTCAATACACTTGTCATCAAAATGCTCCCTGACACTTGTTGTCTGTATGCTCCTTGAATCCTGTCATGACAAGGCTCCATGCTTTTTTCATCTCTAAGTTCCATGCAATTTTCATCACAATGCTCCAAGACCCATGTAATCACAGTGCTCCATGCCCTTGTCATCACAAAGCACAATGACGCATGCCATCAGAATGCTCCTTGGCCTTCTCCTCACAATGCTCCATGCCCTTGTCATCACAATGTTCCAAGACCCCTGTAATCACAATACTCCATGCCCCTTTTCATCAGTATGCTCCAAGAGACTTGTCATCACAAGGCTCCATAGTTTTGTCATCACAATGCTCCAGGAAGTTCTCATCACAATGCTTCACGACCTTTTCATGAAAATTTTCAATGGCCCTTATCATCATAATGCTCCAAGCCGTAACCATCACAATGCTCCATTATATTTGTCATCACAATCCTCCATTACATTCGGCATCACAGTGCTTCATGCCATTGTCATCGCAGTGGACTATGACATATGTCATCACAATTCTCCCTGACACCTGTCTTCACAATACTCCATGACCTTCTCATCACAATGCTCCATGCCCTTGTCATCACAATGCACCATGCCCACTGTCATCACAATAATCTATGAAACTTGTCAGACCAATGCTCCATTCCCCTCTCAACACAATGCTCCATGCCCTTGTCATCACAATGTTCAATGATCCCTGTCATCACAATGCTCAATACACTTGTTATCACAATGCTCCCTGACACTTGTCGTAAGTATGCTCCTTGAACCCTGTCATGACAAGGCTCCATGCATTTTTCATATCAATGATCCATGCCCTTTTTATTCACAATGCTCCAAGATGCCTGTAATCACAAGGCTCCATGCAGTTGTCATCACAATACTCCATGACACATGTCATCAGAATGCTCCATGGCCTTCTGCTCACAATGCTCCATGCCCTACTCATCACAATGCTCCATGGCCAATATCCTCACAATGCTCCATGACCACTGTCATCACAACACTCCATGACACCTGACAACACAATGATCTGGGACTCTTGTCATCACAATGCTCCATTCCCTAGACATCACAATGCTTCATGATCCCTGTCATCACAACACTCCATGAAATTTTTCAGCCCAGTGCTCCATGACCCTTGTCATCACAATGCTCCATGACCCCTGTATTCACAGTGCTCCGTGACGCTTGTCATCACAGTGCTCCATGACACATGTCATCACAATGCTCCATGTCTTTGTCAGCAAAATGCTACATGACATTGTCATTACAATGCTCTATGCGCTTGTCATCAAAATACTCTATTTCCATTGTCATCACAATCCTCTATGAACATTGGGATCACATTGCTTTATACCCCTGTCATCAAAATGCTCCATGCTCCTTGAAATCAAAATGATCCATGACGTCTGTCATCACAATGCTCCAAACCCTTGTGCTCACAATGTACCATAACACTAGTCATCACAATGCTCCATGATGCCTGTCATCACAATACTCCATGCTCTTTTCATCCCAATGCTCCATGAACTTTGTCATCACAATTCTCAATACAATTGTCATCACAAAGCTCCCTGACACTTGTCATCAGAATGCTCCTTGAACCCTGTCACGAAAAGGCTCCATGCCTCTTTCATCACAATGCCACATGCCATTTTCATTTCAATGCTCCATGCCATTGTCATCAAAATACTCCACAAGCTTGTCATCAGAATGCTCCATGACCTTTGTCATCACTGTTCTACATGCACTTGTCAGCACAATGTTCCCTGACCCTTGTCATCACAATGCTCCAAGCCATTGTCATCACAATGCTCCATTACCTTTGTCATCAGAATCTTCCATGACACTTGGCATGACAATGCTCCATGCCATTGTCATCACATTGGGCCATTACATATGTCATCACAATGCTCCCTGACACCTGTCTTCACAATACTGCATGACCTGGTCATCACAATGCTCCATGCCCTTGTCATCACAATGCGAAATTCCAACTGTCATCACAATAATCCATGAAACTTATTAGACCAATGTTCCATGCCCTTGTCATCACAATGCTCCATGCCCTTGTCATCACAAAACACCATGACGCATGTCATCAGAATGCTCCATGGCCTTCTCATCACATTGCTCCATGCCCTAGTCATCACATTGCTCCAAAAACCCTGTAATCACAATGCTCCATGCTCCTTTTAATCACAATGCTCCATGAGATTTGTCATCAAAAGTATCCATGGTCTTTTCATCAAAACGCTCCAGGACCTTGTCATCACCATGCTCCATTCCCTTGTCATCATACTGCTCCATGACCACTGTCATCACAACACTCCATGACACCTGACAACACAATGATCCTTGAAACTTGTCATCACAATTCTCCATTCCCTAGTCATCACAATGCTGCATGACCCGTGTCATCACAACACTCCATGAACATTTTCAGCCTAGGGCTCCATGACCCTTGTCATCACAATATTCCATGCCCCTGTCATCCCAATGGTCCATGACCCCTATATTCACAAATCTCCGTGACGCTTGTCATCACAGTGCTCCATGACACATGTCATCACAATGTTCCATGCCATTGTCAGCAAAATGCTACATGACCTTGTCATTACAATGCTCTATGCGCTTGTCATCACAATACTCCATTTCCATTGTCATCACAATCCTCCATGAACATTGGGATCACATTGCTTCATGCCCTTGTCATTACAATGCTCCATGCTCCTTGAAATCAAAATGATCCATTACCTCTCTCATCACAATGCTCCAAACCCTTGTGATCACTGTGTTCCATAACACTTGTCATCAAAATGCTCAATGATGCGTGTAATCAAAATACACCATGCCCTTTTCATCACTAGGCTCCATGCCATTGTCATCAAAATACTCCACAAGCTTGTCATCAGAATGCTCCATGACCCTTGTCATCACAATTCCCATGCACTTTTCAGCACCATGCTCCCTGTCCCTTGTCATCACAATGCTCCTAGCCATTGTCATCACAATGCTCCATTACCTTTGTCATCAGAATCCTCCATGACACTAGGCCTCACAATGCTCCATGCCCTTGTCATCACAATGCACCATTCCAACAGTCATCACAATTATCCATGAAACATATTAGACCAATGATCCATGCCCTTGCCTCACAATGCTCCATTACCCCAGTCATAACAATGCTCCATGACCCCTGCCATCACGATGTTCCATGGCCTTGTCATCACAAAGCTCCATGACCCTTCTCATCACAATGCTCCAAGAACCCTGTAATCATAATGCTCTATGCCAATTTTCATCTCAATGATCCATGAACCCTGTCATCACAATGCACCATGCCCATCATCATAATGCTTCATGCTATTGTCATCACAATGAAATCAAAATGCTCCATGACCTCTGTCATAACAATGCTCCAAACCCTTGTGATCACAGTATTCCATAACACTTGTCATTACAATGCCCCATGATGCTCATCATCAGAATTATCAATGGTCTTCTCATCACAGTGCTCCATGACCTTTGTCATCACAATGCTCAATACACTTGTCATCAAAATGCTCCCTGACACTTGTTGTCTGTATGCTCCTTGAATCCTGTCATGACAAGGCTCCATGCCTTTTTCATCACAATGATCGATGTCCTTTTCTTCACAATGCTCCAAGAACCATGTAATCTCAATGCTCCATGCCCTTGTCATCAGAAAACTCAATGATATATGCCATCAGAATGCTCCTTGGTCTTCTCCTCACAATGCTCCATGCCCTTGTCATCACAATGTTCCAAGACACCTGTAATCACAATGCTCCATGCCCTTGTCATCAAAAAACTCCAGGACGCTGTCATCAGAATGCTCCATGGCATCTCATCACAATGCTCCATGCCCTAGTAATCACAGTGCTCCAAGACCCCTGTAATCACAATGCTCCATGCCCCCTTTTCATCAGAATTCTCCATGAGCCTTGTATTCACAACTCTCCATGGTCTTCTCATCACAATGCTCCAGGACCTTGTCATCACCATGCTCCATTCCCTTGTCATCAATATGCTCCATGACCCCTGTCATCACAATAATCCATGAACAATTTCAGACCAATGCTCCACGACCTACTCATCAGAATGCTCCATGGCCAATATCATCACAATGCTCCATGACCACTGTCATCACATCACTCCATGGACATTTTCAGTCCAGTGTTCCATGACCCTTGTCATCACAATGATCCATGCCCTTGTCATCCCAATGCTCCATGACCCCTGTATTCACAATGCTCCGTGACGCTTGTCATCACAGTGCTCCATGACACATGTCATCACAATGCTCCATGCCTTTGTCAGCAAAATGCTACATGACCGTATCATTACAATGCTCTATGTGCTTGTCATTACAATACTCCATTTCCATTGTTATCACAATCCTCCATGAACATTGGGATCATATTGCTTCATAACATTGTCATCACAATGCTCCATGCTCCTTGAAATCAAAATGATCCATGACCTCTGTCATCACAATGCTCCAAACCCTTGTGATCACAATGATCCATAACACTTGTCATAACAATGCTCCATGATGCCTGTCATCACAATACTCCATGCACTTTTCATCCCAATGCTCCATGACCTTTGTCATCACAATGCTCAATACACTTGTCATCACAAAGCTCCCTGACACTTGTCATCAGAATGCTCCTTGCACCCTGTCACGAAAAGGCTCCATGCCTTTTTCATCACAATGTCCCATGCCGTTTTCATCACAATGCTCCATGCCATTGTCATCAAAATACTCCACAAGCTTGTCATCAGAATGCTCCATGACCCTTGTCATCACAATTCTCCATGCACTTGTCAGCACAATGCTACCTGACCCTTGTCATCACAGTGCTCAAAGCCCTTGTCATCACAATGCTCCATTAACTTTGTCATCAGAATCCTCCATGACACTTGGCATCACAATGTTCCATGCCATTGTCATCACAACGGGCCATTACATATGTCATCACAATGATCCCTGACACCTCTCTTCTCAATACTGCATGACCTGGTCATCACAATGCTCCATGCCCTTGTCATCACAATGCGCCATTCCAAATGTCATCGCAATAATCCATTAAACTTATTAGACCAATATTCCATGCCCTTGTCCTCACAACGCTCCATGCCCTTGTTATCACAATGCTCCATGACTCCTGTCATGACAATGCTCTGTGACTCCAGTCATCACAATGCTTCATTACCTTTGTCATCACAATGGTCCATGCCCTCGTCATCAACAGTCTCTGTGACCATTTTAACCACAATGCTCCATGAACTTTCCATCACAATGCTCTTTGACCCTTGTCATCACAAAGCTCCATTCGCCTGTCAGCACAATGCTCCATGACACATGTCATCACAATGGACCATGCGCTTGTCATCACAGTGCTCCACTATCTTGTCATCACAATGCTCCTTAAAATTTGTCATCACAATGCTCCATGCACTTCTCAACAAAATGCTCTCTCACCACTGATATCACAATGCTACATCAGTATTTGTCAAAATACACCCTCACCCCTGTCATCACAATATTCCATGACTCCTGTCATCACAATGCTACATGCACTTATCATCACAATGTTCGATGACCCCTGACATCACAATGTTCCATAACACCTGTCATCAAAATGTTCCATGACACTTTTCATCAAATTGCTCCATGACCCTGTCATCAGAATGCTCCCTGCCCTTCACATCACAATGCACAACGCCCTTGCCATCAGATTGCTCCATGACATTTGTCATCACAAAGATCCATGACCCTTGGCATCACAATGCTCCATTTCATTGTCATCACAATGCTGCATGAACGCTCTCATCACATTGCTCCATGCCCTTGTCTTCACAAAGCTCCATGACACATGTCATCAGAATGCTCCATGGCCTTCTCATCACAGTGATCCATGACCTTGCCATCACAATGCTCCATTACCACAGTCATAGCAATGCTCCATGACCCCTGCCATCACGATGTTCCATGGCCTTGTCATCACAAAGCTCCATGACCCTTCTCATCACAATGCTCCAAGAACCCTGTTATCACAATGCTCTATGCCCCTTTTCATCTCAATGATCCATGAACTCTGTCATCACAATGGACCATGCCCATCATCATAATGCTTCATGCTATTGTCATCACAATGAAATCAAAATGCTCCATGACATCTGTCATAACAATGCTCAACACCCTTGTGATCACAATATTCCATAACACTTGTCATCACAATGACCCATGACACTCATCATCACAATTATCAATGGTCTTCTCATCACAATGCTACATGACTTTTGTCATCACAATGCTCAATGCACATGTCATCAAAATGCTCCCTGACACATGTTGTCTGTATGCTCCTTGAACCGTGTCATGACAAGGCTCCATGACTTTTTCATCACAATGCTCAATGCCCTTGTCCTCACAATGTTCCAAGACCCCTGTCATCACAATGCTCCATGCGCTTGTCATCAAAAAACTCCATGACGCATGTCATCAGAATGCTCCATGGCCTTCTCATCACAATGCTCCATGCGCTAGTCATCACAATGCTCCAAGACCCCTGTAATCACAATGCTCCATGTCCCTTTTCATCAGAATGCTCCATGAGACATGTCATCACAATTCTCCATGGTTTCTCATCACAATGCTCGAGGAACTTGTCATCACCATGCTCCATTCCCTTGTCATAACAATGCTCCATGAACCCTGTCATCACAATAAACCATGCATATTTTCAGCCCAATGCTCCACGACCTACTCATCACAATGCTCCATGGCCAGTATCATCACAATGCTCCATGACCACTGTCATCACAACACTCCATGACACCTGACAACACAATGATCTGGGACTCTTGTCATCACAATGCTCCATTCCCTAGTCATCACATTGCTCCATGACCCCTGTCATCACAACACTCCATGAACATTTTCAGCCCAGTGCTCCATGACCCTTGTCATCACAATGATCCATGCCCTTGTCATCACAATGGGCCGTTACATATGTCATCACAATGCTCCCTGACACCTGTCTTCACAATACTGCATGACCTGGTCATCACAATGCTCCATGCCATTGTCATCACAATGCGCCATTCCAACAGTCATCGCAATAATCCATGAAACTTATTAGACCAAAGTTCCATGCCCTTGTCATCACAATGCTCCATGCCCTTGTTATCACAATGCTCCATGACCCCTGTCATCACAATGCTCCGTGACTCCAGTCATCACAATGCTTCATGACGATTGTCATCACAATGGTCCATGCCCTCGTCATCAACAGTCTCTGTGACCTTTTTAACCACAGTGCTCCATGAACTTTTCATCACAATGCTCTTTGACCGTTGTCCTCACAATGCTCTATGCCTTTCTCAGCACAATGCTCCATGACCTTTCTCATCACAATGCTCCATGCGCTTGTAAGCACAATGCTCCGTGACACATGTTATCACAATGCTCCGTGACCCCTGTCATCACAATGCTCCGTGACTCCAGTCATCTCAATGCTTCATAACGTTTGTCATCACAATGGTCCATGCCCGCGTCACCACAAGGCTTTGTGACCTTTGTAACCACAATCATCCATAAACTTTTCATCACAATTCTCTGTGACCTTTGTCATTACAATGCTCCATGTCATTGTCAGAACAGTGCTCCATGACCATAGTCTTCACAATGTGCCACGCGCATTTCATCACAACGGTTCACAACCTTGTCATTGCAATGCTCCATAAGCCTTGTAATCACAATGCTCCATGCACTTCTCATCAAAATGCTCTCGCACCAGAGATATCACAATGTTCCATCACTAGTCATCACAATACTCCCTCACCCCTGTAATCACAATGTTCCATGACCCTGTCATTACACTGCTACATCCCCTTATCATCACAATGTTCCATGACCCCTGTCAACAAAATGCTCCATGACCCTTTTCATCCCAAAGCTCCAAGACCCCTGACATCACAATGTTCTATAACCCATGCCATCAAAATGTTCCATTACACTTTTCATCAAATTGCTGCATGACACGGTCCTCAAAATGCTCCCTGCCATTCTCATCACAATGCACCACGCCCTTTTCATCAAAATGCTCCATGACTTGTCATCAAAAAGCTCCATGACCCTTGGCATCACAATGCACCATGTCATTGTCATCACAATGATCCATGAACCTTCTCATCACATTGCTCCATGCCCTTGTCATCACAAATCTCCATCACACTTTTCATCACAATGCTTGATGCCCTTCTCATCACAATGCTCCATGCCCTTGTCATTACAATCCTGCATGACCCATGTATCACAGTGTTCTGTGCCCTTGTCATCACAATGCTCCATGCCAAATCTCATCACAATAATTCATGAAACATTTCAGACAAATGTTCCATGCCCTTCTCATCAAAGTGCTCCATTACCCCTTTCATAAAAATGCACCATGACCCTTGCCATCACAATGTTCCACGGCCTAGTCATCACAAGGTTCCATGACACTTGTCATCACAATGCTCAAGACCCCTGAAATCACAATGCTCCATGCCCTTGTCATCACAAAGCTCCATGACGCATGTCATCAGAATCTTCCATGGCTTTCTCAACACAATGCTCCTTGCCCTTGTCATCACAATGCTCCACGACCCTTGTAATCACAATGCTCCATGCCCCTTTTCATCTCAATGCTCCATGAACCCTGCCAACACAATGCACCATGCCCATCATCATAAGGCTTCAGGCTATTGTCATCACAATGAAATCAATATTCTCCATGACCTCTGTCATCATAATGCTCCAAACACTTGGATCACAATGTTCCATAACACTTATCATCACAACACCCCATGACGCTCATCATCACAATTATCCATGGTCTTCTCTTCACAATGCTCCATGATCTTTGTCATCACAATGCTCAATACACTTGTCATCACAATTCTCCCTGACACTTGTCGTCAGTATGCTCCTTGAACCCTGTCAGGACAAGGCTCCATGCCTTTGTCATCACAATAATCCATGCCCTTTTCATCACAATGCTCCAAGATCCCTGTAATCACAATGATCCATGCCCTTGTCATCAAAAAGCTCCATGACGCATGTCATCAGAATGCTTCATGGCCTTCTCATCATAATGCTCCGTGCCCTTGTCATCACAATGCTCCAAGACCCCTGTAATCACAATGTTCCATCCCCCTTTTCATCAGAATGCTCCATGAGACTTGTCATCACAAGTCTCCATGGTCTTCTCCTCACAATGCTCCAGGACCTTGTCATCACCATGCTCCATTCCCTTGTCATCACAATGCTCCATGACCCCTGTCATCACAATAGTCCATGTACATTTTCAGCCCAATGCTCCACGACCTACACATCACAATGCTCCATGGCCAATATCTTCACAATGCTCCATGACCACTGTTATCACAACACTCCATGACAACTGACAATAAAATGATCTGGGACACTTGTCATCAAAATGCCCCATTCCCTATTCACCACAATGCTCCATGACCCCTGTCATCACAACACTCCATGAATATTTTCAGCCCAGTGCTCCATGACCCTTGTCATCACAATGATCCATGCCCTTGTCATCCCAATGCTCCATGACCCGTGTATTCACAATGCTCCGTGACGCTTGTCATCACAGTGCTCCATGACACCTGTCATCACAATGCTCCATGCCTTTGTCAGCAAAATGCTACATTACCTTATCATTACAATGCTCTATGCGCTTGTCATCACAATACTCCATTTCCATTGTCATCACAATCCTCCATGAACCTTGGGATCACATTGCTTCATGCCAATTTCATCACAATGCTCCATGCTCCTTGAAATCAAAATGATCCATGACCTCTCTCATCACAATGCTCCAAACCCTTGTGATCACAATGTTCCATAACACTTGTCATCACAACGCTCCATGATGCCTGTCATCACAATACTCCATGCCCTTTTCATCACAATGCTCCATGACCTTTGTCATCACAATTCTCAATACACTTGTCATCACAATGCTCCCTGACACTTGTCATCAGAATGCTCCTTGAACCCTGTCACGAAAAGGCTCAATGCCTTTTTCATCACAATGCCCCGTGCCGTTTTCATCACAATGCTCCATGCCATTGTCATCAAAATACTCCACAAGCTTGTCATCAGAATGATCCATGACCCTTGTCATCACAATTCTCCATGCACTTGTCAGCACAATGCTCCTTGTCACTTGTCATCACAATGCTCCAAGCCATTGTCATCACAATGCTCCATTACCTTTGTCATGAGAATTCTCCATGACTCTTGTCATCACAATGCTCCATGCCATTGTCATCACAATGGGCCTTTACATATGTCATCACAATGCTCCCTGACACCTCTCTTCACAATACTGCATGACCTGGTCATCACAATGCTCCATGCCCTTGTCATCACAATGCGCCATTCCAACTGTCATTGAAATAGTCCATGCAACTTATTAGACCAATGTTCCATGCACTTGTCATCACAATGCTCCATGCCCTTGTAATCACAATGCTCCATGTCATTGTCATCTTAATGCTTCATGAACGCTCTCATCACATTGCTCCATGCCCTTGTCTTCACAAAGCTCTATGAAACATGTCATTAGAATGCTCCATGGCTTTCTCATCCCATTGCTCCATGCCCTTGCCATCACAATGCTCCATTACCCCAGTCATAACAATGCTCCCTGACCCCTGCCATCACGATGTTCCATGGCCTTGTCATCACAACGCTCCATGACCCTTCTCATCACAATGCTCCAAGAACCCTGTAATCACAATGCTCTATGCCCCTTTTCATCTCAATGATCCATGAACCCTTTCATCACAATGCACCTTGCCCATCATCATAATGCTTCATGCTATTGTCATCACAATGAAATCAAAATGCTCCATGACCTCTGTCATAACAATGCTCCAAACCCTTGTGATCACAATATTCCATAACACTTTTCATCAAAATGCCCCATGACGCTCGTCATCACAATTATCAATGGTCTTGTCATCATAATGCTCCATGACTTTTGTCATCACAATGCTCAATACACTTGTCATCAAAATTCTCCTTGACACTTGTTGTCTGTATGCTCCTTGAATCCTGTCATAACAAGGCTCCATGCCTTTTTCATCACAATGATCCATGTCCTTTTCATCACAATGCTCCAAGACACATGTAATCTCAATGCTCCATGTCCTTGTCATCACAATGTTACAAGACCCCTGTAATCACAATGCTCCTTGCCCTTGTCATCAAAAAATTCCATGTCGTATGTCATCAGAATGTTCCATTGCCTGCTCATCACAATGCTCCTTGCCCTAGACATCTCAATGCTACAAGACCCCTGTAATCACAATGTTCCATTTCCATTTTCATCAGAAAGCTCAATGAGACTTGTCATCACAAGTCTCCATGGTCTTCTTATCACAATGCTCCAGGACCTTCTCATTACCATGCTCCATTCCCTTGTCTTCACAATGCTCAATGACACCTGTCATCACAATAATCCATGAACATTTTCAGCCCAATGCTCCACGACCTACTCATCACAATGCTCCATGGCCAATATCATCACAATGCTCCATGACCACTGTCATCACAACACTCCATGACACCTGACAACACAATGATCCGGGACTCTTGTCATCACAGTGCTCTATTCCCTAGTCATCACAACACTCCATGAACATTTTCAGCCCAGTGCTCCAGGAACTTCAAATTACCATGCTCCATTTCCTTCTCATCCCAATGCTCCATGACCCCTGCATTCACAATGATCCGTGACGGTTGTCATCACAGTGCTCCATGACACCTGTCATCACAATGCTCCATGCCTTTGTCAGCAAAAGGGTACATGACCTTGTCATTACAATGCTCCATGCGCTTGTCATCACAATACTCCATTTCCATTGTCATCACAATCCTCCATGAACATTGGGATCACATTGCTTCATGCCCTTTTCATCACAATGTTCCATGCTCCTTGAAATCAAAATGATCCATGACCTCTCTCATCACAATGCTCCAAATCCTTGTGATCACAGTGTTCCATAACACTTGTCATCACAACGCTCCATGATGCCTGTCATCACAATACTCCATGCACTTTTCATCACAATGCTACATGACCTTTGTCATCACAATGCTCAATACACTTGTCATCAAAATGCTCCCTGACACTTGTTGTCTGTATGCTCCTTGAAACCTGTCATGACAAGGCTCCGTGCCTATTTCATCACAATGATCCATTTCCTATTCATCACAATGCTCCAAGACCCATGTAATCTCAATGCTCCATGCCATTGTCATCACAAAGCTCAATGACTCATGTCATCAGAATGCTCCATGGCCTTCTCATCACAATGATCCATGCCTTAGTCATCACAATGCTCCAAGACCCCTGTAATCACAATGCTCCATGCCCCTTTTCATCAGAATGTTCCATGAGACTTGTCATCTCAAGTCTTCATGGCCTTGTCATCACAATGCTCCAGGAACTTGTCATCCCCATGCTCCATTCCCTGGTCATCAAAATGCTCCATGACCACTGTCATCACAACACTCCATGACACCTGACAACACAATGATCCGGGACTCTTGTCATCACAATGCTCCATTTCCTAGTCATCACAATGCTCCATGACCCGTGTCATCACAATAATCCATGAACATTTTCAGCCAAGTGCTCCATGACCCTTGTCATCCCAATGATCCATACCCTTGTCATCCCAATGTACCATGACCCGTGTATTCACAATGCGCCATGACGCTTGTCATCACAGTGCTCCATGACACCTGTCATCACAATGCTCCATGCCTTTGTCAACAAAATGCTACATGACCTTGTTATTATAATGCTCTATGTGCTTGTCATCTCAATACTCCATCACCATTGTCATCACAATCCTCCATGAACCTTGTGATCACATTGCTTCATGCCCTTGTCATCACAATGCTCCATGCTCCTTGAAATCAAAATGATCCATGACCTCTGTCATCACAATGCTCCAAACGCTTGTGATCACATTGTTCCATAACACTTATCATCACAACGCTCCATGATGCCTGTCATCACATTACTCCATGCCCTTTTCATCATATTGCTCCATGACCTTTGTCATCACAATGCTCAATACACTTGTCATCACAATGCTCCCTAACACTTGTCATCAGAATGCTCCTTGAACCCTGTCACGAAAAGGCTCCCTGCCATTTTAAGCACAATGCCCCATGCCGTTTTCATCACAATGCTCCATGTCATTGTCATCAAAATACTCCACAAGCTTGTCATCAGGATGTTCTATGACCCTTGTCATCACACTTCTCCATGCACTTGTCAGCACAATGCTCCCTAACCATTTTCATCACAATTCTCCAAGCCATTGTCATCACAATGCTCCATTACCTTTGTCATCAGAATCCTCCATGGCACTTGGCATCACAATGCTCCATGCCATTGTCATCACAATGGGCCATTACATATGTCATCACAATGCTCCCTGACACCTGTCTTCACAATACTGCATGACATGGTCATCACAATGCTCCATGCCCTTGTCATCACAATGTGCCATTCCAACTGTCATCGCAATAATCCGTGCAACTTATTAGACCAATGTTCCATGCCCTTGTCATCACAATGCTCCATGCCCTTGTTATCACAATGTACCAAGACCCTTGTAATCACAATGCGCCATGCCCATGTCATCAAAAAACTCCATGACACATGTCATCAGAATGTTCCATGGCATTCTCATCATAATGCTCCATGCCCTAGTCATCACAATGCTCCAAGTCCCCTGAAATCACAATGCTCCAGGCCCCTTTTCATCAGAATACTCCATGAGACTTGTCATCACAAGTCTTCATGGTCTTCTCATCACAGTGCTGCAGGACCTTGTCATCACCATGCTCCATTCCCTTGTCATCACAATGCTCCATGACCACTGTCATCACAACACTCCATGACACCTGACAACACAATGATCCGGGACTCTTGTCATCACAATGCTCCATTCCCTAGTCATCACAATGCTCCATGACCCGTGTCATCACAATACTCCATGACGCAGGTCATTAGAATGCTCCATGGACTTCTCATCACAATGCTCCATGCGCTAGTCATCACAATGCTCCAAGACCCCTGTAATCACAATGCTCCATGCACCTTTTCATCAGAATGCTCCATGAGACTTGTCACCACAAGTCGCCATGGACTTCTCATCACAGTGCTCCAGGACCTTGTCATCACCATGCTCCATTCCCTTGTCATCACAATGCTCCATGACACTGTCATCACAATAATCCATGAACATTTTCAGCCCAATGCTCCACGATCTACTCATCACAATGCTACATGGCCAATATCATCACAATGCTCCATGGCCACTGTTATCACAACACTCCATGACACCTGACAACACAATGATCCGGAACTCTTGTCATCACAACGCTCCATGATGCCTGTCATCACAATACTCCATGCCCTTTTCATCACAATGCTCCATGACCTTTGTCATCACAATGCTCAATACACTTGTCATCACAATGCTCCCTGACACTTGTCATCACAATGCTCCTTGACCCCTGTCACGAAAAGTCTCCATGAAATTTTCATCACATTGCCCCATGCGGTTTTCATCACAATGCTCCATGTCATTGTCATCAAAATACTCCACAAGCTTGTCATCAGAATGCTCCATGACCCTTGTCATCACAATTCTCCATGCACTTGTCAGCACAATGCTCCCTGACCCTTGTCATCACAATGCTCCAAGCCATTGTCATTACAAAGCTCCATTATCTTTGTCATCAGAATCCTCCATCACACTTGACATCACAATGCTCCATGCCATTGTCATCGCAATGGGCCATTACATATGTCATCTCAATGCGCCCTGACACCTGTATTCACATTACTGCATGACCTGGTCATCACAAAGCTCCATGCCCTTGACATCACAATGTGCAATTCCAAATGTCATCGCAATAATTCATGAAACTTATTAGACCAATGTTCCATGTCCTTGTCATCACAATGCTCCATGCCCTTGTTATCACAATGCTCCATGACCCCTGTCATCACAATGCTCCGTGACTCCAGTCATCACAATGCTCCATGACCCGTGTCATCAACAGTATCTGTGGCCTTTTTAACCTCAATGCTCCATGAACATTTCATCACAATGCTCTTTGACCCTTGTCATCACAGTGCTCCATGTGCTTGTCAGCACAATGCTCCATGACACATGTCATCACAATGCACCATGCGCTTGTCATCACAGTGCTCCACAATCTTGTCATCACATTCTCCTTAAAATTTTTCATCACAATGCTGCATGCACTTCTCATCAAAATGCTCTCTCACCTCTGATATCACAATGCTACATCACTATTTGTCACAATACTCTCTCACCCCTGTCATCACAATGTTCCATGACTCCTGTCATCACAATGCTACATGCACTTATCATCACAATGTTTGATGACCCCTGACTTCACAATGTTCCATAACACCTGTCATCACAATATTTCATGACACTTTTCATCAAATTGCTCCATGACCCTGTTATCACAATGCTCCCTGCCCTTCTCATCACAATGCACAACGCCCTTGCTATCAAAATGCTCCATGACTTTTTTCATCACAAAGACCCATGAGCCTTGGCATCAAAATGTTCCATGTCATTGTCATCACAATGCTGCATGAACGCTCTCATCACATTGCTCCATGCCCTTGTCTTCACAAAGCTCCATGACACATGTCATCAGGAATGCTCCATGGCCTTCTCATCACAATGCTCCACGCCCTTGCCATCAGAATGCTCCATTACACCTGACATAACAATTCTCCATGACCCCTGCCATCACAATGTTCCATGGATTTTTCATCACAAAGCTCCATGACCCATCTCATCACAATGCTCCAGGAACCCTGTATTCACAATGCTCTATGCCCCTTTTCATCTAAATGATCCATGAACCCTGTCATCACAATGCACCATGCCCATCATCATAATGCTTCATGCTATTGTCATAACAATGATATCAAAATGCTCCATGACCTCGGTCATAACAATGCTCCAAACCCTTGTGATCACAATATTACATATCACTTGTCATCACAATGCCCCATGATGCTCGTCATCACAATTATCAATGGTCTTCTCATCACAATGCTCCATGACCTTTGTCCTCACAATGCTCAATACACTTGTCATCAACATGCTCCCTGACACTTGTTGTCTGTATGGTCCTTGAATCCTGTCATGACAAGGCTCCATGACTTTTTCATCACAATAATCCATGTCCTTTTCATCACAATGCTCCAAGACACATGTAATCTCAATGCCCGATGCCCTTGTCATCTCAAAGCTCAATGACGCAGGCCATCAGAATGCTCCTTGGTCTTCTCCTCACATTGCTTCATGCCCTTGTCATCACAATGTTCCAAGACCCCTGTAATCACAATGCTCCATGCCCTTGTCATCAAAAAACTCCATGACGCATGTCATCAGAAGGCTCTATGGCCTTCTCATCACAATGCTCCATGCCCTAGTCATCACAATGCTCCAAGACCCCTGTAATCACAATGCTCCATGCCACTTTTCATCAGAATGCTCCATGAGATTTGTCATCACAAGTCTCCATGGTCTTCTCATCACAATGCTCCAGGACCTTGTCATCACCATGCTCCATTCCCTTGTCATCACAATGCTCCATGACCCCTCTCATCACAATAAACCATGAACATTTTCAACCCAATGCACCACGAACTAATCATCACAATGCTCCATGGCCAATATCATCACAATGTTCCATGACCACTGTCATCACAACACTCCATGACACCTCACAACAAAATGATCCGGGACTGTTGTCATCACAATGCTCCATTCCCTAGTCATCACAATGCTCCATGACCCCTGTCATCACAACACTCCATGAACATTGTCAACCCAGTGCTCCATGACCCTTGTCATCACAATGATCCATGCCCTTGTCATCCCAATGCTCCATGACCTCTGTATTCACAATGCTCCGTGACGCTTGTCATCACAGTGCTCCATGACACATGTTATCAAAATGATCCATGCCTTTGTCAGCAAAATGCTACTTGACCTTGTCATTACAATGCTCTATGTGCTTGTCATCACAATACTCCATTTCCATTGTCATCACAATCCTCCATGAATCTTGGGATCACATTGTTTCATGCCCTTGTCATCACAATGCTCCATGCTCCTTGAAATCAAAATGATCCATGACCTCTCTCATCATAATGCTCCAAACCCTTGTGATCACAGTGTTCCATAACACTTGTCATCACAACGCTCCATGATGCCTGTCATCACAATAATCCATGCCCTTATCATCACAATGCTACATGACCTTTGTCATCACAATTCTCAATACACTTGTCCTCACAATGCTCCCTGACACTTTTCATCAGAATGCTCCTTGAACCCTGTCACGAAAAGGCTCCATGCCTTTTTCATTACAATGCCCCATGCCGTTTTCATCAAAATGCTCCATGCCATTGTCATCAAAATACTCCACAAGCTTGTCATCAGAGTGCTCCATGACCCTTGTCATCACAATTCTCCATGCACTTGTCAGCACAATGCTCCCTGGCCCTTGTCATCACAATGCTCCAAGCCATTGTCATCACAGTGCACCATTACCTTTGTCTTCAGAATCCTCCATGACACTTGGCATCACAATGCTCCATGCCATTGTTATCAAAATGGGCCATTACTTATGTCATCACAATGCTCCCTGACACCTGTCTTCACAATACTGCATGACCTGGTCATCACAATGTTCCATGCCCTTGTCATCACAAAGCGCCATTCCAACTGTCATCGCAATAATCCATGAAAGTTATTAGACCAATGTTCCATGCCCTTGTCATCACAATGCTCCATGACTCCAGTCATCACAATGCTACATGCACTTATCATCACAATGTTCGATGACCCGTGACTTCACAATGTTCCATAACACCTGTCATCAAAATGTTCCATGACACTTTTCATCAAATTGCTCCATGACCCTGTCATCACAATGCTCCCTGCCCTTCTCATCACAATGCACAACGCCCTTGATATCAAAATGCTCCATGACTTTTTTCATCACAAAGATCAATGACTTTTGGCATCACAATGCTCCATGTCATTGTCATCACAATGCTCCATGAATGCTCTCATCACATTGCTCCATGCCCTTTTCTTCACAAAGCTCCATGACACATGTCATCAGAATGCTCCATGGCCTTCTCATCACAATTCTCCACGCCCTTGCCGTCAGAATGCTCCATTACACCTAACATAACAATGCTCCATGACCCCTGCCATCACGATGTTCCATGGCCTTGTCATCACAAAGCTCCATGACCCTTCTCATCACAGTGCTCCAAGAACCCTGTAATCACAATGCTCAATGCCCCTTTTCGTCTCAATGATCCATGAACCCTGTCATCACAATGCACCATGCCCATCATCATAATGCTTCATGCTATTGTCATCACAATGAAATCAAAATGCTCCATGACCTCTGTCATAACAATGCTCCAAACCCTTGTGATCACAATATTCCATATCACTTGTCATCACAATGCTCCATGACGCTCGTCATCACAATTATCAATTGTCCTCTCATCACAATGTTCCATAAAGTTTGTCCTCACAATGCTCAATACACTTGTCATCAAAATGCTCCCTGACACTTGTTGTCTGTATGCTCCTTGAATCCTGTCATGACAAGGCTCCATGCCTTTTTCATCACAATAATCCATGTCCTTTTCATCACAATGCTCCAAGACACATGTAATCTCAATGCTCCATGCCCTTGTCATCACAAAGCTCTATGTCGCAGGCCATCAGAATGCTCCTTGGTCTTCTGCTCTCATTGCTCCATGCCCTTGTCATCACAATGTTCCAAGACAACTGTAATCACAATGCTCCATGCGCTTGTCATCAAAAAACTCCATGACGCATGTCATCAGAATGCTCCATGGCCTTATCATCACAATGCTCCATGTCCTAGTCATCACAATGCTCCAAGACCCCTGTATTCACAATGCTCCATGCCCCTTTTCATCAGAATGCTCCATGAGACTTCTCATCACAAGTCTCCATGGTCTTCTCATCACAATGCTCCAGGAAATGGTCATCACCATGCTCCATTCCCTTGTCATCACAATGCTCCATGACCCCTGTCATCACAATAATCCATGAACATTTTCAGCCCAATGCTTCACGACATACTCATGACAATGCTCCATGGCCAATATCACAAATCTCCATGACCACTGTCATCACAACACTCCATGACTCCTGACAACACAATGATCCGGGACTCTTGTCATCACAGTGCTCCATTCCCTAGTTATCACAATGCTCCATGACCCCTGTCATCACAACACTCCATGAACATTTTCAGCCCAGTGCTCCATGACCCTTGTCATCACAATGATCCATGCCTTTGTCATCCCAATGCTCCATGACCCCTCTATTCACAATGCTCCATGACGCTTGTCATCACAGTGCTCCATGACACCTGTCATCACAATGCTCCATGCCTTTGTCAGCAAAATGCTACATGACCTTGTCATTACAATGCTCTATGCGTTTGTCATCGCAATACTCCATATCCATTGTCATCACAATCCTCCATGAACTTTGGGATCACATTGCTTCATGCCCTTTTCATCACAATGCTCCATGATCCTTGAAATCAAAATGATCCATGACCTTTGTCATAACAATGATCCAAACCCTTGTGATCACAATGTTCCATAACACTTGTCATCAAAACGCTCCATGATGCCTGTCATCACAATACTCCATGCCCTTTTCATCACAATGCTCCATGACCTTTGTCATCACAATTCTCAATACACTTGTCATCACAATGCTCCCTGACACTTGTCATCAGAATGCTCCTTGAACCCTGTCATGAAAAGGCTCCATGCCTTTTTCATCACAATGTCCCATGCCGTTTTCATCACAATGCTCCATGCCATTGTCAACAAAATACTCCACAATCTTGTCATCAGAATGCTCCATGACCCTTGTCATCACAATTCTCTATGCACTTGTCAGCACAATGCTCCCTGACACTTGTCATAACAATGTTGCAAGCCATTGTCATCACAATGATCCATGACATTTGGCATCACAATGCTCCATGCCATTGTCATCGCAATGGGCCATTACATATGTCATCCCAATGCTCCCGGACACCTGTCTTCACAATACTGCATGACGTGGTCATCACAATGCACCATGCCCTTGTCATCACAATGTACCATTCCAACTGTCATCGTAATAATCCATGAAACTTATTAGACCAATGTTCCATGCCCCTCTCATCACAATGCTCCATGCCCTTGTTATAACAATGCTCCATGACCCCGGTCATCACCATGCTCCGTGAATCCAGTCATCTTAATGCTTCATAACGTTTGTCATCATAATGGTCCATGCCCGCGTCATCACAAGGCTCTCTGACATTTTTAACCACAATGCTCCATGAACTTTTCATCACAATGCTCTTTGACACTTGCCATCACAATGCTCCATGCGCTTGTCATCACAGTGCTCCACAATTTTGTCATCACAATGCTCCATAAAATTTGTCATCACAATGCTCCTTGCACATCTCATCAAAATGCTCTCTCACCACTGATATCACAATGCTACATCACTATTTGTCACAATACTCCCTCACCCCTGTCATCACAATATTCCATGATTCCTCTCATCACAATGCTACATGCACTTATCATCACAATGTTCGATGAACCCTGACATCACAATGTTCCATAACAACTGTCATCAAAATGTTCCATGACACTTTTCATCAAATTGTTCCATGACCCTGTCATCACAATGCTCCCTGCCCTTCTCATCACAATGCACAACGCCCTTGCTATCAAAATGTTCCATGACCATTTTCATCAAAAATATCCAAGACCCTTGGCATCACATTGCTCCATGTCATTGTCATCAAAATGGTCTATGAACGCTCTCATCACATTGTTCCATGCCCTTGTCTTCACAAAGCTCCATGACGCATGTCATCACAATGCTCCATGGCCTTCTCATCACAATTCTCCACGACCTTGCCATCACAATGCTCCATTACCACTTTCATAACAATGCTCCATGACCCCTGCCATCACGATGTTCCATGGCCTTGTCATCACAAAGCTCCATGACCCTTCTCATCACAATGCTCCAAGATCCCTGTAATCACAATGCTCTATGCCCCTTTTCGTCTCAATGATCCATGAACCCTATCATCACAATGCACCATGCCCATCATCATAATGCTTCATGCTATTGTCATCACAATGAAATCAAAATGCTCCATGACCTCTGTCATAACAATGCTCCAAACCCTTGTGATCACAATATTCCATATCACTTGTCATCACAATGCCCCATGACGCTCGTCATCACAATTATCCATGGTCTTCTCATCACAATGCTCCATGACCTGTGTCATTACAATGCTCAATACACTTGTCATCAAAATGCTCCCTGACACTTGTTGTCTGTATGCTCCTTGAATCCTGTCATGACAAGGCTCCATGCTTTTTTCACCTCTAAGTTCCATGCAATTTTCATCACAATGCTCCAAGACCCATGTAATCACAGTGCTCCATGCCCTTGTCATCACAAAGCAAAATGACGCATGCCATCAGAATGCTCCTTGGCCTTCTCCTCACAATGCTCCATGCCCTTGTCATCACAATGTTCCAAGACCCCTGTAATCACAATACTCCATGCCCCTTTTCATCAGTATGCTCCAAGAGACTTGTCATCACAAGGCTCCATAGTTTTGTCATCACAATGCTCCAGGAAGTTCTCATCACAATGCTTCACGACCTTTTCATGAAAATTTTCAATGGCCCTTATCATCATAATGCTCCAAGCCGTAACCATCACAATGCTCCATTATATTTGTCATCACAATCCTCCATTACATTCGGCATCACAGTGCTCCATGCCATTGTCATCGCAGTGGACTATGACATATGTCATCACAATTCTCCCTGACACCTGTCTTCACAATACTCCATGACCTTCTCATCACAATGCTCCATGCCCTTGTCATCACAATGCACCATGCCCACTGTCATCACAATAATCTCTGAAACTTGTCAGACCAATGCTCCATTCCCCTGTCAACACAATGCTCCATGCCCTTGTCATCACAATGTTCAATGACCCCTGTCATCACAATGCTCCGTGACTCCAGTCATCTCAATGCTCCATAACATTTGTCATCAAAATGGTCCAAGCCCACGTCATCACAAGGCTCTGTGACCTTTGTAACCACAATGCTCCATGAAATTTTCATCACAATTCTCTGTGACACTTGTCATCACAATGCTCCATGTCTTTGTCAGAACAATGCTCCATGACCATTGTCATCACAATGTGCCACGCGCATTTCCTCACAAGGTTTCACAACTTTGTCATTGCAATGCTCCATAAATCTTGTAATCACAATGGTCCATGCCCTTCTCATCAAAATGCTCTCTCACAAGAGATATCACAATGATCCATCACTAGTCATCACAATACGCCCTCACCCCTGTAATCAAAATGTTCCATGACCCTGTCATCACAATGCTACATCCCTTTATCATCACAATGTACCATGACCCCTGACATCACAATGTTCCATAACCCCTGTCATCAAAATGCTCCATGACACTTTTCATCCCAAAGCTCCAAGACCCCTGACATCACAATGTTCTATAACCCCTTCCATCAAAATATTCCATTACACTTTTTATCAAATTGCTGCATGACCCGGTTATCAAAATGCTCCCTGCCCTTCTCATCACAATGCACCAAGCCCTTGTCATCAAAATGCTCCATGACTTGTCATCACAAATCTCCATGACGCTTGTCATCACAATGCTCCATGACATTGTCCTCACAATGCTCCATGAACCCTCTCATCACATTGCTCCATGCCCTTGTCATCACAAAGCTCCATGACATTTGTCATCACAATTCTCGATGCCCTTCTCATCACAATGTTCCATGCCCTTTTCATTACAGTCCTGCATGACACATGTATCACAGTGTTCCGTGCACTTGTCATCACAATGCTCCATGCCCATTCTCCTCACAATAATCCATGAAACATTTCAGACCAATATTCCATACCCTTCTCATCACAATGCTCCATTACCCCTGTCATAACAATGCACCATGACCACCGCCATCACAATGTTCCACGGCCTAATCATCACAAGATTCCATGACACTTCTCATCACAATGCTCAACACCCCTGAAATCACAATGCTCCATTCCCTTGTCATCACATAGCTCCATGACGCATGTCATCAGAATGTTCCATGGCCTTCTCATCACAATGCTCCATGACCTTGTCATCACAATGCTCCAAGACCCTTGTAATTACAATGCTCTTTGAAGCTTTTCATCTCAATGCTCCATGAAACCTGTAATCACAATGCACCATGCCCATCATCATAATGCTTCAGGCTATTGTCATCACAGTGAAATCAATATTCTGCATGACTTCTGTCATCATAATGCTCCAAACCCTTGTGATCACAATGTTGCATAACACTTATCATCAAAACACCCCATGACGCTCATCATCACAATTATCCATGGTCTTCTTATCACAATGCTCCATGATCTTTTTCATCACAATGCTCAATACACTTGTCATCACAATGCTCCCTGACCCTTGTCATCAGTATGCTCCTTGAAACCTATCATGACAAGGCTCCATGCCGTTTTCATCAAAATGATCCATGACCTTTTCTTCACAATGATCCACGATCCCTGTAATCGCAATGCTCCATGCCCTTGTCATCACAAAACTCCATGACACATGTCATCAGAATGCTCCATGGCCTTCTCATCACAATGCTCCATGCCCTAGTTATCACAGTGCTCAAAGACTCCTGTAATCACAATGCTCCATGACAGTTTTCATCAGAAGGCTCCATGAGACTTGTCATCACAAGTCTCCATGGACTTCTCATCACAATGCTCCAGGGCCTTGTCATCACCATGCTCCATTTCCTTGTCATCACAATGCTCCATGACCCCTGTCATCACAATAATCTATGAATATTTTCAGCCCAATGTTCCATGACACTTGTCATCACAATGATCCATGCCCTTGTCATCCCAATGCTCCATGACCCCTGTATTCACAATGCTACGTGACGCTTGTCATCACAGTGCTCCATGACACCTGTCATCACAATGCTCCATGCCTTTGTCAGCAATATGCTACATGACCCTGTCATTAAAATGCTCTATGCGCTTGTCATCACAATACTCCATTACCATTGTCATCACAACCCTCCATGAACTTTGGGATCACATTGCTTCATGCCCTTGCCATCATAATGCTCCATGCTCCTTGAAATCAAAATGATCCATGACCTCTGTCATCACAATGCTCCAAACCCTTGTGATCACAATGTTCCATAGCCCTTGTCCTCACAATGCTCCATGATCCCTGTCATCACAATACTCCATGCCCTTTTCATCACAATGCTCCATGACATTTGTCATCACAATTCTCAATACACTTGTCACCACAATGCTCCCTGACACTTGTCGTCAGAATGCTCCTTGAACCCTGTCACGAAAAGGCTCCATATCTTTTTCATCACAATGCCCCATGCCGTTTTCATCACAATGCTCCATGCCATTGTCATCAAAATACTCCTCAAGATTGTCATCAGAATGCTCCATGACACTTGTCATCACAATGCTCCATGCACTTTTCAGCACAATGCTCCTTGACACTTGTCATCATAATGTTGCAAGCCATTGTCATCACAATGATCCATGACATTTGGCATTACAATGCTCCATGCCATTGTCATCACAATGGGCCATTACATATGTCATCACAATGCTCCCTGACACTTGTCTTCACAAAACTGCAACACCTGGTCATCACAATGCTCCATGCACTTGTTATCACAATGTTCCATGACCCCTATCATCACAATGCTCCGTGACTCCAGTCATCACAATGCTTCATGACTTTTTCATCACAATGGTCCATGCGCTCATCATCAACAGTCTCTGTGACTTTTTAACCACAATGCTCCATTAAGTTTTCATCACAATGCTCTTGGACCCTTGTCATCACAATGCTCTATGCCTTTCTCAGCACAATGCACCTTGACGCATGTCATCACAATGCTCCATGGCATTCTCCTGACAACGCTCTTTGCCCTTGTCATCACAGTGCTCCAAGACCCCTATAATCACAATTCTCCATGCCCCTTTTCATCAGAATGCTCCATGATACTTGTCACCACAGGTCTCCATGATCATGTCATCACAATGCTCCAGGACCTTATCATCACAATGCTCCATGACTCCAGTCATCACAATGCTTCATAATATTTCTCATCACAGTGGTCCATGCCCGCATCATCACAAGGCTCTGTTACATTTGTAACCACAATGCTCCATGAACATTTCATCACAATGCTCCTTGACACTTGTCATCACAATGCTCCATGCCTGTGTCAGAAAAATGCTCCATGACCATTGTCATCACAATGTGCCACGTGCTTTTCATCACAACGGTCCACAAATTTGTCATCACAATGCTCCATAAAATTTGTAAGCACAATGCTGCATGCCCTTCAAATCACAATGCTCCATTACCCCTGTCATAACAATGCTCCATGTCCCCTGTCATCACAATGTTCCACGGCCTAGTCATAACAACGCTCCATGACACTTTTCATCACAATGCTCCAAGACCCCATTAATCACAATGCTCCATGCTGTTGTCATCACAAAGCTTCATGACATATGTCATCAGAATGTTCCATGGCCTTCTCATCAAAATGCTCCATGCCCTTGTCATCACAATGCTCCAAGACCCCTGTAAACACAAAGCTCCATGCCCCTTTTCATCTCAATGCTCCATGACCCATGTCATCACAATACTCCATGAACATTTTCAGCCCAATGCTCCATGACTTTCTCATCACAATGCTCCATGACCAATATCATCACAATGCTCCATGACCAGTGTCATCACAACACTCCATGACACCTGACAACACAATGATCCGGAACTCTTGTCATCACAATGCTCTATTCCCTAGTCATCACAATGCTCCATGACCCCTGTCATCACAGTACTCCATGAATATTTTCAGCCCAATGCTCCATGACGCGTGTCATCACAATGATCCATGCCCTTGTCATCCCAATGCTCCATGACCCCTGTATTCACAATGCTCCGTGACGCTTCTCATCACAGTGCTCCATGACACCTGTCATCACAATGCTCCATGCCTTTGTCAGCAAAATGCTACATGACCTTGTCATTACAATGCTCTAGGCGCTTGTTATCACAATACTCCATTACCATTGTCATCACAATCCTCCATGAAACTTGGGATCACATTGCTTCATGCTCTTGTCATCACAATGCTCCATGCTCCTTGAAATCAAAATGATCCAAGACGTCTGTCATCACAATGCTCCAAACCCTTGTGATCACAATGTTCCATAACACATGTCATCACAGCACTCCATGATGCCTGTCATCACAATACTCCATGCCCTTTTCATCACAATGCTCCATGACCTTTGTCATCACAATTCTCAATACACTTGTCATCACAATGCTCCCTGACACTTGTCGTCAGAATGCTCCTTCAACCCTGTCACGAAAAGGCTCCATGCTTTTTTCATAACAAAGCCCCATGCCATTTTCATCACAATGCTCCATGCCATTGTCATCAAAATACTCCACAAGCTCGTCATCAAAATGCTCCATGACGCTTTTCATCACAATTCTCCATGCACTTGTCAGCACAATGCTCCCTGACCCTTGTCATCACAATGCTCCAAGCCATTGTCATCACAATGCTCCATTACCTTTGTCATCAGAATCCTCCATGACACTTGGCATCACAATGATCCATGCCATTGTCATCACAGTGGGCCATTACATATGTCATCACAATGATCCCTGACACCTCTCTTCATAATACTGCATGACCTGGTCATCACAATGCTCCATGCCCTTGTCATCACAATGTGCCATTCCAACTGTCATCACAATAATCCATGAAACTTATTAGACCAATGTTCCATGCCCTTGTCATCACAATGCTCCATGCCCTTGTTATCACAATCTTCCAAGACCCCTGTGATCAGAATGCTCCATGCCCCTTTTCATCAGTATGATCCATGAGATTTGTCATCACAAGGCTCCATGGTTTTCTCATCACAATGCTCCAGGACTTTGTCATCACAATGCTTCACGACATTGTCAGGAAAATTCTCAATGGCCCTTGTCATCATAATATTCCAAGCCCTAGTCTTCACAATGCTCCATTATATTTGCCATCACAATCCTCCATTACATTAGGCATCACAATGCTCCATGCCATTGTCATCGCAATGGACCATGACAAATGTCATCACAATGCTCCCGGACACATGTCTTCACAATACTCCATGCCCTTGTCTTCAAAATGCTCAATGCCCTTGTCATCACAATGCACCATGCCAACTATCATCACAATAATCTATGAAACATGTCAGACCAATGCTCCATGCCACTTTTCATTAGAATGCTCCATGAGACTTGTCATCTCAAGTCTCCATGGTCATCTCATCACAGTGCTCCAGGAACTTGTCATCACAATGCTCCATTTCTTTTTCATCACAATGCTCCATGACGCCGGTCATCACAATACTCCATGAATATTTTCAGCCCAATGCTCCATGACTTTCTCATCACAATGCTCCATGACCAATATCATCAAAATGCTCAATGACTACTGTCATCACAACACTCCATGACACCTGACAACACAATGATCCGGGACACTTGTCATCACAATGCTCAAACAACCCTGTAATCACAATGCTCCATGACACCTGTCATCACAATACTCCATGCACATTTTCTGCATATTGCTCCATGAACCTTGTCATCAAAATGATCCGTGCCCTTGTCATCCCAATGCTCCATGACCCCTGTATTCACAATGCTCCGTGACACTTGTCATCACAGTGCGCCATGACACCTGTCATCACAATGCTCCATGCCTTTGTCAGCAAAATGCTACATGAACTTGTCATTTCAAAGCTCTATGTGCTTGTCATCACAATACTCCATTACCATTGTCATCACAATCCTCCATGAACCTTGGGATCACATTGCTTCATGCCCTTGTCATCAAAATGCTCCATGCTCCTTGAAATCAAAATGATCCATGACCTTTTTCATCACAATGCTCCAAACCCTTGTGATCACAATGTTCCATAACACTTGTCATCACAACGCACCATGATGCCTGTCATCACAATACTCCATGCCCTTTTCATCACAATGCTCCATGACCTTTGTCATCACAATTCTCAATATACATGTCATCACAATGCTCCCTGACACTTGTCGTCAGAATGCTCCTTGAACCCTGTCACGAAGAGGCTCCATGCATTTTTCAACACAAAGCCCCATGCCATTTTCATCACAGTGCTCCATGCCATTGTCATCAAAATACTCCACAAGCTCGTCATCAGAATGCTCCATGACCCTTGTCATCACAATTCACCATGCCCTTGTCAACACAATGCTCCCTGACCCTTGTCATCACAATGCTCCAAGACATTGTCATCACAATGCTCCATTACATTTGTCATCAGAATCCTCCATAACACTTGGCATCACAATGCTCCATGCCATTGTCATCACAATGGGCCATGACATATGTCATCACAATGCTCCCTGACAACTCTCTTCACAATACTGCATGACCTGGTCATCACAATGCTCCATGCCCTTGTCATCACAATGCGCCATTCCAACTGTCATCACAATAATCCATGAAACTTATTAGACCAATGCTCCATGCCCTTGTCATCACAATGCTCCATGCCCTTGTTATCACAATTTTCCAAGACCCCTGTAATCAGAATGCTCCATGCCCCTTTTCATCAGAATGATCCATGAGATTTTTAATCACAAGGCTTCATGGTTTTCTCATCACAATGCTCCAGGACCTTGTCATCACATTGCTTCACGACATTGTCATGAAAATTCTCAATGGCCCTTCACATCATAATGCTCCAATCCCTAGTCATCACAATGTTCCATTATATTTGTCATCACAATCCTCCATTACATTTGGCATCACAATGCTCCATGCCATTGTCATCGCAATGGACCATGACATATGTCATCACAATGCTCCCTGACACATGTATTCACAGTACTCCATTCCCTTGTCTTCAAAATGCTCCATGCCCTTGTCATCACAATGCACCATGCCCACTGTCATCACAATAATCTATGAAAATTGTCAGACCAATGCTCCATGCCCCTGTCATCACAATGCTCCATGCCATTGTCATCACAATGCTCCATGACCCCTGTCATCACAATGCTCCGTGACTCCAGTCATCACAATGCTTCATAACGTTTGTCATCACAACGGTCCATGCCCGCATCATCACAAGTCTCTGTGACCTTTGAAACCAAAATGCTCCATGAACTTTTCATCACAATTCTCCGTGACCCTTGTCATGACAATGCTCCATGCGTTTTTCAGAACAATGCTCCATGACCCTTGTCATCACAATGTTCCATGCGCTTTTCATCACAATGATCCACAACCTTGTCATCGCTATGCTCCATAAACCTTGTAATCACAATGGTCCATGCACTTCTCATCCAAATGCTCTCTCACATGAGATATCACAATGTTCCATCACTAGTCATCACAATCCTCTTTCACCCATGTTATTACAATGTTCCATGACAACTGTCATCACAATGCTACATCCCATTATCAGCACAATGTTCCATGACCCATGACATCACAATGATCTATAACCACTGTCATCAAAATGCTCCATGACCCTTTTCATCCCAAAGCTCCAAGACCCCTGGCATCACAATGTTCTATAAACCCTGCCATCAAAATGTTCCATTACACTTTTCTTCAAATTGCTGCATAACCCGGTCATCAAAATGCTCCCTGCCCTTCTGATCACAATGCACCACACCCTTGTCATCAAAATGCTCCATGACCTTTGTCATCACAAAGCTCCATGACACTTGGCATCACAATGCTCCATGTCATTGTCATCACAATGCTCCATGAACCCTCTCATCACATGTCTCCATGCCCTTGTCATCACAAAGCTCCATGACACTTGTCATCACAATGCTCGATGCCCGTCTCCTCACAATGCTCCATGCCCTTGTCATTACAATCCTCCATGACCCATGCATAACAGTGTTCCGTGCCCTTGTCATCACAATGCTCCATGCCCACTCTCATCACAATAATCCATGAAACTTTTCAGACCAATGCTCAATGCCCTTCTCATCACAATGCTCCATTACCTCTGTCATAACAAGGCTCCATGACCCGTGCCATCACAATGTTCCATGGCCTTGTCATCACAAGGCTCCATGACCCTTGTCATCACAATGCTCCAAGACCCCTGTAATCAGAATTCTCCATGCCCTTGTCTTCACAAAGCTCCATGACACATGCCATCAGAATATTCCATGGCCTTCTCATCACAATGCTCCATGCCCTTGTCATGACGATGCTGCAAGACCCCTGTAATCACAATGCTCCATGCCCCTTTTCATCTCAATGCTCCATGAACCCTGTAATCAAAATGCACCATGCCCATCATCATAATGCTTCAGGCTCTTGTCATCACAATTATATCAAATTTCTCGATGACCACTGTCATCATAATGCTCCAAACCCTTGTGATCACAATGTTCCTTAACACTTATCATCACAACACCCTATGACGCTCCTCATCACAATTATCCTTGGTCCTCTCATCACAATGCTCCATGATCTTTGTCATCACAATTCTCAATACACTTGTCATCACAATGCTCCCTGACACTTGTCGTCAGTATGCTCCTTGAAACATGTAATGACATGGCTCCATGCCTTTTCATCACAATGAACCATGCCCTTTTCATCACAATGCTCCAAGACCACTGTAATCACAATGCTCCATGCCCTTGTCATCACAAAGCTCCATGACGCATGTCATCAGTATGCTCCATGGCCTCCTCCTCACAATGCTCCATGCACTTGTCAGCACAATGCTCCCTGACCCTTGTCATCACAATGCTCCAAGCCACTGTCATCACAATGCTCCATTACCTTTGTCACCAGAATCCTCCATGACACTTGGCATCACAATGCTCCATGCCATTGTCATCACAATGGGCCATTACATATGTCATCACAATGCTCCCTGATAACTCTCTTCACAATACTGCATGACCTGGTCATCACAATGCTCCAAGCCATTGTCATCACAATGCTCCATTACCTTTGTGATCAGAATCCTCCATGACACTTGGCATCACAATGCTCCATGCCATTGTCATCACAATGGGCCCTTACAAATGTCATCACATTGCTCCCTGATACCTCTCTTCACAATACTGTATGACCTGGTCATCACAATGCTCCATGCCCTTGTCATCACAATGTGCCATTCCTACTGTCATCACAATAATCCATGAAACTTATTAGACCAATGTTCCATGCCCTTGTCATCACAATGCTCCATGCCCTTGTTATAACAAAGTTCCAACACCCCTGTAATCAGAATGCTCCATACCCCTTTTAATCAGTATGCCCCATGAGACTTGTCATCACAAGGCTCCATGGTTTTCTCATTACAATGCTCAAGAACATTGTCATCACAATGCTTCACGACATTGTCATGAAAATTCTCAATGGCCCTTGTCATCATAATGCTACAAGCCCTAGTCATCACAATGCTCCATTATATTTGTCATCACATCCTCCATTACATTTGGCATCACAATGCTCCATGCCATTGTCATCGCAATGGACCATGGCATATGTCATCACAATGCTCCCTGACACCTGTCTTCACAATACTCCATTCCCTTGTCTTCACAATGCTCCATGCCCTTGTCATCACAATGCATGATGTCCACTGTCATCACAATAATCTATGAAACTTGTCAGACCAATGCTCCATGCCCCTGTCATCACAATGCTACATGCCCTTGTCATCACAATGCTCCATGACCCCTTTCATCACAATGTTCCGTGACTCCAGTCATCACAATGCTTCATAACGTTTGCCATGACAACGGTCCATGCCCACATCATCACAAGGCTCTGTGACCATTGTAACCACAATGCTCCATGAACTTTTCATCACAATGCTCCGTGATCCTTGTCATCACAATGCTCCATGCCTGTGTCAGTACAATGCTCCAGGACCCTTGTCATCACAATGTGCCATGCGCTTTTCATCACAATGATCCACAACCTTGTCATCGCTATGCTCCATGAACCTTGTAATCACAATGCTCCATGCACTTCTCATCCATATGCTCTCTCTCATGAGATATCTCAATGTTCCATCACTAGTCATCACAATCCTCGCTCACCCCTGTTATCACAATGTTCCATGACCCCTATCATCACAATGCTATATCCCCTTATCAGCACAATGTTCCATGACCCCTGACATCACAATGTTCCATAACCCCTGTCATCAAAGTGCTCCATGACACTTTTCATCGAAAGCTCCATGAACCCTGGCATCACAATGTTCTATAACCCCTGTCATCAAAATATTCCATTACACTTTTCATCAAATTGCTGCATGACCCTGTCATCAAAATGCTCCCTGCAATTCTCATCACAATGCACCACACACTTGTCATCAAAATGCTCCATGAACGATGTCATCAAAAACTCCATGACCGTTGGCATCACAATGCTCCATGTCATTGTCATCACGATGCTCCATGAACCCTCTCATCACATTGCTCAATGCCCTTGTCATCACAAAGCTCTATGACACTTGTCATCACAATGCTCGATGCCCTTCTCATCACAGTGCTCCATGCCCTTGACATTACAATCGTACATGACCCAAGTATCACAGTGTTCCGTTCCCTTCTCATCACAATGCTCCATATCCAATCTCATCACAATAATCCATGAAATATTTCAGACCAATGCTCAATGCCCTTCTCATCACAATGCTCCATTACCTCTGTCATAACAATGCTCCATGACCCGTGCCATCACAAGGTTCCACGGCCTTGTCATCACAAGGCTCCATGAACCTTGTCATCACAATGCTCCAAGACACATTTCATCAGAATGTCCCATGGCCTTCTCCTCACAATGCTCCAGGCCCTTGTCATCACAATGCTCCAAGACCCCTGTAGTCACAGTGATCCATGCACCTTTTCATCAGAATGCTCCATGAGACTTGTCATCACAATTCTCCATGGTCATCTCATCACAATGCTCCAGGACATTGTCATCACCATGCTCCATGCACTTGTCATCACAATGCTCCAAGACCCATGTAATCACAATGCTCCATGCCCCTTTTCATCAGAATGCTCCATGAGACTTCTCATCAAAAGTCTCCATGGTCTTCTCATCACAATGCTCCAGGACTTTGTCATCACCATGCTCCATTCCCTTGTCATCACAATTCTCCATGACCCCTGTCATCACAATACTCTATGAATATATTCAGCCAAATGCTCCATGACATTCTCATCACAATGCTCCATGACCCATATCATCACAATGCTCCATGACCACTGTCATCACAACACTCCATGACACCTGACAACACAGTGATCCGGGACTCTTGTAATCACAAAGCTCCAAGTCCTCTGTAATCATAGTGATCCATGACCCCTGTCATCACAATAATCCATGAACATTTTCAGCCAAATGCTCCATGACGCTTTTCATCACAATGATCCATGCCCTTGTCATCCCAATGCTCCATGACCCCTGTATTCACAAGGCTCCGTGATGCTTTTCATCACAGTGCTCCATGACACCTGTCATCACAATGCTCCATGCCTTTGTCAGCAAAATGCTACATGACTTGTCATCACAATTCTTCACGACCTTGTCATGAAAATTTTCAATGGCCCTTGTCATCATAATGCTCCAAGCCCTAGTCATCACAATGCTCCATTATATTTGTCATCACAATCCTCCATTACATTTGGCATCACAATGCTCCATGCCATTGTCATCGCAATGGACCATGACATATGTCATCACAATGCTCCCAGAAACCTGTCTTCACAATACTCCATGACCTTCTCATCACAATGATCCATACCCTTGTCCTCACAATGCACCATGCCCACTGTCATCACAATAATCTATGAAACTTGTCAGACCAATGCTCCATGCCCCTGTCATCACAAGGCTCCATGCCCTTGTCCTCACAATGCTCCATGACCCCTTTCATCACAATGCTCCATGACCCCAGTCATCACAATGCTTCATAACGTTTGTCATCACAATGGTCCCTGCCCGCGTCATCACAAGGCTCTGTGACCTTTGTAACCACAATGCTCCATGAACATTTCATCACAATTCTCTGTGACCCTTGTCATCACAATGCTCCAATTCTTTGTCAGAACAATGCTCCATGATCATTGTCATCACAATGTGCCACGCACATTTCATCACAAGTGTCCACAACCTTATGATTGCAATGCTCCATAAATTTTGTTATCACAATGGTCCATGAAATTCTCATCAAAATGCTCTCTCACCATAGATATCACAATGTTCCATCACTAGTCATCACAATACACACTCACCCCTGCAATCACAATGTTCCATGACCCTGGCATCACAATGCTACATCCCTTTATCATCACAATATTGCATGACCCCTGACATCACAATGTTCCATAACACCTGTCATCAAAATGCTCCATGACCCTTTTCATCCCAAAGCTCCAAGACCCCTGACATCACAATGTTCTATAACCCCTGCCATAAAAATGTTCCATTACATTTTTCATCAATTTGCTGCATGACACGGTCATCAAAATCCTCCCTTCCCTTCTCATCACAATGCAACATGCCCTTGTCATCAAAATGCTCCATGACTTGTCATCACAAAGCTCCATGACCCTTGGCATCACAATGCTCCATGTAATTGTCATCACAATACTCCATGAACCCTCTCATAACATTGCTCAATGCCCTTGTCATCACAAAGCTCCATGACACTTGTCATCACAATGCTCGATGCCCTTCTCATCACAATGCTCCAGGCACTTGTCATTACAATCCCGCATGACCCATGTATCATAGTGTTCCGTACCCTTGTCATCACAATGCTCCATGCCCACTCTCATCACAATAATCCATGAAACATTTCAGACCAATGTTCCATGCCATTCTCATCACAATGCTCCATTACCTCTGTCATAACCATGCACCATGACACCTGCCATCACAATGTTCCACGGCCTAGTAATCACAAGGCTCCATGACACTTGTCATCACAATGCTGAAGGCCCCTGTAATCAAAATGCTCCATGCCCTTGTCATCACAAAGCTCCATGACGCATGTCATCAGAATGTTCCATGGCCTTCTCATCACAATGCTCCATGACCTTGTCATCACAATGCTCCAAGACCCCTGTAAACACAATGCTCCATGCCCCTTTTCATCTCAATGCTCCATGAACCCTGTCATCACAATGCACCATGCCCATCATCATAATGCTTCAGGCTATTGTCATCACAATGAAATCAATATTCTCCATGACCTCTGTCATCATAATGCTCCAAACCCTTGTGATCACAATATTCCATAACACTTATCATCACAACACCCCATGACGCTCATCATCACAATTATCCATGGCCTTCTCATCACAATGTTCAATGATCCCTGTCATCACAATGCTCAATACACTTGTCATCAAAATGCTCCCTGACTCTTGTCATCAGTATGCTCCTTGAACCCTGTCATGACAAGGCTCCATGCCTTTGTCATCAAAATAATCCATGCCCTTTTCATCACAAAGCTCCAAGATCCCTGAAATCACAATGCTCCATGCCCTTGTCATCACAAAGCTCCATGACGCATGTCATCAGAATGCTTCATGGCCTTCTCATCACAATGCTCCATGTCATTTTCATCACAATGCTCCATGAACACTCTCATCACATTGCTCCATGCACTTATCTTCACAAAGCTCCATGACACATGTCATCAGAATGCTCCATGGCCTTCTCATCACAATGTTCCATGCCCTTGCCATCACAATGCTCCATGACCCCTCTCATAACAATGCTCCATGACCCCTGCCATCACGATATTCCATGGCCTTGTCATCACAAGGCTCGATCACCCTTCTCATCACAATGCTCCAAGAACACTGTAATCACAATGCTCTATGCCCCTTTTCATTTCAATGATCCATGAATCCTGTCATCACAATGCACCATGCCCATCATCATAATGCTTCATGCTATTGTCATCACAATGAAATCAAAATGCTCCATGACCTCTGTCATAACAATGCTCAAAACCCTTGTGATCACAATATTCTATAACACTTGTCATCACAATGACCCATGACGCTCGTCATCACAGTTATCCATGGTCTTCTCATCAGAATGTTCCATGACCTTTGTCATCACAATGCTCAATACACTTGTCTTCAAAATTCTCCCTGACACTTGTTTTATGTAAGCTCCTTGAAACCTGTCATGACAAGGCTCCATGACTTTTTCATCACAATGATCCTTGCCCTTTTCATCACAATGCTTCAAGACCACTGTAATCACAATGCTCCATGCCTTTGTCATCACAAAGCTCAATGACACATGTCATCAGAATGCTCCTTGGCCTTCTGCTCACAATGCTCCATGCCCTTGTCATCACAAAGCTCCATGCCCTTGTCATCACAAAGCTCAATGACACATGTCATCAGAATGCTCCTTGGCTTTCTGCTCACAATGCTCCATGCACTTGTCATCACAATGTGGCAAGACCCCTGTAATCACAATGCTCCATGCCCTTTTTCTTCAGTATGCTCCATGAGACTTGTCATCACAAAGCCTCATGTTTCTCTCATCACAATGCTCCAGGATCTTGTCATCACAATGCTTCACGACTTTGTCATGAAAATTCTCAATGGCCCTTGTCATCATAATGCTCTAAGCCCTAGTCATCACAATGCTCCATTATATATTTGTCATCACAATCCTCCATTACATTGGGCATCACATAACTCCCTGCCATTGTCATCGAAATGGACCATGACATATGTCATCCCAATGCTCCCTGACACCTGTCTTCACAATACTCCATGAGCTTCTCTTCACAATGCTCCATGCCATTGTCATCACCATGCACTATGTCCACTGTCATCACAATAATCTATGAAAATTGTCAGACCAATGCTCCATGCCCCGGTCATAACAATGCTCCATGTCCCAGTCATCACAATGCTCCATGCCCTTGTCATCACAATGCTCTATGATTTTTCATCACAAAGCTCCTTTACCCATGACCCATGTATCACAGGGTTCCGTGCCCTTGTCATCACAATGCACCATGCCACTCTCATCACAATACTCCATGAAATATTTCAGACCAATGTTCCATGCCCTTCTCATCAAAATGCTCCATTACCCCTGTCATAACAATGCTCCATGACCCCTGTCATCAAAATGTTACACGGCCTTGTCATCACAAGGCTCCATGAAACTTGTCATCACAATGCCCCATGACGCTCGTCATCACAATTATCCATGGACTTCTCATCACAATGTTCCATGATCTTTGTCATCACAATGCTCAAAACACTTGTCATCACAATGCTCCATGACAGTTGTCGTCAGTATGCGCCTTGAACCATGTCATTACAAGGCTCCATGCCTTTTTCATCACAATAATCCATGCCCTTTTCATCACAATGCTCCAAGATCCCTGTAATCACAATGCTTCCTACCCTTGTCAACACAAAGCTCCATGACGCATGTCATCAGAATGCTCCAAGGAATTCTCATCACCATGATTCATGCCCTTGTCATCACAATGCTCCAAGACCCCTTTAATCACAATGCTCCATGCCCCTTTTCAACAGAATGCTCCATGAGACTTCTCATCAAAAGTCTCCATGGTCTTCTTATCACAATGCTCCAGGACATTGTCATCACCATGCTCCATTCCCTTGTCATCGCAATGCACCATGACCAATATCATCACAATTCTCCATGACCACTGTCATCACAACACTCCATGACACCTGACAACACAATGATCCGAGACTCTTGTCATCACAATGCTCCATTCCCTAGTCCTCACAATGCTCCATGACACTTGTCATCACAATGATCCATGCCCTTGTCATCCCAATGCTCCAAAACCCTTTATACACAATGATCTGTGACGCTTGTCATCACAGTGCTCCATGACACCTGTCATCACAATGCTCCATGCCTTTGTCAACAAAATGCTACATGACCTTGTCATTACAATGCTCTATGTGCTTGTCATCACAATACTCCATTTCCATTGTCATCACAATCCTCCATGAACCTTGGGATCACATTGCTTTATGCCCTTGTCATCACAATGCTCCATGCTCCTTGAAATCAAAATGATCCATGACCTCTGTCATCACAATGCTCCAAACCCTTGTGATCACAATGTTCCATAACACTTGTCATCACAACGATCCATGACGCCTGTCATCACAATACTCCATGCTCTTTTCATCACAATGCTCCATGACCTTTTTCATCACAATGCTCAATACACTTGTCATCACAATGCTCCGTGACACTTGTCGTCAGAATGCTCCTTGAACCCTGTCACGAAAAGGCTCCATGCCTTTTCATCACAATGCCCCATGCCGTTTACATCACAATGCTCCATTGCATTGTCATCAGAATACTCCAAAAGCTTGTCATCAGAATGCTCCATGACCCGTGTCATCACAAATCTCCATGCACTTGTCAGCACAATGCTCCCTGACCCTTGTCATCACAATGCTCCAAGCCATTGTCATCACAATGCTCCATTACCTTTGTCATCAGAATCCTCCATGACACTTGGCATCACAATGCTCCATGCCATTGTCATCACAATGGGCCATTACATATGTCATCACAATGCTCCCTGACACCTGTCTTCACCATACTGCATGACCTGGTCATCACAATGCTCCATGCCCTTGTCATCACAATGCGCCATTCCAACTCTCATCGCAATAATTCATGAAACTTATTAGACCAGTGTTCCATGCCCTTGTGATGACAATGCTTCATGCCATTGTTGTCACAATGCTCCATGACCCCTGTCATCACAATGCTCCGTGACTCCAGTCATCACAATGCTTCATGACCTTTGTGATCACAATGGTCCATGCCCTCGTCATCAACAGTCTCTGTTACCATTTTAACCACAATGCTTCATGAACTTTTCATCTCAATGTTCTTTGACCCTTGTCATCAAAATGCTCTCTGCCTTTCTCAGCACAATGCTCCATGACCCTTGCCATCACAATGTTCCAGGCGCTTGTCAGCACAATGCTCCATGACACGTCATCACAATGCACCATGCGCTTGTCATCACAGTGCTCCACCATCTTGTCATCACAGTGCTCCATAAAGCTTGTCATCACAATGCTCCATGCACTTCTCATCAAAATGTTCTCTCACCACTGATATCACAATGCTACATCACTATTTGTCACAATACTCCCTCACCCCTGTCATCACAATTTTCCATGACTCCTGTCATCACAATGCTACATGCACTTATCATCACAATGTACGATGACCCATGACATCACAATGTTCCATAACACCTGTCATCAAAATGCTCCATGACCCTTTTCATCAAAATGCTCCATGACCCCTGACATCACAATGTTCCATAACACCTGTCATCAAAATGTTCCATGACACTTTTCATTAAATTGCTCCATGACCCTGTCATCACAATGATCCCTGCCCTTGTCATCAAAATGCACAGCGCCCTTGCAATCAAAATGCTCCCTGACCTTTGTCGTCACAAATATCCATGACCCTTGGCATCACAATGTTCCATGTCATTGTCATCACACTGCTCCATGAACGCTCTCATCACATTGCTCCATGCACTTGTCTTCATAAAGCTCCATGACACATGTCATCAGAATGATCCATGGCCTTCTCATCACAATTCTCCATGCCCTTACAATCACCGTGCTCCATTAAACCTGTCATAACAATGCTCCATGACCCCTGCCATCACGATGTTCCATGGCCTTGTCATCACAAGGCTCCATGACCCTTCTCATCACAATGTTCCAAGACCGCTGTAATCACAATGCACTATGCCCCTTTTCATCTCAATGATCCATGAACCCTGTCATCACAATGCACAATGACCATCATCATGCTTCATGCTATTGTCATCACAATGAAATCAAAATGCTCCATGACCTCTGTAATAACAATGTTCCAAACCCTTGTGATCACAATATTCCATAACACTTGTCATCACAATGCCCGATGACGCTCGTCATCACAGTTATCCATGGTTTCTCATCACAATGCTCCATGACTTTTGTCATCACAATCCTCAATACACTTGTCATCAAAATGCTCCCTGACACTTGTTGTCTGTATGCTCCTTGAACCCTGTCATGACAAGCCTCCATGCATTTTTCATCACAATGATCCATGCCTTTTCATCACAATGCTCCAATACCCCTGTAATCACAATGCTCCATGCACTTGTCATCACAAAGCTCAATGACACATGTCATCAGAATGCTCCTTGGCCTTCTGCTCACAATGATCCATGCCCTTGTCATCAAAATGTGCCAAGACCCGTGTAATCACAATGCTCCGTGCCCCTTTTCATTAGTATGCTCCATGAGACTTGTCATCACAAGGCTCCATGGTTTTCTCATCACAATGCTCCAGGACATTGTCATCACAATGCTTCACGACGTTGTCATGAAAATTCTCAATGGCCCTTGTCATCATAATGCTCCAAGCCCTAGTCATCACAATGCTCCTTTATATTTGTCATCACAATCCTCCATTTCATTTGGCATCTCAATACTCCCTGCTATTGTCATCGCAATGGACCATGACCTATGTGATCACAATGCTCCCTGGCACCTGTCTTCAAAATACTCCATGCCCTTGTCCTCACAATGCACCATGCCCTTGTCATCACACTGTACTATGTCCACTGTCACCACAATAATCTATGAAAATTGTCAGACCAATGCTCCATGCCCCTGTCATAACAATGCTCCATACACCTGTCATCGCAATGCTCCATGCCCTTGTCATCACAATGCTCCATTACTTGCCAACACAAAGCTTCATAACCCCTGACCCATGTATAACAGTGTTCTGTGCCGTTGTCATCACAATGCTCCATGCCCACTCTCATCACAATAATCCATGAAATATTTCAGACCAATGTTCCATGCCCTTCTCATCAAAATGCTCCATTACACCTGTCATAACAGTGCTTCATGAACCCTGCCATCAAAATGATCCACGGCTTTGTCATCACAAGGCTCCATGACACTTGTCATGACAATGCCCCATGACGCTCGTCATCACAATTATCCATGGTCTTCTCATCACAATGTTCCATGATCTTTGTCATCACAATGCTCAATACACTTGTCATCACAATGATCCCTGACACTTGTCATCAGTATGCTCCTTGAACCCTGTCATGACAAGGCTCCATGCCTTTTTCATCACAATGATCCATGCCCTTTTCATAACAATGCTCCAAGACCCCTGTAATCACAATGCTCCATGCCCTTGTCATCACAAAGCTCCATGACGCATGTCATCAGAATGCTCTATGGCCTTCTCATCACCATGATCCATGCCCTTGTCATCACAATGCTCCAATAACCCTATAATCACAATGGTCCATGCCCCTTTTCAACAGAATGCTCCATGAGACTTCTCAACAAAATTCTCCATGGTCTTCTCATCACAATGCTCCAGGACTTTGTCATCACCATGCTCCATTCCCTTGTCATCGCAATGCTCCATGACCAATATCATCACAATTCTCCATGACCACTGTCATCACAACACTCCATGACACGTGACTACACAATGATCTGGGACTCTTGTCATCACAATGCTCCATTCCCTACTCATCACAATGCTCAATGACACTTGTCATCACAATGATCATCGCCCTTGTCATCCCAATGCGCCATAACCCCTGTATTCACAGTGCTCCATGACGCTTGTCATCACAGTGCTCCATGACACCTGTCATCACAATGCTCCATGCCTTTGCAGCAAAATGCTACATGACCTAGTCATTACAATGCTCTATGTGATTGTCATCAAAATATTCCATTACCATTGTCATCACAATCCTCCAAGAACCTTGGGATCACATTGCTTCATTCTCTTGTCATCACAATGTTCCATGCTCCTTGAAATCAAAATGATCCATGACCTCTGTCATCACAATGCTCCAAGCCCTTGTGATCACAATGTTCCATAACACTTGTCATCACAACGCTCCATGATGCCTGTCATCACAATACTCCATGCCCTTTTCATCACAATTCTCCATGACCTTTGCCATCACAATTCGCAATACACTTGTCATCACAATGCTCCCTGACACTTGTCGTCAGAATGCTCCTTGAACCCTGTCACGAAAAGGCTCCATGCCTTTTTCATCACAATGTCCCATGCCATTTAAATCACAATGCTCCATGCCATTGTCATCAAAATACTCCACAAGTTTGTCATCAGAATGCTCCATGACCCTTGTAATCACAAATGTCCATGCACTTGTCTGCACAATGCTCCCTGACACTTGTCATCACAATGCTCCAAGCCATTGTCATCACAATACTCCATTACCTTTGTCATCAGAATCCTCCATGACACTTGGCATCACAATGCTCCATGGCATTGTCATCACAATGGGCCATGACATATGTCATCACAATGCTCGATGACACCTGTCTTCACAATACTGCATGACCTGGTCATCACAATGCTCCATGGCCCTTTCATCACAATGTGCCATTCCCACTGTCATCGAAATAATTCATGAAACTTATTTGACCAATGTTCCATGCCCTTGTCATCACAATGCTCCATGCCCTTGTTATCACAATGCTCCATGACCACTGTCATCACAATGCTCCGTGACGCCAGTCATAACATTGCTTCATGACCTTTGTCATCAACATGGTCCATGTCCTCATCATCAACTGTCTCTGTGACCTTTTTAACCACAAATCTCCATGATTTTCATCACAATGCTCTTTGACCCTTGTCATCAAAATGCTCTCTGCCTTTCTCAGCACAATGCTCCATGACCCTTGCCATCACAATGTTCCAGGCGCTTGTCAGCACAATGCTCCATGACACAGATCATCACAATGCACCATGCGCTTGTCATCACAGTGCTCCACAATTTTTCATCACAATGCTCCATGCACTTCTCATCAAAATGTTCTCTTACCACTGATATCACAATGCGACATCACTATTTGTCACAATACTCCCTCACCCATGTCATCACAATGTTCCATGACTCCTGTCATCACAATGCTACATGCACTTATTATCATAATGTTCGATGACCCCTGACATCACAATGTTCCATAACACCTCTCATCAAAATATTCCATGACACATTTCATCCAGTTGCTCCATGACCATGTCATCACAATGCTCCCTGCCCTTCTCATCACAATGCACAACGCCCTTGCCATCAAAATGCTCCATGACCTTTGTCATCACAAAGATCCATGCCCTTTGGCATCACAATGCTCCATGTCATTGTCATCACAATGCTCCATGTACGCTCTCATCACATTGCTCCATGCCCTTGTCATCACAAAGCTCCATGACACTTGTCATCAGAATACTCCATGGCCTTCTCATCACAATGATCCATGCCCTTGCCATCACAATGCTCCATTACCACTGTCATAAAAATGAACCAAAACCCCTGCCATCACGATGTTCCATGGCCTTGTCTTCACAAGGCTCCATGACCCTTCTCATCACAATGCTCCAAGAACCCTGTAATCACAATGCTCTATGCCGTTTTTCATCTCAATGATCCATGAACCCTGTCATCACTAAGCACCATGCCCATCATCATAATGCTTCATGCTATTGTCATCACAATGAAATCAAGATGCTTCATGACCTCTGTCATCACAATGCTCCAAACACTTGTGATAACAATATTCCTTAACACTTGTCATCACAAAGCTCCATGATGACTGTCCTCACAATACTCCATGCCCTTTTCATCACAATGCTCCATGACCTTTGTCATCACAATTCTCAATACACTTGTCATCACAATGCTCCCTGACATTGTCGTCAGAGTGCTCCTTGAACCCTGTCACCAAAAGGCTCCATTCCTTTTTCATCACAAGGACCCATGCCATTTTCATCACAATGCTCCATGCAATTGTCATGAAAATACTCCACAAGCTTGTCATCAGTATGCTCCATGTCTCTTGTCATCACAATTATCCATGCATTTGTCAGCACAATGCTCCCTGACCCTTGTCATCACAAGGCTCAAAACCCTTGTCATCACAATGCTCCATTACATTTGTCATTAGAATCCTCCATGACACTTTGCATCACAATGCTCCATGCCTTTGTCATCACAATGGGCCATTACATATTTCATCACAATGCTCGCTGACACCTCTCTTCAGAATACTGCATGCCCTTGTCATCACAATGCTACATGCCCTTGTATCACAATGTTCCAAGTCCCCTGTAATCAGAATGCTCCACGCCCCTTTTCATCAGTATGCTCCTTGAGATTTGTCATCACAAACCTCCATGGTTTTCTCAACACAATGCTCCAGGACCTTGTCATCACAATGCTTCACGACATTGTCATGAAATTTCTCAATGGCCCTTGTCAACATAATGCTCCAAGCCCTAGTCATCACAATGCTCCATTATATTTGTCATCACATCCTCCATTACATTTGGCATCACAATGCTCCATGCTATTGTCATCGCAATGGACCATGACATAGGTCATCAAAATGCTCCCTGACACCTGTCTTCACAATACTCCATGCCCTTGTCTTCACAATGCTCTATGCCCTAGTCATCACAATGCACCATGTCCACTGTCATCACAATCATCTATGAAACTTGTCAGACCAATGCTCCATGCCCCTGTCATCACAATGCTCCATGTCATTGTCATCACAAAGCTCCATGACCCCTGTCATCACAATGCTCCGTGACTCCAGTCATCACTATGCTTCATAACGTTTGTCATCACAACGGTCCATGCCCACATCATCACAAGGCTCTGTTACCTTTGTAACCCCAATGCTCCAAGAACTTTTCATCACAATGCTCCGTGACACTTGTCATCACAATGCTCCATGCATTTGTCAGAACAATGCTCCATGACCTTTGTCATCACAATGTGCCATGCACTTTTCATCAAAATGATCCACATCCTTGTCATCGCTATGCTCCATAAACCTTGTAATCACAATGCTCCATGCACTTCTCATCCAAATGCTCTCTCACATGAGATATCACAATGTTCCATCACTAGTCATCACAATCCTCGCTCATCCCTGTTATCACAATGTTCCATGAACCCTGTCATCACAATGTTACATCCCCTTATCAGCACAATGTTCGTTGGCCCCTGACATCCCAATTTTCCATAACCCCTGTCATCAAAATCCTCCATGACCCTTTTCATCCCAAAGCTCCATGATCCCTGGCAACACAATGTTCTATAACCCATGTCATCAAAATGTTCCATTACACTTTTCATCAAATTGCTGCATGACCCTGTCATCAAAATGCTCCCTGCCCTTCTCATCACAATGCACAACACACTTGTCATCAAAATGCTCCATGACTTTTGTCATCACAAAGCTCAATGACCCTTGGCATCACAACGTTCCATGTCATTTTCATCACAATGCTCCATGAAACATCTCATCACATTGCTCCATGCCCTTTTCATCAAAAGCTCCATGACACTTGTCATCACAATGCTCGATGCCCTTCTCATCACAATGCTCCATGCCCTTGTCATTACAATCCTCCATGACCCATGTATCACAGTGTACAGTGCCCTTGTCATCACAATGCTCCATGCCCACTCTCATCACAATAATCCATGAAACATTTCAGACCAATGCTCAATGCCCTTCTCATCACAATGCTCCATTACCTATGTCATAAAAATGCTCTATGACCCCTGCCATCAAAATGTTCCAAAGCCTTGTCATCACAAGGCTCCATGCCCCTTGTCATCACAATGCTCCAAAACTCCTGTAATCACAATGCTCCATGCCCTTGTCATCAGAATGCTCCATGACTCTTGCCATCACAGTTCTCCATGCACTTGTCAGAACAATGCTCCCTGAACCTTGTCATCACTATGCTCCAAGCCACTGTCATCAAAATGCTCCATTACCTCTGTCATCAGAATCATCCATGACAATTTGCATCACAATGCTCCATGCCATTGTCATCACAATGGGCCAACACATATGTCATCACAATGCTCCGTGACACCACTTTTCACAATACTGCATGACCTGGTCATCACAATGCTCCATGCCCTTGTCATCACAAAGCTCCATGACGCATGTCATCAGAATGTTCCATGGCCTTCTCCACACAATGCTCCATGCCCTTGTCATCACAATTCTCCAAGGCCCCTGTAATCACAATGCTCCATGCCCCTTTTCATCAGAATGCTCCATGAGATTTTTAATCACAATTCTCCATGGTCATCTCATCACAATGCTCCAGGACTTTGTCATCACCATGCTCCATTCCCTAGTGATCACAATGCTCCATGACCCCTGTCATCACAATACTCCATGAACATTTTCAGCCCAATGCCCCATGACCTTCTCATCACAATGCTCCAAGACCAATATCATCACAATGCTCCCTGATCACTGTCATCACAACACTCAATGACACCTGAAAACACAATGATCCGGGACACTTATCATCACAATGCTCCATTCCCTAGTCATCACAATGCTCCATGACCCCTGTCATCACAATACTACATGAACATTTTCAGCCCAATGCTCCATGACCCTTGTCATCACAATGATCCATGCCCTTGTCCTCCCAATGCTCCATGACCCCTGTATTCACAATGCTCCGTGACGCTTGTCATTAGAGTGCTCCATGACACCTGTCATCACAATGCTCCATGCCTTTGTCAGCAAAATGCTACATGACATTGTCATTAAAATGCTCTATGTGCTTGTCGTCACAATACTGCATTACCATTGTCATCACTATCCTCCATGAAACTTGGGATCACATTGCTTCATGCCCTTGTCATCACAATGCTCCATGCTCCTTGAAATCTAAATGATCCATGACCTCTGTCATCGCAATGCTACAAACCCTTGTGATCACAATGTTCCATAACACTTTTCATCACAACGCTCCATGATGCCTGTCATCACAATAATCCATGCCCTTTTCATCACAATGCTCCATGACCTTTGTCATCACAATTCTCAATACACTTGTCATCACAATGCTCCCAGACACTTGTCGACAGAATGCTCCTTGAACCCTGTCACGAAAAGGCTCCTTGCCTTTTTAATCACAAAGCCCCATGCCATTTTCATCACAATGCTCCATGCCATTGTCATCAAAATACTCCACAATCTTGTCATCAGAATGCTCCATGACCCTTGTCATCACAATTCTCCATGCACTTGTCAGCACAATGCTCCCTGAACCTTGTCATCACTATGCTCCAAGCCATTGTCATCAAAATGCTCCTTTATATTTGTCATCAGAATCCTCCATGAAATTTGGCATCACAATGCTCCATGCCATTGTCATCACAATGGGCTAATACATATGTCATCACAATGCTCCGTGACACCTCTTCTCACAATACTGCATGACCTGGTCATCACAATGCTCCATGCCCTTGTCATCACAATGCGCCATTCCAACTGTCATCACAATAATCCATGAAACTTATTAGACCAATGCCCCATGCCCTTGTCATCAAAATGCTCCATTCCCTTGTTATCACAATGTTCCCCGACCGCTGTAATCAGAATGCTCCATGCCCCTTTTCATCAGTATGCTCCATGAGACTTGTCATCACAAGGCTCCATGGTTTTCTCATCACAGTGCTCCAGGACCTTGTCATCACAATGCTTCATGACATTGTCATGAAAATTCTCAATGGCCCTTGTCATCATAATGCTACAAGCCATAGTCATAACAATGCTCCATTATATTTGTCATTACAATCCTCCATTTCATTTGGCATCACAATGCTCCATGCCATTGTCATCGCAATGGACCATGACATATGTCATCACAATGCTCCCTGACACCTGTCTTCACAATACTCCATGACCTTGTCATCATAATGCTCCATGCCCTTGCCATCACAATGCACCATGTCCACTGTCATCACAATCATCTATGAAACTTGTCAGACCAATGCTCCATGCCCCTGTCATCACAGTGCTCCATGCCCTTGTCATCACAATGCTCCATGCCCCCTGTCGTCACAATGCCCCATGACTCCAGTCATCACAATGCTTCATAACGTTTGTCATCACAACGGTCCATGCCCGCGTCATCACAAGGCTCTGTGACCATTTTAACCACAATGCTCCACGAACTTTTCATCACAGTGCTCCATGACACTTGTCATCAAATGCTCCATGCCTTTGTCAGAACAATGCTCCATGACCCTTGTAATCACAATGTGCCATGCGCTTTTCATCACAATGATCCACAACCTTGTCATCGCTATGCTCCATAAAACTTGTAATCACAATGCTCCATGAACTTCTCATCCAAATGCTCTCTCACATGAGATATCACAATGTTCCATCACTAGTCATCACAATCCTCCCTCACCCCTGTTATCACAATGTTCCATGACCCCTGTCATCACAATGCTACATCCCCTTATCATCACAATGTTCCATGACCCATGACATCACAATGTTCCATAACCACTGTCATCAAAATGCTCCATAATTCTTTTCATCCCAAAGCTCCATGACCCCTGGCATCACAGTGTTCTATAACTCCTGTCATCAAAATGATCCATTACACTTTTCATCAAATTGCTGCATGACCCTGTCATCAAAATGCTCCCTGCACTTCTCATCACAATGCACCACACCCTTGTCGTCAAAATGCTCCATGACCTTTGTCATCACAAAGCTCCTTGACCCTTGGCATCACAATGCTCCATGTCATTGTCATCACAATGCTCCATGAACCCTCTCATCATATGGCTCCATGCCCTTGTCATCACAAAGCACCATGACACTTGTCATCACAATGCTCGATGCCCTTCTCATCACAATGCTCCATGCCCTTGTCATTACAATCCTCCATGACCCATGTATCACAGTGCTCCGTGCCCTTGTCATCACAATGCTCCATGCCCACTCTCATCACAACAATCCATGAAATATTTCAGACCAATGCTCAATGCTCTTCTCATCACAATGCTCCATTACCTCTGTCATAACAATGCTCTATGACACCTGCCATCGCAATGTTCCACGGCCTTGTCATCACAAGGCTCCATGACCCTTGTCATCACAATGCTCCAAGACCCCTGTAATCACAATGCTCCATGCCCTTTTCATCACTAAGCTCCATGACGCATGTAATCAGAATGTCCCATGGCCTTCTCCTCACAATGCTCCATGCCCTTGTCATCACAATGCTCCAAAACCCCTGTAATCACAATGCTCCATGCCCCTTTTCATCAGGATGCTCCATGAAACTTGTCATCACAAGTCTCCCTGGTCATCTCATCACAATGCTCCAGGACCTTGTCATCACCGTGCTCCTTTCCATTGTCATCACAATGCTCCATGAACCCTCTAATCACAATGCTCCATGCCCCTTTGCATCTCAGTGCTTCATGAACCCTGTCATCAAAATGCACCATGCCCATCATCATAATGCTTCAGGCTCTTGTCATCACTATGAAATAAAAATATTCGATCATCTGTCTCATCGCAATGCTCCAAATCCTTGTGATCACAATGTTCTATAACACTTATCATCACAACGCCCCATGACGCTCATCATCACAATTATCCATGCTCTTCTCATCACAGTGCTCCATGACCTTTGTCATCACAATGCTCTATAAACTTGTCATCACAATGCTCCCTGACACTTGTCATCAGTATGCTCCTGGAACCCTGTCATGACAAGGCTCCATACCATTTTCATAACAATGATCCATGCCAATTTCATCACAATGCTCCAAGACACCAGTAATCACAGTGCTCCATGCCCTTGTCATCACAATGCTCCAAGACCCCTGTAATCACAATACTCCATGCCACTTTTCATCAGAATGCTCCATGAGACTTGTTATTACAAGGCTCCATGGTCTTCTCATCACAATTCTCCAGGAACTTTTCATCACAGTGCTCCATTCCCTTGTCATCACAATGCTCCATGACCCCAGTCCTCACAATACTTCCTGAACATTTTCAGTCCAATTCTCCAGGAACTTCTCATCACAATGCTTCATGATCCCTATCATCACAATGCTCCATGTCCACTGTCATCACAACGCTCCATGACCCCTGACAACACAGTGATCCGGGACTCTTGTCATCACAGTGCACAATTCCCTAGTCATCACAATGCTCCATGAACATTTTCAGCCCAATGCTCCATGACACTTGTCATCACAATGATCCATGGCCTTGCCATCCCTATGCTCCATGACCCCTGTAATCACAATGATCCGTGATGCTTCTCATCACAGTGCTCCATGACCCTTATCATCACAATGCTCCATGCCTGTGTCAGCAAAATGCTACATGACCTTGTCATCACAATGCTCCATTTGCTTGTCATCACAATACTCCATTACCATTGTCATCACAATCCTCCATGAACCTTGGGATCACATTGCTTCATGCCCTAGTCATCCCAATGCTCCATGCTCCTTGAAAACAAAATTATCCATGACTTCTATCATCACAATGCTCCAAACACTTGTGATCACAATGTTCCATAACACTTGTCATCACAACGCTCCATGATGCCTGTCATCACAATACTCCATGCCCTTTTCGTCAAAATGCTCCATGATCTTTTTCATCACCATTCTCAATACACTTGTCATCACAATGTTCCCTGACACTTGTCGTCAGTATGCTCCTTGAAACCTGTCATGAAATGGCTTCATGCATTTTTTATCACAATGCTCCATGCCCTCTTCATCACAATGCTCCATGCCATTGTCATCACAATACTCCTCAAGCTTGTCATCAGAATGCTCCATGACACTTGTCATCACAATACTCCATGGCCACTGTCATCACAATGCTCCATACCCCTTGTCATTACTGTGCTCCATGACGCTCGTCATCACAATTATCCATGGTCTTCTCATCACAATGCTCCACGCCCTTGTCATCAAAATGCTCCATGACCCTTGTCATCACAATGCTCCATGGGCACTCTCAGCACAATGCTCCATTCCCCTTGTCATTACAGTGCTCCATGACGCTCGTCATCACAATTATCAATGGTCTTCTCATCACAAAGCTCCACGGTCTTGCCATCACAATGCTCCATGCCCTGGCCATCACAATGCTCCATGTCCCCTGTCATCACAATTCTCCTCGTTCTTGGCATCACTATGCTCCACGACACTTCTCATCACCGTGTTACATGATTTGTCATCACAATTCTGTATGCACTTTTCAATGCAATGCTCCATCACCCCTGTCATAGGAAGCTCCATGTGCTTCTCATCACAATGCTTCATGAAATTGTCATCAAAATTCTCAATGGCCCTTGTCATCACAATTCTCCATGCCCTTGTCATCACAATGTTCCATGCCATTGTCATCACAATGGGCTAATACATATGTCATCACAATTCTCCGTGACACCTCTTCTCACAATACTGCATGACCTGGTCATCACAATGCTCCATGCCCTTGTCATCACAATGCGCCATTCCAACTGTCATCACAATAATCCATGAAACTTATTAGACCAATGCCCCATGCCCTTGTCATCAAAATGCTCCATGCCCTTGTTATCACAATGTTCCCCGACCCCTGTAATCAGAATGCTCCATGCCCCTTTTCATCAGTATGCTCCATGAGACTTGTCATCACAAGGCTCCATGGTTTTCTCATCACAGTGCTCCAGGACCTTGTCATCACAATGCTTCATGACATTGTCATGAAAATTCTCAATGGCCCTTGTCATCATAATGCTACAAGCCATAGTCATAACAATGCTCCATTATATTTGTCATTACAATCCTCCATTTCATTTGGCATCACAATGCTCCATGCCATTGTCATCGCAATGGACCATGACATATGTCATCACAATGCTCCCTGACACCTGTCTTCACAATACTCCATGACCTTGTCATCATAATGCTCCATGCCCTTGTCATCACAATGCACCATGTCCACTGTCATCACAATCATATATGAAACTTGTCAGACCAATGCTCCATGCCCCTGTCATCACAGTGCTCCATGCCCTTGTCATCACAATGCTCCATGACCCCTGTCGTCACAATGCCCCATGACTCCAGTCATCACAATGCTTCATAACGTTTGTCATCACAACGGTCCATGCCCGCGTCATCACAAGGCTCTGTGACCATTTTAACCACAATGCTCCACGAACTTTTCATCACAGTGCTCCATGACACTTGTCATCAAATGTTCCATGCCTTTGTCAGAACAATGCTCCATGACCCTTGTAATCACAATGTGCCATGCGCTTTTCATCACAATGATCCACAACCTTGTCATCACTATGCTCCATAAAACTTGTAATCACAATGCTCCATGAACTTCTCATCCAAATGCTCTCTCACATGAGATATCACAATGTTCCATCACTAGTCATCACAATCCTCCCTCACCCCTGTTATCACAATGTTCCATGACCCCTGTCATCACAATGCTACATCCCCTTATCATCACAATGTTCCATGACCCATGACATCACAATGTTCCATAACCACTGTCATCAAAATGCTCCATAATTCTTTTCATCCCAAAGCTCCATGACCCCTGGCATCACAGTGTTCTATAACTCCTGTCATCAAAATGATCCATTACACTTTTCATCAAATTGCTGCATGACCCTGTCATCAAAATGCTCCCTGCACTTCTCATCACAATGCACCACACCCTTGTCGTCAAAATGCTCCATGACCTTTGTCATCACAAAGCTCCTTGACCCTTGGCATCACAATGCTCCATGTCATTGTCATCACAATGCTCCATGAACCCTCTCATCATATGGCTCCATGCCCTTGTCATCACAAAGCACCATGACACTTGTCATCACAATGCTCGATGCCCTTCTCATCACAATGCTCCATGCCCTTGTCATTACAATCCTCCATGACCCATGTATCACAGTGCTCCGTGCCCTTGTCATCACAATGCTCCATGCCCACTCTCATCACAACAATCCATGAAATATTTCAGACCAATGCTCAATGCTCTTCTCATCACAATGCTCCATTACCTCTGTCATAACAATGCTCTATGACACCTGCCATCGCAATGTTCCACGGCCTTGTCATCACAAGGCTCCATGACCCTTGTCATCACAATGCTCCAAGACCCCTGTAATCACAATGCTCCATGCCCTTTTCATCACTAAGCTCCATGACACATGTAATCAGAATGTCCCATGGCCTTCTCCTCACAATGCTCCATGCCCTTGTCATCACAATGCTCCAAAACCCCTGTAATCACAATGCTCCATGCCCCTTTTCATCAGGATGCTCCATGAAACTTGTCATCACAAGTCTCCCTGGTCATCTCATCACAATGCTCCAGGACCTTGTCATCACCGTGATCCTTTCCATTGTCATCACAATGCTCCATGAACCCTCTAATCACAATGCTCCATGCCCCTTTGCATCTCAGTGCTTCATGAACCCTGTCATCAAAATGCACCATGCCCATCATCATAATGCTTCAGGCTCTTGTCATCACTATGAAATAAAAATATTCGATCATCTGTCTCATCACAATGCTCCAAATCCTTGTGATCACAATGTTCTATAACACTTATCATCACAACGCCCCATGACGCTCATCATCACAATTATCCATGCTCTTCTCATCACAGTGCTCCATGACCTTTGTCATCACAATGCTCTATAAACTTGTCATCACAATGCTCCCTGACACTTGTCATCAGTATGCTCCTGGAACCCTGTCATGACAAGGCTCCATACCATTTTCATAACAATGATCCATGCCAATTTCATCACAATGCTCCAAGACACCAGTAATCACAGTGCTCCATGCCCTTGTCATCACAATGCTCCAAGACCCCTGTAATCACAATACTCCATGCCACTTTTCATCAGAATGCTCCATGAGACTTGTTATTACAAGGCTCCATGGTCTTCTCATCACAATTCTCCAGGAACTTTTCATCACAGTGCTCCATTCCCTTGTCATCACAATGCTCCATGACCCCAGTCCTCACAATACTTCCTGAACATTTTCAGTCCAATTCTCCAGGAACTTCTCATCACAATGCTTCATGATCCCTATCATCACAATGCTCCATGTCCACTGTCATCACAACGCTCCATGACCCCTGACAACACAGTGATCCGGGACTCTTGTCATCACAATGCACCATTCCCTAGTCATCACAATGCTCCATGAACATTTTCAGCCCAATGCTCCATGACACTTGTCATCACAATGATCCATGGCCTTGCCATCCCTATGCTCCATGACCCCTGTAATCACAATGATCCGTGATGCTTCTCATCACAGTGCTCCATGACCCTTATCATCACAATGCTCCATGCCTGTGTCAGCAAAATGCTACATGACCTTGTCATCACAATGCTCCATTTGCTTGTCATCACAATACTCCATTACCATTGTCATCACAATCCTCCATGAACCTTGGGATCACATTGCTTCATGCCCTAGTCATCCCAATGCTCCATGCTCCTTGAAAACAAAATTATCCATGACTTCTATCATCACAATGCTCCAAACACTTGTGATCACAATGTTCCATAACACTTGTCATCACAACGCTCCATGATGCCTGTCATCACAATACTCCATGCCCTTTTCGTCAAAATGCTCCATGATCTTTTTCATCACCATTCTCAATACACTTGTCATCAAAATGTTCCCTGACACTTGTCGTCAGTATGCTCCTTGAAACCTGTCGTGAAATGGCTTCATGCATTTTTTATCACAATGCTCCATGCCCTCTTCATCACAATGCTCCATGCCATTGTCATCACAATACTCCTCAAGCTTGTCATCAGAATGCTCCATGACACTTGTCATCACAATACTCCATGGCCACTGTCATCACAATGCTCCATACCCCTTTTCATTACTGTGCTCCATGACGCTCGTCATCACAATTATCCATGGTCTTCTCATCACAATGCTCCACGCCCTTGTCATCAAAATGCTCCATGACCCTTGTCATCACAATGCTCCATGGCCACTCTCATCACAATGCTCCATTCCCCTTGTCATTACAGTGCTCCATGACGCTCGTCATCACAATTATCCATGGTCTTCTCATCACAAAGCTCCACGGTCTTGCCATCACAATGCTCCATGCCCTGGCCATCACAATGCTCCATGTCCCCTGTCATCACAATTCTCCTCGTTCTTGGCATCACTATGCTCCACGACACTTCTCATAACCGTGTTACATGATTTGTCATCACAATTCTGTATGCACTTTTCATTGCAATGCTCCATCACCCCTGTCATAGGAAGCTCCATGTGCTTCTCATCACAATGCTTCATGAAATTGTCATCAAAATTCTCAATGGCCCTTGTCATCACAATTCTCCATGCCCTTGTCATCACAATGCTCCATGTCCATTGTCATCACAATGCTCCAAGCCCTTGTCATCAAAATGCTCCATTACATTTGTCATCACAATCCTCCATGACACTTTGCATCACAATATTCCATTCCATTGTCATCGCAATGGACCATGACATATGTCATCACAATGCTCCCTGAGAACTGTCTTCAAAATACTCCATGACCTTCTCATCACAATGCTCCATGCCTTTGTCATCACATTGCACCATGCCCACTGTCATCACAATAATCCATGAAACATGTCAGGCCAATGCTCCATGCCCCTGTCATCACAATGCTCATTGCCTTTTCATCACAATGCTCTATGACCCCTGTCATCACAATGCTCCGTGACTCCAGTCATCACAATGCTTCATGAGCTTTGTCATCACAATGATCCATGCCCTCGTCATCACAAGGCTCTGTGACCTTTGTCACCAAAATGCTCCATGAAATTTTCATCACAATGCTCGGTGACACTTGTCATCACATTGCTCTATGCCTTTGTCAGCACAGTGCTCCATGACCCATGTCATCACAATGCGCCATGTGCTTGTTATCACAGTGCTCCACAATCTTGTCATCACAATGCTCCATAAAACTTGTCCTCACAATGCTCCATGCACTTCTTATCAAAATGCTCTCTCACTAATGATATCAAAATGTTCCCTCACTAGTCATCACAATACACGCACTCCCCTGTCATCACAATGGTCCACAACACCGTCATGAAAATGTTCCATGACTCCTGACATCACAATGTTCCATAACCCGTCATCAAAATGTTCCATGACACTTTTCATCACATTGCTCCATGACCCTTTCATCACAATGCTCCCTGCCCATCACAAGAGAATGCACCACACCCTTGTCATCAAAAGGCTCCATGACCTTTGTCATCACAAAACTCCATGACCCTTGGCATCACAATGCTCCATGCCATTGTCATCACAATGCTCCAAAAACCTCTCATCACATTGTTCCAAGCCCTTGTCATCACAGGATCCATGATGCTTTTCATCACAATGCTCGATGCCATTCTTCTCACAATACTCCATGCGCTTCTCATTACAATCCTCCATGAACCATGTATCACAGTGTTCCGTGCCATTGTTATCACAATGCTCCTTGCCCCCTCTCATCACAATAATCCATGAAACATTTCAGACCAATGTTCCATGCCCTTTTCATCACAATGATCCAAGACTCCTGTACTCATAATGCTCCATGCCCCTTTTCATCTCAATGCTCCATGAACGCTGTCATCACAATGCACCAAATGCGCATCATCATAATGCTTCATGCTATTGTCATCACAATGAAATCAAAATGCTCTATGACCTCTGTCATCACAATGCTCCAAATCCTTGTGATCACAATATTCCATAACACCTATCATCACAACGCCCCATAACGCTCGTCATCACAAGTATCCATGGTCTTCTTATCACAATGCTCCATGACATTTGTCATCACAGTGCTCAATACCCTTGTCTTCACAATGGTCCCTGACACTTGTCATCAGTATGCTCCTTGAACCCTGTCATGACAAGGCTCCATGCCTTTTTCATCACAATGTTACATGCCCTTTCCCTCACAGTGCTCCAAGACACCTGTAATCACAATGCTCCATGCCCTTGTCATCACAAAGCTCCATGATGCATGTCATCAGAACGCTCCATGACATTCTCATCCCATTGTTCACTGCCCTTGTCATCACAATGCTCCAAGAGCCCTGTAATCACAATGTTCCATGCCCTTGTAATCACAAAGCTCCATGATGCATGTCATCAGAACGCTCCATGATATTCTCATCCCAATGTTCCATGCCGTTGTCATCACAATGCTCCAAGACCCCTGTAATCACAATGCTCCATGACCCTTTTCATCAGAATGCTCCATGAGACTTGTCATCACATGGCTCCATGGTCTTCTCATCACAATGCTCCAGTACCTTTTCATCACAATGCTCCTTGACCCCTGTCATCACAATACTCCATGAACATTTTCAGCCCAATGATCCATGACGTTCTCATCACAATGCTCCATGACCTCTGTCATCACAATGCTCCATGACCACTGTCATCACAATGCTCCATGAACCCTGACAACACAATGATCCGGGAATCTTGTCATCAAAATGCTCCATGCCGTTGTCATCCCAATGCTCCATGAACCCTGTAATCACAATGCTCCATAACGCTTGTCATCACAGTGCTCCATGAACCTTGTCATCACAATGCCTTTGACAGCAAAATGATACATAATCTTGTCATCACAATGCTCCATGCGCTTGTCATCACAATCCTCCATGACCCTTGGGATCATATTGCTTTATGCCCTTGTCATCTCTATCTTGCCTTTCTGGTTTTTACAGATTTTCGGATGTCCTTTTTGAACGGTGGGAAGTGACAATTCTTTGTAGTCTGGATTTGCATTGTGCGCTTGCTTGATTGGCCAAAAAGGGCCTATGCCTTTTCTCCTGAATATATTCAGGAGAAGATTCATATGCCGTTTTTGGCCAAGTGCATCATTCTCGAAGTTGTGATGCCTTTCCTGTGCTTTAAAGGCGATTCCAATTTACCTCTTGATATATGTTTTGTGCAATTCCGCCTCATTTTCAAGTCAGCTTCGTTGCCTTCCCTCAACAGATTTTTGGAAGAGAGTAGTCCTTTATAACTCTGCAAGTTTTTGATTTGCTTTGCCCCTGAGCTCCAATTTTCCAATCCCATTATTGGGAGCTGACCGCAAATCCACAATTTTGCTTCAGGACCTATACTGGTTCCAGGGGTGGCTATACTGGTTCCCTGTGGGTGGCTGAGGCTTTGGTTAATTCTTCTTCCTGACGGGAATTTAGAGTGACATGTGTCCGTCCAAATGCCTACATCTACTCTCTGATTTTTTCTCCCTCTTCCCTTTCATCCTCTGCACAATTAGCAAACTGTGCGAACCAGGAGGTTATAGGGGATGACTCTCCTAAGTTGGGAGATTGATAGTAAAGTTGTTGGAATGCCAAACTGTAGCACAAGGATAGGAAAAAGTAGGAGACTTTCAGAAACCTTTCACCATCACAGGGTGTCCATTCTCTAGGTTTCCCATACATGTTATAACTGTAGTGATATTCCCTTCTACCTGGAAATTTGGGACCCATGGAATGGTGGCATGCATTACTACTTTAAAGGGTCTGCATTTTCTCTCCCAATCTCACCAGTCCTCTCAGTCCCAAGTGTCCAGCCTTATGTCTCATCCAGCTGTCTTTGCAGATAGGGTCATTCTAGGTTTCATCAGAACCCCTGAAGGAATTGTGTAAGAATTTCGCTGTTTTTTGTTTTGTTTTTGAAATTCATTTTTATAATGGGGTTGAGCTGATTTTCACTGACGTGTTTATGCCGGTCTAGACACAATAGATTCCCTTACAGAGGCATATCAGTACATAGGTTTTAAGATTCTTACTAATCAGATATATTCCTCTGTGGTGAATAGGGGTTTTGAGTCCCGTTCACTGAGGAAGGTGTAGGTCTTGTCTATTCTGTATTTGGTTTATGGAATGGTACCTGTGCTAATATCAAACTCTGGTTTTATGCATCACCCCACCTCTCCTTTCCCCTTAAGGAGGCATAAGAGTGTTTTCTAAATGTGAGACGCTGCTCTCTTTCCTAATTCAGTTCATGTGTTGTGATGTTGACATTCCCTCTGTAAGTGATATCTTATGATAAGATTCTTTTTCTGTGTGACTAATTTCCCTTAGAATCATCATACCTAAATCCTCTCATTATGCTGCTACTGGCCTTATGACATTGATTTCACGTCTGAGTGATATTCCGTTGTACAAAATTACCACAAGTTCTTTATGCATTTCTCTTTTTCCTGGGATACTTTAGGTGTACCGAAGTTGAGGTTCTTGTATGCAGAGCAGCCCTAAACTTTGGGGTGCCTGTGTCTTGTTGATATTTAGTCTTCCCAAGTTATATGTCCATGAGTTGAAGTCCCCTTTGCTCGGGGGCTTTGTATTTTAGATGTTTTAGGAAACAGCATACACTTCTTCAGAGTAGCTCTTGGATATTTATACCCCACCCATCAGCGTGACTAGTCTCCCTGTTTTCCATGGCCTCTCCTGCATTTTTGATTTGTACACATTTTTTGGATGGCCTTTCTGAGCAGTGGAAATTGAGACTTCTTTATTGTGCGGATTTGCATTTCCCTCTTGCTTGGTTGGCCAAAAACTCTGTATGTGTTTTTTTCCTGAAGATATTCATGAAACAAACGCATACACCCTTTTGCCCAACTGCATCATTTTAGAAATTCTGCTGCTTTTCATATGCTTTAAATGTGAGTACAATCTACCTTTTGAAAAATGTTTCCTGCAATTCTGCCTCTCATTCAGAACCTCTTCGTTGCCTTACCTGAATATATTTTTGGACGTTGGTTATCATTTATATCTTTGCAGGTCTTTGAATTGTCTGCTCCTGAGCTCCATTTTGCAACTCACATTTTTGTGGGCTGACCGCCAAACCATTGGTTTGATTCCGGCCCTATTCTGGTTCTGGGGAGGCAGGCTGAGCATTTGGTTAATTCTTCTTCCTAATGGGAAATTAGAGTGACATGTGCCTGTCAAAACTACTACAGCTAATCTCTCACTGTTTCCTCCTCTTCCCATTTATCCTCTTCAAAAACTGCAAACTGTGTGAAACAGGAGGTTAAAAGTGCTGATTCTCCAAGTGGGGAGATTGTTAGTAATGTGGCTGGAATGGTGAACCCCAGCACCAGGAGATGAAAAATGAGGTGCATTTTAGACACCTCTCCTGAGCACACGGTGTACATTCATCTCGGTTTCCCAGGCATGTTTTTGCTGTCAGAAGATTCCCTTGAAACTGCCGATTTGGGACCCATGGAATGGGTACCAGGCAGTATTACTTTAAAAGGTCTGCATTTCCTCACCCAGCCTCTCTAACATCTCTTAGCGTGCATAGCTTCCAGCCTTATATATCATCCTGCTGTGGGTCTACATGTGTTCAATCCATGTTACATCATAGCCCTTCAACAAAAGTTGTAAGAATTTTTGTCTGTCTCACTGTTTTTATAAATATTTTTAAATTTATTTTTATATTGGTTACAGCTGATTTTCAAAGCTCTGTTTTTTGCTGCTGTACATCCACTTGATTCATGTACTCTGTGACAACAATAAATTCTTTCTCAGATGCTTACGAGTCATATGTATTATTTTCCAGTGACTTGAGTGGACTGAGTGCAGTTATTTGAGGTACCGTGTAGGCCTTGCCAGTTATTCAATTCGGTACTTGGAATGGTATCTTTGCTAATTTCAACCTCCTGGATAATACCACACCATTCCCCACCTTTCCCATTTAGCAGCCTTATGTCTATTTTCTACATATTTGACTATGTTTCTGTTTTGTAGTTTATTTCATGTGTAGCCATTTTTGATTCCACCTTTAAGTGACATCTTATGATATGTGTCTTTTTCTTTCTGACATGTGTCACTTAGAATGATCGTATGTAACTCCTCCAGAGTTGTTCCAACTGGCCTTATTTCATTGATTTCTGGATGAGTAATATTCCACTCTACATAAGTACCCCATCTCTTTTATCCATTTTATCCTTCCAGGGACATTTAGGTTATATCCAAGTGGAGGCCCTTTTTAACAGAGAGGTGGTAAACGTTGGAGTGCCTGTTTTCTGTCATTTTTTGTTTTTCCCAAGGTATACGCCCATGAGTGCAAGTGCCCTATGCTCTGTAGCTCAGTTTTCAGATGTTTTAGCAAACACAATACACTTCTCCAGAGTGGCCGTTGGCACATTACATTTCCACTATCAGCCTCACAGGGCTCCCTTTTCTCCTCACCCTGTCCTGCATTTCTGGTGTTTACACTTTATGTGGATGGCCCTTCTGACTGATGTGAAGTGATACATTTTGTAGTATTGATTTCCAGTTGCCCACCTGTTTGGTTGGATAAAAAGTGTGTATGGCCTTTACTTGAATATATTCAGAAAAATATGCATACGCCCTTTTGGGCCAACTGCATCATTGGCGATGATCAGCCGCTTTTCTTGTGCTTTAATGGGGAGTCCTTTCTACCTCTTCAAATCTGTTTCCTGCCACTCTCCCTTGCTTACAAGTCCTTTTCTGTGACTTACCTCAAGACATTTTTCGACAATAGATATTTTCAACTCTGCAGTTTCATGAATTTTATTGCCCCCGAGTTCCATTTTTCAAATTGTGTTTTTGGAAACTGGACACAAAACAGTGGGATTTCCTCTAGCCCTATTCTGTTTCCGTGGGCAATTCTAGCCTTTGATGAATTTGTCTTCCAGATAAGAAATTAGAGTGGCATTTGCCTGTCTGAACAACTAAGACTTGTCTCTAAATTTTTCTCATCCTTCCGCTTCATCCTCTGGACAAATTCCAAACTGTGTGCAACAGGATGTTGACGGTGATGATATCCCCAAGTAAGGAGATTGTCAGGAAAGATGCTGGAGGGTTGAACCCGTGCACCAGGCGATGAGGAGATGAGGTGCCTTTTCCAAACTCTTTCCGATCAAATGGTGTACCATCCTCTAGGTGTGACAGGCATGTTTTAGCTGTAGGAAGGGTCCCGTGCATGGAAGGAGAACACCAGGGATTTTTCCAAATCAGTGCCTCCCCGAACCCCAAACTGGGGAATTTTTAAGCTACGGCTACACGTATGTCCATTAAGGGCCTTGGGAAATAGGCAGAGCCCAAATTTTAGATGATTGAAATCTTCAGGTTCAGAAGCGCTCACCATCGGCCTTGCTTAGGTTACATTTTATCTGTCATTGATAGATGATGTCAATAAAAATATCGATTCGTTTTCAGATTATTTCCCCTTATAGGTTATTGCAAAATATTCAGTGTAGTTCCCTGTGCTATACAGTAGTTCCTTGTTGATGATCTATTTTATACATAGCAGTGTGTATGTGTTAATCCCAAACTGTTAATTTATCCCTTTTCCTACCTTTCCCCTTTGGTAATAATAAATTATAAGATTTTATACTTCTCAGGAATGGGGGAGCTGAAAGAGAGGTATCCTTTTCAATGGAAAAGCATTCAAAACAAGATTGAAGTTTCAGCCAAGAGTATTCGATGTACAACCATGGAAATAAATCACTTCATTTCTCTAATGTTGACCTGACAAATAAGACAGACGTCTTCACTGAACTTGCTTATAGTAAAGTGATGGAATTATCAAATGTAAGTCTTAGAAACATCTTATTTTACCCGAGCATTATACACTGCTCTATGTTAACTACAGTTTGGCTCACACATCTGTTCATTGAAGTTACAATGTTCTCAATTTCTGTTACTGATCCTCCAGAGTGTACCGCAACAGGAGTCCCCGAGCCCAGTGTCATTGGAGCCAACAGATCAAGACTGAGTTTGGTTCAGAAGCAAAGGAAACATTATTTTGAAAACAGAATGGAGAGGTGAGAGCATGCACTCCCCCACAGGCTGTCGGCTGGGCTGCTGTGTAGGGATCCCAGCAGCGTCAGTGGGAGGGAGGGGATGGAGCTCTCGAGGGCTGTGTTGGCTGCAGCTCAGGCTCTATGCCGTGGAGTCTGCATGGGACTCCGCTAGCTGAGGTGTCGACCCAGCCATTCTGCACTAGGAAATCAGGTCTGAAGTGCCGGGTGTGGGACCTCTGCATGCGGAACCCTAGGAGCACGTGAAATTAGACAAAGCACATAGGAAAAACATGTTAGACTTTATTTTATTGCCCAGATTCTCTTTTTATCTCCCAGGAATTTTTAATGAACGTTGCCGAGACGAACCCCTCCTCTGCTTTTTGTTCCGTTCCTCATTCTTGGGGTGTTGAGGGTGCAGACCCCTCTTTTGTAACTGCTTCATGCTGTGTTGGCAGCCCTGATACCTGGGGGGAGGGGCAAAACGTCTCCCCACCAGCCTCCAGGTGAGGTTGATTGTTCCAAAGAATCCTGCCTCATTTCTCGTCCGCCTGAGCACCAGCATTGGAAGTGTTATAGATTCTAATGACCTTTAAGGGTCCAGGAAAGAGATGCGCAAAGATGCTGTGGTGGCAGGTTTCACCCCACCCCACATTTGTTTGGCGACCTTAGGCTGACGGTTTTTGCCAGCCTAGATGCTCTGACCAGTAGTCTGTGCTTTCTTTACTTAGGTCCCTGAATTAATGTACAAACAGCACCATGTGTCAGAGCCCTGCCCGTGCAACTCCCAGACAGTCCAGGGTCAGTGGTGATCCAGGACCATGACGTCCACTGAGTCAACGGCCTTTAGAAGTAGCCAGCAGTCCAGCCGGTCATATTGGCCACCATCACCGCGGTGTCTGTAGGGTTTTCTATGGTGAAAGCGTGATAAAGTTTTCCCCCACCAAGCTTATTAGCTCCCCTCTGGGTGCAGTAAGTCCTGCAAGCAGTAGTCTGCTCTTTTGGGACACAGTCTTGTTGTTTTCTGAGAGAAACTCCAGGTCAAGTGATGGTCACACGAGTCATCTTGGGGGCCCGTTGCCCCCATTTGTCTCTCTGGAGTTTGGAGTTGGAGGGCCTCCTTACTCGAGGTCAGTGTGTCCACAGAGCGACCCCTGCAACTTCAGGGCATGATGGGTGGTTAGGATCACGACATGGGTTCCTTTTCCCTTAGGAGGGAGCTGGCCTTGTGGGCTGCTGATTTCTAGCTTTTTAGATACCCCAGTATCCTGGCCTGATGAGTCGGTGGGCAAAGCCCTTGGTGACCATAGTTTATCATACCTGAAGGGCATTCTTGTGTTGCTCCATTTCAAGTGGTCCCAGTTTTTGCACTAAGGCTCCAAGGGCAATTAACCTTTGACCGGGTATGTAAAAGTCAAAGTGTTTAGCTAAATTAGCAAGTTCCTGGGCAAGGATCTGAATTGACTGCTCTTTCCATTCTTGAAAGGCTGCTTCTGGATTCTATTCAAAAGGATCATAATATTTTCGTGTCAGTGTCTCATGTAGAGGCCCAGCTATTAGACTGTAGTTAGGGATCCAGATGCAGAAAACCTTGGCCTCCCCAGGAACCCCTAAGCTGTCTTCTAGTTTTAGAAGAGGTAAGGCTGCAAATGGCTTCTTCCCTATCCTGGGATGCGTTTCTCCGAATATCTGTGAGAATGAAGCCCAGGCATGTCACCTGAGCCTGGGATATTTGAGCCTTTTTCTTGGACACCTTCTATCCTTTCTTGGCTAGGTAGTTCAGAGGCGTCTTTAGTAGGCCTGGCGATCAGAATGTCATCTGCACATTGAAGGAGGGTTCCCTTTTACAGAGGTAGAACGTTTAGGTCTTTAGAGGACATTTCCCCAATGATGGTGTGGGGATTTTTGAACCATTGGTGCAGGACGGCCCAGCATTATTGCTTGTGTTGCATGTTGTGTCCTGCCACTCACAAGCCAAAAATTCTTGTGACTCTGAGATGAATGGAATACAGAAGAAGGCATCATTGAAGTGTAATACAGAATGCCAAGGCCTGGTGGATGGTAGAATGAGCAGCAGGGTGTAGGAAATAGGAGCTACTGGATGTATATCCTCGGTGGCTTCACTGACTGTCCTGATATCCTTTACCAGGTCTCCAGCAGCCCATGGGGCTCTCGTGGTCAGGCCAATCCCAGGATATGGAGCTCACCTGGGCTGCATCCCGCACCCCACAGCCCACGGGGCCCTGGTGTTCAAGTCCCTCCCAGGGTAAGGAGCTCACCTGTGCAGCTACCCAGCAGCCCATGGGGCTCTCCTAGTCAGGCCCCTCCCAGGATACGGAACTCCCCTGGGCAGGTACCCCAGCAGGGCTGGACACACAGGAACTGTGCACATAGCCCACCTTGCAGAGAACCGCCAGCTCACCTGTCGCTCACAGCTGACACAGAACACCTCAGAGCAGGACTTGAACTAACAAACAGCAGCTCTGACAGGTCTGTGACCCTGGCTATCACTCTGTGCAGCCTCTCTCTGCCTGGTCTTCCAGACACTTACACTGCAGCCAGGGCACCAGGCCTCTGTCTCCACCCACCATCACTCCTCTCCCTGACTCCTGGGTTCCTCTCATTAGGATAGGGTCTTCTTGAAGTTGTTTTCCACTCATGATAAGAAAACAAGCCGCAGCTGCAGCCCCTTGTCTAGCCTGACTCTCAAGAGCCCACACCTGTTCCTTCGGACTGACCCGTTTAGCAAGGTTCATTTTCTGCAACTGTGAGCCCCTGAGGGGTGAGGATTGGCTGATTTGGGCAGCCTGACACTGCCTGCCAGCCCCCCCCACAGGTGTGCCTGGGTTGAGGTCAATATAAACACCTCTCCAGTCAGCAAGAGCACCTGTAGCTGTGCCTGACGCCATATTCTCTGCTCCGTCAGCAGTGTCGGGGCTGCGTTGGTGGGAGGGAGTGAGGGGCTGTGGCTTTGTGGGTGGCCCAGTGTGTGTGTGGCTCTGCTGGACTTTCTGCAGGAGTTGCCAGGCTGCCACCTGCTAAAGAAGAGGATGTGTCACCCATACCTGCCACTAGAATTTCTCCCCAGGCAGAGGTGAGGAAGTAAAAAAGCAGTGGGTGCCATGGCAGGAGGGGTATCTCAGGCAGGGAAATGGAAAGATTCCAGAAGAGCATCTGGGGCCAGGTCCATTCTGGCTGGCCTGCAGGCACCAAGTCGGCCTGCGTGCTCTCGCTAGTGTGGCTCCACAGCCCTTCCTCTAGGCTTGCAAGTGCTTGTAAATATTCAGGTGTTTTACCTGGAAAGGTTGGGAAGAGTTCAGCTGCAGCAGGACTGGGGCTCAGCTCACATTTACTCACAGACGCCTCGACACAGTCCCCCAGCTTTGCAATGAGGATGCTCCTTGTAGGGGGCAGCGCTGCTGAGTGCATGGGAGACGATTTCGCACCTCTGACCAACATTAAGAATTTTTTACCACTGGAGCAAGTGCCCTGATACGATTTTCCTCTGTATAACTGGTGAGTTCTGTTTTATTTTCCTTTTTTTCTTTTTGGTTCAAGTTAGATTTTATTTATTCCTCTTTTTTTTTAATTTGGAGATATAAACATGGAAATAATGCATTAATATAAAGACGTCTATGTGAAGGGAAATACTTTTTTTCTGTTTTATTTTATTAAATGTTATTTATTTATTTTTAATTTTTTTAAATGTTTTTCTTTTATACAGCAGGTTCTTTTTTTTTCTTTTTTATTAGTTTCTGCTTTATAACAAAGTGAATCAGTCATACATATACATCTGTTCCCACATCACTTCCCTCGTGCATCTCCCTCCCTCCCACCCTCCCCATCCCACCCCTCCAGGCGGTCACAAAGCACCGAGCTGATCTCCCTTTGCTCTGCGGCTGCTTCCCACTATCTATCTACCTTACGTTTGGTAGTGTATATATGTCCATGCCTCTCTTTCGCTTTGTCACAGCTTACCCTTCCCCCTCCCTATATCCACAAGTCCATTCTCAAGTAGGTCTGTGTCTTTATTCCCGTTTTACCCCTAGGTCCTTCATGACAATTTTTTTTTTAAATTCCGTATATATGTGTTAGCATACGGTATTTGTCTTTCTCTTTCTGACTTACTTCACTCTGTATGACAGACTCTAGGTCTATCCACCTCATTACAAATAGCTCAGTTTCGTTTCTTTTTATGGCTGAGTAATATTCCATTGTATATATGTGCCACATCTTCTTTATCCATTCATCCGATGATGGACACTTAGGTTGTTTCCAGCTCCGGGCTATTGTGAATAGAGCTGCAATGAACATTTTGGTACATGTCTCTTTTGGAATTATGGTTTTCTCAGGGTATATGCCTAGTAGTGGGATTGCTGGGTCATATGGTAGTTCTATTTGTAGTTTTTTAAGGAACCTCCATACCATTCTCCATAGTGGCTGTACCAATTCACATTCCCACCAGCAGTGCAAGAGTGTTCCCTTTTCTCCACACCCTCTCCAGCATTTATTGTTTCTAGATTTCTTGATGATGGCCATTCTGACTGGTGTGAGATGATATCTCATTGTAGTTTTGATTTGCATTTCTCTAATGATTAATGATGTTGAGCATTCTTTCATGTGTTTGTTGGCAGTCTATACAGCAGGTTCTTATTGGATATATATTTTATACATATAAGTGTGCACATGTGAATCCCAGTCTCCCAATTCATCCCACCACCACCCTCACATGGCGTTCCCTCCTTGGTGTCCATATGTTTGTTCTCTACATCTGTCTCTATCTCTGCCCTGCAAACTGGTTCATCTGTACCATTTTTCTAGGTTCCACATATATGCATTAATATACAATATTTGTTTTTCTCTTTCTGACTTACTTCACTCTGTATGACAGTCTCTAGATCCATCGAGGTCTCTACAAATGACCCAATTTCATTCCTATGTATGACTGAGTAATATTCCGTTATATATATGTACCACGTCTTTATCCATTCGTCCGTCTGTGGGCACTTAGGTTGCTTTCATTACCTGGCTATTGTAAATAGTGCTGCAATGAACATTGTGGTGAATGTGTCTTTTTGATTTATGGTTTTCTCTGGGTATATGCCCAGTAGTGGGATAGCTGGATTATATGGTAATTCTATTTTTAGTTTTTTAAGGAACCTCCATACTGTTCTCCATAGAGACTGTATCGATTTACATTCCCAACAATAGTGGAAGAAGGTTCCTTTTCTCCACAGCCTCTCCAGCATTTGTTGTTTGTAGATTTTCTGATAATGCCAATTCTAACAGGTGTGACGTGATACCTCATTGTAGTTTCGATTTCCATTTCTCTAATAATTAGTGATGTTCAGCAGATTTTCATGTGCGTACTGGCCATCTCTATGTCTTCTTGGAAGAAATGTCTATTTAGATCTTCCATTTTTGTATTGGGTTGTTTGTTTTATTAATATTGAGCTGCATGAGCTGTTTATATATATTGGAGATTAATCATTTGTCCATTGATTCGTTTGCAAATATTTTCTGCCATTCTGAGGGTTGTCTTTTCGTCTTGTTTGTAGTTTCCTTTGCTTTGCAAAAGCTTTTACGTTTCATTAGGTCCCATCTATTTAGTTTTCTTTTTTATTTCATTACTATAGGAGGTGGATCAAAAAAGATCTTGCTGTGATTTACGTCAGAGTATCCTTCGTAAGTTTTCCTGTTAGAGTTTTATACACTCCGGTCTTACATTAAGGTCTCTAATCCATTTTGAATATATTTTTATGTATGGTGTTGGGGAGTGTTCTAATTTCATTCTTTTACATGTAGCTCTCCATATTACCCAGCACCAATGATTGAAGAGACTGTCTTATCTCCATTGTATAGTCTTGACTCCTTTGCCATAGATTAGTTGACCATAGGTGTGTAGGTTTATCCTTGGGCTTAATTTTTTTTTTCCTATACACGTTTATTGGAGTATAATTGCTTTACAATGGAGTGTTCGTTTCTGCTGTATAACAAAGTGAATCAGCTATACATATACAAATATCACCAGATCCCCTCCATCTTGCATCTCCCTCCCACACTCCATATCCCACCCATTTATGTGGTCACAAAGCACCGAGCTGATCTCCCTGTTCTATGTGGCTGCTTCCCAGTAGCTATCGGTGTTACATTTGGTAATGTATTTATGTCCATGCCACTCTCTCATTTCGTCCCAGCTTACCCATCCCCCTTCCGGTGCCCTCAAGTCCTTTCTCTATGTCTGTGTCCTTAATCCTGTCCTGCCACTAGGTTCTTCAAAATCTTTTCTTTTTCTTCATTAGATTCCATATATCTCTGTTAACATACAGTATTTGTTTTTCCCTTTCTGACTTACTTCACTGTGTAGGACAGATTCTAAGTCCATCCACCTCAGTACAAATAACTCAGTTTTGCTTCTTTTTATGGTTGAGTAATATTTGATTGTATATATGTGCCAGATCTTCTTTATCCATTCATCTGTCGATGGACACTTAGGTTGCTTCCATATCCTGGCTAATGCAAATAGAGTTGCAATGAACATTTTTGTACATAACTCTTTTTGAATTATGGTTTTCGCAAGGCAAATGCCCAGTACTTGGATTGTTGTGTCGTATGGTACTTCTATTGTTAGTTATTTAAAGGAACCTCCGTACTGTTCTCCCTAGTGCCCATATCAATTTACATTCCCACCCACAGTGCAAGTGTGTTCCTTTTTCTCCAATAAAGGCCTCTCCAGCGTTTATTGTTTTGTAGATTTTTTTGATGATTGCCACTCTGATTGCTGTGAGGTGATACCTCACGGTAGTTTTGATTTGCATTTCTCTAATGATTAGTGATGTTCAGCATCCTTTCATGTGTTTCTTGGTAATCTGTATATCTTCTTTGGAGAAATGTCTATTAGGTCTTCTGCCCGTTTTTGGATTGAGTTGTTTGTTTTTGTGATATTGAGCTACATGAGGTGCTTGTGAAGTTTGGAGATTAATCCTTTGTCAATTGCTTCATTTGAAAATATTATCTCCCATTCTGAGGGTTGTTTTTGCATCTTGTTTATGTTTTCCTGTACTGTGTAAAAGCTTTTAAGTTTCATTAGGTCCCATTTGTTGATTTCTGTTTTTATTTCCATTTCTCTAGGAGGTGGGTCCAAAAGGATCTTGCTGTGATTTATGTCATAGAGTGTTCTGCCTATGGTTTCCTCTAAGTGTTTTATAGTGTCTGGTCTTATATTTAGATCTCTAATCAATTTAGAGTTTATTTTTGTGTATGGTGTTATGGAGTGTTCTAATTTCATTCCTTTATGTGTAGGGGTCCAGTTTTCCCAGCACCAATTACTGAAGAGACTGTCTTTTCTCCATTGTATATCCTTAGCTCCTTTGTCATAGATGAGATAGCCATAGGTATGTAGGTTTATCTCTGGGCTTTCTGTCCTGTTCCATTGATCTGTGTTTATGCCAATCTACATACACTTGATTCCATTATGCAGACATATAAATACATAGGTTTCAAGCTTTTTACCAGTCAGATATATTCCTCTTCAGTGAATAGGTTGTTTTGTGTCCAGTTTATTGAGAAAGGAGTAGGTCTTGTCTATTACATATTTGGTATATGGAATGGGATCTGTGCTAATTTCAAACTCTGCTTTTACACATCACCCCATGTCACCTTTCCCCTTAGGGAGGCATAAGTGTGTTTTCTAAATGTGTAACTCTGTTCTCTTTTGAAATTCAGTTCATGTGTAGCCATGTTTACATTTCCTCTATAAGTGATATATTACAATAAGTTTCTTTTTCTTTGTGGCTCATTTCACTTAGCATCATCGTACCTAAAGCCACTCATTATGCTGCTATTGGCCTTATGACATTGATTTTATGTCTGAGTGACATTCCATTGTATATAAGTACCACAACATCTATATCCATTTTTTTTTCCTTTCCTGGGATATATAAAGTGTACCAAAGTCGAGGTTCTTGTAAACAGAGCAGCCCTAAATTTTGGGCTGGCTGTGTGTTGTGGATTTTTAGTTTTCTCAAAATACACGCCCATGAGTGGAAGTGTGCTATGCTCTGTAGCTCAGTTTTAGAAAACAACATACAGTTCTCCAGAGACGCTGTTGGCAATTTACATCCTGTCCATCGGCGTAACCAGGCTCCATTTTCTCCATGGCCTGTCCTGCATTTGTTGTTTTTACACTATTTATGGATGGCCCTTTTGACTGGAGGTAAGGGACACTTCTCTGTAGTGTGGATTTGCAATGCCTGAGGGCTTGCTTGACCAAAAAGTGCATATGCATTTTTTCCCGAATATATTCAAGAAAATACACATAATCCCTTTTCAGCCAAGGGCAACATTGTCGAAATTCTGTCGCTTTTCATGTGCTTTAAAGATGACTCCAGTCTACCTCTTGTAATCTGTTTCCTTCAATTCTGCCTTGCATTCAAATCCTCTTCACTGCCTGTTCTCAATATATTTCTGGATAATAGTTGTCCTTTATAACTCTGCAAGTTTGTGAATTGCTGTGCCCCTGATTTCCATTTTTCAACTCGCCTATTTGTGAGCTGGCTGCAATACCGCAGGATGGCTTTAGGCCCTAGTCTGGTTCCGGGGCTTCAGGCTGAGCCTTTGGTTAATTCTTCTTCCTGATGGGAAACTAGAGTGACATGTGCCCATCCAAACACCTACAGCTAATCTCTCATTTATTTCCCCTCTTCCTGTTCATCCTCTGCACAATTTGCAAACTGTGCATAACGGGAGGGTATAGGCGCTGACACTCCAAGTGGGGAGATTTTGAGTAATGCAGATGGAATGGCGAAGCCGAGCACGAGAAAAGAAAAATGAGGTACCTTTTAGAAATCTTTCCCAATTACACAGTGTACCATCCACTGGGTTTCCCATGCATGTTTTAACTGGAGGAAGATTCCCTTAACCCTGGAGAGTTGGGACCACTAGAATGGATAGCACACAGTATTGCTCTAAGTGGTGTTATTTTGTTCACACAACCTCAGCAATCTTGTCAGCCCCAAGTGTCCAGTCTTATGTCTCATCCAGCTGTGGGTGTAAAGGTGGTCAATCTAGCTTGCATCACAGGCCCTGAACGTAGTTTTTAAAACTTTCTATCTGTTTTTGCATTTTGCTTTTGAAATTTATTTTTATAAGTGGGTTTAACTGAATTTCAGTGCTGTGTTCATGCCGTTATACACACACATGATTCCTTTATGGAGACATGAGAATACATATGTTTTAAAATACTGAGAGTCAGACATATTCCTCTGCAATGAATAGGGGGTGTTGAGTCCAGTTCATTGTGCCGGGAGTAGGTGTTGACTCTTACATACGTGGTTTATATAACGGTATCTGTGCTAATTTAAAACTGTGGTTTTATGCATCACCCAACATCGGCTTTCCCATTAAGCAGGCAGAAGATGTTTTCTAAATGTGTGAATCTGTTGTGTTTGTCATTCAGTTCATGTGTAGTCATGTGTACATTCCCGCTATGAGTGATACCTTATGATAAGATTAGTTAATCTGTAATCTTTCCTAACTCCGTTCATGTGTAGCCATGTTTACAGGACCTTCATAAGTGATATCTTATGATAAGTTTCTTTTTCTGTGTGACTAATTTCACTTAGAATCATCGTACCTGAATCCACACATTTTGCTGCTACTGGTCTTATGACATTGATTTCATGGCTGAGGGATATTCCATCGTACAAAAGTACCACAATTATTTGAACCATATTTATCTTTAGTGGGATACTTAAGGTGTACCCAAGTTGAGGTTCTTGTAAGCAGTGCAGCCCTAAATATGGGGTGGCTCTGTCGTACTGATTTTCAGTTTTCCAAAGGTATATTCCTACACTGGAAGTGCTCTTGGCTCTGTAGCTCTGTAGTTTACTTGTTTTAGGGAACACAATGCACTCCTCCAGAGAGGTAGTTGGCAATTTACATCCCGCCCATCAGCATAACAAGGCTCCCTGTTCTCCAGGGCCTGTCTTGAATTTCTGGTTTTTACCCTTTGTGTGGATGTCCCTTGGGACTGGTGTGAAGTGATCCATCATTGTAATGCAGACTTGCATGCCCGCTTGCTTGCTTGGCCAAAAAGGGTGTATGTGGTTTCTCCTGAATATACTCAGGAGAAAATGCATAAGCCCTTTTTGGCCAAGTGCATCATTGTCGAAGTTGTGCCCCTCTTCCTGTGCTTTAAATGTGATTCCAATGTACCTCTTGAAATCTGTTTCCGGCTATTCTGCCTCGCTTTCAAGTCCGCCTCGTTGCCTTCCCTTAACACAGTTTTGGACGATAGTTTTCCTTTATTACTCTGCCAGTTTGTGAATTGGTCTGCCCGGGAGCTCCGTTTTTTAACTGTTTTTTTGTGAGCTGTACGCAAGTCCAATATTTTGGTTCAGGACCTATACTGTTTCCCGGTGGGTGGCTGAGACTTTGGTCAATTCTTTTTCCTCCCAGGAAATAAGAGTGACATATGCCCGTCGAAATGCCTAACAGCTACTCTCTCATTTGTTCTCCCTCTTCCCTTTCAGCATTTGCCAAATTGGCAACCTGTGCGAACCAGGAGGTTAAAGGTGCTGTCTCTCCATGTTGGAAGATTGATAGTAAAGCAGTTAGAAAGTCAAACTGGAGCACCAGGAGAGGGACTATTCATTGAGTTTTAGAAACCTTTCGTATTCACAGTGTGTCCATTCTCTAGGTTTCCCTTACATGTTATAGCTGTAGTAATATTCCCTTCAACCTGGAGAGTTGGGACCCATGGAATGGGTGCCTTGCATTATTGCTTTAAAGGGTCTGCATTTGCTCACCCAATCTCACCAATCCTCTCAGTCCCATGTGTCCAGCCTTATGCCACATCCAGCTGTCGTTGTAGATAGGGTCATTCCAGGTTTCATCAGAGACCCTGAAGGAATTGTAAAGAATTTCCCTGTTTTTTTCTTTTGTTTTTGAAATTCCTTTTTTTAGTTGGTTTGAGCTGATTCTCGCTGCCATGTTTATGCCAGTCTAGACACACTTGATTCCTTAAAGAGACATATCAATACATAGGTTTTAAGATTCTTACTAGTCAGATATATTCCTCTGTGGGAAATATGGTGTTTTGAGTCCCTTTCACTGAGGAAGGTGTAGGTCTTGTCTATTCCATAGTTGGTTCTTGGAACGGTACCTGTGCTTATATCAAACTCTTGTTTTATGCATCACCCCACCTCTCCTTCCCCCTTAAGCAGGCATAAGAGTGTTTTCTAAATGTGAGACTCTGTTCTCTTTCCTAACTCAGTTCATGTGTAGCCATGTTTACAGGATCTTCATAAGTGATATGTTATGATAAGTTTCTTTTTCTGTGTGACTTATTTCACTTAGAATCATCGTACCTGAATCCACTCATTTTGCTGCTACTGGTCTTATGACATTGATTTCATGGCTGAGGGATATTCCATCGTACGTAAGTTCCACAATTTCTTAAACCCTTTTTGTCTTTCCTGGGATATTTAAGGTGGACACAAGTTGAGGCTCTTTTAAGCTGTGCAAACCTAAATTTTGGGGTGACTCTGGCTTATTGATTTTCAATTTTCCCAAGGTATATTCCTTAGCCTGAAAGTGCCCTTGGCTCTGTAGCTCTGTTGTTTATTTTTTTAGGGAACACAATGCACTCCTCCAGAGAGGCAGTTGGCAACTTACGTCCCAAACATCATCATAAAAAGGCTCCCAGTTTTCCAGCACCTGTCTTGCCTTTCTGGTTTTTACACATTTTGCGGATGTCCCTTTTGACCGGTGGGAAGTGATGCTTCTTTGTAGTGTAGTTTCACATTGCCCATTTGATTGCCTGGCCAAAAAGGTTCTATGTGTTTTCTCCTGAATATATTCAGGAGAAAACTCATACGCCCTTTTCGGCCAAGTGTATCATTGTCAAATTTGTGCCCCTCTTCCTGTGCTTTACAGGTGATTCGTACGTAACTCTTGAAATCTGTTTCCGCCTATTCTGCCTCGCTTTCAAAAACGCCTCGTTGCCTTCCCTCAACAGATTTTTGCACGATAGTGGTCCTTTACTCCTCTGCCAGTTTGTGAATTGCTGTGCCCCTGAGCTCCATTTTTCAACTCGTTGTTTGTGAGCTGAATGCATGTCCAAAATATTGGTTCAGGACCTATACTGCTTCCCGGCGGGTGGCTGAGACTTTGGTTAATTCTTCTTCCTGCCGTGAAATTAGTGTCACATGTGCCCCTCCAAATACCTAACAGCTACTCTCTCATTGGTTCTTCCTCTTCCCTTTCATCCTCTGCCAAATTGTCAACCTGTGCAAACCAGGAGGTAAAAGGGGCTGTCTCTCCAAGTTGGGAGATTGATATTAAAGGCATTGGAAAGTGAAACCGGAGCACCAGGATAGGGACTCTCGGTGAGTATTAGAAACCTTTCATATTCACAGTGGGTCCATTCTCTTGGTTACCCGTACATGTTATAGCTCTAGTAATATTCCCCTCAACCTGGAGAGTTGGGACCCATCGAATGGCTGCCACACATTATTGCATTAAGGTTCTGCATTTGCTCACCCAATCTCACCAATCCTCTCAGTCCCATGTGTCCAGCCATATGCCACATCCTGCTGTCATTGTAGATAGAGTCATACCAGGTTTCATCAGAGACCCTGAAGGAATTGTAAAGAATTTCCCTGTTTTTTTGGTTTGATTTTGTAATTCCTTTCTATAGTGGGTTTGAGCTGATTCTCACTGCCATGTTTATGCCAGTCTAGACACACTTGATTCCCTTATGGAGATATATCAATACATAGGTTTTAAGATTCTTATTAGTAAGATATATTCCTCTGCGGGGAATATGGGTTGTTGTTTCCCTTTCCCTGAAGAAGGTGTAGGTCTTGTCTATTCCGTATTAGGTTTTTGGAAAGGTACCTGTACTAATTCAAACTCTGGTTTTATGCATCACCCCACCTCTCAATCCCCCTTAAGCAGGCATAAGAATGTTTTCTAAATGTGAGTCTCTCTTCTCTTTCCTAACACAGTTCATGTGTAGCCATGTTTACAGGATCTTCATAAGTGATATCTTATGGTAATTTTCTTTTTCTGTGTGACTTATTTCACTTAGAATCATCGTACCTGAATCCACTCATTTTGCTGCTACTGGCCTTATGACATTGATTACATGGCTGAGGGATATTCCTTGTACATAAGTACCACAGTTGCTTGAACCATTTTTGTCTTACCTGGGATATTTAAGGCGTACCCAAGTTGAGGTTCTTGAAAGAAGTGAAACCCTAAATTTTGGGGTGGCTCTGTCTTATTGATTTTCAGTTTTCCCAATGTATATTTCCTAGACTGGACGTGCCCTTGGCTCTGTAGCTCTGTTCTTTATTTGTTTTACGGAACACATTGCACTCCTCCAGAGAGGCAGTTGGCAACTTAATCCCGCCAATCAGCATAACAAGGCTTCCAGTTCTCCAGGGGCTGTCTTGCCTTTCTGGTTTTTACACATTTTGCGGATATCCCTTTTGACTGGTTTCAGGTGATAATTTTTGTAGTGCAGATTTTCATTGTCTGCTTGCTGGATGGCCAAAAAGGGCGTATTCGTTTTCTCCTGAATATATTCAGGAGAAAAGGCATACGCCATTTTGGCCAAGTGCATCATTGTCGATGTTGTGCCCCTCTTCCTGTGCTTTAAAGGCGATTCCAACATACCTCTCGAAATCTGTTTCCTGCTATTCTGCCTAGCTTTCAAGTCCGCCTCGTTGCCTTCCATTAAACAAATCTTTGGACGATAGTTGTCCTGTATTTCTCTGCCAGTTTGTGAATTGCTGTGCCCATGAGCTCCATTTTTCAACTCGTTTTTTTGTGAGCTGAATGCAAGTCCAAACTTTGGTTCAGGACCTATACTGGTGTGTGGTGGGGGGCTGAGACTTTGGTTAATTTTTCTTCCGGCCGGGAAATTAGAGGGACATGTTCCCGTCCAAATGCCTAACAGCTACTCTCTTATTGGTTCTCCCTCTTCCCTTTCATCCTCTGCCAAATTGGCAACCTTTGAGAACCAGGAGGTTAAAGGGGCTGTCTCTCCAAGTTGGGAGATTGATAGTAAAGCAAATGGAAAGTCAAACCAGAGCACCAGGAGAGGGACTATTAGTTGAGTTTTAGAGACCTTTCGTATTCACAGTGTGTCCATTCTCTAGGTTTCCCGTACATGTTATAGCTGTAGTAATATTCCCTTCAACCTTGAGAGTTGGGACCCATGGAATGGGTGCCACTCATTATTGCTTTAAAGGGTCTGCATTTGCTCACCCAATCTCACCAATCCTCTCAGTCCCAAGTGTCCAGCCTTATGCCACATCCAGCTGTCATTGTAGATAGGGTCATTCCAGGTTTCATCAGAGACCGTGAAGGAATTGTAAGAAATTTCCCTGTTTTTTTGTTTTGTTTTTGAAATTCCATTTTATAGTGGGTTTGAGCTGATTCTCACTGTCATGTTTATGCCAGTCTAGACACACTTGATTCCCTTATGGAGACATATCAATACATAGGTTTTAAGATTCATACTAGTAAATTATATTACTCTGTGGTGAATATGAGGTGTTGAGTCCCTTTCACTGAGGAATGTGTAGGTCTTGTCTATTTCGTATATGGTTTTTGGAACGGTACCTGTACTAATATCAAAATCTGATTTTATGCATCACCCCACCTCTCCTTCCCCCTTAAGCAGGCATAAGCGTTTTTTTTAAATGTGAGTCTCTCTTCGCTTTCCTAACTCAGTTCATATGTAGCCATGTTTACAGGATCTTCATAAGTGATATCTTATGATAAGTTGCTTTTTCTTTGTGACTTATTTCACTTAGAATCATCGTACCTGAATCCACTCATTTTGCTGCTACTGGCCTTATGACATTGATTTCATGGCTGAGCGATATTCCATTATACGTAAGTACCACAATTTCTTGAACCATTTTTGTCTTTCCTGAGATATTTAAGGTGTACACAAGTTGAGGTTTTTGTAAGCAGTGCAGCCCTGAAATTTGGTGTGGATCTGTCTTATTTATTTTCAGTTTTCCCAAGGTATATTCCCTAGACTGGAAGTGCCCTAGGCTCTGTAGCTCTGTTGTTTACTTGTTTTAGGGAACACAATGCACTCCTCCAGAGAGGCAGTTGGCAATTTACATGCCGCCCATCAGCATAACAAGGCTCCCTGTTCTCCAGGGCCTGTCTTGCCTTTCTGGTTTTTACCCATTTTCTGGATGTCCCTTTTGACCCGTCGGAAGTGATAATTCTTTGTAGTGCAGATTTGCATTGCCCGCTTGCTTGCTTGTCCAAAAAGGGCGTATGCGTTTTCTCCTGAATATATTCACGTGAAAACCCATATGCCCTTTATGGCCATTTCCATAATTTTCGAAGTTGTAATGCTTTTCCTGTGTTTAAAGGCGATTCCAATGTACCTCTTGAAATCTGTTTCATGCCATTCTGCCTCATTTTCCCTTCCATCTCGTGGCTTTCCCTCAACAGATTTTTCATAGGGAGTAGTCCTTTATAACTCTGCAGGTTAGTGAATTGCTGTGGCCCTGAGATCCATTTTTCAACTCGCGTTTTTGTGAGCTGACCGCAAATCAACAGTTTTGCTTCTAGACTTATACTGGTTCTGGGGGGCAGGCTGAGACTTTGGTTAAGTCCTCTTTGTGACCGGAAATTAGAGAGTCATGTGGCCGTCCAAATGCCTACAGCTACTCTCTCATTGGTTCTCTCTCTTCCCTTATATCCTCTGCACAATTTGCCAACTGTGCGAACCAGGAGGTTATAGGGGCTGACTTTCCAAGTTGGGAGATTGATAGTCAAGCAGTTGGAATGTCAAACTGGAGCAGAAGGAGAGAAAAAAGTAGTAGAGTTTTAGAAACCTTTCACCATCAGATGGTTTCCATTCTCTAGGTTCCCATACACGTTATAACTGTAGTGATATTCCCTTCTACCTGGAGAGATGGGAACCATGGAATGTGTGGCAGGTATTATTGCTTTAAACGGTCTGCATTTTTTAACCCAATCTCACCTATCCTCTCAGTCCCAAGTGACCAGCCTTATGCCACATCCAGCTGTCATTGTATATACGGTCATTCCAGGTTTCATCAGAACCCCTGAAGGTATTGTGTAAGAATTTTACTGTTTTTATGTTTTGTTTTGAAATTCATTTTTATAGTGGGTTTGAGCTGATTCTCACTGCCATGTTTATGTCGTTCTAGACACACTTGGTTCCCTTACGGAGACATATCAATACATAGGTTTTAAAATTCTTACTAGTCAGATATATTTCTCTGCGGGGAATAGATTTGGTGAGTTCCGTTCACTGAGGAAGGAGTAGGGCTTGTCTCTTCTGTTTTTGGATTATGGAACGGTACCTGTGCTAATATCAATCTTATGTTTTGTGCATCTCCCCACCTCCCTTTCCCCTTAAGCAAGCGTTAGATTGTTTTCTAAATCTGATACTCTGTTCTCTTCCCTAAATCAGTTCATATGTAGCCATGTTTACATTCTCTTCATAAGTGATATCTTATGTCAGAATGCACCATGGCCGTTCTCATAATAATGCTCCATGACTCCTGTCATCACAATGCACCATGCCCTGGTTATCAAAATGGTCCATATCCCTTGTCATCACAATTCTCCACGTCCTTTGTCATCACAATGCTACATGACACTACTCATCAAAATGTTACATGCTCTTGTCATCAAAATTCACCATCCACTTGACATTGCAATGCTCCATGCACTTGTCATCACAATGCTCCTTGCACATGTCATCACAAAGCTCCATGCACTTGTCATCACAATGCTCCATGACCCCTGTCATCACAATGCTCACTGACACCTGTCATCACAATGCTTCATGCCCCTTGTCATTACAGTGCTCCATGATGCTCAACATCACAATTACCCAAGGTCTCCTCATCACAGTGCTCTATGGCCAATATCATCACAATTCTCCATAACCACTGTCATCACAACACTCCATGACACCTGACAACACAATGATTCGGGACTCTTGTCATCACAATGTTCCATTCCATAGTCATCACAATGCTCCATGACACCTGTCATCAAAATACTCCATGAATATTTTCAGCCCAATGTTCCATTACCCTTGTCATCACAGTGATCCATGTCGTTGTCATCCCTATGCTCCATGACCAATGTTTTCACAATGCTCCGTGACGCTTGTCATCACAGTGCTCCATGACACCTGTCATCACAATGCTCCATGCCTTTGTCAGCAAAATGCTACATGACCTTGTCATTACAATGCTCTATTTGCTTGTCATCACAATCCTCCATGAAACTTGGGATCACATTGCTACATGCCCTTGTCATCACAATGCTCCATGCTCCTTGAAATCAAAATGATCCATGACCTTTGTCATCACAATGCTCCAAACTCTTGTGATCACAATGTTCCATAACATTTGTCATCACAACGCTCCATGATGCCTGTCATCAAAATACTCCATGCCCTTTTCATCACAATGCTCCATGACCTTCTCATCACAATTCTCAATACACTTGTCATCACAATGCTCCCTGACACTTGTCGTCAGAATGCTCCTTGAACCCTGTCACGAAAAGGGTCCATGCCATTTTCATCACAATGCCCCATGCCGTTTTCATCACAATGCTCCATGCCATTGTCTTCAAAATACTCCACAAGGTAGTCATCAGAATGCTCCATGACCCTTGTCATCACAATTCTCCATGCACTTGTCAGCACAATGCTCCCTGACCCTTGTCATCACAATGCTCCATGCCATTGTCATCAGAATGGGCCATTACATATGTCATCACAATGCTCCCTGACACCTGTCTTCACAATACTTCATGACCTACCGGGTCATCCCAATGCTCCATGCTCTTGTCATCTCAATGCTCCATGACCCCTGTCATCACAATGCTCCTTGACTCCAGTCATCACAATGCTTCATGACCTTTGTCACCACAATGGTCCATTCCCTCATCATCAGCAGTCTCTGTGACCTTTTTAACCACAATGCTCCATGAACTTTCCATCAAAATGCTCTTTCACCATTTTCATCACAATGCTCTATGCCTTTCTCAGCACAATGCTCCATGACCCTTGACATCACAATGCTCCATGCACTTGTCAGCACAATGCTCCATGACACATGTCATCACAATGCTCCATTACCCCTGTCATCACAATGCTCCCTGACCCCAGTCATCACAATGCTTCACAACGTTTGTCATCACAATGGTCCATGCCCGTGTCATAACAAGGCTCTGTGACCTTTGTAACCACAATGATCCATGAACTTTTCATCACAATTCTCTGTGACACTTTTCATCACAATGCTCCATTTCTTTGTGAGAACAATGGTCCATGACCATTGTCTTCAAAATGTGCTACACGCATTTCATCACAAAGGTCCACAAATTTGTCATTGCCATGCTCCATAAACCTTGTAATCACAATGCTCCATGCACTTCTCATCAAAATGCTCTCTCACCAGTGATATCACAGTGTTCCATCACTAGTCATCACAATACTCTCTCACCCCTGTAATCACAATGTTCCATGACCCTGTCATCACACTGCTACATCCCCTTATCGTCACAATGTTCCATGACCCCTGACATCACAATGTTCCATAACCCCTGTCATCAAAATGCTCCATGATCCTTTTCATCCCAAAGCTCCAAGACCCCTGACATCACAATGTTCTATAACTCCTGCCATCAAAATGTTCCATTACAATTTTCATCAAATTGCTGCATGACCCGGTCATCAGAATGCTCCCTGCACTTCTCATCACTATGCACCATGCCCTTGTAATTAAAATGCTCCATGACTTGTCATCACAAATCTCCATGACCCATGGCATCACAATGCTCCATGTCATTGTCATCACAATGATCAATTAACCTTCCCATCATATTGCTCAATGCCCTTGTCATCACAAAGCTCCATGACACTTGTCATCACAATGCTCGATGCCCTTCTTATCACAATGCTCCATGCCCCTGTCATTACAATCCTGCATGACCCGTGTATCCTAGTGTTCTGTACCCTTGTCATCACAATGCTCCATGCCCACTCTCATCACAATAATCCCAGAAACATTTCAGAGCAATGTTCCATACCCATCTCATCACAATGCTCCAGTACCTCTGTCATAACAATGCACCATGACCCCTGCCATCACAATGTAACACGGCCTATTCATCACAAGGTTCCATGACACCTGTCATCACAATGCTGAAGGCCGCTTAAATCACAATGCTCCATGCCCTTGTCATCACAAAGCTCCATGACACATGTCATCAGAATGTTCCATGCCCTTCACATCACAATGCTCCATGCCCTTGTCATCACACTGCTCCAAGACCCCTGTAAACACAAAGCCCCAGGCCCCTTTTCATCTCAATGCTCCATGAAACCTGTCATCACAATGCACCATGCCCATCATCATAATGCTTCAGGCTATTGTCATCACAATTAAATCAATATTCTCCATGATCTCTGTCATCATAATGCTCCAAACCCTTGTGATCACAATGTTCCATAACACTTATCATCACAACACACCATGACGCTCATCACCACAATTATCCATGGTCTTCTCATCACAATGGTCCATGATCTTTGTCATCACAATGCTCAATACACTTGTCATCACAATGCTCCCTGACACTTGTCGTCAGTATGCTCCTTGTACCCAGTCATGAAAAGGCTCCATGCCTTTGTCATCACAATAATCCATGCCCTTGTCATCACAATGCTCCAAGACCCCTGTAATCAAAATGCTCCATGAACCTTTTCATCAGAATGCTCCATGAGATTTGTCATCACAAGTCTCCATGGTCTTCTAATAACAATGCCCCAGGACCTTGTCATCACCATGCTCCATTCCCTTGTCATCACAATGCTCCATGACCCCTGTCATCACAATACTCAATGAACATTTTCAGCGCAATGCTCCATGAACCTTGCCATCACAATGATCCATGCGCTTGTCATCCCAATGCTCCATGACCCCTGTATTCACAATGCTCAATGACGCTTGTCATCACAGTGCTCCATGACACCTGTCATCACAATGCTCCATGCCTTTGTCAGCAAAATGCTACATGGCCTTGTCATTACAATGCCCTAAGCGCTTGTCATCACAATACTCCATTACCATTGTCATCACAATCCTCCATGAACCTTGGGATCACATTGCTTCATGCCCTTGTCATCACAATGCTCCATGCTCCTTGAAATCAAAATGATCCATGACCTCTCTCATCACAATGCTCCAAACTCTTGTGAGCACTATGTTCTATAACACTTGTCATCACAAAGCTCCATGATGCCTGTCATCACAATACTCCATGCCCTTTTCATCACAATGCTCCATAACCTTCTCATCACAATTCTCAATACACTTGTCATCACAATGCTCCCTGACACTTGTCGTCAGAATGCTCCTTGAACACTGTCACGAAAAGGCTCCATGCGTTTTTCATCACAATGCCCCATGCCGTTATCATCACAATGCTCCATGCCATTGTCATCAAAATACTCCACAATGTAGTCATCAGAATGCTCCATGACCCTTGTCATCACAATGCTCCATGCCCTTGTCATCACAATGCGCCATTCCTACTGTCATCACAATAATCCATGAAACTTATTAGACCAATGCCCCATGCCCTTGTCATCAAAATGCTCCATGCCCTTGTTATCACAATGTTCCCCGACCCCTGTAATCAGAATGCTCCATGCCCCTTTTCATCAGTATGCTCCATGAGACTTGTCATCACAAGGCTCCATGGTTTTCTCATCACAGTGCTCCAGGACCTTGTCATCACAATGCTTCATGACATTGTCATGAAAATTCTCAATGGCCCTTGTCATCATAATGCTACAAGCCATAGTCATAACAATGCTCCATTATATTTGTCATTACAATCCTCCATTTCATTTGGCATCACAATGCTCCATGCCATTGTCATCACAATGGACCATGACATATGTCATCACAATGCTCCCTGACACCTGTCTTCACAATACTCCATGACCTTGTCATCATAATGCTCCATGCCCTTGTCATCACAATGCACCATGTCCACTGTCATCACAATCATATATGAAACTTGTCAGACCAATGCTCCATGCCCCTGTCATCACAGTGCTCCATGCCCTTGTCATCACAATGCTCCATGACCCCTGTCGTCACAATGCCCCATGACTCCAGTCATCACAATGCTTCATAACGTTTGTCATCACAACGGTCCATGCCCGCGTCATCACAAGGCTCTGTGACCATTTTAACCACAATGCTCCACGAACTTTTCATCACAGTGCTCCATGACACTTGTCATCAAATGTTCCATGCCTTTGTCAGAACAATGCTCCATGACCCTTGTAATCACAATGTGCCATGCGCTTTTCATCACAATGATCCACAACCTTGTCATCGCTATGCTCCATAAAACTTGTAATCACAATGCTCCATGAACTTCTCATCCAAATGCTCTCTCACATGAGATATCACAATGTTCCATCACTAGTCATCACAATCCTCCCTCACCCCTGTTATCACAATGTTCCATGACCCCTGTCATCACAATGCTACATCCCCTTATCATCACAATGTTCCATGACCCATGACATCACAATGTTCCATAACCACTGTCATCAAAATGCTCCATAATTCTTTTCATCCCAAAGCTCCATGACCCCTGGCATCACAGTGTTCTATAACTCCTGTCATCAAAATGATCCATTACACTTTTCATCAAATTGCTGCATGACCCTGTCATCAAAATGCTCCCTGCACTTCTCATCACAATGCACCACACCCTTGTCGTCAAAATGCTCCATGACCTTTGTCATCACAAAGCTCCTTGACCCTTGGCATCACAATGCTCCATGTCATTGTCATCACAATGCTCCATGAACCCTCTCATCATATGGCTCCATGCCCTTGTCATCACAAAGCACCATGACACTTGTCATCACAATGCTCGATGCCCTTCTCATCACAATGCTCCATGCCCTTGTCATTACAATCCTCCATGACCCATGTATCACAGTGCTCCGTGCCCTTGTCATCACAATGCTCCATGCCCACTCTCATCACAACAATCCATGAAATATTTCAGACCAATGCTCAATGCTCTTCTCATCACAATGCTCCATTACCTCTGTCATAACAATGCTCTATGACACCTGCCATCGCAATGTTCCACGGCCTTGTCATCACAAGGCTCCATGACCCTTGTCATCACAATGCTCCAAGACCCCTGTAATCACAATGCTCCATGCCCTTTTCATCACTAAGCTCCATGACACATGTAATCAGAATGTCCCATGGCCTTCTCCTCACAATGCTCCATGCCCTTGTCATCACAATGCTCCAAAACCCCTGTAATCACAATGCTCCATGCCCCTTTTCATCAGGATGCTCCATGAAACTTGTCATCACAAGTCTCCCTGGTCATCTCATCACAATGCTCCAGGACCTTGTCATCACCGTGCTCCATTCCATTGTCATCACAATGCTCCATGAACCCTCTAATCACAATGCTCCATGCCCCTTTGCATCTCAGTGCTTCATGAACCCTGTCATCAAAATGCACCATGCCCATCATCATAATGCTTCAGGCTCTTGTCATCACTATGAAATAAAAATATTCGATCATCTGTCTCATCACAATGCTCCAAATCCTTGTGATCACAATGTTCTATAACACTTATCATCACAACGCCCCATGACGCTCATCATCACAATTATCCATGCTCTTCTCATCACAGTGCTCCATGACCTTTGTCATCACAATGCTCTATAAACTTGTCATCACAATGCTCCCTGACACTTGTCATCAGTATGCTCCTGGAACCCTGTCATGACAAGGCTCCATACCATTTTCATAACAATGATCCATGCCAATTTCATCACAATGCTCCAAGACACCAGTAATCACAGTGCTCCATGCGCTTGTCATCACAATGCTCCAAGACCCCTGTAATCACAATACTCCATGCCACTTTTCATCAGAATGCTCCATGAGACTTGTTATTACAAGGCTCCATGGTCTTCTCATCACAATTCTCCAGGAACTTTTCATCACAGTGCTCCATTCCCTTGTCATCACAATGCTCCATGACCCCAGTCCTCACAATACTTCCTGAACATTTTCAGTCCAATTCTCCAGGAACTTCTCATCACAATGCTTCATGATCCCTATCATCACAATGCTCCATGTCCACTGTCATCACAACGCTCCATGACCCCTGACAACACAGTGATCCGGGACTCTTGTCATCACAATGCACCATTCCCTAGTCATCACAATGCTCCATGAACATTTTCAGCCCAATGCTCCATGACACTTGTCATCACAATGATCCATGGCCTTGCCATCCCTATGCTCCATGACCCCTGTAATCACAATGATCCGTGATGCTTCTCATCACAGTGCTCCATGACCCTTATCATCACAATGCTCCATGCCTGTGTCAGCAAAATGCTACATGACCTTGTCATCACAATGCTCCATTTGCTTGTCATCACAATACTCCATTACCATTGTCATCACAATCCTCCATGAACCTTGGGATCACATTGCTTCATGCCCTAGTCATCCCAATGCTCCATGCTCCTTGAAAACAAAATTATCCATGACTTCTATCATCACAATGCTCCAAACACTTGTGATCACAATGTTCCATAACACTTGTCATCACAACGCTCCATGATGCCTGTCATCACAATACTCCATGCCCTTTTCGTCAAAATGCTCCATGATCTTTTTCATCACCATTCTCAATACACTTGTCATCAAAATGTTCCCTGACACTTGTCGTCAGTATGCTCCTTGAAACCTGTCGTGAAATGGCTTCATGCATTTTTTATCACAATGCTCCATGCCCTCTTCATCACAATGCTCCATGCCATTGTCATCACAATACTCCTCAAGCTTGTCATCAGAATGCTCCATGACACTTGTCATCACAATACTCCATGGCCACTGTCATCACAATGCTCCATACCCCTTTTCATTACTGTGCTCCATGACGCTCGTCATCACAATTATCCATGGTCTTCTCATCACAATGCTCCACGCCCTTGTCATCAAAATGCTCCATGACCCTTGTCATCACAATGCTCCATGGCCACTCTCATCACAATGCTCCATTCCCCTTGTCATTACAGTGCTCCATGACGCTCGTCATCACAATTATCCATGGTCTTCTCATCACAAAGCTCCACGGTCTTGCCATCACAATGCTCCATGCCCTGGCCATCACAATGCTCCATGTCCCCTGTCATCACAATTCTCCTCGTTCTTGGCATCACTATGCTCCACGACACTTCTCATAACCGTGTTACATGATTTGTCATCACAATTCTGTATGCACTTTTCATTGCAATGCTCCATCACCCCTGTCATAGGAAGCTCCATGTGCTTCTCATCACAATGCTTCATGAAATTGTCATCAAAATTCTCAATGGCCCTTGTCATCACAATTCTCCATGCCCTTGTCATCACAATGCGCCATGTCCATTGTCATCACAATGCTCCAAGCCCTTGTCATCAAAATGCTCCATTACATTTGTCATCACAATCCTCCATGACACTTTGCATCACAATATTCCATTCCATTGTCATCGCAATGGACCATGACATATGTCATCACAATGCTCCCTGAGAACTGTCTTCAAAATACTCCATGACCTTCTCATCACAATGCTCCATGCCTTTGTCATCACATTGCACCATGCCCACTGTCATCACAATAATCCATGAAACATGTCAGGCCAATGCTCCATGCCCCTGTCATCACAATGCTCATTGCCTTTTCATCACAATGCTCTATGACCCCTGTCATCACAATGCTCCGTGACTCCAGTCATCACAATGCTTCATGAGCTTTGTCATCACAATGATCCATGCCCTCGTCATCACAAGGCTCTGTGACCTTTGTCACCAAAATGCTCCATGAAATTTTCATCACAATGCTCGGTGACACTTGTCATCACATTGCTCTATGCCTTTGTCAGCACAGTGCTCCATGACCCATGTCATCACAATGCGCCATGTGCTTGTTATCACAGTGCTCCACAATCTTGTCATCACAATGCTCCATAAAACTTGTCCTCACAATGCTCCATGCACTTCTTATCAAAATGCTCTCTCACTAATGATATCAAAATGTTCCCTCACTAGTCATCACAATACACGCACTCCCCTGTCATCACAATGGTCCACAACACCGTCATGAAAATGTTCCATGACTCCTGACATCACAATGTTCCATAACCCGTCATCAAAATGTTCCATGACACTTTTCATCACATTGCTCCATGACCCTTTCATCACAATGCTCCCTGCCCATCACAAGAGAATGCACCACACCCTTGTCATCAAAAGGCTCCATGACCTTTGTCATCACAAAACTCCATGACCCTTGGCATCACAATGCTCCATGCCATTGTCATCACAATGCTCCAAAAACCTCTCATCACATTGTTCCAAGCCCTTGTCATCACAGGATCCATGATGCTTTTCATCACAATGCTCGATGCCATTCTTCTCACAATACTCCATGCGCTTCTCATTACAATCCTCCATGAACCATGTATCACAGTGTTCCGTGCCATTGTTATCACAATGCTCCTTGCCCCCTCTCATCACAATAATCCATGAAACATTTCAGGCCAATGTTCCATGCCCTTTTCATCACAATGATCCAAGACTCCTGTACTCATAATGCTCCATGCCCCTTTTCATCTCAATGCTCCATGAACGCTGTCATCACAATGCACCAAATGCGCATCATCATAATGCTTCATGCTATTGTCATCACAATGAAATCAAAATGCTCTATGACCTCTGTCATCACAATGCTCCAAATCCTTGTGATCACAATATTCCATAACACCTATCATCACAACGCCCCATAACGCTCGTCATCACAAGTATCCATGGTCTTCTTATCACAATGCTCCATGACATTTGTCATCACAGTGCTCAATACCCTTGTCTTCACAATGGTCCCTGACACTTGTCATCAGTATGCTCCTTGAACCCTGTCATGACAAGGCTCCATGCCTTTTTCATCACAATGTTACATGCCCTTTCCCTCACAGTGCTCCAAGACACCTGTAATCACAATGCTCCATGCCCTTGTCATCACAAAGCTCCATGATGCATGTCATCAGAACGCTCCATGACATTCTCATCCCATTGTTCACTGCCCTTGTCATCACAATGCTCCAAGAGCCCTGTAATCACAATGTTCCATGCCCTTGTAATCACAAAGCTCCATGATGCATGTCATCAGAACGCTCCATGATATTCTCATCCCAATGTTCCATGCCGTTGTCATCACAATGCTCCAAGACCCCTGTAATCACAATGCTCCATGACCCTTTTCATCAGAATGCTCCATGAGACTTGTCATCACATGGCTCCATGGTCTTCTCATCACAATGCTCCAGTACCTTTTCATCACAATGCTCCTTGACCCCTGTCATCACAATACTCCATGAACATTTTCAGCCCAATGATCCATGACGTTCTCATCACAATGCTCCATGACCTCTGTCATCACAATGCTCCATGACCACTGTCATCACAATGCTCCATGAACCCTGACAACACAATGATCCGGGAATCTTGTCATCAAAATGCTCCATGCCGTTGTCATCCCAATGCTCCATGAACCCTGTAATCACAATGCTCCATAACGCTTGTCATCACAGTGCTCCATGAACCTTGTCATCACAATGCCTTTGACAGCAAAATGATACATAATCTTGTCATCACAATGCTCCATGCGCTTGTCATCACAATCCTCCATGACCCTTGGGATCATATTGCTTTATGCCCTTGTCATCTCTATCTTGCCTTTCTGGTTTTTACAGATTTTCGGATGTCCTTTTTGAACGGTGGGAAGTGACAATTCTTTGTAGTCTGGATTTGCATTGTGCGCTTGCTTGATTGGCCAAAAAGGGCCTATGCCTTTTCTCCTGAATATATTCAGGAGAAGATTCATATGCCGTTTTTGGCCAAGTGCATCATTCTCGAAGTTGTGATGCCTTTCCTGTGCTTTAAAGGCGATTCCAATTTACCTCTTGATATATGTTTTGTGCAATTCCGCCTCATTTTCAAGTCAGCTTCGTTGCCTTCCCTCAACAGATTTTTGGAAGAGAGTAGTCCTTTATAACTCTGCAAGTTTTTGATTTGCTTTGCCCCTGAGCTCCAATTTTCCAATCCCATTATTGGGAGCTGACCGCAAATCCACAATTTTGCTTCAGGACCTATACTGGTTCCAGGGGTGGCTATACTGGTTCCCTGTGGGTGGCTGAGGCTTTGGTTAATTCTTCTTCCTGACGGGAATTTAGAGTGACATGTGTCCGTCCAAATGCCTACATCTACTCTCTGATTTTTTCTCCCTCTTCCCTTTCATCCTCTGCACAATTAGCAAACTGTGCGAACCAGGAGGTTATAGGGGATGACTCTCCTAAGTTGGGAGATTGATAGTAAAGTTGTTGGAATGCCAAACTGTAGCACAAGGATAGGAAAAAGTAGGAGACTTTCAGAAACCTTTCACCATCACAGGGTGTCCATTCTCTAGGTTTCCCATACATGTTATAACTGTAGTGATATTCCCTTCTACCTGGAAATTTGGGACCCATGGAATGGTGGCATGCATTACTACTTTAAAGGGTCTGCATTTTCTCTCCCAATCTCACCAGTCCTCTCAGTCCCAAGTGTCCAGCCTTATGTCTCATCCAGCTGTCTTTGCAGATAGGGTCATTCTAGGTTTCATCAGAACCCCTGAAGGAATTGTGTAAGAATTTCGCTGTTTTTTGTTTTGTTTTTGAAATTCATTTTTATAATGGGGTTGAGCTGATTTTCACTGACGTGTTTATGCCGGTCTAGACACAATAGATTCCCTTACAGAGGCATATCAGTACATAGGTTTTAAGATTCTTACTAATCAGATATATTCCTCTGTGGTGAATAGGGGTTTTGAGTCCCGTTCACTGAGGAAGGTGTAGGTCTTGTCTATTCTGTATTTGGTTTATGGAATGGTACCTGTGCTAATATCAAACTCTGGTTTTATGCATCACCCCACCTCTCCTTTCCCCTTAAGGAGGCATAAGAGTGTTTTCTAAATGTGAGACGCTGCTCTCTTTCCTAATTCAGTTCATGTGTTGTGATGTTGACATTCCCTCTCTAAGTGATATCTTATGATAAGATTCTTTTTCTGTGTGACTAATTTCCCTTAGAATCATCATACCTAAATCCTCTCATTATGCTGCTACTGGCCTTATGACATTGATTTCACGTCTGAGTGATATTCCGTTGTACAAAATTACCACAAGTTCTTTATGCATTTCTCTTTTTCCTGGGATACTTTAGGTGTACCGAAGTTGAGGTTCTTGTATGCAGAGCAGCCCTAAACTTTGGGGTGCCTGTGTCTTGTTGATATTTAGTCTTCCCAAGTTATATGTCCATGAGTTGAAGTCCCCTTTGCTCGGGGGCTTTGTATTTTAGATGTTTTAGGAAACAGCATACACTTCTTCAGAGTAGCTCTTGGATATTTATACCCCACCCATCAGCGTGACTAGTCTCCCTGTTTTCCATGGCCTCTCCTGCATTTTTGATTTGTACACATTTTTTGGATGGCCTTTCTGAGCAGTGGAAATTGAGACTTCTTTATTGTGCGGATTTGCATTTCCCTCTTGCTTGGTTGGCCAAAAACTCTGTATGTGTTTTTTTCCTGAAGATATTCATGAAACAAACGCATACACCCTTTTGCCCAACTGCATCATTTTAGAAATTCTGCTGCTTTTCATATGCTTTAAATGTGAGTACAATCTACCTTTTGAAAAATGTTTCCTGCAATTCTGCCTCTCATTCAGAACCTCTTCGTTGCCTTACCTGAATATATTTTTGGACGTTGGTTATCATTTATATCTTTGCAGGTCTTTGAATTGTCTGCTCCTGAGCTCCATTTTGCAACTCACATTTTTGTGGGCTGACCGCCAAACCATTGGATTGATTCCGGCCCTATTCTGGTTCTGGGGAGGCAGGCTGAGCCTTTGGTTAATTCTTCTTCCTAATGGGAAATTAGAGTGACATGTGCCTGTCAAAACTACTACAGCTAATCTCTCACTGTTTCCTCCTCTTCCCATTTATCCTCTTCAAAAACTGCAAACTGTGTGAAACAGGAGGTTAAAAGTGCTGATTCTCCAAGTGGGGAGATTGTTAGTAATGTGGCTGGAATGGTGAACCCCAGCACCAGGAGATGAAAAATGAGGTGCATTTTAGACACCTCTCCTGAGCACACGGTGTACATTCATCTCGGTTTCCCAGGCATGTTTTTGCTGTCAGAAGATTCCCTTGAAACTGCCGATTTGGGACCCATGGAATGGGTACCAGGCAGTATTACTTTAAAAGGTCTGCATTTCCTCACCCAGCCTCTCTAACATCTCTTAGCGTGCATAGCTTCCAGCCTTATATATCATCCTGCTGTGGGTCTACATGTGTTCAATCCATGTTACATCATAGCCCTTCAACAAAAGTTGTAAGAATTTTTGTCTGTCTCACTGTTTTTATAAATATTTTTAAATTTATTTTTATATTGGTTACAGCTGATTTTCAAAGCTCTGTTTTTTGCTGCTGTACATCCACTTGATTCATGTACTCTGTGACAACAATAAATTCTTTCTCAGATGCTTACGAGTCATATGTATTATTTTCCAGTGACTTGAGTGGACTGAGTGCAGTTATTTGAGGTACCGTGTAGGCCTTGCCAGTTATTCAATTCGGTACTTGGAATGGTATCTTTGCTAATTTCAACCTCCTGGATAATACCACACCATTCCCCACCTTTCCCATTTAGCAGCCTTATGTCTATTTTCTACATATTTGACTATGTTTCTGTTTTGTAGTTTATTTCATGTGTAGCCATTTTTGATTCCACCTTTAAGTGACATCTTATGATATGTGTCTTTTTCTTTCTGACATGTGTCACTTAGAATGATCGTATGTAACTCCTCCAGAGTTGTTCCAACTGGCCTTATTTCATTGATTTCTGGATGAGTAATATTCCACTCTACATAAGTACCCCATCTCTTTTATCCATTTTATCCTTCCAGGGACATTTAGGTTATATCCAAGTGGAGGCCCTTTTTAACAGAGAGGTGGTAAACGTTGGAGTGCCTGTTTTCTGTCATTTTTTGTTTTTCCCAAGGTATACGCCCATGAGTGCAAGTGCCCTATGCTCTGTAGCTCAGTTTTCAGATGTTTTAGCAAACACAATACACTTCTCCAGAGTGGCCGTTGGCACATTACATTTCCACTATCAGCCTCACAGTGTTCCCTTTTCTCCTCACCCTGTCCTGCATTTCTGGTGTTTACACTTTATGTGGATGGCCCTTCTGACTGATGTGAAGTGATACATTTTGTAGTATTGATTTCCAGTTGCCCACCTGTTTGGTTGGATAAAAAGTGTGTATGGCCTTTACTTGAATATATTCAGAAAAATATGCATACGCCCTTTTGGGCCAACTGCATCATTGGCGATGATCAGCCGCTTTTCTTGTGCTTTAATGGGGAGTCCTTTCTACCTCTTCATATCTGTTTCCTGCCACTCTCCCTTGCTTACAAGTCCTTTTCTGTGACTTACCTCAAGACATTTTTCGACAATAGATATTTTCAACTCTGCAGTTTCATGAATTTTATTGCCCCCGAGTTCCATTTTTCAAATTGTGTTTTTGGAAACTGGACACAAAACAGTGGGATTTCCTCTAGCCCTATTCTGTTTCCGTGGGCAATTCTAGCCTTTGATGAATTTGTCTTCCAGATAAGAAATTAGAGTGGCATTTGCCTGTCTGAACAACTAAGACTTGTCTCTAAATTTTTCTCATCCTTCCGCTTCATCCTCTGGACAAATTCCAAACTGTGTGCAACAGGATGTTGACGGTGATGATATCCCCAAGTAAGGAGATTGTCAGGAAAGATGCTGGAGGGTTGAACCCGTGCACCAGGCGATGAGGAGATGAGGTGCCTTTTCCAAACTCTTTCCGATCAAATGGTGTACCATCCTCTAGGTGTGACAGGCATGTTTTAGCTGTAGGAAGGGTCCCGTGCATGGAAGGAGAACACCAGGGATTTTTCCAAATCAGTGCCTCCCCGAACCCCAAACTGGGGAATTTTTAAGCTACGGCTACACGTATGTCCATTAAGGGCCTTGGGAAATAGGCAGAGCCCAAATTTTAGATGATTGAAATCTTCAGGTTCAGAAGCGCTCACCATCGGCCTTGCTTAGGTTACATTTTATCTGTCATTGATAGATGATGTCAATAAAAATATCGATTCGTTTTCAGATTATTTCCCCTTATAGGTTATTGCAAAATATTCAGTGTAGTTCCCTGTGCTATACAGTAGTTCCTTGTTGATGATCTATTTTATACATAGCAGTGTGTATGTGTTAATCCCAAACTGTTAATTTATCCCTTTTCCTACCTTTCCCCTTTGGTAATAATAAATTATAAGATTTTATACTTCTCAGGAATGGGGGAGCTGAAAGAGAGGTATCATTTTCAATGGAAAAGCATTCAAAACAAGATTGAAGTTTCAGCCAAGAGTATTCGATGTACAACCATGGAAATAAATCACTTCATTTCTCTAATGTTGACCTGACAAATAAGACAGACGTCTTCACTGAACTTGCTTATAGTAAAGTGATGGAATTATCAAATGTAAGTCTTAGAAACATCTTATTTTACCCGAGCATTATACACTGCTCTATGTTAACTACAGGTTGGCTCACACATCTGTTCATTGAAGTTACAATGTTCTCAATTTCTGTTACTGATCCTCCAGAGTGTACCGCAACAGGAGTCCCCGAGCCCAGTGTCATTGGAGCCAACAGATCAAGACTGAGTTTGGTTCAGAAGCAAAGGAAACATTATTTTGAAAACAGAATGGAGAGGTGAGAGCATGCACTCCCCCACAGGCTGTCGGCTGGGCTGCTGTGTAGGGATCCCAGCAGCGTCAGTGGGAGGGAGGGGATGGAGCTCTCGAGGGCTGTGTTGGCTGCAGCTCAGGCTCTATGCCGTGGAGTCTGCATGGGACTCCGCTAGCTGAGGTGTCGACCCAGCCATTCTGCACTAGGAAATCAGGTCTGAAGTGCCGGGTGTGGGACCTCTGCATGCGGAACCCTAGGAGCACGTGAAATTAGACAAAGCACATAGGAAAAACATGTTAGACTTTATTTTATTGCCCAGATTCTCTTTTTATCTCCCAGGAATTTTTAATGAACGTTGCCGAGACGAACCCCTCCTCTGCTTTTTGTTCCGTTCCTCATTCTTGGGGTGTTGAGGGTGCAGACCCCTCTTTTGTAACTGCTTCATGCTGTGTTGGCAGCCCTGATACCTGGGGGGAGGGGCAAAACGTCTCCCCACCAGCCTCCAGGTGAGGTTGATTGTTCCAAAGAATCCTGCCTCATTTCTCGTCCGCCTGAGCACCAGCATTGGAAGTGTTATAGATTCTAATGACCTTTAAGGTTCCAGGAAAGAGATGCGCAAAGATGCTGTGGTGGCAGGTTTCACCCCACCCCACATTTGTTTGGCGACCTTAGGCTGACGGTTTTTGCCAGCCTAGATGCTCTGACCAGTAGTCTGTGCTTTCTTTACTTAGGTCCCTGAATTAATGTACAAACAGCACCATGTGTCAGAGCCCTGCCCGTGCAACTCCCAGACAGTCCAGGGTCAGTGGTGATCCAGGACCATGACGTCCACTGAGTCAACGGCCTTTAGAAGTAGCCAGCAGTCCAGCCGGTCATATTGGCCACCATCACCGCGGTGTCTGTAGGGTTTTCTATGGTGAAAGCGTGATAAAGTTTTCCCCCACCAAGCTTATTAGCTCCCCTCTGGGTGCAGTAAGTCCTGCAAGCAGTAGTCTGCTCTTTTGGGACACAGTCTTGTTTTCTGAGAGAAACTCCAGGTCAAGTGATGGTCACACGAGTCATCTTGGGGGCCCGTTGCCCCCATTTGTCTCTCTGGAGTTTGGAGTTGGAGGGCCTCCTTACTCGAGGTCAGTGTGTCCACAGAGCGACCCCTGCAACTTCAGGGCATGATGGGTGGTTAGGATCACGACATGGGTTCCTTTTCCCTTAGGAGGGAGCTGGCCTTGTGGGCTGCTGATTTCTAGCTTTTTAGATACCCCAGTATCCTGGCCTGATGAGTCGGTGGGCAAAGCCCTTGGTGACCATAGTTTATCATACCTGAAGGGCATTCTTGTGTTGCTCCATTTCAAGTGGTCCCAGTTTTTGCACTAAGGCTCCAAGGGCAATTAACCTTTGACCGGGTATGTAAAAGTCAAAGTGTTTAGCTAAATTAGCAAGTTCCTGGGCAAGGATCTGAATTGACTGCTCTTTCCATTCTTGAAAGGCTGCTTCTGGATTCTATTCAAAAGGATCATAATATTTTCGTGTCAGTGTCTCATGTAGAGGCCCAGCTATTAGACTGTAGTTAGGGATCCAGATGCAGAAAACCTTGGCCTCCCCAGGAACCCCTAAGCTGTCTTCTAGTTTTAGAAGAGGTAAGGCTGCAAATGGCTTCTTCCCTATCCTGGGATGCGTTTCTCCGAATATCTGTGAGAATGAAGCCCAGGCATGTCACCTGAGCCTGGGATATTTGAGCCTTTTTCTTGGACACCTTCTATCCTTTCTTGGCTAGGTAGTTCAGAGGCGTCTTTAGTAGGCCTGGCGATCAGAATGTCATCTGCACATTGAAGGAGGGTTCCCTTTTACAGAGGTAGAACGTTTAGGTCTTTAGAGGACATTTCCCCAATGATGGTGTGGGGATTTTTGAACCATTGGTGCAGGACGGCCCAGCATTATTGCTTGTGTTGCATGTTGTGTCCTGCCACTCACAAGCCAAAAATTCTTGTGACTCTGAGATGAATGGAATACAGAAGAAGGCATCATTGAAGTGTAATACAGAATGCCATGGCCTGGTGGATGGTAGAATGAGCAGCAGGGTGTAGGAAATAGGAGCTACTGGATGTATATCCTCGGTGGCTTCACTGACTGTCCTGATATCCTTTACCAGGTCTCCAGCAGCCCATGGGGCTCTCGTGGTCAGGCCAATCCCAGGATATGGAGCTCACCTGGGCTGCATCCCGCACCCCACAGCCCACGGGGCCCTGGTGTTCAAGTCCCTCCCAGGGTAAGGAGCTCACCTGTGCAGCTACCCAGCAGCCCATGGGGCTCTCCTAGTCAGGCCCCTCCCAGGATACGGAACTCCCCTGGGCAGGTACCCCAGCAGGGCTGGACACACAGGAACTGTGCACATAGCCCACCTTGCAGAGAACCGCCAGCTCACCTGTCGCTCACAGCTGACACAGAACACCTCAGAGCAGGACTTGAACTAACAAACAGCAGCTCTGACAGGTCTGTGACCCTGGCTATCACTCTGTGCAGCCTCTCTCTGCCTGGTCTTCCAGACACTTACACTGCAGCCAGGGCACCAGGCCTCTGTCTCCACCCACCATCACTCCTCTCCCTGACTCCTGGGTTCCTCTCATTAGGATAGGGTCTTCTTGAAGTTGTTTTCCACTCATGATAAGAAAACAAGCCGCAGCTGCAGCCCCTTGTCTAGCCTGACTCTCAAGAGCCCACACCTGTTCCTTCGGACTGACCCGTTTAGCAAGGTTCATTTTCTGCAACTGTGAGCCCCTGAGGGGTGAGGATTGGCTGATTTGGGCAGCCTGACACTGCCTGCCAGCCCCCCCCACAGGTGTGCCTGGGTTGAGGTCAATATAAACACCTCTCCAGTCAGCAAGAGCACCTGTAGCTGTGCCTGACGCCATATTCTCTGCTCCGTCAGCAGTGTCGGGGCTGCGTTGGTGGGAGGGAGTGAGGGGCTGTGGCTTTGTGGGTGGCCCAGTGTGTGTGTGGCTCTGCTGGACTTTCTGCAGGAGTTGCCAGGCTGCCACCTGCTAAAGAAGAGGATGTGTCACCCATACCTGCCACTAGAATTTCTCCCCAGGCAGAGGTGAGGAAGTAAAAAAGCAGTGGGTGCCATGGCAGGAGGGGTATCTCAGGCAGGGAAATGGAAAGATTCCAGAAGAGCATCTGGGGCCAGGTCCATTCTGGCTGGCCTGCAGGCACCAAGTCGGCCTGCGTGCTCTCGCTAGTGTGGCTCCACAGCCCTTCCTCTAGGCTTGCAAGTGCTTGTAAATATTCAGGTGTTTTACCTGGAAAGGTTGGGAAGAGTTCAGCTGCAGCAGGACTGGGGCTCAGCTCACATTTACTCACAGACGCCTCGACACAGTCCCCCAGCTTTGCAATGAGGATGCTCCTTGTAGGGGGCAGCGCTGCTGAGTGCATGGGAGACGATTTCGCACCTCTGACCAACATTAAGAATTTTTTACCACTGGAGCAAGTGCCCTGATACGATTTTCCTCTGTATAACTGGTGAGTTCTGTTTTATTTTCCTTTTTTTCTTTTTGGTTCAAGTTAGATTTTATTTATTCCTCTTTTTTTTTAATTTGGAGATATAAACATGGAAATAATGCATTAATATAAAGACGTCTATGTGAAGGGAAATACTTTTTTTCTGTTTTATTTTATTAAATGTTATTTATTTATTTTTAATTTTTTTAAATGTTTTTCTTTTATACAGCAGGTTCTTTTTTTTTCTTTTTATTAGTTTCTGCTTTATAACAAAGTGAATCAGTCATACATATACATCTGTTCCCACATCACTTCCCTCGTGCATCTCCCTCCCTCCCACCCTCCCCATCCCACCCCTCCAGGCGGTCACAAAGCACCGAGCTGATCTCCCTTTGCTCTGCGGCTGCTTCCCACTATCTATCTACCTTACGTTTGGTAGTGTATATATGTCCATGCCTCTCTTTCGCTTTGTCACAGCTTACCCTTCCCCCTCCCTATATCCACAAGTCCATTCTCAAGTAGGTCTGTGTCTTTATTCCCGTTTTACCCCTAGGTCCTTCATGACAATTTTTTTTTTAAATTCCGTATATATGTGTTAGCATACGGTATTTGTCTTTCTCTTTCTGACTTACTTCACTCTGTATGACAGACTCTAGGTCTATCCACCTCATTACAAATAGCTCAGTTTCGTTTCTTTTTATGGCTGAGTAATATTCCATTGTATATATGTGCCACATCTTCTTTATCCATTCATCCGATGATGGACACTTAGGTTGTTTCCAGCTCCGGGCTATTGTGAATAGAGCTGCAATGAACATTTTGGTACATGTCTCTTTTGGAATTATGGTTTTCTCAGGGTATATGCCTAGTAGTGGGATTGCTGGGTCATATGGTAGTTCTATTTGTAGTTTTTTAAGGAACCTCCATACCATTCTCCATAGTGGCTGTACCAATTCACATTCCCACCAGCAGTGCAAGAGTGTTCCCTTTTCTCCACACCCTCTCCAGCATTTATTGTTTCTAGATTTCTTGATGATGGCCATTCTGACTGGTGTGAGATGATATCTCATTGTAGTTTTGATTTGCATTTCTCTAATGATTAATGATGTTGAGCATTCTTTCATGTGTTTGTTGGCAGTCTATACAGCAGGTTCTTATTGGATATATATTTTATACATATAAGTGTGCACATGTGAATCCCAGTCTCCCAATTCATCCCACCACCACCCTCACATGGCGTTCCCTCCTTGGTGTCCATATGTTTGTTCTCTACATCTGTCTCTATCTCTGCCCTGCAAACTGGTTCATCTGTACCATTTTTCTAGGTTCCACATATATGCATTAATATACAATATTTGTTTTTCTCTTTCTGACTTACTTCACTCTGTATGACAGTCTCTAGATCCATCGAGGTCTCTACAAATGACCCAATTTCATTCCTATGTATGACTGAGTAATATTCCGTTATATATATGTACCACGTCTTTATCCATTCGTCCGTCTGTGGGCACTTAGGTTGCTTTCATTACCTGGCTATTGTAAATAGTGCTGCAATGAACATTGTGGTGAATGAGTCTTTTTGATTTATGGTTTTCTCTGGGTATATGCCCAGTAGTGGGATAGCTGGATTATATGGTAATTCTATTTTTAGTTTTTTAAGGAACCTCCATACTGTTCTCCATAGAGACTGTATCGATTTACATTCCCAACAATAGTGGAAGAAGGTTCCTTTTCTCCACAGCCTCTCCAGCATTTGTTGTTTGTAGATTTTCTGATAATGCCAATTCTAACAGGTGTGACGTGATACCTCATTGTAGTTTCGATTTCCATTTCTCTAATAATTAGTGATGTTCAGCAGATTTTCATGTGCGTACTGGCCATCTCTATGTCTTCTTGGAAGAAATGTCTATTTAGATCTTCCATTTTTGTATTGGGTTGTTTGTTTTATTAATATTGAGCTGCATGAGCTGTTTATATATATTGGAGATTAATCATTTGTCCATTGATTCGTTTGCAAATATTTTCTGCCATTCTGAGGGTTGTCTTTTCGTCTTGTTTGTAGTTTCCTTTGCTTTGCAAAAGCTTTTACGTTTCATTAGGTCCCATCTATTTAGTTTTCTTTTTTATTTCATTACTATAGGAGGTGGATCAAAAAAGATCTTGCTGTGATTTACGTCAGAGTATCCTTCGTAAGTTTTCCTCTCAGAGTTTTATACTGTCTGGTCTTACATTAAGGTCTCTAATCCATTTTGAATATATTTTTATGTATGGTGTTGGGGAGTGTTCTAATTTCATTCTTTTACATGTAGCTTTCCATATTTCCCAGCACCAATGATTGAAGAGACTGTCTTATCTCCATTGTATAGTCTTGACTCCTTTGCCATAGATTAGTTGACCATAGGTGTGTAGGTTTATCCTTGGGCTTAATTTTTTTTTTCCTATACACGTTTATTGGAGTATAATTGCTTTACAATGGAGTGTTCGTTTCTGCTGTATAACAAAGTGAATCAGCTATACATATACAAATATCACCAGATCCCCTCCATCTTGCATCTCCCTCCCACACTCCATATCCCACCCATTTATGTGGTCACAAAGCACCGAGCTGATCTCCCTGTTCTATGTGGCTGCTTCCCAGTAGCTATCGGTGTTACATTTGGTAATGTATTTATGTCCATGCCACTCTCTCATTTCGTCCCAGCTTACCCATCCCCCTTCCGGTGTCCTCAAGTCCTTTCTCTATGTCTGTGTCCTTAATCCTGTCCTGCCACTAGGTTCTTCAAAATCTTTTCTTTTTCTTCATTAGATTCCATATATCTCTGTTAACATACAGTATTTGTTTTTCCCTTTCTGACTTACTTCACTGTGTAGGACAGATTCTAAGTCCATCCACCTCAGTACAAATAACTCAGTTTTGCTTCTTTTTATGGTTGAGTAATATTTGATTGTATATATGTGCCAGATCTTCTTTATCCATTCATCTGTCGATGGACACTTAGGTTGCTTCCATATCCTGGCTAATGCAAATAGAGTTGCAATGAACATTTTTGTACATAACTCTTTTTGAATTATGGTTTTCGCAAGGCAAATGCCCAGTACTTGGATTGTTGTGTCGTATGGTACTTCTATTGTTAGTTATTTAAAGGAACCTCCGTACTGTTCTCCCTAGTGCCCATATCAATTTACATTCCCACCCACAGTGCAAGTGTGTTCCCTTTTCTCCAATAAAGGCCTCTCCAGCGTTTATTGTTTTGTAGATTTTTTTGATGATTGCCACTCTGATTGCTGTGAGGTGATACCTCACGGTAGTTTTGATTTGCATTTCTCTAATGATTAGTGATGTTCAGCATCCTTTCATGTGTTTCTTGGTAATCTGTATATCTTCTTTGGAGAAATGTCTATTAGGTCTTCTGCCCGTTTTTGGATTGGGTTGTTTGTTTTTGTGATATTGAGCTACATGAGGTGCTTGTGAATTTTGGAGATTAATCCTTTGTCAATTGCTTCATTTGAAAATATTTTCTCCCATTCTGAGGGTTGTTTTTGCATCTTGTTTATGTTTTCCTGTACTGTGTAAAAGCTTTTAAGTTTCATTAGGTCCCATTTGTTGATTTCTGTTTTTATTTCCATTTCTCTAGGAGGTGGGTCCAAAAGGATCTTGCTGTGATTTATGTCATAGAGTGTTCTGCCTATGGTTTCCTCTAAGTGTTTTATAGTGTCTGGTCTTATATTTAGATCTCTAATCAATTTAGAGTTTATTTTTGTGTATGGTGTTATGGAGTGTTCTAATTTCATTCCTTTATGTGTAGGGGTCCAGTTTTCCCAGCACCAATTACTGAAGAGACTGTCTTTTCTCCATTGTATATCCTTAGCTCCTTTGTCATAGATGAGATAGCCATAGGTATGTAGGTTTATCTCTGGGCTTTCTGTCCTGTTCCATTGATCTGTGTTTATGCCAATCTACATACACTTGATTCCATTATGCAGACATATAAATACATAGGTTTCAAGCTTTTTACCAGTCAGATATATTCCTCTTCAGTGAATAGGTTGTTTTGTGTCCAGTTTATTGAGAAAGGAGTAGGTCTTGTCTATTACATATTTGGTATATGGAATGGGATCTGTGCTAATTTCAAACTCTGCTTTTACACATCACCCCATGTCACCTTTCCCCTTAGGGAGGCATAAGTGTGTTTTCTAAATGTGTAACTCTGTTCTCTTTTGAAATTCAGTTCATGTGTAGCCATGTTTACATTTCCTCTATAAGTGATATATTACAATAAGTTTCTTTTTCTTTGTGGCTCATTTCACTTAGCATCATCGTACCTAAAGCCACTCATTATGCTGCTATTGGCCTTATGACATTGATTTTATGTCTGAGTGACATTCCATTGTATATAAGTACCACAACATCTATATCCATTTTTTTTTCCTTTCCTGGGATATATAAAGTGTACCAAAGTCGAGGTTCTTGTAAACAGAGCAGCCCTAAATTTTGGGCTGGCTGTGTGTTGTGGATTTTTAGTTTTCTCAAAATACACGCCCATGAGTGGAAGTGTGCTATGCTCTGTAGCTCAGTTTTAGAAAACAACATACAGTTCTCCAGAGACGCTGTTGGCAATTTACATCCTGTCCATCGGCGTAACCAGGCTCCATTTTCTCCATGGCCTGTCCTGCATTTGTTGTTTTTACACTATTTATGGATGGCCCTTTTGACTGGAGGTAAGGGACACTTCTCTGTAGTGTGGATTTGCAATGCCTGAGGGCTTGCTTGACCAAAAAGTGCATATGCATTTTTTCCCGAATATATTCAAGAAAATACACATAATCCCTTTTCAGCCAAGGGCAACATTGTCGAAATTCTGTCGCTTTTCATGTGCTTTAAAGATGACTCCAGTCTACCTCTTGTAATCTGTTTCCTTCAATTCTGCCTTGCATTCAAATCCTCTTCACTGCCTGTTCTCAATATATTTCTGGATAATAGTTGTCCTTTATAACTCTGCAAGTTTGTGAATTGCTGTGCCCCTGATTTCCATTTTTCAACTCGCCTATTTGTGAGCTGGCTGCAATACCGCAGGATGGCTTTAGGCCCTAGTCTGGTTCCGGGGCTTCAGGCTGAGCCTTTGGTTAATTCTTCTTCCTGATGGGAAACTAGAGTGACATGTGCCCATCCAAACACCTACAGCTAATCTCTCATTTATTTCCCCTCTTCCTGTTCATCCTCTGCACAATTTGCAAACTGTGCATAACGGGAGGGTATAGGCGCTGACACTCCAAGTGGGGAGATTTTGAGTAATGCAGATGGAATGGCGAAGCCGAGCACGAGAAAAGAAAAATGAGGTACCTTTTAGAAATCTTTCCCAATTACACAGTGTACCATCCACTGGGTTTCCCATGCATGTTTTAACTGGAGGAAGATTCCCTTAACCCTGGAGAGTTGGGACCACTAGAATGGATAGCACACAGTATTGCTCTAAGTGGTGTTATTTTGTTCACACAACCTCAGCAATCTTGTCAGCCCCAAGTGTCCAGTCTTATGTCTCATCCAGCTGTGGGTGTAAAGGTGGTCAATCTAGCTTGCATCACAGGCCCTGAACGTAGTTTTTAAAACTTTCTATCTGTTTTTGCATTTTGCTTTTGAAATTTATTTTTATAAGTGGGTTTAACTGAATTTCAGTGCTGTGTTCATGCCGTTATACACACACATGATTCCTTTATGGAGACATGAGAATACATATGTTTTAAAATACTGAGAGTCAGACATATTCCTCTGCAATGAATAGGGGGTGTTGAGTCCAGTTCATTGTGCCGGGAGTAGGTGTTGACTCTTACATACGTGGTTTATATAACGGTATCTGTGCTAATTTAAAACTGTGGTTTTATGCATCACCCAACATCGGCTTTCCCATTAAGCAGGCAGAAGATGTTTTCTAAATGTGTGAATCTGTTGTGTTTGTCATTCAGTTCATGTGTAGTCATGTGTACATTCCCGCTATGAGTGATACCTTATGATAAGATTAGTTAATCTGTAATCTTTCCTAACTCCGTTCATGTGTAGCCATGTTTACAGGACCTTCATAAGTGATATCTTATGATAAGTTTCTTTTTCTGTGTGACTAATTTCACTTAGAATCATCGTACCTGAATCCACGCATTTTGCTGCTACTGGTCTTATGACATTGATTTCATGGCTGAGGGATATTCCATCGTACAAAAGTACCACAATTATTTGAACCATATTTATCTTTAGTGGGATACTTAAGGTGTACCCAAGTTGAGGTTCTTGTAAGCAGTGCAGCCCTAAATATGGGGTGGCTCTGTCGTACTGATTTTCAGTTTTCCAAAGGTATATTCCTACACTGGAAGTGCTCTTGGCTCTGTAGCTCTGTAGTTTACTTGTTTTAGGGAACACAATGCACTCCTCCAGAGAGGTAGTTGGCAATTTACATCCTGCCCATCAGCATAACAAGGCTCCCTGTTCTCCAGGGCCTGTCTTGAATTTCTGGTTTTTACCCTTTGTGTGGATGTCCCTTGGGACTGGTGTGAAGTGATCCATCATTGTAATGCAGACTTGCATGCCCGCTTGCTTGCTTGGCCAAAAAGGGTGTATGTGGTTTCTCCTGAATATACTCAGGAGAAAATGCATAAGCCCTTTTTGGCCAAGTGCATCATTGTCGAAGTTGTGCCCCTCTTCCTGTGCTTTAAATGTGATTCCAACGTACCTCTTGAAATCTGTTTCCGGCTATTCTGCCTCGCTTTCAAGTCCGCCTCGTTGCCTTCCCTTAACACAGTTTTGGACGATAGTTTTCCTTTATTACTCTGCCAGTTTGTGAATTGGTCTGCCCGGGAGCTCCGTTTTTTAACTGTTTTTTTGTGAGCTGTACGCAAGTCCAATATTTTGGTTCAGGACCTATACTGTTTCCCGGTGGGTGGCTGAGACTTTGGTCAATTCTTTTTCCTCCCAGGAAATAAGAGTGACATATGCCCGTCGAAATGCCTAACAGCTACTCTCTCATTTGTTCTCCCTCTTCCCTTTCAGCATTTGCCAAATTGGCAACCTGTGCGAACCAGGAGGTTAAAGGTGCTGTCTCTCCATGTTGGAAGATTGATAGTAAAGCAGTTAGAAAGTCAAACTGGAGCACCAGGAGAGGGACTATTCATTGAGTTTTAGAAACCTTTCGTATTCACAGTGTGTCCATTCTCTAGGTTTCCCTTACATGTTATAGCTGTAGTAATATTCCCTTCAACCTGGAGAGTTGGGACCCATGGAATGGGTGCCTTGCATTATTGCTTTAAAGGGTCTGCATTTGCTCACCCAATCTCACCAATCCTCTCAGTCCCATGTGTCCAGCCTTATGCCACATCCAGCTGTCGTTGTAGATAGGGTCATTCCAGGTTTCATCAGAGACCCTGAAGGAATTGTAAAGAATTTCCCTGTTTTTTTCTTTTGTTTTTGAAATTCCTTTTTTTAGTTGGTTTGAGCTGATTCTCGCTGCCATGTTTATGCCAGTCTAGACACACTTGATTCCTTAAAGAGACATATCAATACATAGGTTTTAAGATTCTTACTAGTCAGATATATTCCTCTGTGGGAAATATGGTGTTTTGAGTCCCTTTCACTGAGGAAGGTGTAGGTCTTGTCTATTCCATAGTTGGTTCTTGGAACGGTACCTGTGCTTATATCAAACTCTTGTTTTATGCATCACCCCACCTCTCCTTCCCCCTTAAGCAGGCATAAGAGTGTTTTCTAAATGTGAGACTCTGTTCTCTTTCCTAACTCAGTTCATGTGTAGCCATGTTTACAGGATCTTCATAAGTGATATGTTATGATAAGTTTCTTTTTCTGTGTGACTTATTTCACTTAGAATCGTCGTACCTGAATCCACTCATTTTGCTGCTACTGGTCTTATGACATTGATTTCATGGCTGAGGGATATTCCATCGTACGTAAGTTCCACAATTTCTTAAACCCTTTTTGTCTTTCCTGGGATATTTAAGGTGGACACAAGTTGAGGCTCTTTTAAGCTGTGCAAACCTAAATTTTGGGGTGACTCTGGCTTATTGATTTTCAATTTTCCCAAGGTATATTCCTTAGCCTGAAAGTGCCCTTGGCTCTGTAGCTCTGTTGTTTATTTTTTTAGGGAACACAATGCACTCCTCCAGAGAGGCAGTTGGCAACTTACGTCCCAAACATCATCATAAAAAGGCTCCCAGTTTTCCAGCACCTGTCTTGCCTTTCTGGTTTTTACACATTTTGCGGATGTCCCTTTTGACCGGTGGGAAGTGATGCTTCTTTGTAGTGTAGTTTCACATTGCCCATTTGATTGCCTGGCCAAAAAGGTTCTATGTGTTTTCTCCTGAATATATTCAGGAGAAAACTCATACGCCCTTTTCGGCCAAGTGTATCATTGTCAAATTTTTGCCCCTCTTCCTGTGCTTTACAGGTGATTCGTACGTAACTCTTGAAATCTGTTTCCGCCTATTCTGCCTCGCTTTCAAAAACGCCTCGTTGCCTTCCCTCAACAGATTTTTGCACGATAGTGGTCCTTTACTCCTCTGCCAGTTTGTGAATTGCTGTGCCCCTGAGCTCCATTTTTCAACTCGTTGTTTGTGAGCTGAATGCATGTCCAAAATATTGGTTCAGGACCTATACTGCTTCCCGGCGGGTGGCTGAGACTTTGGTTAATTCTTCTTCCTGCCGTGAAATTAGTGTCACACGTGCCCCTCCAAATACCTAACAGCTACTCTCTCATTGGTTCTTCCTCTTCCCTTTCATCCTCTGCCAAATTGTCAACCTGTGCAAACCAGGAGGTAAAAGGGGCTGTCTCTCCAAGTTGGGAGATTGATATTAAAGGCATTGGAAAGTGAAACCGGAGCACCAGGATAGGGACTCTCGGTGAGTATTAGAAACCTTTCATATTCACAGTGGGTCCATTCTCTTGGTTACCCGTACATGTTATAGCTCTAGTAATATTCCCCTCAACCTGGAGAGTTGGGACCCATCGAATGGCTGCCACACATTATTGCATTAAGGTTCTGCATTTGCTCACCCAATCTCACCAATCCTCTCAGTCCCATGTGTCCAGCCATATGCCACATCCTGCTGTCATTGTAGATAGAGTCATACCAGGTTTCATCAGAGACCCTGAAGGAATTGTAAAGAATTTCCCTGTTTTTTTGGTTTGATTTTGTAATTCCTTTCTATAGTGGGTTTGAGCTGATTCTCACTGCCATGTTTATGCCAGTCTAGACACACTTGATTCCCTTACGGAGATATATCAATACATAGGTTTTAAGATTCTTATTAGTAAGATATATTCCTCTGCGGGGAATATGGGTTGTTGTTTCCCTTTCCCTGAAGAAGGTGTAGGTCTTGTCTATTCCGTATTAGGTTTTTGGAAAGGTACCTGTACTAATTCAAACTCTGGTTTTATGCATCACCCCACCTCTCAATCCCCCTTAAGCAGGCATAAGAATGTTTTCTAAATGTGAGTCTCTCTTCTCTTTCCTAACACAGTTCATGTGTAGCCATGTTTACAGGATCTTCATAAGTGATATCTTATGGTAATTTTCTTTTTCTGTGTGACTTATTTCACTTAGAATCATCGTACCTGAATCCACTCATTTTGCTGCTACTGGCCTTATGACATTGATTACATGGCTGAGGGATATTCCTTGTACATAAGTACCACAGTTGCTTGAACCATTTTTGTCTTACCTGGGATATTTAAGGCGTACCCAAGTTGAGGTTCTTGAAAGAAGTGAAACCCTAAATTTTGGGGTGGCTCTGTCTTATTGATTTTCAGTTTTCCCAATGTATATTTCCTAGACTGGACGTGCCCTTGGCTCTGTAGCTCTGTTCTTTATTTGTTTTACGGAACACATTGCACTCCTCCAGAGAGGCAGTTGGCAACTTAATCCCGCCAATCAGCATAACAAGGCTTCCAGTTCTCCAGGGGCTGTCTTGCCTTTCTGGTTTTTACACATTTTGCGGATATCCCTTTTGACTGGTTTCAGGTGATAATTTTTGTAGTGCAGATTTTCATTGTCTGCTTGCTGGATGGCCAAAAAGGGCGTATTCGTTTTCTCCTGAATATATTCAGGAGAAAAGGCATACGCCATTTTGGCCAAGTGCATCATTGTCGATGTTGTGCCCCTCTTCCTGTGCTTTAAAGGCGATTCCAACATACCTCTCGAAATCTGTTTCCTGCTATTCTGCCTAGCTTTCAAGTCCGCCTCGTTGCCTTCCATTAAACAAATCTTTGGACGATAGTTGTCCTGTATTTCTCTGCCAGTTTGTGAATTGCTGTGCCCATGAGCTCCATTTTTCAACTCGTTTTTTTGTGAGCTGAATGCAAGTCCAAACTTTGGTTCAGGACCTATACTGGTGTGTGGTGGGGGGCTGAGACTTTGGTTAATTTTTCTTCCGGCCGGGAAATTAGAGGGACATGTTCCCGTCCAAATGCCTAACAGCTACTCTCTTATTGGTTCTCCCTCTTCCCTTTCATCCTCTGCCAAATTGGCAACCTTTGAGAACCAGGAGGTTAAAGGGGCTGTCTCTCCAAGTTGGGAGATTGATAGTAAAGCAAATGGAAAGTCAAACCAGAGCACCAGGAGAGGGACTATTAGTTGAGTTTTAGAGACCTTTCGTATTCACAGTGTGTCCATTCTCTAGGTTTCCCGTACATGTTATAGCTGTAGTAATATTCCCTTCAACCTTGAGAGTTGGGACCCATGGAATGGGTGCCACTCATTATTGCTTTAAAGGGTCTGCATTTGCTCACCCAATCTCACCAATCCTCTCAGTCCCAAGTGTCCAGCCTTATGCCACATCCAGCTGTCATTGTAGATAGGGTCATTCCAGGTTTCATCAGAGACCGTGAAGGAATTGTAAGAAATTTCCCTGTTTTTTTGTTTTGTTTTTGAGATTCCATTTTATAGTGGGTTTGAGCTGATTCTCACTGTCATGTTTATGCCAGTCTAGACACACTTGATTCCCTTACGGAGACATATCAATACATAGGTTTTAAGATTCATACTAGTAAATTATATTACTCTGTGGTGAATATGAGGTGTTGAGTCCCTTTCACTGAGGAATGTGTAGGTCTTGTCTATTTCGTATATGGTTTTTGGAACGGTACCTGTACTAATATCAAAATCTGATTTTATGCATCACCCCACCTCTCCTTCCCCCTTAAGCAGGCATAAGCGTTTTTTTTAAATGTGAGTCTCTCTTCGCTTTCCTAACTCAGTTCATATGTAGCCATGTTTACAGGATCTTCATAAGTGATATCTTATGATAAGTTGCTTTTTCTTTGTGACTTATTTCACTTAGAATCATCGTACCTGAATCCACTCATTTTGCTGCTACTGGCCTTATGACATTGATTTCATGGCTGAGCGATATTCCATTATACGTAAGTACCACAATTTCTTGAACCATTTTTGTCTTTCCTGAGATATTTAAGGTGTACACAAGTTGAGGTTTTTGTAAGCAGTGCAGCCCTGAAATTTGGTGTGGATCTGTCTTATTTATTTTCAGTTTTCCCAAGGTATATTCCCTAGACTGGAAGTGCCCTAGGCTCTGTAGCTCTGTTGTTTACTTGTTTTAGGGAACACAATGCACTCCTCCAGAGAGGCAGTTGGCAATTTACATGCCGCCCATCAGCATAACAAGGCTCCCTGTTCTCCAGGGCCTGTCTTGCCTTTCTGGTTTTTACCCATTTTCTGGATGTCCCTTTTGACCCGTCGGAAGTGATAATTCTTTGTAGTGCAGATTTGCATTGCCCGCTTGCTTGCTTGTCCAAAAAGGGCGTATGCGTTTTCTCCTGAATATATTCACGTGAAAACCCATATGCCCTTTATGGCCATTTCCATAATTTTCGAAGTTGTAATGCTTTTCCTGTGTTTAAAGGCGATTCCAATGTACCTCTTGAAATCTGTTTCATGCCATTCTGCCTCATTTTCCCTTCCATCTCGTGGCTTTCCCTCAACAGATTTTTCATAGGGAGTAGTCCTTTATAACTCTGCAGGTTAGTGAATTGCTGTGGCCCTGAGCTCCATTTTTCAACTCGCGTTTTTGTGAGCTGACCGCAAATCAACAGTTTTGCTTCTAGACTTATACTGGTTCTGGGGGGCAGGCTGAGACTTTGGTTAAGTCCTCTTTGTGACCGGAAATTAGAGAGTCATGTGGCCGTCCAAATGCCTACAGCTACTCTCTCATTGGTTCTCTCTCTTCCCTTATATCCTCTGCACAATTTGCCAACTGTGCGAACCAGGAGGTTATAGGGGCTGACTTTCCAAGTTGGGAGATTGATAGTCAAGCAGTTGGAATGTCAAACTGGAGCAGAAGGAGAGAAAAAAGTAGTAGAGTTTTAGAAACCTTTCACCATCAGATGGTTTCCATTCTCTAGGTTCCCATACACGTTATAACTGTAGTGATATTCCCTTCTACCTGGAGAGATGGGAACCATGGAATGTGTGGCAGGTATTATTGCTTTAAACGGTCTGCATTTTTTAACCCAATCTCACCTATCCTCTCAGTCCCAAGTGACCAGCCTTATGCCACATCCAGCTGTCATTGTAGATACGGTCATTCCAGGTTTCATCAGAACCCCTGAAGGTATTGTGTAAGAATTTTACTGTTTTTATGTTTTGTTTTGAAATTCATTTTTATAGTGGGTTTGAGCTGATTCTCACTGCCATGTTTATGTCGTTCTAGACACACTTGGTTCCCTTACGGAGACATATCAATACATAGGTTTTAAAATTCTTACTAGTCAGATATATTTCTCTGCGGGGAATAGATTTGGTGAGTTCCGTTCACTGAGGAAGGAGTAGGGCTTGTCTCTTCTGTTTTTGGATTATGGAACGGTACCTGTGCTAATATCAATCTTATGTTTTGTGCATCTCCCCACCTCCCTTTCCCCTTAAGCAAGCGTTAGATTGTTTTCTAAATCTGATACTCTGTTCTCTTCCCTAAATCAGTTCATATGTAGCCATGTTTACATTCTCTTCATAAGTGATATCTTATGTCAGAATGCACCATGGCCGTTCTCATAATAATGCTCCATGACTCCTGTCATCACAATGCACCATGCCCTGGTTATCAAAATGGTCCATATCCCTTGTCATCACAATTCTCCACGTCCTTTGTCATCACAATGCTACATGACACTACTCATCAAAATGTTACATGCTCTTGTCATCAAAATTCACCATCCACTTGACATTGCAATGCTCCATGCACTTGTCATCACAATGCTCCTTGCACATGTCATCACAAAGCTCCATGCACTTGTCATCACAATGCTCCATGACCCCTGTCATCACAATGCTCACTGACACCTGTCATCACAATGCTTCATGCCCCTTGTCATTACAGTGCTCCATGATGCTCAACATCACAATTACCCAAGGTCTCCTCATCACAGTGCTCTATGGCCAATATCATCACAATTCTCCATAACCACTGTCATCACAACACTCCATGACACCTGACAACACAATGATTCGGGACTCTTGTCATCACAATGTTCCATTCCATAGTCATCACAATGCTCCATGACACCTGTCATCAAAATACTCCATGAATATTTTCAGCCCAATGTTCCATTACCCTTGTCATCACAGTGATCCATGTCGTTGTCATCCCTATGCTCCATGACCACTGTTTTCACAATGCTCCGTGACGCTTGTCATCACAGTGCTCCATGACACCTGTCATCACAATGCTCCATGCCTTTGTCAGCAAAATGCTACATGACCTTGTCATTACAATGCTCTATTTGCTTGTCATCACAATCCTCCATGAAACTTGGGATCACATTGCTACATGCCCTTGTCATCACAATGCTCCATGCTCCTTGAAATCAAAATGATCCATGACCTTTGTCATCACAATGCTCCAAACTCTTGTGATCACAATGTTCCATAACATTTGTCATCACAACGCTCCATGATGCCTGTCATCAAAATACTCCATGCCCTTTTCATCACAATGCTCCATGACCTTCTCATCACAATTCTCAATACACTTGTCATCACAATGCTCCCTGACACTTGTCGTCAGAATGCTCCTTGAACCCTGTCACGAAAAGGGTCCATGCCATTTTCATCACAATGCCCCATGCCGTTTTCATCACAATGCTCCATGCCATTGTCTTCAAAATACTCCACAAGGTAGTCATCAGAATGCTCCATGACCCTTGTCATCACAATTCTCCATGCACTTGTCAGCACAATGCTCCCTGACCCTTGTCATCACAATGCTCCATGCCATTGTCATCAGAATGGGCCATTACATATGTCATCACAATGCTCCCTGACACCTGTCTTCACAATACTTCATGACCTACCGGGTCATCCCAATGCTCCATGCCCTTGTCATCTCAATGCTCCATGACCCCTGTCATCACAATGCTCCTTGACTCCAGTCATCACAATGCTTCATGACCTTTGTCACCACAATGGTCCATTCCCTCATCATCAGCAGTCTCTGTGACCTTTTTAACCACAATGCTCCATGAACTTTCCATCAAAATGCTCTTTCACCATTTTCATCACAATGCTCTATGCCTTTCTCAGCACAATGCTCCATGACCCTTGACATCACAATGCTCCATGCACTTGTCAGCACAATGCTCCATGACACATGTCATCACAATGCTCCATTACCCCTGTCATCACAATGCTCCCTGACCCCAGTCATCACAATGCTTCACAACGTTTGTCATCACAATGGTCCATGCCCGTGTCATAACAAGGCTCTGTGACCTTTGTAACCACAATGATCCATGAACTTTTCATCACAATTCTCTGTGACACTTTTCATCACAATGCTCCATTTCTTTGTGAGAACAATGGTCCATGACCATTGTCTTCAAAATGTGCTACACGCATTTCATCACAAAGGTCCACAAATTTGTCATTGCCATGCTCCATAAACCTTGTAATCACAATGCTCCATGCACTTCTCATCAAAATGCTCTCTCACCAGTGATATCACAGTGTTCCATCACTAGTCATCACAATACTCTCTCACCCCTGTAATCACAATGTTCCATGACCCTGTCATCACACTGCTACATCCCCTTATCGTCACAATGTTCCATGACCCCTGACATCACAATGTTCCATAACCCCTGTCATCAAAATGCTCCATGATCCTTTTCATCCCAAAGCTCCAAGACCCCTGACATCACAATGTTCTATAACTCCTGCCATCAAAATGTTCCATTACAATTTTCATCAAATTGCTGCATGACCCGGTCATCAGAATGCTCCCTGCACTTCTCATCACTATGCACCATGCCCTTGTAATTAAAATGCTCCATGACTTGTCATCACAAATCTCCATGACCCATGGCATCACAATGCTCCATGTCATTGTCATCACAATGATCAATTAACCTTCCCATCATATTGCTCAATGCCCTTGTCATCACAAAGCTCCATGACACTTGTCATCACAATGCTCGATGCCCTTCTTATCACAATGCTCCATGCCCCTGTCATTACAATCCTGCATGACCCGTGTATCCTAGTGTTCTGTACCCTTGTCATCACAATGCTCCATGCCCACTCTCATCACAATAATCCCAGAAACATTTCAGAGCAATGTTCCATACCCATCTCATCACAATGCTCCAGTACCTCTGTCATAACAATGCACCATGACCCCTGCCATCACAATGTAACACGGCCTATTCATCACAAGGTTCCATGACACCTGTCATCACAATGCTGAAGGCCGCTTAAATCACAATGCTCCATGCCCTTGTCATCACAAAGCTCCATGACACATGTCATCAGAATGTTCCATGCCCTTCACATCACAATGCTCCATGCCCTTGTCATCACACTGCTCCAAGACCCCTGTAAACACAAAGCCCCAGGCCCCTTTTCATCTCAATGCTCCATGAAACCTGTCATCACAATGCACCATGCCCATCATCATAATGCTTCAGGCTATTGTCATCACAATTAAATCAATATTCTCCATGATCTCTGTCATCATAATGCTCCAAACCCTTGTGATCACAATGTTCCATAACACTTATCATCACAACACACCATGACGCTCATCACCACAATTATCCATGGTCTTCTCATCACAATGGTCCATGATCTTTGTCATCACAATGCTCAATACACTTGTCATCACAATGCTCCCTGACACTTGTCGTCAGTATGCTCCTTGTACCCAGTCATGAAAAGGCTCCATGCCTTTGTCATCACAATAATCCATGCCCTTGTCATCACAATGCTCCAAGACCCCTGTAATCAAAATGCTCCATGACCCTTTTCATCAGAATGCTCCATGAGATTTGTCATCACAAGTCTCCATGGTCTTCTAATCACAATGCCCCAGGATCTTGTCATCACCATGCTCCATTCCCTTGTCATCACAATGCTCCATGACCCCTGTCATCACAATACTCAATGAACATTTTCAGCGCAATGCTCCATGAACCTTGCCATCACAATGATCCATGCGCTTGTCATCCCAATGCTCCATGACCCCTGTATTCACAATGCTCAATGACGCTTGTCATCACAGTGCTCCATGACACCTGTCATCACAATGCTCCATGCCTTTGTCAGCAAAATGCTACATGGCCTTGTCATTACAATGCCCTAAGCGCTTGTCATCACAATACTCCATTACCATTGTCATCACAATCCTCCATGAACCTTGGGATCACATTGCTTCATGCCCTTGTCATCACAATGCTCCATGCTCCTTGAAATCAAAATGATCCATGACCTCTGTCATCAGAATGCGCAAATCCCATGTGATCACCTTGTTCCATAACACTTGTCATCACAACGCTCCATGATGCCTGTCATCACAATACTCCATGCCCTTTTCATCACAATGCTCCATAACCTTCTCATCACAATTCTCAATACACTTGTCATCACAATGCTCCCTGACACTTGTCGTCAGAATGCTCCTTGAACACTGTCACGAAAAGGCTCCATGCGTTTTTCATCACAATGCCCCATGCCGTTATCATCACAATGCTCCATGCCATTGTCATCAAAATACTCCACAATGTAGTCATCAGAATGCTCCATGACCCTTGTCATCACAATACTCCATGCCCTTTTCATCACAATGCTCCATGACCTTCTCATCACAATTCTCAATACACATGTCATCACAATGCTCCCTGACACTTGTCGTCAGAATGCTCCTTGAACACTGTCACGGAAAGGCTCCATGCCTTTTTCATCACAATGCCCCATGCCGTTATCATCACAATGCTCCATGCCATTGTCATCAAAATACTCCACAAGCTAGTCATCAGAATGCTCCATGACCCTTGTCATCACAATTCTCCATGCACTTGTCAGCACAATGCTCCCTGACACTTGTCATCACAATGCTCCAATCCATTGTCATCACAATGCTCAAGTATCTTTGACAGCAGAATCCAATATGACAATTGGCATCACAATTCTCCATGCCCTTGTCATAACAATGCCCCATTCCAACTGTCATCACAATAATCCATGAAACTAAAGAGACCACTGTTCCATCCCCTTGTCATCACAATGCTACATGCCGTTGTCATCACAATGCACCATTCCAACTGTCATCGTGATAATCCATGAAACTTATTAGACCAATATTCCATGCCCTTGTCATCACAATACTCCATGCCCTTGTTATCACAATGCTCCATGACCCCTGTCATCACAATGCTCCATGACTCCAGTCATCACAATGCTTCATGAACTTTGTCATCACAATAGTCCATGTCCTCGTCATCAACAGTCTCTGTCACCTTTTTAACCACAATGCTCCATGAAATTTTCATCACAATGCTCTTTGACCCTTGTCATCAAACTGCTCTATGCCTTTCTCAGCACAATGCTCCATGACACATGTCATCACAATGCACCATGTGCTTTTCCTCACAATGCTCCACAAATTTGTCATCACAATACTCCATAAAACTTGTCATCACAATGCTCCATGCACTTCTCATCAAAATGCTCTCTCACCACTGATATCACAATGCTACATCACTATTTGTCACAATAATCCCTCACCACTGTCATCACAATGATTCATGGCATCTGTCATCACAATGCTACATGCACTTATCATCACAATGTTCGATGACCCCTGACATCAAAATGTTCCATAACACCTGTCATCAAACTGCTCCATGATCCTTTTCATCAAAATGCTCCATGACCCCTGACATCACAATGTTCCATAACACCTGTCATCAAAATGTTCCATGACCGTTTTCATCAAATAGTTCCATGAACCTGTCATCAAAATGCTCACTGCCCTTCTCATCAAAATGCACCACACCTTTGTCATCAAAATGCTCCATGACTTGTCATCACAAGGCTCCATGCCCTTGCCATCACAGTGCTCCATTACCGCAGTCATAACAATGCTCCATGACCCCTGCTCTCATGATGTTGCATGGCCTTGTCATCACAAAGCTCCAGGACCCTTCTCATCACAATGCTCCAAGAACCCTCTAATCACAATGCTCTATGCCCCTTTTCATTTCAATGATCCATGAACCCTGTCATCACAATGCACCATGCCCATCATCATAATGCTTCATGCTATTGTCATCACAATGAAATCAAAATGCTCCATGAACTCTGTCATAACAATGCTCCAAACCCTTGTGATCACAATATTCCATATCACTTATCATCACAATGCCCCATGATGCTCGTCATCACAGTTATCCATGGTCTTCTCCTCAAAATGCTCCATGACCTTTGTCATCGCAATGCTAAGTACACTTGTCATCAACATGTTCCCTGACACTTGTTGTCTGCATGCTCCTTGAATCCAGTCATGACAAGGCTCCATGCATTTTTCATCACAATGATCCTTGCCCTTTTCATCACAATGCTCCAAGACCCCTGTAATCACAATGCTCCATGCCCTTGTCATCACAAATCTCAATGACGCGTGCCATCAGAATGCTCCTTGGCCTTCTCCTCACAATGCTCCATGCCCTAGACATCACAATGTGCCAAGACCCCTCTAATCACAATGCTCCATGCCCATTTTCATCTGTATGCTCCAGGAGACTTGTCATCACAAGGCTCCATGGTTTTCTCATCACAATGCTCTAGGACATTGTCATCACAATGCTTCCTGACCTTGTCATGAAAATTCTCAATGGCCATTGTCATCATAATGCTCCTAGCCCTAGTCATCACAATACTCCATTATATTTGTCATCACAATCCTCCACTACATTTGGCATCACAATACTCCCAGCCATTGTCATCGCAATGGACCATGACATATGTCATCACAATGCTCCCTGACACCTGTCTTCAAAATACTCCATGACCTTCTGTTTACAATGATCCATGCCCTGGTCAACACAATGCACCATGCCCACTGTCATAAAAATAATCTATGAATCTTGTCAGACCAATGCTCCATGCCATGTCATCACAATGCTCCATGCCCTTGTCATCACAATGCTCCATGACTTGTCATCACAATGCTCCAAGACCCCTGTAATCACCATGCTCCATGCCCCTTTTCATCAGAATGCTCCATGAGAATTGTCATCATAAGAATCCATGGTCTTCTCATCACAATGCTGCAGGACCTTGTCATCACCATGCTCCATTACCTTGTCATCACAATGCTCCATGACCCCAGTCATCACAATAATCCATGAATATTTTCAGCCCAATGCTCCACGACCTATTCATCACAATGCTCCATGGCCAATATCATCTCAATGCTTCATGACCACTGTCATCACAGCACTCCATGACACATGACGACACAATGATCCGGGACTCTTGTCATCACAATGCTCCATTCCCTACTCATCACTATGCCCATGACCCCTGTCATCACAACACTCAATGAAAATTTTCAACCCTGTGCTCCATGACATTTGTCATCACAATGATCCATGCACTTGTCATCCCAAAGCTCCATGACCCCTGTATTCACAATGATCTGTGACGCTAGTCATCACAGTGCTCCATGACGCATGTCATTACAATGCTCCATGCTTTGTCAGCAAAATGCTACATGACCTTGTCGTTAGAATGCTCTATGCGCTTGTCATCACAATACTCCATTTCCATTGTCATCACAATCCTCCATGAAACTTGGGATCACATTGCTTCATGCCCTTGTCATCACAATGCTCCATGCTCCTTGAAATAAAAATGATCCATGACCTCTGTCATCACAATGCTCCAAACTCTTGTGATCACAATGATCCATAACACTTGTCATCACAACGCTCCATGATGCCTGTCATCACAATACTCCATTCCCCTTTCATCAAAATTCTCCATGACCTTTATCATCACAATTCTCAATACACTTTTCATCACAATGCTCCCTGACACTTGTCTTCAGAATGCTCCTTGAACCATGTCATGAAAAGGCTCCAAGACTTTTTCATCACAATGCCCCATGCCGTTTTCATCACAATGTTCCATGCCATTGTCATCAAAATACTCCACAAGCTTGTCATCAGAATTCTCCATGACCCTTCTCATCACAATTCTCCATGCACTTGTCAGCACAATGCTCCCGGACCCTTGTCATCACTGTGCTCCAAGCCATTGTCATCACAATGCTCCATTACATTTGTCATCAGAATTCTCCATGACACTAGGCATCACAATGCTCCATGCCATTGTCATCACAATGGGCCATTACATATGTCATCACAATGCTCCCTGACACCTGTCTTCACAATACTGCATGACCTGGTCATCATAATGCTCCATGCCCTTGTCATCACAATGCACCATTCCAACTGTCATCGCAATAATCCATGAAACTTATTAGACCAATGCTCCATGCCCTTGTCATCACAATGTTCCATGCCCTTGTTATCACAATGCTCCATGACCCCTGTCATCATAATGCTCAATGACTCCAGTCATCACAATGCTCCATGACCTTTTTCATCACAATGATCTGTACATTTGTCAGCAAAATGTTCCCTGACACTTGTTCTCTACATGCTCCATGAATCCTGTCATGACAAGGCTCCATGCATTTTTCATCACAATGATCCATGCCCTTTTCATCACAATGCTCCAAGACCCCTGTAATCAAAGTGCTCCATGCCCTTGTCATCACAATGCTCAATGATGCATGCCATCAGAATGCTCCTTGGCCTTCTCCTCACAATTCTCCATGCCCTTGTTATCTCAATGTGCCAAGACCCCTCTAATCAGAATGCTCCATGCCCATTTTCATCAGTATGCTCCAGGAGACTTGTCATCACAAAGCCCCATGGTTTTCTCATCACAGTGCTCCAGGACCTTGTCATCACAATGCTTCACGACTTTGTCATGAAAATTCTCAATGGCCATTGTCATCATAGTGCTCCAAGCCCTAGTCATCACAATGCTCCATTATATTTGTCATAACAATCCTCCATTACACTTGGCATCACAGTACTCCCAGCCATTGTCATCGCAATGGACCATGACATATGTCATCACAATGCTCCCTGACACCTGTCTTCATAATACTCCATGACCTTCTCTTCACAATGATCCATGCCCTTGTCATCACAATGCACCATGTCCACTGTCATCACAATAATCTATTAATCTTGTCAGACCAATGCTCCATGCCCCTTTCATCACAATGCTCCATGCCCTTGTCATCACAGTGCTCCATGATTTGTCATCACAAAGCTCCATGACCCATGTATCACAGTGTTCTATGCCCTAGTCATTACAAAACTCCAAGACCCCTGTAATCACCATGCTCCATGCCCCTTTTCATCAGAATGCTCCATGAGAATTGTCATAATAAGTATCCATGGTCTTCTCATCACAGTGCTCCAGGACCTTGTCAACACAATAATCCATGAATATTTTCAGCCCAATGCTCCACGACCTGTTCATCACAATGCTCCATGGCCAATATCATCTCAATGCTCCATGACCACAGTCATCAAAACCCTCCATGACACCAGACGACACAATGATCCCGGACTATTGTCATCACAGTGCTCCATTCCCTACTCATCACTATTCTCCATGACCCCTGTCATCACAAAACTCCATGAAAATTTTCAGCCCAGTGCTCCATGACACTTTTCATCACAATTATCCATGCACTTGTCATCCCAATGCTCCATGACCCCTGTATTCACAATGATCCGTAACGCTTGTCATCACAGTGCTCCATGACACCTGTCATTAAAATGTTCCATGCCTTTGTCAGCAAAATGCTACATGGCCTTGTCATTACAATGCTCTATGCGCTTGTCATCAAAATACTCCATTTCTATTGTCATCACAATCCTCCAATAACCTTGGGATCACATTGCTTCATGCCCTTGTCATCACAATGCTCCATGCTCCTTGAAATCAAAATGATCCATGACCTCTGTCATCGCAATGCTCCAAACTCTTGTGATCACAATGTTCCATAACACTTGTCATCACAACGCTCCATGATGCCTGTCATCACAATACTCCATGCCCTTTTCATCACAATGCTCCATGAACTTCTCATCATAATTCTCAATACACTTGTCATCACAATGCTCCCTGACACTTGTCGTCAGAATGCTCATTGTACCCTGTCACGAAAAGGCTCCATGCCTTTTTCATCACAATGCCCCATGCCGTTTTCATCACAATGCTCCATGCCATTGTCATCAAAATACTCCACAAGCTTGTCATCAGAATGTTCCATGACTCTTGTCATCACAAACCTCCATGCACTTGTCAGCACAATGTTCCCTGACCCTTGTCAGCACAATGCTCCAAGCCAATGTCATCACAATGCTCAATTATCTTTGACAGCAGAATCCTACATTACAACTGGCATCACAATTCTCCATGCCCTTGTCATCACAATGCCCCATTCCAACTGTCATCACAATAATCCATGAAACTAAATAGACCACTGTTCCATCCCCTTGTCATCACAATGCTGAATGCCCTTGTTATCACAATGCTCCATGACCCCTGTAATCCCAATTCTCCGTGACTCTAGTCATCACAATGCTTCATGAACTTTGTCATCACAGTTGTCCAGGTCCTCATCATCAACAGTCTCTGTGACCTTTTTAACGACAATGCTCCATGAAATTTTCATCACAATGCTCTTTGACCCTTGTCATCAAAATGCTCTATGCTTTTCTCAGCACAATGCTCCATGACACATGTCATCACAATTCACCATGCGCTTGTCACCACAATGCTCCACAAATTTGTCATCACAATACTCCATAAAACTTGTCATCACAATCATCCATGCACTTCTCATCAAAATGCTCTCTCACCACTGATATCACAATGCTACATCACTATTTGTCACAATACTCCCTCACCACTGTCATCACAGTGTTTCATGGCATCTGTCATCGCAATGCTACATGCAATTATCATCACAATGTTCGATGACCCTTGACATCAAAATGTTCCATAACACCTGTCATCAAACTGCTCCATGATCCTTTTCATCAAAATGCTCCAAGACCCCTGACATCACAATGTTCCATAACACCTGTCATCAAAATGTTCCATGACACTTTTCATCAAATTGTTCCATGACCCTGGCATCAAAATGCTACCTGCCCTTCTCATCAAAATGCACCACACTCTTGTAATCAAAATGCTCCATGACTAGTCATCACAATGTTCCATTCCCTTGCCATCACAGTGCTCCATTACTCCAGTCATAAAAATGCTCCATGAACCCTGCTATCACGATGTTGCATGGCCTTGTCATCACAAAGCTCCAGGGCCCTTCTCATCACAATGCTCCAAGAACCCTCTAATCACAATGCTCTATGCCCCTTTTCATCTCAATGATCCATGAACCCTGTCATCACAATGCACCATGCCCATCATCATAATGCTTCATGCTATTGTCATCACAATGAAATCAAAATGCTCCATGACCTCTGTCATAACAATGCTCCAAACCCTTGTGATCACAATATTCCATATCACTTGTCATCACAATGCCCCATGACGCTCGTCATCACAGTTATACATGGTCTTCTCATCAAAATGCTCCATGACCTTTGTCATCACAATGCTCAGTACACTTGTCATCAAAATGTTCCCTGACTCTTGTTGTCTGCATGCTCCTTGAATCTTGTCATGACAAGGCTCCATGCATTTTTCATCACAATGATCCATGCCCTTTTCATCACAATGCTCCAAGACCCCTGTAATCACAGTGCTCCATGCCCTTGTCCTCACAAAACTCAATGACGCATGACATCAGAATGCTCCTTGGCCTTCTCCTCACAATGCTCCATGCCCTTGTCATCACAATGGGCCAAGACCCCTCTAATCACAATGCTCCATGCTCATTTTCATCAGTATGCTCCAGGAGACTTGTCATCACAAGGCTCCATGGTTTTCTCATCATAAGGCTCCAAGCCCTAGTCATCACAATGCTCCATTATATTTGTCATCACAATCCTCCATTACATTTGGCATCACAATACTCCCAGCCATTGTCATCGCAGTGGACCATGACATATATCATCACAATGCTCCCTGACACCTGTCTTCAAAATACTCCATGACCTTCTCTTCACAATGATCCATGCCCTTGTCATCACAATGCACCATGTCCACTGTCATAACAATAATCTATGAATCTTTTCAGACCAATGCTCCATGACCCTGTCATCACAATGCTCCATGCCCTTGTCATCACAGTGCTCCATGACTTGTCATCACAAAGCTCCATGACCCATGACCCATGTATCACAATGTTCCATGTCCTAGTCATCACAATGCTCCAAGACCCCTGTAATCACAATGCTCCATGCCCCTTTTCATCAGAATGCTCCAGGAGAATTGTCATCATAAGTATCCATGGACTTCTCATCACAATGCTCCAGGACCTTGTCATCACCATGCTCCATTACCTTGTCATCACAATGCTCCATGACCCCTGTCATCACAATAATCCATGAATATTTTCAGCCCAATGCTCCACGATCTATTCATCACAATGCTCCATGGCCAATATCATCACAATGCTCCATGACCACTGTCATCACAACACTCCACGACACCTGACAACACAATGATCCGGGACTCTTGTCATCACAGTGCTCCATTCCCTAGTCATCACAATGCTCCATGACCCCTGACATCACAAAACTCCAAGAAAATTTTCAGCCCAGTGCTCCATGACACTTGTCATCACAATTATCCATGCACTTGTCATCCCAATGCTCCATGACCCATGTATTCACAATGATCCGTGATTCTTGTCATCACAGTGCTCCATGACACATGTCATTACAATGCTCCATGCCTTTGTCAGCAAAATGCTACATGACCTTGTCATTACAATGCTCTATTCGCTTGTCATCACAATACTCCCTTTCCATTGTCATCACAATCCTCCATGAAACTTGGGATCACATTGCTTCATGCCCTTGTCATCACAATGCTCCATGCTCCTTGAAATCAAAATGATCCATGACCTCTGTCATCACAGTGCTCCAAAGTCTTGTGATCACAATGTTCCATAACACTTGTCATCACAACGCTCCATGATGCCTGTCATCACAATACTCCATGCCCTTTTCATCACAATGCTCCATGACCTTTGTCATCACAATTCTCAATACACTTGTCATCACAATGCTCCCTGACACTTGTCCTCAGAATTCTCCTTGAAACCTGTCACAAAAAGGCTCCATGCTTTTTCATCACAATATCCCATGCCGTTATCATCACAATGCTCGATGCCATTGTCATCAAAATACTCCAGAAGCTTGTCATCAGAATGCTCCATGACCCTTGTTATCACAATTCTCCATTCACTTGTCAGCACAATGCTCCCTGACCCTTGTCATCACAATGCTCCAAGCCATTGTCATCACAATTTTCCATTACCGTTGTCATCAGAATCCTCCATGACAATTGGCATCACAATGCTCCATGCCATTGTCATCACAATGGGCCATTACATATGTCATCACAATGCTCCCTGACACCTGTCTTCACAATACTGCATGACCTGGTCATCACAATGCTCCATGCCCTTTTCATCACAATGCACCATTCCAACTCTCATCGCAATAATCCATGAAACTTATTAGATCAATGCTCCATGCACTTGTCATCACAATGCTCCATGCCCTTGTTATCACAATGCTCCATGACCCCTGTCTTCACAGTGCTCCGTGACTCCAGTCATCACAATGCTTCATGACCTTTGTCACCACAATGGTCCATGCCCTCGTCATCAACAGTCTCTGTGACCTTTTTAACCACAATGCTCCATGAACTTTTCATCACAATGCTCTTTGACCCTTCTCATCACAATGCTCTATGCCTTTCTCAGCACAATGCTACATGACCCTTGACATCACAATGCTCCATGCACTTGTCAGCACAATGCTCCATGACACATGTCATCACAATACTCCATGACCCCTGTCATCACAATGCTCCGTTACTCCAGTCATCACAATGCTTCATAACGTTTGTCATCACAATGGTCCATGCCCGTGTCATCACAAGGCTCTGTGACCTTTGTAACCACAATGCTCCATGAACATTTCATCACAATTCTCTGTGACCCTTGTCATCACAATGCTCCATTTCTTTGTGAGAACAATGCTCCATGACCATTGTCTTCAAAATGTGCCACACACATTTCATCACAACGGTCCACATACTTGTCATTGCCATGCTCCATAAACCTTGTAATCACAATGCTCCATGCACTTCTCATCAAAATGCTCTCTCACCACTGATATCACAATGCTACATCACTATTTGTCACAATACTCCCTCACCACTGTCATCACAATGTTCCATGACTCCTGTCATCACAATGCTACATGCACTTATCATCACAATGTTCGATGACCCCTGACATCACAATGTTCCATAACACCTGTCATCAAAATGTTCCATGACACTTTTAATCAAATTGCTCCATGACCCTTTTATCAGAATGCTCCCTGCCTTTCTCATCACAATGCACAACGCCCTTGCCATCAAAATGCTCCATGTCGAGAGACTTCCGGGTAAGATGGCGGAAGAGTAAGATGCGGAGGTCACCGTCCTCCCCACGGATACACCAGAAATACAGCTGCAAGTGGAGCAACTTCTACAGAACACCTGCTGGATGCTGGCAGAGGACCCCGGACCTCCCAAAAGGCAAGAAACTCCCCACATTCCTTGGTAGGGCAAAGCGGAGAGATTCCCGCACAGAGGATCGGTGCCGAGCGGCACTCACCAGCCCGAGAGGCTTGTCCGCTCTCCCCGGCGTCGCTGGAAGCTGAGGCTCGGGCTTCGGTCAGAGCGCAGGGAGAGGACTGGGGCTTGCGGAGAGAACTCAGCCGGAAGGGGGCTAATGAGCCACAGCTAGCCGGCAGGGAGTCCGGGAAAACTCTGGAGCTGCCGAAGAGGCAAGAGACTTTTTCTTTTCTCTTGGTTTCCTGGTGCGCGAGGAGATGGTATTAAGAGCACTGCTTAAAGGGGCTCCACAGACGGGTGCGAGACGCGACTGAAGGCGTGGAGCCCGGTGACGGGCGTGGGACGCTGGGGCTGCTGCTGCCACCGGCAAGATGCCTGTGTGTGAGCGTGGGTCACTGTCCACACCGCCCTTCCTGGAGCCTGTGCAGCCCGCCACTGCCGGGGTCCCGGGATTCAGGGGCGGCTTCTCTGGGAGAACACACGGTGCGCCTCGGGCTGGTGCAACATCACGCCGACCTCTGCCACTGCAGGCTCGCCCCGCACTCTGTGCCCCTCCCTCCCGCCCGGCCTGAGTGAGCCAGAGTCCCCCGAAGAGGCTGCTCCTTTAATCCTGTCCTGTCTAAGTGAAGAACAGACGCCCTCCGGCGACCTACATGCAGAGGCGGGGCCAAATCCAAAGCTGAGACCCAGGAGCTGTGAGAACAACGAGAAAGGGAAACCTCTCCCAGCAGCCTCAGAAGCAGCGGATTAAAGCTCCACAATCAACTTGATGTACCCTGCATCTGTGGAATACATGAATGGACAACAAATCATCCCAAATTGAGGAGCCAGGAGTCAGTGCTGTGCCTCTGAGGTGGGAGAGCCAACTTCAGGACACTGGTCCACAAGAGACCTCCCAGCTCCACATAATATCAAACGGCGAAAATCTTCCAGAGATCTCCATCTCAACACCAGCACCCAGCTTCACTCAACGACCAGCAAGCTACAGTGCTGGACACCCTATGCCAAACAACTAGCAAGACAGGAACACAATGCCACCCATTAGCAGAGAGGCTGCCTAAAATCATAAAAAGTCCGCAGACACCCCAAAACACACCACCAGATGTGGACCTGCCCACCAGAAAGACAAGATCCAGCGTCACCCACCAGAACACAGGCACTAGTCCCCTCCACCAGGAAGCCTACACAACCCACTAAACCAACCTTAGCCACTGGGGACAGACAACAAAAACAACGGAAACTACGAACCTGCAGCCTGAAAAAAGGAGACCCCAAACACAGTAAGATAAGCAAAATGAGAAGACAGAAAAACACACAGCAGGAGAAGGAGCAAGATAAAAACCCACCATACCTAACAAATGAAGAGGTAATAGGCAGTCTACCTGAAAAAGAATTCAGAATAATGATGGTAAAGATGATCCAAGATTCTATTTCCCAGATCCAAAATCTTGGAAATAGAATAGACAAAATGCAAGAAACAGTTAACAAGGACCTAGAAGAACTAAAGATGAATCAAGCATCGATTAAAAACACAATACATGAAATAAAAAGTACTCTAGATGGGATCAATAGCAGAATAACTGAGGCAGAAGAACGGATAAGTGAGGTGGAAGATAAAATAGTGGAAATAACTGCTGCAGAGCAAAATAAAGAAAAAAGAATGAAAAGAACAGAGGACAGTCTCAGAGACCTCTGGGACAACATTAAACGCACCAACATTCGAATTATAGGGGTTCCAGAAGAAGAAGAGAAAAAGAAAGGGACTGAGAAAATATTTGAAGAGATTATAGTTGAAAACTTCCCTAATATGGGAAAGGAAATAGTTAATCAAGTCCAGGAGGCACAGAGAGTCCCATACAGAATAAATCCAAGGAGAAATACGCCAAGACACATATTAATCAAACTGTCAAAAATTAAACACAAAGAAATCATATTAAAAGCAGCAAGGCAAAAACAACAAATAACACACAAGGGAATCCCCATCAGGATAACAGCTGATCTCTCAGCAGAAACTCTACAAGCCAGAAGGGAGTGGCAGGACATAATTAAAGTGATGAAAGAGAAAAACCTGCAACCAAGATTACTCTACCCAGCAAGGATCTCATTCAGATTTGATGGAGAAATTAAAACGTTTACAGACAAGCAAAAGCTGAAAGCGTTCAGCACCACCAAACCAGCTTGACAACAAATGCTAAAGGAACTTCTCTAGGCAAGAAACACAACAGAAGGAAAAGACCTACAATAACGAACCCAAAACAATTAAGAAAATGGGAATAGGAACATACATATCAATAATTACCTTAAATGTAAATGGACTAAATGCTCCCACCAAAAGACACAGATTGGCTGAATGGATACAAAAACAAGACACATATATATGCTGTCTACAAGAGACCCACTTCAGACCTAGAGACACATACAGACTGAAAGTAAGGGGATGGAAAAAGATATCCCATGCAAATGGAAACCAAAAGAAAGCTGGAGTAGCAATTCTCATATCAGACAAAATAGACTTTAAAATAAAGACTACTAGAAGAGACAGAGAAGGACACTACATAATGATCAAGGGATCGATCCAAGAAGAAGATATAACAAATGTAAATATTTATGCACCCAACATAGGAGCATCTCAATACATAAGGCAAATACTAACAGCCATAAAAGGAGAAATCGACAGTAACACAATCATAGTAGGGGACTTTAACACCCCACTTTCACCAATGGACATATCATCCAAAATGAAAATAAATAAGGAAACACAAGCTTTAAATGATACATTAAACAAGATGGACTTAATTGATATTTATAGGACATCCCATCCAAAAACAACAGAATACACATTTTTCTCAAGTGCTCATGGAACATTCTCCAGGATAGATCATATCTTGGGTCACAAATCAAGCCTTGGTAAATGTAAGAAAATTGAAATTGTATCAAGTATCTTTTCTGACCACAATGCTATGAGACTAGATATCAATTACAGGAAAAGAGCTGTAAAAAATACAAACACATGGAGGCTAAACAATACACTACTTAATAACAAAGTGATCACTGAAGAAATCAAAGGGGAAATTAAAAAAATACCTAGAAACAAATGACAATGGAGACACGACGACCCAAAACCTATGGGATGCAGCAAAAGCAGTTCTAAGGGGGAAGTTTATAGCAATACAATCCCACCTTAAGAAACAGGAAACATCTCGAATAAACAACCTAATCTTGCACCTAAAGCAATTAGAGAAAGAAGAACAAAAACATCCCAAAGTTAGCAGAAGGAAAGAAATCATAAAAATCAGATCAGAAATAAATGAAAAAGAAATGAAGGAAACGATAGCAAAGATCAATAAAACTAAAAGATGGTTCTTTGAGAAGATAAACAAAATTGATAAACCATTAGCCAGACTCATCAAGAAAAAAAAGGGGAAGACACAAATCAATAGAATTATAAATGAAAAAGGAGAAGTAACAACTGACACTGCAGAAATACAAAAGATCATGAGTGATTACTACAAGCAACTCTATGCCAATAAAATGGACAACCTGGAAGAAATGGACAAATTCTTAGAAATGCACAGCCTGCCAAGACTGAATCAGGAAGAAATAGAAAATATGAACAGACCAATCACAAGCACTGAAATTGAAACTGTGATAAAAAATCTTCCAACAAACAAAAGCCCAGGGCCAGATGGCTTCACAGGTGAATTCTATCAAGCATTCAGAGAAGAGCTAACACCTATCCTTCTCAAACTCTTCCAAAATATAGCAGAGGGAGGAACACTCCCAAACTCATTCTATGAGACCACCATCACCCTGATACCAAAACCAGACAAGGATGTCACAAAGAAAGAAAACTATAGGCCAATATCACTGATGAACATAGATGCAAAAATCCTCAACAAAATACTAGCAAACAGAATCCAACAGCACATTAAAAGGATCATACACCATGATCAAGTGGGGTTTATTCCAGGAATGCAAGGATTCTTCAATATACGCAAATCAATCAACGTGATACACCATATTACCAAATTGAAGGAGAAAAAACATATGATCATCTCAATAGATGCAGAGAAAGCTTTCGACAAAATTCAACACCCATTTATGATAAAAACCCTGCAGAAAGTAGGCATAGAGGGAACTTTCCTCAACATAATAAAGGCCATATATGACAAACCCACAGCCAGCATCGTCCTCAATGGTGAAAAACTGAAACCATTTCCACTAAGATCAGGAACAAGACAAGGTTGCCCACTCTCACCACTCTTATTCAACCTAATTTTGGAAGTTTTAGCCACAGCAATCAGAGAAGAAAAGGAAATAAAAGGAATCCAAATCGGAAAAGAAGAAGTAAAGCTGTCACTGTTTGCAGATGACATGATACTATACATAGAGAATCCTAAAGATGCTACCAGAAAACTACTAGAGCTAATCAATGAATTTGGTCAAGTTGCAGGATACAAAATTAATGTACAGAAATCTCTGGCATTCCTATATACTAATGATGAAAAATCTGAAAGTGAAATTAAGAAAACACTCCCATTTACCATTGCAACAAAAAGAATAAAATATCTAGGAATAAACCTACCTAAGGAGACAAAAGACCTGTATGCAGAAAATTATAAGACACTGATGAAAGAAATTAAAGATGATACAAATAGATGGAGAGATGTACCATGTTCTTGGACTGGAAGAATCAACATTGTGAAAATGACTCTACTACCCAAAGCAATCTACAGATTCAATGCAATCCCTATCAAACTACCACTGACATTTTTCACAGAACTAGAGCAAAAAATTTCACAATTTGTATGGAAACACAAAAGACCCCGAATAGCCAAAGCAATCTTGAGAACGAAAAATGGAGCAGGAGGAATCAGGCTCCCTGACTTCAGACTATACTACAAAGCTACAGTAATCAAGACAGTATGGTACTGGCACAAAAACAGAAAGATAGATCATTGGAACAGGATAGAAAGCCCAGAGATAAACCCACGGACATATGGTCACCTTATCTTTGATAAAGGAGGCAGGAATGTACAGTGGAGAAAGGACAGCCTCTTCAATAAGTGGTTCTGGGAAAACTGGACAGGGACATGTAAAAGTATGAGGTTAGATCACTCCCTAACACCATACACAAAAATAAGCACAAAATGGATTAAAGACCTAAATGTAAGGCCAGACACTATCAAACTCTTAGAGGAAAACATAGGCAGAACACTCTATGACATAAATCACAGCAAGATCCTTTTTGACCCACCTCCTAGAGAAATGGAAATAAAGACAAAAATAAACACATGGGACCTAATGAAACTTAAAAGCTTTTGCACAGCAAAGGAAACCATAAACAAGACCAAAAGACAACCCTCAGAATGGGAGAAAATATTTGTAAATGAAGCAACTGACAAAGGATTAATCTCCAAAATTTATAAGCAGCTCATGCAGCTCAATAACAAAAAAACAAACAACCCAATCCAAAAATGGGCAGAAGACCTAAATAGACATTTCTCCACAGAAGATATACAGACTGCCAACAAACACATGAAAGGATGCTCAACATCTTTGCTCATTAGAGAAATGCAAATCAAAACTACAATGAGATATCATCTCACACCAGTCAGAATGGCCATCATCAAAAAATCTAGAAACAATAAATGCTGGAGAGGGTGTGGAAAAAAAAGAACACTCTTGCACTGCTGGTGGGAATGTGAATTGGTACAGCCACTATGGAGAACGGTATGGAGGTTCCTTAAAAAACTACAAATAGACCTACCATATGACCAAGCAATCCCACTACTGGGCATATACCCTGACAAAACCATAATTCAAAAAGAGACATGTACCAAAATGCTCATAGCAGCCCTATTTACAATAGCCCGGAGATGGAAACAACCTAAGTGTCCATCATCAGATGAATGGATAAAGAAGATGTGGCACATATATACAATGGAATATTACTCAGCCATAAAAAGAAATGAAATTGAGCTATTTGTAATGAGGTGGATGGACCTACAGTCTGTCATACAGAGTGAAGTAAGTCATAAAGAGAAAGACAAATACTGTATTGTGACACATATATATGGAACTTAAGAAAAAAATGTCATGAAGAACATAGGGGTAAGACAGGAATAAAGACACAGACCTACTAGAGAATGGACTTGAGGATATGGGGAGGGGGAAGGGTAAGCTGTGACAAAGTGAAAGAGCGGCATGGACATATATACACTACCAAACGTAAGGTAGATAGCTAGGGGGAAGCAGCCGCATAGCACAGGGAGATCAGCTCGGTGCTTTCTGACCGCCTGGAGGGGTGGGATAGGGAGGGTGGGAGGGAGATGCAAAAGGGAGGGGATATGGGAATATAGGTATATGTATAACTGATTAAATTTGTTATAAAGCAAAAAAAATTTTTTTTTTCAGGAGGAAAAATAAAAGAAACAAAGTCCCAACACAGCAAAAATAAATAAATTAAATAATAAAAACTCCTACACCCAACATTTAAAAAAAAATGCTCCATGTCCTTTGTCATCACAAAGATCCATGACCCTTGGCATCACAATGCTCAATGTCATTGTCATCATAATGCTCCATGAACACTCTCATCACATTGCTCCATGCCCTTGTCTTCACAAAGCTCCATGACACATGTCATCAGAAAGCTCCATGGCCTTCTCATCACAATGCTCCATGCCCTTGCCATCAAAATGCTCCATTACCCCAGTCATAACAATGCTCCATGACCCCTGCTATCACGATGATCCATGGCTTGTCATCACAAAGCTCCATGACCCTTCTCATCACATTGCTCCAAGAACCCTGTAATCACAATGCTCTATGCCCCTTTTCATCTCAATGATCCATGAATCCTGTCATCACAATGCACCATGCCCATCATCATAATGCTTCATGCTATTATCATCACAATGAAATCAAAATGCTCCATGACTTCTGTCATAACAATGCTCCAAACCCTTGTGATCACAATATTCCATATCACTTGTCATCACAATGCCCCATGACGCTCGTCATCACAACTATCAATGGTCTTCTCATCACAATGCTCCATGACCATTGTCATCACAATGCTCAATACACTTGTCATCAAAATGCTCCCTGACACTTGTTGTCTGTATGCTCCTTGAATCCTGTATTGACAAGGCTCCATGACTTTTTCATCACAATGATCCATGTCCTTTTCATCACAATGCTCCAAGACCCATGTAATCTCAAAGCTCCATGCCCTTGTCATCACAAAGCTGAATGACGCATGCCATCAGGATTCTCCTTGGTGTTCTCCTCACAGTGCTCCATGCCCTTGTCATCACAATGTTCCAAGACCCCTGTAATCACAAAACTCCATGCCCGTTTCATCAAAAAACTCCATGACGCATGTCATCAGAAGTCTCCATGGCCTTCTCATCACAATGCTCCATGCCCTAGTCATCACAATGCTCCAAGACCCCTGTAATCACAATGCTCCATGCCCCTTTTAATCAGAAGGCTCCATGAGACTTATCATCACAAGTCTCCATGGTCTTCTCATCACAGTGCTCCACAACCTTGATATCACCATGCTCCATTCCCTTGTCATCACAATGCTCCATGAACCCTGTCATCACAATAATCCATGAATATTTTCAGCCCAATGCTCCACGACCTACTCATCACAATGCTCCATGGCCAATATCATCACAATGCTCCATGACCACTGTTATCACAGCACTCCATGACACCCGACAACACAATGATCCGGGACTCTTGTCATCACAATGCTCCATTCCCTAGTCATCACAATGCTCCATGACCCCTGTCATCACAACACTCCATGAACATTTTCAGCCCAGTGCTCCATGACACTTGTCATCACAATGATCCATGCCCTTGTCATCCCAATGATCCATGACCCCTCTATTCACAATGCTCCGTGACGCTGGTCATCACAGTGCTCCATGACACATGTCATCACAATGCTCCATGCCTTTGTCAGCAAAATGCTACATGACCTTGTCATTACAATGCTCTATGCGCTTTTCATCACAATACTCCATATCCATTGGCATCACAATCCTCCATGAACCTTGGGATCACATTGCTTCATGCCCTTGTCATCACAAGGCTCCATGCTCCTTGAAATCAAAATGATCCATGACCTCTGTCATCACAATGCTCCAAACACTTGTGATCACAGTGTTCAATAACACTTGTCATCACAACGCTCCATGATGCCTGTCATCACAATAATCCATGCCCTTTTCATCACAATGCTCCATGACCTTTGTCATCACAATTCTCAATACAATTGTCATCAAAATGCTCCATGCGCTTGTCAGCACAATGCTCCATGACACATGTCATCAAAATGCACCATGCTCTTCTCTTCACAATGCTCCTTAAAATATGTCATCACAATGCTCCATGCACTTCTCATCAAAATGCTCTCTCACAACTGATATCACAATGCTACATCACTATTTGTCACAATACCCTCTAACCCCTGTCATCACAATGTTCCATGACTCCTATCATCACAATGCTACATGCACTTATCATCACAATGTTGGATGACCCCTGACATCACAATGTTCCATAACAACTGTCATCAAAATGTTCCATGACACTTTTCATCAAATTGCTCCATGACCCTGTCATCAGAATGCTCCCTGCCTTTCTCATCACAATGCACAACGCCCTTGCCATCAAAATGCTCCATGACCTCTGTCATCACAAAGATCAATGACCCTTGGCATCAAAATGCTCCATGTCATTGTCATCACAATGCTCCATGAACGCTCTCATCACATTGCTCCATGCTCTTGTCTTCACAAAGCTCCATGACACATGTCATCAGAATGCTCCATGGACTTCTCATCACAATGCTCCATGCCCTTACCATCACAATGCTCCATTACCCTGTGATAACAATGCTCCATAACCCCTGCCATCACGATATTCCATGGCCTTGTCATCACAAACCTCCATGACCCTTCTCATCACAATGCTCCAAGAACCCTGTAATCACAATTCTCTATACCCCTTTCCATCTCAATGATCCATGAACACTGTCATCACAATGAACCATGCCTTTCATCATAATGCTTCATGCTATTGTCATCACAATGAAATCAAAATGCTCTATGACCTCTGTCATAACAATGCCACACACCCTTGTGATCACAATATTCCAAAACACTTGTCATCACAATGCCCCATGACTCTCGTCATCACAATTATCCATGGTCTTCTCATCACAATGCTCCCTGATCTTTGTCATCACAATTCTCAAATACACTTGTCATCACAATGCTCCCTGACACTTGTCGTCAATATGCTCTTTGAACCCTGTCATGACAAGGCTCCATGCCATTTTCATCACAATGATCCATGCCCTTTTCATCACAATGCTCCAAGACCCATGTAATCAAAATTCTCCATGCCCTTGTCATCACAAAGCTCCATGTCTTTGTCAGAACAATGCTCAATGACCATAGTCATCACAATTTGCAACGCACATTTCATCACAACGGTCCACAACATTGTCATTGCTATGCTTCACAAACCTTGTAATCACAATGGTCCATGCACTTCTCATCAAAATGCTCTCTCACCAGAGATATCACAATGTTCCATCTGTAGTCATCACAATACGCCCTCACCCCTGTAATCACAAAGTTCCAGGACCCTATCATCACAATGTTCCATGACCCCTGACATCACAATGTTCCATAACCCCTGTCATCAAAATGCTCCATGACCCTTTTCATCGCAAAGCTCCAAGACCCCTGACATCACAATGTTCTATAACCACTGCCATCAAAATATTCCTTTACAGTTTTTATCAAATTGCTGCATGACCTGGTCATCAAAATATTCCCTGCACTTCTCAGCACAATGCACCATGCCCTTGTCATCAAAATGCTCCATGACTTGTCATCACAAAGCTCCATGACCCTTGGCATCACAATGCTCCATGTCATTGGCATCACAGTGCTCCATGAAACCTCTCATCACATTGCTCCATGCCCTTGTCATCACAAAGCTCCATGACTCTTGTCATCACTATGCTCGATGCCCTTCTCATCACAATGCTCCATGCCCTTGTCATTACAATCCTGCATGACCCATGTATCACAGTGTTCCATGCCCTTATCATCACAATGCTCTATGCCCACTCTCATCACAATAATCCATGAAACATTTCAGACCAATGTTCCATGCCCTTCTCATCAAAATGCTCCATTACACCTGTCATAACAATGCACCATGACCCTTGCCATCACAATGTTCCACGGCCTAGTCATCACAAGGTTCCATGACACTTGTCATCACAGTGCTCCAGACCCCTGAAATCACAATGCTCCATGCCCTTGTCATCACAAAGCTCCATGACGCATGTCATCAGAAAGTTCCATGGCCTTCTCATCACAGTGCTCCATGCCCTTGTCATCACAATGCTCCAAGACCCTTGAAATCACAATGCTCCATGCCCCTTTTCATCTCAATGCTCCATGACCCCTGTCATCACAATGCACCATGCCCATCATCATAATGCTTCAAGCTATTGTCATCACAAAGAAATCAATATTCTCCATGACATCTGTCATCATAATGCTCCAAACCCTTGTGATCACAATGTTCCATAACACTTATCATCACAACACCCCATGACGCTCATCATCACAATTATCCATGGTCTTCTCATCACAATGCTCCATGATCTTTGTCATCACAATGCTCAATACACTTGTCATCACAATGCTCCCTGACACTTGTCGTCAGTATGCTCCTTGAACCCTGTCATGATAAGCCTCCATGCCTTTTTCATAACAATGATCCATGCACTTTTCATCACAATGCTCCAAGATCCCTGTAATCACAAATGCTCGATGCCCTTGTCATCACAAAACTCCATGACGCATGTCATCAGAATGCTCCATGGCCTTCTCATCACAATGCTTCATGCCCTAGTCATCACAATGCTCCATGCCCCTTTTCATCAGAATGCTCCATGAGATTTCTCATCAGAAGTCTCCATGGTCTTCTCACCACAATGCTCCAGGACCATGTCATCACCATGCTCCATTCTGTTGTCATCACAATGCTCCCTGACACCTGTCTTCACAATACTGCATGACCTGGTCATCATAATGCTCCATGCCCTTGTCATCACAATGCACCATTCCAACTGTCATCGCAATAATCCATGAAACTTATTAGACCAATGCTCCATGCCCTTGTCATCACAATGTTCCATGCCCTTGTTATCACAATGCTCCATGACCCCTGTCATCATAATGCTCAATGACTCCAGTCATCACAATGCTCCATGACCTTTTTCATCACAATGATCTGTACATTTGTCAGCAAAATGTTCCCTGACACTTGTTCTCTACATGCTCCATGAATCCTGTCATGACAAGGCTCCATGCATTTTTCATCACAATGATCCATGCCCTTTTCATCACAATGCTCCAAGACCCCTGTAATCAAAGTGCTCCATGCCCTTGTCATCACAATGCTCAATGATGCATGCCATCAGAATGCTCCTTGGCCTTCTCCTCACAATTCTCCATGCCCTTGTTATCTCAATGTGCCAAGACCCCTCTAATCAGAATGCTCCATGCCCATTTTCATCAGTATGCTCCAGGAGACTTGTCATCACAAAGCCCCATGGTTTTCTCATCACAGTGCTCCAGGACCTTGTCATCACAATGCTTCACGACTTTGTCATGAAAATTCTCAATGGCCATTGTCATCATAGTGCTCCAAGCCCTAGTCATCACAATGCTCCATTATATTTGTCATAACAATCCTCCATTACACTTGGCATCACAGTACTCCCAGCCATTGTCATCGCAATGGACCATGACATATGTCATCACAATGCTCCCTGACACCTGTCTTCATAATACTCCATGACCTTCTCTTCACAATGATCCATGCCCTTGTCATCACAATGCACCATGTCCACTGTCATCACAATAATCTATTAATCTTGTCAGACCAATGCTCCATGCCCCTTTCATCACAATGCTCCATGCCCTTGTCATCACAGTGCTCCATGATTTGTCATCACAAAGCTCCATGACCCATGTATCACAGTGTTCTATGCCCTAGTCATTACAAAACTCCAAGACCCCTGTAATCACCATGCTCCATGCCCCTTTTCATCAGAATGCTCCATGAGAATTGTCATAATAAGTATCCATGGTCTTCTCATCACAGTGCTCCAGGACCTTGTCAACACAATAATCCATGAATATTTTCAGCCCAATGCTCCACGACCTGTTCATCACAATGCTCCATGGCCAATATCATCTCAATGCTCCATGACCACAGTCATCAAAACCCTCCATGACACCAGACGACACAATGATCCCGGACTATTGTCATCACAGTGCTCCATTCCCTACTCATCACTATTCTCCATGACCCCTGTCATCACAAAACTCCATGAAAATTTTCAGCCCAGTGCTCCATGACACTTTTCATCACAATTATCCATGCACTTGTCATCCCAATGCTCCATGACCCCTGTATTCACAATGATCCGTAACGCTTGTCATCACAGTGCTCCATGACACCTGTCATTAAAATGTTCCATGCCTTTGTCAGCAAAATGCTACATGGCCTTGTCATTACAATGCTCTATGCGCTTGTCATCAAAATACTCCATTTCTATTGTCATCACAATCCTCCAATAACCTTGGGATCACATTGCTTCATGCCCTTGTCATCACAATGCTCCATGCTCCTTGAAATCAAAATGATCCATGACCTCTGTCATCACAATGCTCCAAACTCTTGTGATCACAATGTTCCATAACACTTGTCATCACAACGCTCCATGATGCCTGTCATCACAATACTCCATGCCCTTTTCATCACAATGCTCCATGAACTTCTCATCATAATTCTCAATACACTTGTCATCACAATGCTCCCTGACACTTGTCGTCAGAATGCTCATTGTACCCTGTCACGAAAAGGCTCCATGCCTTTTTCATCACAATGCCCCATGCCGTTTTCATCACAATGCTCCATGCCATTGTCATCAAAATACTCCACAAGCTTGTCATCAGAATGTTCCATGACTCTTGTCATCACAAACCTCCATGCACTTGTCAGCACAATGTTCCCTGACCCTTGTCAGCACAATGCTCCAAGCCAATGTCATCACAATGCTCAATTATCTTTGACAGCAGAATCCTACATTACAACTGGCATCACAATTCTCCATGCCCTTGTCATCACAATGCCCCATTCCAACTGTCATCACAATAATCCATGAAACTAAATAGACCACTGTTCCATCCCCTTGTCATCACAATGCTGAATGCCCTTGTTATCACAATGCTCCATGACCCCTGTAATCCCAATTCTCCGTGACTCTAGTCATCACAATGCTTCATGAACTTTGTCATCACAGTTGTCCAGGTCCTCATCATCAACAGTCTCTGTGACCTTTTTAACGACAATGCTCCATGAAATTTTCATCACAATGCTCTTTGACCCTTGTCATCAAAATGCTCTATGCTTTTCTCAGCACAATGCTCCATGACACATGTCATCACAATTCACCATGCGCTTGTCACCACAATGCTCCACAAATTTGTCATCACAATACTCCATAAAACTTGTCATCACAATCATCCATGCACTTCTCATCAAAATGCTCTCTCACCACTGATATCACAATGCTACATCACTATTTGTCACAATACTCCCTCACCACTGTCATCACAGTGTTTCATGGCATCTGTCATCGCAATGCTACATGCAATTATCATCACAATGTTCGATGACCCTTGACATCAAAATGTTCCATAACACCTGTCATCAAACTGCTCCATGATCCTTTTCATCAAAATGCTCCAAGACCCCTGACATCACAATGTTCCATAACACCTGTCATCAAAATGTTCCATGACACTTTTCATCAAATTGTTCCATGACCCTGGCATCAAAATGCTACCTGCCCTTCTCATCAAAATGCACCACACTCTTGTAATCAAAATGCTCCATGACTAGTCATCACAATGTTCCATTCCCTTGCCATCACAGTGCTCCATTACTCCAGTCATAAAAATGCTCCATGAACCCTGCTATCACGATGTTGCATGGCCTTGTCATCACAAAGCTCCAGGGCCCTTCTCATCACAATGCTCCAAGAACCCTCTAATCACAATGCTCTATGCCCCTTTTCATCTCAATGATCCATGAACCCTGTCATCACAATGCACCATGCCCATCATCATAATGCTTCATGCTATTGTCATCACAATGAAATCAAAATGCTCCATGACCTCTGTCATAACAATGCTCCAAACCCTTGTGATCACAATATTCCATATCACTTGTCATCACAATGCCCCATGACACTCGTCATCACAGTTATACATGGTCTTCTCATCAAAATGCTCCATGACCTTTGTCATCACAATGCTCAGTACACTTGTCATCAAAATGTTCCCTGACTCTTGTTGTCTGCATGCTCCTTGAATCTTGTCATGACAAGGCTCCATGCATTTTTCATCACAATGATCCATGCCCTTTTCATCACAATGCTCCAAGACCCCTGTAATCACAGTGCTCCATGCCCTTGTCCTCACAAAACTCAATGACGCATGACATCAGAATGCTCCTTGGCCTTCTCCTCACAATGCTCCATGCCCTTGTCATCACAATGGGCCAAGACCCCTCTAATCACAATGCTCCATGCTCATTTTCATCAGTATGCTCCAGGAGACTTGTCATCACAAGGCTCCATGGTTTTCTCATCATAAGGCTCCAAGCCCTAGTCATCACAATGCTCCATTATATTTGTCATCACAATCCTCCATTACATTTGGCATCACAATACTCCCAGCCATTGTCATCGCAGTGGACCATGACATATATCATCACAATGCTCCCTGACACCTGTCTTCAAAATACTCCATGACCTTCTCTTCACAATGATCCATGCCCTTGTCATCACAATGCACCATGTCCACTGTCATAACAATAATCTATGAATCTTTTCAGACCAATGCTCCATGACCCTGTCATCACAATGCTCCATGCCCTTGTCATCACAGTGCTCCATGACTTGTCATCACAAAGCTCCATGACCCATGACCCATGTATCACAATGTTCCATGTCCTAGTCATCACAATGCTCCAAGACCCCTGTAATCACAATGCTCCATGCCCCTTTTCATCAGAATGCTCCAGGAGAATTGTCATCATAAGTATCCATGGACTTCTCATCACAATGCTCCAGGACCTTGTCATCACCATGCTCCATTACCTTGTCATCACAATGCTCCATGACCCCTGTCATCACAATAATCCATGAATATTTTCAGCCCAATGCTCCACGATCTATTCATCACAATGCTCCATGGCCAATATCATCACAATGCTCCATGACCACTGTCATCACAACACTCCACGACACCTGACAACACAATGATCCGGGACTCTTGTCATCACAGTGCTCCATTCCCTAGTCATCACAATGCTCCATGACCCCTGACATCACAAAACTCCAAGAAAATTTTCAGCCCAGTGCTCCATGACACTTGTCATCACAATTATCCATGCACTTGTCATCCCAATGCTCCATGACCCATGTATTCACAATGATCCGTGATTCTTGTCATCACAGTGCTCCATGACACATGTCATTACAATGCTCCATGCCTTTGTCAGCAAAATGCTACATGACCTTGTCATTACAATGCTCTATTCGCTTGTCATCACAATACTCCCTTTCCATTGTCATCACAATCCTCCATGAAACTTGGGATCACATTGCTTCATGCCCTTGTCATCACAATGCTCCATGCTCCTTGAAATCAAAATGATCCATGACCTCTGTCATCACAGTGCTCCAAAGTCTTGTGATCACAATGTTCCATAACACTTGTCATCACAACGCTCCATGATGCCTGTCATCACAATACTCCATGCCCTTTTCATCACAATGCTCCATGACCTTTGTCATCACAATTCTCAATACACTTGTCATCACAATGCTCCCTGACACTTGTCCTCAGAATTCTCCTTGAAACCTGTCACAAAAAGGCTCCATGCTTTTTCATCACAATATCCCATGCCGTTATCATCACAATGCTCGATGCCATTGTCATCAAAATACTCCAGAAGCTTGTCATCAGAATGCTCCATGACCCTTGTTATCACAATTCTCCATTCACTTGTCAGCACAATGCTCCCTGACCCTTGTCATCACAATGCTCCAAGCCATTGTCATCACAATTTTCCATTACCGTTGTCATCAGAATCCTCCATGACAATTGGCATCACAATGCTCCATGCCATTGTCATCACAATGGGCCATTACATATGTCATCACAATGCTCCCTGACACCTGTCTTCACAATACTGCATGACCTGGTCATCACAATGCTCCATGCCCTTTTCATCACAATGCACCATTCCAACTCTCATCGCAATAATCCATGAAACTTATTAGATCAATGCTCCATGCACTTGTCATCACAATGCTCCATGCCCTTGTTATCACAATGCTCCATGACCCCTGTCTTCACAGTGCTCCGTGACTCCAGTCATCACAATGCTTCATGACCTTTGTCACCACAATGGTCCATGCCCTCGTCATCAACAGTCTCTGTGACCTTTTTAACCACAATGCTCCATGAACTTTTCATCACAATGCTCTTTGACCCTTCTCATCACAATGCTCTATGCCTTTCTCAGCACAATGCTACATGACCCTTGACATCACAATGCTCCATGCACTTGTCAGCACAATGCTCCATGACACATGTCATCACAATACTCCATGACCCCTGTCATCACAATGCTCCGTTACTCCAGTCATCACAATGCTTCATAACGTTTGTCATCACAATGGTCCATGCCCGTGTCATCACAAGGCTCTGTGACCTTTGTAACCACAATGCTCCATGAACATTTCATCACAATTCTCTGTGACCCTTGTCATCACAATGCTCCATTTCTTTGTGAGAACAATGCTCCATGACCATTGTCTTCAAAATGTGCCACACACATTTCATCACAACGGTCCACATACTTGTCATTGCCATGCTCCATAAACCTTGTAATCACAATGCTCCATGCACTTCTCATCAAAATGCTCTCTCACCACTGATATCACAATGCTACATCACTATTTGTCACAATACTCCCTCACCACTGTCATCACAATGTTCCATGACTCCTGTCATCACAATGCTACATGCACTTATCATCACAATGTTCGATGACCCCTGACATCACAATGTTCCATAACACCTGTCATCAAAATGTTCCATGACACTTTTAATCAAATTGCTCCATGACCCTTTTATCAGAATGCTCCCTGCCTTTCTCATCACAATGCACAACGCCCTTGCCATCAAAATGCTCCATGTCGAGAGACTTCCGGGTAAGATGGCGGAAGAGTAAGATGCGGAGGTCACCGTCCTCCCCACGGATACACCAGAAATACAGCTGCAAGTGGAGCAACTTCTACAGAACACCTGCTGGATGCTGGCAGAGGACCCCGGACCTCCCAAAAGGCAAGAAACTCCCCACATTCCTTGGTAGGGCAAAGCGGAGAGATTCCCGCACAGAGGATCGGTGCCGAGCGGCACTCACCAGCCCGAGAGGCTTGTCCGCTCTCCCCGGCGTCGCTGGAAGCTGAGGCTCGGGCTTCGGTCAGAGCGCAGGGAGAGGACTGGGGCTTGCGGAGAGAACTCAGCCGGAAGGGGGCTAATGAGCCACAGCTAGCCGGCAGGGAGTCCGGGAAAACTCTGGAGCTGCCGAAGAGGCAAGAGACTTTTTCTTTTCTCTTGGTTTCCTGGTGCGCGAGGAGATGGTATTAAGAGCACTGCTTAAAGGGGCTCCACAGACGGGTGCGAGACGCGACTGAAGGCGTGGAGCCCGGTGACGGGCGTGGGACGCTGGGGCTGCTGCTGCCACCGGCAAGATGCCTGTGTGTGAGCGTGGGTCACTGTCCACACCGCCCTTCCTGGAGCCTGTGCAGCCCGCCACTGCCGGGGTCCCGGGATTCAGGGGCGGCTTCTCTGGGAGAACACACGGTGCGCCTCGGGCTGGTGCAACATCACGCCGACCTCTGCCACTGCAGGCTCGCCCCGCACTCTGTGCCCCTCCCTCCCGCCCGGCCTGAGTGAGCCAGAGTCCCCCGAAGAGGCTGCTCCTTTAATCCTGTCCTGTCTAAGTGAAGAACAGACGCCCTCCGGCGACCTACATGCAGAGGCGGGGCCAAATCCAAAGCTGAGACCCAGGAGCTGTGAGAACAACGAGAAAGGGAAACCTCTCCCAGCAGCCTCAGAAGCAGCGGATTAAAGCTCCACAATCAACTTGATGTACCCTGCATCTGTGGAATACATGAATGGACAACAAATCATCCCAAATTGAGGAGCCAGGAGTCAGTGCTGTGCCTCTGAGGTGGGAGAGCCAACTTCAGGACACTGGTCCACAAGAGACCTCCCAGCTCCACATAATATCAAACGGCGAAAATCTTCCAGAGATCTCCATCTCAACACCAGCACCCAGCTTCACTCAACGACCAGCAAGCTACAGTGCTGGACACCCTATGCCAAACAACTAGCAAGACAGGAACACAATGCCACCCATTAGCAGAGAGGCTGCCTAAAATCATAAAAAGTCCGCAGACACCCCAAAACACACCACCAGATGTGGACCTGCCCACCAGAAAGACAAGATCCAGCGTCACCCACCAGAACACAGGCACTAGTCCCCTCCACCAGGAAGCCTACACAACCCACTAAACCAACCTTAGCCACTGGGGACAGACAACAAAAACAACGGAAACTACGAACCTGCAGCCTGAAAAAAGGAGACCCCAAACACAGTAAGATAAGCAAAATGAGAAGACAGAAAAACACACAGCAGGAGAAGGAGCAAGATAAAAACCCACCATACCTAACAAATGAAGAGGTAATAGGCAGTCTACCTGAAAAAGAATTCAGAATAATGATGGTAAAGATGATCCAAGATTCTATTTCCCAGATCCAAAATCTTGGAAATAGAATAGACAAAATGCAAGAAACAGTTAACAAGGACCTAGAAGAACTAAAGATGAATCAAGCATCGATTAAAAACACAATACATGAAATAAAAAGTACTCTAGATGGGATCAATAGCAGAATAACTGAGGCAGAAGAACGGATAAGTGAGGTGGAAGATAAAATAGTGGAAATAACTGCTGCAGAGCAAAATAAAGAAAAAAGAATGAAAAGAACAGAGGACAGTCTCAGAGACCTCTGGGACAACATTAAACGCACCAACATTCGAATTATAGGGGTTCCAGAAGAAGAAGAGAAAAAGAAAGGGACTGAGAAAATATTTGAAGAGATTATAGTTGAAAACTTCCCTAATATGGGAAAGGAAATAGTTAATCAAGTCCAGGAGGCACAGAGAGTCCCATACAGAATAAATCCAAGGAGAAATACGCCAAGACACATATTAATCAAACTGTCAAAAATTAAACACAAAGAAATCATATTAAAAGCAGCAAGGCAAAAACAACAAATAACACACAAGGGAATCCCCATCAGGATAACAGCTGATCTCTCAGCAGAAACTCTACAAGCCAGAAGGGAGTGGCAGGACATAATTAAAGTGATGAAAGAGAAAAACCTGCAACCAAGATTACTCTACCCAGCAAGGATCTCATTCAGATTTGATGGAGAAATTAAAACGTTTACAGACAAGCAAAAGCTGAAAGCGTTCAGCACCACCAAACCAGCTTGACAACAAATGCTAAAGGAACTTCTCTAGGCAAGAAACACAACAGAAGGAAAAGACCTACAATAACGAACCCAAAACAATTAAGAAAATGGGAATAGGAACATACATATCAATAATTACCTTAAATGTAAATGGACTAAATGCTCCCACCAAAAGACACAGATTGGCTGAATGGATACAAAAACAAGACACATATATATGCTGTCTACAAGAGACCCACTTCAGACCTAGAGACACATACAGACTGAAAGTAAGGGGATGGAAAAAGATATCCCATGCAAATGGAAACCAAAAGAAAGCTGGAGTAGCAATTCTCATATCAGACAAAATAGACTTTAAAATAAAGACTACTAGAAGAGACAGAGAAGGACACTACATAATGATCAAGGGATCGATCCAAGAAGAAGATATAACAAATGTAAATATTTATGCACCCAACATAGGAGCATCTCAATACATAAGGCAAATACTAACAGCCATAAAAGGAGAAATCGACAGTAACACAATCATAGTAGGGGACTTTAACACCCCACTTTCACCAATGGACATATCATCCAAAATGAAAATAAATAAGGAAACACAAGCTTTAAATGATACATTAAACAAGATGGACTTAATTGATATTTATAGGACATCCCATCCAAAAACAACAGAATACACATTTTTCTCAAGTGCTCATGGAACATTCTCCAGGATAGATCATATCTTGGGTCACAAATCAAGCCTTGGTAAATGTAAGAAAATTGAAATTGTATCAAGTATCTTTTCTGACCACAATGCTATGAGACTAGATATCAATTACAGGAAAAGAGCTGTAAAAAATACAAACACATGGAGGCTAAACAATACACTACTTAATAACAAAGTGATCACTGAAGAAATCAAAGGGGAAATTAAAAAAATACCTAGAAACAAATGACAATGGAGACACGACGACCCAAAACCTATGGGATGCAGCAAAAGCAGTTCTAAGGGGGAAGTTTATAGCAATACAATCCCACCTTAAGAAACAGGAAACATCTCGAATAAACAACCTAATCTTGCACCTAAAGCAATTAGAGAAAGAAGAACAAAAACATCCCAAAGTTAGCAGAAGGAAAGAAATCATAAAAATCAGATCAGAAATAAATGAAAAAGAAATGAAGGAAACGATAGCAAAGATCAATAAAACTAAAAGATGGTTCTTTGAGAAGATAAACAAAATTGATAAACCATTAGCCAGACTCATCAAGAAAAAAAAGGGGAAGACACAAATCAATAGAATTATAAATGAAAAAGGAGAAGTAACAACTGACACTGCAGAAATACAAAAGATCATGAGTGATTACTACAAGCAACTCTATGCCAATAAAATGGACAACCTGGAAGAAATGGACAAATTCTTAGAAATGCACAGCCTGCCAAGACTGAATCAGGAAGAAATAGAAAATATGAACAGACCAATCACAAGCACTGAAATTGAAACTGTGATAAAAAATCTTCCAACAAACAAAAGCCCAGGGCCAGATGGCTTCACAGGTGAATTCTATCAAGCATTCAGAGAAGAGCTAACACCTATCCTTCTCAAACTCTTCCAAAATATAGCAGAGGGAGGAACACTCCCAAACTCATTCTATGAGACCACCATCACCCTGATACCAAAACCAGACAAGGATGTCACAAAGAAAGAAAACTATAGGCCAATATCACTGATGAACATAGATGCAAAAATCCTCAACAAAATACTAGCAAACAGAATCCAACAGCACATTAAAAGGATCATACACCATGATCAAGTGGGGTTTATTCCAGGAATGCAAGGATTCTTCAATATACGCAAATCAATCAACGTGATACACCATATTACCAAATTGAAGGAGAAAAAACATATGATCATCTCAATAGATGCAGAGAAAGCTTTCGACAAAATTCAACACCCATTTATGATAAAAACCCTGCAGAAAGTAGGCATAGAGGGAACTTTCCTCAACATAATAAAGGCCATATATGACAAACCCACAGCCAGCATCGTCCTCAATGGTGAAAAACTGAAACCATTTCCACTAAGATCAGGAACAAGACAAGGTTGCCCACTCTCACCACTCTTATTCAACCTAATTTTGGAAGTTTTAGCCACAGCAATCAGAGAAGAAAAGGAAATAAAAGGAATCCAAATCGGAAAAGAAGAAGTAAAGCTGTCACTGTTTGCAGATGACATGATACTATACATAGAGAATCCTAAAGATGCTACCAGAAAACTACTAGAGCTAATCAATGAATTTGGTCAAGTTGCAGGATACAAAATTAATGTACAGAAATCTCTGGCATTCCTATATACTAATGATGAAAAATCTGAAAGTGAAATTAAGAAAACACTCCCATTTACCATTGCAACAAAAAGAATAAAATATCTAGGAATAAACCTACCTAAGGAGACAAAAGACCTGTATGCAGAAAATTATAAGACACTGATGAAAGAAATTAAAGATGATACAAATAGATGGAGAGATGTACCATGTTCTTGGACTGGAAGAATCAACATTGTGAAAATGACTCTACTACCCAAAGCAATCTACAGATTCAATGCAATCCCTATCAAACTACCACTGACATTTTTCACAGAACTAGAGCAAAAAATTTCACAATTTGTATGGAAACACAAAAGACCCCGAATAGCCAAAGCAATCTTGAGAACGAAAAATGGAGCAGGAGGAATCAGGCTCCCTGACTTCAGACTATACTACAAAGCTACAGTAATCAAGACAGTATGGTACTGGCACAAAAACAGAAAGATAGATCATTGGAACAGGATAGAAAGCCCAGAGATAAACCCACGGACATATGGTCACCTTATCTTTGATAAAGGAGGCAGGAATGTACAGTGGAGAAAGGACAGCCTCTTCAATAAGTGGTTCTGGGAAAACTGGACAGGGACATGTAAAAGTATGAGGTTAGATCACTCCCTAACACCATACACAAAAATAAGCACAAAATGGATTAAAGACCTAAATGTAAGGCCAGACACTATCAAACTCTTAGAGGAAAACATAGGCAGAACACTCTATGACATAAATCACAGCAAGATCCTTTTTGACCCACCTCCTAGAGAAATGGAAATAAAGACAAAAATAAACACATGGGACCTAATGAAACTTAAAAGCTTTTGCACAGCAAAGGAAACCATAAACAAGACCAAAAGACAACCCTCAGAATGGGAGAAAATATTTGTAAATGAAGCAACTGACAAAGGATTAATCTCCAAAATTTATAAGCAGCTCATGCAGCTCAATAACAAAAAAACAAACAACCCAATCCAAAAATGGGCAGAAGACCTAAATAGACATTTCTCCACAGAAGATATACAGACTGCCAACAAACACATGAAAGGATGCTCAACATCTTTGCTCATTAGAGAAATGCAAATCAAAACTACAATGAGATATCATCTCACACCAGTCAGAATGGCCATCATCAAAAAATCTAGAAACAATAAATGCTGGAGAGGGTGTGGAAAAAAAAGAACACTCTTGCACTGCTGGTGGGAATGTGAATTGGTACAGCCACTATGGAGAACGGTATGGAGGTTCCTTAAAAAACTACAAATAGACCTACCATATGACCAAGCAATCCCACTACTGGGCATATACCCTGACAAAACCATAATTCAAAAAGAGACATGTACCAAAATGCTCATAGCAGCCCTATTTACAATAGCCCGGAGATGGAAACAACCTAAGTGTCCATCATCAGATGAATGGATAAAGAAGATGTGGCACATATATACAATGGAATATTACTCAGCCATAAAAAGAAATGAAATTGAGCTATTTGTAATGAGGTGGATGGACCTACAGTCTGTCATACAGAGTGAAGTAAGTCATAAAGAGAAAGACAAATACTGTATTGTGACACATATATATGGAACTTAAGAAAAAAATGTCATGAAGAACATAGGGGTAAGACAGGAATAAAGACACAGACCTACTAGAGAATGGACTTGAGGATATGGGGAGGGGGAAGGGTAAGCTGTGACAAAGTGAAAGAGCGGCATGGACATATATACACTACCAAACGTAAGGTAGATAGCTAGGGGGAAGCAGCCGCATAGCACAGGGAGATCAGCTCGGTGCTTTCTGACCGCCTGGAGGGGTGGGATAGGGAGGGTGGGAGGGAGATGCAAAAGGGAGGGGATATGGGAATATAGGTATATGTATAACTGATTAAATTTGTTATAAAGCAAAAAAAATTTTTTTTTTCAGGAGGAAAAATAAAAGAAACAAAGTCCCAACACAGCAAAAATAAATAAATTAAATAATAAAAACTCCTACACCCAACATTTAAAAAAAAATGCTCCATGTCCTTTGTCATCACAAAGATCCATGACCCTTGGCATCACAATGCTCAATGTCATTGTCATCATAATGCTCCATGAACACTCTCATCACATTGCTCCATGCCCTTGTCTTCACAAAGCTCCATGACACATGTCATCAGAAAGCTCCATGGCCTTCTCATCACAATGCTCCATGCCCTTGCCATCAAAATGCTCCATTACCCCAGTCATAACAATGCTCCATGACCCCTGCTATCACGATGATCCATGGCTTGTCATCACAAAGCTCCATGACCCTTCTCATCACATTGCTCCAAGAACCCTGTAATCACAATGCTCTATGCCCCTTTTCATCTCAATGATCCATGAATCCTGTCATCACAATGCACCATGCCCATCATCATAATGCTTCATGCTATTATCATCACAATGAAATCAAAATGCTCCATGACTTCTGTCATAACAATGCTCCAAACCCTTGTGATCACAATATTCCATATCACTTGTCATCACAATGCCCCATGACGCTCGTCATCACAACTATCAATGGTCTTCTCATCACAATGCTCCATGACCATTGTCATCACAATGCTCAATACACTTGTCATCAAAATGCTCCCTGACACTTGTTGTCTGTATGCTCCTTGAATCCTGTATTGACAAGGCTCCATGACTTTTTCATCACAATGATCCATGTCCTTTTCATCACAATGCTCCAAGACCCATGTAATCTCAAAGCTCCATGCCCTTGTCATCACAAAGCTGAATGACGCATGCCATCAGGATTCTCCTTGGTGTTCTCCTCACAGTGCTCCATGCCCTTGTCATCACAATGTTCCAAGACCCCTGTAATCACAAAACTCCATGCCCGTTTCATCAAAAAACTCCATGACGCATGTCATCAGAAGTCTCCATGGCCTTCTCATCACAATGCTCCATGCCCTAGTCATCACAATGCTCCAAGACCCCTGTAATCACAATGCTCCATGCCCCTTTTAATCAGAAGGCTCCATGAGACTTATCATCACAAGTCTCCATGGTCTTCTCATCACAGTGCTCCACAACCTTGATATCACCATGCTCCATTCCCTTGTCATCACAATGCTCCATGAACCCTGTCATCACAATAATCCATGAATATTTTCAGCCCAATGCTCCACGACCTACTCATCACAATGCTCCATGGCCAATATCATCACAATGCTCCATGACCACTGTTATCACAGCACTCCATGACACCCGACAACACAATGATCCGGGACTCTTGTCATCACAATGCTCCATTCCCTAGTCATCACAATGCTCCATGACCCCTGTCATCACAACACTCCATGAACATTTTCAGCCCAGTGCTCCATGACACTTGTCATCACAATGATCCATGCCCTTGTCATCCCAATGATCCATGACCCCTCTATTCACAATGCTCCGTGACGCTGGTCATCACAGTGCTCCATGACACATGTCATCACAATGCTCCATGCCTTTGTCAGCAAAATGCTACATGACCTTGTCATTACAATGCTCTATGCGCTTTTCATCACAATACTCCATATCCATTGGCATCACAATCCTCCATGAACCTTGGGATCACATTGCTTCATGCCCTTGTCATCACAAGGCTCCATGCTCCTTGAAATCAAAATGATCCATGACCTCTGTCATCACAATGCTCCAAACACTTGTGATCACAGTGTTCAATAACACTTGTCATCACAACGCTCCATGATGCCTGTCATCACAATAATCCATGCCCTTTTCATCACAATGCTCCATGACCTTTGTCATCACAATTCTCAATACAATTGTCATCAAAATGCTCCATGCGCTTGTCAGCACAATGCTCCATGACACATGTCATCAAAATGCACCATGCTCTTCTCTTCACAATGCTCCTTAAAATATGTCATCACAATGCTCCATGCACTTCTCATCAAAATGCTCTCTCACAACTGATATCACAATGCTACATCACTATTTGTCACAATACCCTCTAACCCCTGTCATCACAATGTTCCATGACTCCTATCATCACAATGCTACATGCACTTATCATCACAATGTTGGATGACCCCTGACATCACAATGTTCCATAACAACTGTCATCAAAATGTTCCATGACACTTTTCATCAAATTGCTCCATGACCCTGTCATCAGAATGCTCCCTGCCTTTCTCATCACAATGCACAACGCCCTTGCCATCAAAATGCTCCATGACCTCTGTCATCACAAAGATCAATGACCCTTGGCATCAAAATGCTCCATGTCATTGTCATCACAATGCTCCATGAACGCTCTCATCACATTGCTCCATGCTCTTGTCTTCACAAAGCTCCATGACACATGTCATCAGAATGCTCCATGGACTTCTCATCACAATGCTCCATGCCCTTACCATCACAATGCTCCATTACCCTGTGATAACAATGCTCCATAACCCCTGCCATCACGATATTCCATGGCCTTGTCATCACAAACCTCCATGACCCTTCTCATCACAATGCTCCAAGAACCCTGTAATCACAATTCTCTATACCCCTTTCCATCTCAATGATCCATGAACACTGTCATCACAATGAACCATGCCTTTCATCATAATGCTTCATGCTATTGTCATCACAATGAAATCAAAATGCTCTATGACCTCTGTCATAACAATGCCACACACCCTTGTGATCACAATATTCCAAAACACTTGTCATCACAATGCCCCATGACTCTCGTCATCACAATTATCCATGGTCTTCTCATCACAATGCTCCCTGATCTTTGTCATCACAATTCTCAAATACACTTGTCATCACAATGCTCCCTGACACTTGTCGTCAATATGCTCTTTGAACCCTGTCATGACAAGGCTCCATGCCATTTTCATCACAATGATCCATGCCCTTTTCATCACAATGCTCCAAGACCCATGTAATCAAAATTCTCCATGCCCTTGTCATCACAAAGCTCCATGTCTTTGTCAGAACAATGCTCAATGACCATAGTCATCACAATTTGCAACGCACATTTCATCACAACGGTCCACAACATTGTCATTGCTATGCTTCACAAACCTTGTAATCACAATGGTCCATGCACTTCTCATCAAAATGCTCTCTCACCAGAGATATCACAATGTTCCATCTGTAGTCATCACAATACGCCCTCACCCCTGTAATCACAAAGTTCCAGGACCCTATCATCACAATGTTCCATGACCCCTGACATCACAATGTTCCATAACCCCTGTCATCAAAATGCTCCATGACCCTTTTCATCGCAAAGCTCCAAGACCCCTGACATCACAATGTTCTATAACCACTGCCATCAAAATATTCCTTTACAGTTTTTATCAAATTGCTGCATGACCTGGTCATCAAAATATTCCCTGCACTTCTCAGCACAATGCACCATGCCCTTGTCATCAAAATGCTCCATGACTTGTCATCACAAAGCTCCATGACCCTTGGCATCACAATGCTCCATGTCATTGGCATCACAGTGCTCCATGAAACCTCTCATCACATTGCTCCATGCCCTTGTCATCACAAAGCTCCATGACTCTTGTCATCACTATGCTCGATGCCCTTCTCATCACAATGCTCCATGCCCTTGTCATTACAATCCTGCATGACCCATGTATCACAGTGTTCCATGCCCTTATCATCACAATGCTCTATGCCCACTCTCATCACAATAATCCATGAAACATTTCAGACCAATGTTCCATGCCCTTCTCATCAAAATGCTCCATTACACCTGTCATAACAATGCACCATGACCCTTGCCATCACAATGTTCCACGGCCTAGTCATCACAAGGTTCCATGACACTTGTCATCACAGTGCTCCAGACCCCTGAAATCACAATGCTCCATGCCCTTGTCATCACAAAGCTCCATGACGCATGTCATCAGAAAGTTCCATGGCCTTCTCATCACAGTGCTCCATGCCCTTGTCATCACAATGCTCCAAGACCCTTGAAATCACAATGCTCCATGCCCCTTTTCATCTCAATGCTCCATGACCCCTGTCATCACAATGCACCATGCCCATCATCATAATGCTTCAAGCTATTGTCATCACAAAGAAATCAATATTCTCCATGACATCTGTCATCATAATGCTCCAAACCCTTGTGATCACAATGTTCCATAACACTTATCATCACAACACCCTATGACGCTCATCATCACAATTATCCATGGTCTTCTCATCACAATGCTCCATGATCTTTGTCATCACAATGCTCAATACACTTGTCATCACAATGCTCCCTGACACTTGTCGTCAGTATGCTCCTTGAACCCTGTCATGATAAGCCTCCATGCCTTTTTCATAACAATGATCCATGCACTTTTCATCACAATGCTCCAAGATCCCTGTAATCACAAATGCTCGATGCCCTTGTCATCACAAAACTCCATGACGCATGTCATCAGAATGCTCCATGGCCTTCTCATCACAATGCTTCATGCCCTAGTCATCACAATGCTCCATGCCCCTTTTCATCAGAATGCTCCATGAGATTTCTCATCAGAAGTCTCCATGGTCTTCTCACCACAATGCTCCAGGACCATGTCATCACCATGCTCCATTCTGTTGTCATCACAATGCTCCGTGACACATGTCATCACAATGCTCCATGCCTTTGTCAGCAAAATGCTACATGACCTTGTCATTACAATGCTCTATGTGCTTGTCATCACAATACTCCATTTCCATTGTCATCACAATCCTCCATGAACCTTGGGATCACATTGCTTCATGCCCTTTTCATCACAATGCTCCATGCTCCTTGAATTCAAAATGATCCATGACCACTGTCATCACAGTGCTCCAAACACTTGTGATCACAGTGTTCCAAAACACTTGTCATCACAATGCTCCATGATGCCTGTCATCACAATACTCCATGCCCTTTTCATCTCAATGCTCCTTGACCTTTGTCATCACAATTCTCAATACACTTGTCATCACAATGCTCCCTGACACTTGTCGTCAGAATGCTCCTTGAACCCTGTCACGAAAATACTCCATGACATTTTCATCACAATGCCCCATGCCGTTTTCATCACAATGCTCCATGTAATTGTCATCAAAATACTCCACAAGCTTGTCATCAGAATGCTCCATGACCCTTGTCATCACAATTATCCATGCACTTGTCAGCACAATGCTCCCTGACCCTTGACATTACAGTGCTCCAAGCCATTGTCATCACAATGCTCCATTACTTTTGTCATCAGAATCCTCCATGACACTTGGCATCAGATGCTCCATGCCATTGTCATCACAATGGGCCATTACATATGTCATCACAATGCTCCCTGACACCTGTCTTCACAATACTGCATGACCTGGTCATCACAATGCTCCATGCCCTTGTCATCACAATACGCCATTCCAACTGTCATCGCAATAATCCATGAAACGTATTAGACCAATGTTCCATGCCCTTGTCATCACAATGCTCCATGCCCTTGTTATCACAATGCTCCATGACCCCTGTCATCACAATGCTCCGTGACTCCAGTCATCACAATGCTTCATGACTTTTGTCATCACAATTGTCCAAGCCCTCGTCATCAACAGTGTCTGTGACCGTTTTAACGTCAATGCTCCATGAACTTTTCATCACAATGCTCTTTGACCCTTGTCATCACAATGCTACATGCGCTTGTCAGCACAATTCTCCATGACACATGTCATCACAATGCACCATACACTTGTCATCACAGTGCTCCACAATTTTGTCAACACAATGCTACTTAAAATTTGTCATCACAATTCTCCATGCACTTCTCATCAAAATGCTATCTCACCAATGATATCACAATGCTACATCACTATTTGTCACAATACTCCCTCACCCTTGTCATCACAATGTTCCATGACTCCTGTCATCACAATGCTACATGCACTTATCATCACAATGTTCGATGACCCCTGACATCACAATGTTCCATAAAACCTGTCTTCAAAATGTTCCATGACACTTTTCATCAAATTGCTCCATGACCCTCTCATCAGAATGCTCCCTGCCCTTCTCATCATTATGCACAACGTCCTTGCCATCAAAATGTTCCATGACCTTCGTCATCACAAAGATCCATGACACTTGGCATCATAATGCTCCAAGTCATTGTAATCACAATGCTCCATTAAGGCTCTCATCACATTGCTCCATGCCCTTGTCTTCACAAAACTCCATGACACATGGCATCAGAATGCACCATGGCATTCTCATCACAATGATCCATGCCCTTGCCATCACAATGCTCCATTACCCCAGTCATAACAATGCTCCATGACCACTGCCATCACGATATTCCATGGCCTTGTCATCACAAAGCTCCATGACCCTTCTCATCACAAAGATCCAAGAACCCTGTAATCACAATGCTCTATGCCCCTTTTAATCTCAATGATCCATGAACCCTGTCATCACAATGCACCATGCCCATCATCATAATGCTTCATGCTTTTGTCATCACAATGAAATCAAAATCCTCCATGACCTCTGTCATAACAATCCTCCAAACCCTTGTGATCACAATATTCCATATCACTTGTCATCACAATGCCCCATTACACTGCTCATCACAATTATCAATGGCCTTCTCATCAAAATGATCCATGACCTTTGTCATCACAATGCTCAATACACTTGTTATCAAAATGCTCCCTGACACTTGTTGTCTGTATGCTCCTTGAACCCTGTCATGACAAGGCTCCATGCCTTTTTCATCACAATGCCCCATGCCATTTTCATCACAATGCTCCATGCCATTGTCATCAAAATACTCCACAAGCTTGTCATCAGAATGCTCCATGACCCTTGTCATCACAATTCTCCATGCACTTGTTAGCACAATGCTCCCTGACCCCTGTAATCACAATGCTCCATGCCCTTGTCATCACAAAGCTCCATGACACATGTCATCAGAATGTTCCATGGCCTTCTCATCAAAATGCTCCATGCCCTTGTCATCACAATACACCATGTCCAATGTCATCACAATAATCTATGAAACTTGTCAGACCAATGCTCCATGCCCCTGTCATCACAATGCTCCATGCACTTGTCATCACAATGCTCCATGACTCCAGTCATCACAATGCTTCATAACGTTTGTCATCACAACGGTCCATGCCCGCGTCATCACAAGGCTCTGTGACATTTGTAACCACAATGCTCCATGAACTTTTCATCACAATTCTCTGTGACCCTTGTCATCACAATGCTCCATGTCTTTGTCAGAACAATGCTACATGACCATTGTCTTCACAATGTGCCACGCACATTTCATCACAACGGTCCACAAACTTGTCATTGCAATGCTCCATAAACATTGTAATCACAATGCTCCATGCACTTCTCATCCAAATGCTCTCTCACCAGAGATATCACAGTGTTCCATCACTAGTCTTCACAATACTCCCTCACCCCTGTAATCACAATGTTCCATGACCCCTGTCATCACAGTGGTACATACACTTATCATCACAATGTTCCATGACCCCTGACATCATAATGTCCATATCCCCTGTCATCAAAATGCTCCATGACCCTTTTCATCCCAAAGCTCCATGACCCCTGGCTTCACAATGTTCTATAACCCCTGTCATCAAAATGTTCCATTACACTTTTCATCAAATTGCTGCATGACCCTTTCACTAAATGCTCCCTGCCTTTCTCATCACAATGCACCACACCCTTGTCATCAAAATGTTCCATGACATTTGAAATCAAAAAGCTCCATGATCCTTGGCATCACAGTGCTCCATGTCATTGTCATCACAAGGCTCCATGAACCCTCTCATCACATTGCTCCATGCCCTTGTCATCACAAAGCTCCATGACACTTGTCATCACAATGATTGATGCACTTCTCATCACAATGCTCCATGCCCTTGTCATTACAATCCTCCATGACCCACGTATCACAGTATTCCGTGCCCTTGTCATCAGAATGCTCCATGCCCACTCTCATCACAATAATCCATGAAATATTTCAGACCAATGCTCTATCCCCTTCTCATCACAATGCTCCATTACCTCTGTCATAACAATGTTCCATGACCCCTGCCATCCCAATGTTCCACGGGTTGTCATCACAAGGCTCCATGACCCTTGTCATCATAATGCTCCAAGACCCATGTAATCACATTGCTCCATGCCCTTGTCATCACAAAGTTCCATGACACATGTTATCAGAATGTTCCATGGCCTTCTCCTCACAATGCTCCATGCCCCTTTTCATCAGAATGCTCCATTAGACTTGTCATCACAAGTCTCCATGGTCATCTCATCACAATGCTCCAAGACTTTGTCATCACCATGCTCTATTCCCTTGTAATCACAATGAACCAGGCCCTTGTCATCCTAATGCTCCATGACCCCTGTATTCACAATGCTCCGTGACGCTTGTCATCACAGTGCTCCATGACACGTGTCATCACAATGCTCCATGCCTTTATCAACAAAATGCTACATGACCTTGTCATTAGAATGCTCTATGCGCTTGTCATCACATTACTCCATTTCCATTGTCATCACAATCCTCCATGAACCTTGGGATCACATTGCTTCATGCCCTTGTCATTCCAAAGCTCCATGCACCTTGAAATCAAAATAATCCATGACCTCTGTCATCACAATGCTCCAAACCCTTGTGATTACAATGTTCCATAACACTTGTCATCACAACGCTCCATGATGCCTGTCATCACAATACTCCATGCCCTTTTCATCACAATGCTCCATGACATTTGTCATAAAAATTCCCAATACAATTGTCATCACAATGCTCCCTGACCCTTGTCATCACAATGCTGCAAGCCATTGTCATCAAAATGCTCCATTACATTTGTCTTCATAATCCTCCATGACACTTGGCATCACAATGCTCCATGTCACTGTTATCACAATGGGCCACTACGTATGTCATCACAATGCACCCTGACACCTCTCTTCACAATAATGCATGACCTTGTCATCACAAAGCTCCATGCCCTTGTCATCACAAATCGCAATTCCAACTCTCATCGCAATAATCCATGAAACTTATTAGACCAATGCTCCATGCCCTTGTCATCACAATGCTCCATGCCATTGTTATCACAATGCTCCATGACCCCTGTCATCACAATGCTCCATGACTCCAGTCATCACAATGCTTCATGACTTTTGTCATCACAATTGTCCAAGCCCTCGTCATCAACAGTGTCTGTGACCTTTTTAACCACAATGCAACATGAACTTTTCATCACAATGCTCTTTGACCCTTGTCATCACAATGCTCTATGCCTTTCTCAGCACAATGCTCCATGACCATTTTCATCACAATGCTCCATGCTCTTGTCAGCGCAATCCTCCATGACATATGTCATCACAATGAACCATGCACTTGTCATCACAGTGCTCCACAATCTTGTCAACACAATGCTCCATACAACTTGTTATCACAATGCTCCATGCACTTCTCATCAAAATGCTCTCAAACCACTGATATCACAATGTTACATCACTATTCGTCACAATACTCCCTCACCCCTGTCATCATAATGTTCCCTGGCTCCTGTAATCACAGTGCTACATGCACATATCATCAAAATGTTCGATGACCCCTGGCATCACAATGTTCCATGACACCTCTCATCAAAATATTCCATGACCCTTTTCATCAAATTGCTCCATGTCCCTGTCATCACAATGCTCCCTGCCCTTCTCATCACAATGCACAACGCCCTTGTCATCAAAATCCTCCATGACTTTTGTCATCAGAAATATCCATGACCCTTGGCATCACAATGCTCCATGTCATTGTCATCACAGTGCTCCATGAACGCTCTCATCACATTGCTCCATGTCCTTGTCATCACAAAGCTCCATGACACATGTCCTCAGAATGCTCCATGGCCTTCTAATCACAATGCTCCATGTCCTTGCCATCAAAATTCTCCATTACCCCTGTCATAACAATGCTCCATGACCCCTGACATCAAAATGTTCCACGGCCTTGTCATCACAAGGCTCCATGACACTTGTCTTCACAATGCTCCAAGACCCCTTAAATCACAATGATCCATGCGCCTTTTCATCTCAATGCTCCATGAACCCTGTCATCACAATGCATCATGCCCATCATTATAATGATTCAGGCTATTGTCAGCAAAATTAAATCAAAATTCTTCATGACCTTTGTCATAACAATGATCCAAACCCTTGTGAACACAATATTCCATAACACTTGTCATCACAATTCCCCATGACGCTCGTCATCACAATTATCCATGGTCTTCTCATCACAATGCTCCATGACCTTTGTCATCACAATGCTCAATACACTTTTCATCAAAATGCTCCCTGACACTTGTTGTCTGTATGCTCCTTGAACCCTGTCTTGACAAGGCTCCATGCCTTTTTCATCACAATGATCCATGCCCTTTTCATCACAATGCTCCAAGACCCATGTAATCACAATGTTCCATGCCCTTGTCATCACAAAGCTCAATGACACATGTCTTCAGAATGCTCCTTCGCCTACTCCTCACAATGCTCCATACCCATGTCATAACAAAGTTCCAAGACCCCTGTAATCACAATGCTCCATGCCCCATTTCATCAGTGTGCTCCAAGAGATTTGTCATCACAGTGCTCCATGGTTTTCTCATCACAATGCTCCGGGACATTATCATCACAGTGCTTCACGACATTGTCCTGAAAATTCTCAATGGCCCTTATCATCATAATGCTCCAAACCCTAGTCCTCACAATGCTCCATTTTATTTGTCATCACAATCCTCCGTTACATTTGGCATCACAATGCTCCCTGCCATTGTCATCGCAATGGACCATGACATATGTCATCACAATGCTCCCTGGCACCTGTCTTCACAATACTCCATGACCTTCTCATCACAATGATCCATGCCCTTGTCATCACAATTCACCATGTCTACTGTCATCACAATAATCTATGAAACCTGTCAGACCAATGATCCATGCCACTGTCATCACAATGCTCCATGCCCTTGTCATCACAATGGTCGATGCCCTTTTCATCACAGTACTACATGACTCCTGTCATCAAAATGCTCCGTTACTCCAGTCATCACAGTGCTTCATAACATTTGTCATCACAATTGTCCATGCCCGCGTCATCACAAGGCTCTGTGACTTTGTAACCACAGTGCTCAATGAACTTTTCATCACAATGCTCCGTGATCCTTGTCATCACAATGCTCCATGCCTTTGTCAGAAAAATGCTCCATGACCCTTGTCATCACAATGTGCCACGCGCTTTTAATCACCATGGTCCAAAAATTTGTCATAGCAATGCTCCATAAACCTTTTAATCACAATGATCCATGCCCTTGTCATCACAAAGCTCCATGACACATGTCATCAGAATGTTCCATGGCCTTCTCATCAAAATGCTCCATGCCCTTTTCATTACAGTGCTCAAAGACCCCTGTAATCACAATGCTTCATGCCTCTTTTCATCTCAGTGCTCCATGAACCCTGTCATCACAATGCTTCATACCCTTCATCATAATGCTTCCGGCTATTTTCAGCACAATGAAATCAAAATTATCCATGACCTCTGTCATCACAATGCTCCATGACCCCTGTCTTCACAATACTCCATGAACATTTTCAGCCCAATGCTCCATGACCCTTGTCATCACAATGATCCATATCCTTGTCATCCCAATGCTCCATGACCCCTGTATTCACAATGCTCCGTGACGCTTGTCATCACAGTGCTCCATGACATCTGTCATCACAAAGCTCCATGCCTTTGTCACCACAATGCATCATTACAACAGTCATTGCAATATTCCATGAAACATATTAGACCAATGCTCCATGACACTTTCATCAAAATGCTCCATGACCGTTGTCATCACAATGCTCCATGAACTTTTCATCACAATGCTCTTAGATCCTTGTCATCACAATTCTCTATGCATTTCTCAGCACAATGCTCCATGACCCTTGTCATCACAATGCTCCATGCGCTTGTCAGCACGATGCTCCATGACACATGTCATCACAATGCACCATGCACTTGTCATCACAGGGCTCCACAATCTTTTCATCACATTGCTCCATAAACCTTGTCATCACAATGCTCCATGCACTTCTCATCAAAATACTCTCTCACCACAGATATCACAATATTACATAACTATTGGTCACAATACTCCCTCACCCCTGTTATCACAATGTTCCATGACTCCTGTCATCACAATGCTACATGCACTTATCATCACAATGTTCGATGACCCCTGACATCACAATGCTCCATAACACCTGTCATCAGAATGCTCCATGACCCTTTTCATCAAACTGCTCCATGACCCCTGACATCACAATATTCCATAACCCCTGTCATCAAAATGTTCCATGACCCTGTCATCACAATGCTCCCTGCCTTTCTCATCACAATGCACAACGCACTTGTCATCAAAATGCTCCATGACCTTTGTCATCACAAAGAACCATGACAATTGGCATCACAATGCTCCATGTCATTGTCATCACAATGCTCCATGAACACTCTCATCACATTGCTCCATGCCTTGTCATCACAAAGCTGCATGACACATGTCATCAGAATGCTCCATGGCCTTCTCATCACAATGCTCCATGCGCTTGCCATCACAATGCTCCATTACCACTGTCATAACAATGCTCCATGACCCCTGCCATCACGATGTTCCGTGGGCTTGTCATCACAAGGCTCCATGACCCTTGTCATCACAATGCTCCAAGACCCCTGTAATCACAATGCTCCATGCCCCTTTTCATCTCAATGATCCATGAACCCTGTCATCACAATTTACCATGCCCATCATCATAATGCTTCATGCTATTGTCATCACAATGAAATCAAAATGCTCCATGACCTCTGTTATAACAATGCTCCAAACCCTTGTGATCACAATATTCCATAACACTTGTCATCACAGTGCCCCATGACGCTTGTCATCACAATTATCCATGTCCTTCTCATCACAATGCTCCATGACATTTGTCATCACAAAGCTCAATACCCTTGTCATCACAATGGTCCCTGACACTTGTCATCAGTATGCTCCTTGAACCCTGTCATGACAAGGCTCCATGACTTTTTCATCACAATGTTACATGCCCTTTTCCTCACAGTGCTCCAAGACCCCTGTAATCACAATGCTCCATGCCCTTGTCATCACAAAGCTCCATGATGCATGTCATCAGAACGCTCCATGACATTCTCATCCCAATGTTCAATGCCGTTGTCATCACAATGCTCCATTACATTTGTCATAACAATGCTCCATGACCCCTGCCATCACAATGTTCCACGGCATTGTCATCACAAGGCTCCATGACCTTTGTCATCACAATGCTCCAAGACACCTGTAATCACCATGCTCCAAGCGCTTGTCATCACAAAGCTCCATGACGCATGTCATCAGAATGTTCCATGGACTTCTCCTCACAATGCTCCATGCCCTTGTCATCACAATGCACCATGCACATTGTCATCACAATAATCTATGAAACTTGTCAGACAATTGCTCCATGCCCCTGTCATCACAATGCTCCATGCCCTTGTCATCACAATGCACCATGCACATTGTCATCACAATAATCTATGAAACTTGTCAGACAATTGCTCCATGCCCCTGTCATCACAATGCTCCATGCCATTGTCAGAACAGTGTTCCATGACCCTTGTCATCACAATGTGCCACGCGGTTTTCGTCCCAACAGTCGACAACATTGTCATTGCAATGCTCCATAAACCTTGTCATCACAATTCTCCATGCCATTGTTATCACAACTCTCCATGAACCCTGTCATCACAATGCTCCTTGACTCCAGTCATTACAATGCTTCATGACCTTTGTCATCACAATGGTCCATGCCTTCGTCATCAACAGTCTCTGTGACCTTTTTAACCACAATGCTCCATGAACTTTTCATCACAATGCTCTTTGACCCTTGTCATCACAATGCTCTATGCCATTCTCACCACAATGCTCCATGACACTTTTCATCACAATGGTCCATGCACTTGTCAGCACAATATTCCATGACACATGTCATCACAATGCTCCATGACCAGTGTCATCACAATGCTCCGTGACTCCAGTCATCACAATGCTTCATAATGTTTGTCATCACACTGGTCCATGTCCGCATCATCACAAGTATCTGTGACCTTTGTAACCACAATGCTCCATGAACTTTTCATCACAATTCTCTGTGACCCTTGTCATCACAATGCTCCAAGTCTTTGTCAGAACAATGCTCCATGACCATTGTCATCACAATGTGCCACACATATTTCATCACAACGGTGAACAAACTTGTCATTGCAATGCTCCTTAAACATTGTAATCACAATGCTCCATGCACTTCTCATCCAAATGCTCTCTCACCAGAGATATCACAATGTTCCATCACTAGTCATCACAATACTCCCTCACCCCTGTAATCACAATGTTCCATGACCCTGTCATCACAATGCTACACCCCCTTATCATCACAATGTTCCATGACACCTGACATCACAATGTTCCACAACCCCTGTCATCAAAATGCTCCATGACCCTTTTCATCCCAAAGCTCCATGATCCCTGGCATCACAATGTTCTATAACCCCTGTCATCAAAATGTTCCATTACACTTTTCATCAAATTGCTGCATGACCCTCTCATCAAAATTATCCCTGCCCTTCTCATCACAATGCACCACGCCCTTGTCATCAAAATGCTCCGTGACTTTTGTCATCACAAAGCTCCATGACCCTTGACATCACAATGCTCCATGTCATTGTCATCACAATGCTCCATGAACCCTCTCATCATATTGCTCTTGCCCTTGTCATCACAATGCTCCATGACTCTTGTCTTCACAATGCTCGATGCCCTTCTCATCACAATGCTCCATGCCCTTGTCATTAAAATCCTCTATGATCATTGTATCACAGTGTTCCGTGCTCTTGTCATCACAATGCTCCATGCCCACTCTCATCACAATAATCCATGAAACATTTCACACCAATGTTTCCTGTCCTTCTCATCACAATGCTCCATTACACCTTTCATAACAATGTTCCATGACCCCTGCCATCACAGTGTTCCACGGCCTTGTCATTCACAAGGCTTCATGACACTTGTCATCACAATGTTACAAGACCCATGTAATCACAATGCTCCATGCCCTTTTCATCACAAAGCTCCATGACGCATGTCATTAGAATGTTCCATGGACTTCTCCTCACAGTGCTCCATGCCCTGGTCATCACAATGCTCTATGTTCCCTGTCATCACAATTCTCCACGTTCTTGGCATCACTGTGTTCCATGACACTTCCCATCACAGTGTTAAATGCTTTGTCATCACAATACTCCACAAGCTTGTCATCAGAATACTCCATGACCCTTGTCATCACAATGATCCATGACCCCTGTCATCACAATGCTCCATGAGATGTATCATCACAATGCTCCATGCCCTTTCTCATTACAGTGCTCCATGATGCTCGTCACCAGAATTATCCATGGTCTTCTCATCACAGTGCTCCACGGTCTTGCCATAACAATGCTCCATGCCCTGGTCATCACAAGGCTCCATGTCCCTTGTTATCACAATTCTCCACGTCCTTGTCATCACAGTGCTCCATGACAGTTCTCATCACAATGTTACATGCTCTTGTCATCACAATTCCCCATGCACTTGTCATCGCAATGCCCCATGACCCCTGTCATAGCAAGCTCCATTCCTTTGTCATCACAATGCTTCACGAATTTTTCATCAAAATTCTCAAAGGCCGTTGTCATCACAATGCTCCATGCCCTTGTCATCACAATGCTCCATGACCCTTGTCATCTCAATGCTCCAAGCCCTTGTCGTCACAGTGCTCCATTACCTTTGTCATCACAATCCTCCATAACACTTGGCATCACAATGCTCCATGTCATTGTCATCACAATGGAACATGAAATATGCCATCACAATGCTCCCTGACACCTGTCTTCACAATACTCCATGACCTTGTCATCACAATGCTCCATCCCCTTGTCATCACAATGTGCCATGCCCACTGTCAACACAATTATCCATGAAACTTGTCAGACCAATGCTTCATGCTCCTGTCATCACAATGCTACATGACCCCAGTCATCTCAATGCTCCGTGTGTCCCATCATCACAAGGCTCCATGACCTGTGTCACCACAAATGTCAATGTCCTCATCATCACAAGGCTCTGTGAAATGTGTCACCACAATGCTCCATGAACTTTTCATCACAATGCTCAATGTCATTGTCATCACAATGCTCCATGAACGCTCTCATCACATTGCTCCATGACCTTGTCATCACAAAGCTCCATGACGCATGTCATCAGAATGCTCCATGGCCTTCTCATCACAATGTTCCATGCCCTTGCCATCACAATTCAAAATAACCCCTGTCATAACAATGCTCCATGACCCCTGCCATCACGATGTTCCATGGCCTTGTCATCACAAGGCTCCATGCCCTTGTCATCACAATGCTCCAAGACCCCTGTAATCAAAATGCTCCATGCCCCTTTTCATCTCAATGTTCCATGAACCCTGTCATCACAATACACCATGCCCATCATCAAAATGCTTCATGCTATTGTCATTACAGTGAAATCAAAATGCTCCATGACCTCTGTCATCACAATGCTCCAAATCCTTGTGATCAAAATGTTCCATAACACTTATCATCACAACGCCCCATGACGCTCGTCATCACAGTTATCCATGGTCTTCTCATCACAATGCTCCATGACCTTTGTCATCACAATGCTCAATACACTTGTCATCACAATGCTCCCTGACACTTGTCGTCAGTATGCACCCTTAACCCTGTCATGACAAGTCTCCATGCCTTTTTCATCACAATGTTCCATGTCCTTGTCTTCAAAAGCTCCATGATGCATGTCATCCAAACGCTCCATGGCCATCTCATCCCAATGTCCCATGCCATTGTCATCACTATGCCCCAAGACCCCTGTATTCACAATGCTCCATGCCCCTTTTCATCAGAATATTCCATGAGACTTGTCATCACAAGTCTCCATGGTCTTCTCATCACAATGCTCCAGTACCTTGTCATCACAAGCCTCCATGGCCTCTGTCATCACAATACTCCATGAACGTTTTCAGCCCAATGCTCCTTGACCTTCTCATCACAATGCTCCATGACCCCTGTCATCACAATTCTCCATGACTCCTGTCATCACAATGATCCATGAAACCTGACAACACAATGATCCGGGACTCTTGTCATCAAAATGCTCCATGCCCTTGTCATCCCAATGCTCCATGACCCCTGTAATCACAATGCTCCATGACACTTGTCATCAGAGTGCTCCATGAAACTTGTCATCACAATGCTCCATGCCTTTGTCAGCAATATGCTACATAATCTTTTCATCACAATGCTCCATGCGCTTGTCATCACAATCCTTCATGACACTTTGGATCATATTGCTTCATGCCCTTGTCATCTCCCTCTTGCCTTTCTGGTTTTTACAGATTTTCAGATGTCCCTTTTGACCCGTGGGAAGTGACAATTCTTTGTAGTGTGGATTTGCATTGTGCGCTTGCTTGATTGTCCAAAAAGGTCGTATGCGTTTTCAAATGAATATTTTCAGGAGAAAAAGCATATGCCCTTTTTGGCCAAGTGCATCATTGTCGAAGTTGTGATGCTTTTCCTGTGCTTTAAAGGCTATTCCTATTTACCTCTTGAAATATGTTTTGTGCAATTCTGCCTCATTTTCAAGTCAGCTTCGTTGCCTTCCCTCAACTGATTTTTGGAAGACAGTAGTCCTTTATAACTGTAGGTTTGTGAATTGCTGTGCCCGTGAGCTCCAATTTTCAAATCCCATTTTTGGGAGCTGACCGCAAATCCACAATTTTGCTTCAGGACCTATACTTGTTCCAGGGGTGGATATACTGTTCCCTGCAGGTGGCTGAGGCTTTGGTTAATTCTTCTTCCTGACGGGAATTTAGAGTGACATGTGCCCGTCCAAATGCCTACATCTACTCTCTGATTGGTTCTCCCACTTCCCTTTCATCCTCTGCACAATTAGCAAACTGTGCGAACCAGGAGGTTATAGGGGCTGGCTCTCCTAAGTTGGGAGATTGATAGTAAAGCAGTTGGAATGCCAAACTGGAGCACAAGGAGAGGAAAAATTAAGAGACTTTTAGAAATCTTTCACCATCACAGGGTGTCCACTCTCTAGGTTTCCCATACATGTTATAACTGTAGTGATATTCCCTACTACCTGGAGATTTGGGACCCATGGAATGGTGGCATGCATTACTACTTTAAAGGGTCTGCATTTTCTCTCCCAATCTCACCAGTCCTCTCAGTCCCAAGTGTCCAGCCTTATGTCTCATCCAGCTGTCTTTGCAGATAGGGTCATTCTAGGTTTCATCAGAACCCCTGAAGGAATTGTGTAAGAATTTCGCTGTTTTTTTTGTTTGTTTTTGAAATTCATTTTTATAGTGCGGTTGAGCTGATTTTCACTGACGTGTTTATGCCAGTCTAGACACACTTGATTCCCTTATTGAGACAAATCAATACATAGGTTTTAAGATTCTCACTAGTCAGATATATTCCTCTGTGTGGAATAGGGGGTTTGAGTCCCGTTCACTGAGGAAGGGGTAGGTCTCGTCTATTCTCTATTTGGTTTATGGAATGGTACCTGTGCTAATATCAAACTCTGGTTTTATGCATCACCCCACCTCTCCTTTCCCATTAAACAGGCATAAGAGTGTTTTCTAAATGTGAGACTCTGTTCTCTTTCTTAATTCAGTACATGTGTTGTGATGTTGACATTCCCTCTGTAAGTGATATCTTATGAATAGATTCTTCTTCTGTGTGACTAATTTCACTTAGAATCATCATACCTAAATCCACTCTTTATGCTGCTACTGGCCTTATGACATTGATTCCACGTCTGAGTGATATTCCGTTGTACAAAATTACCACAAGTTATTTATGCATTTCTCTTTTTCCTGGGATATTTTAGGTGTACCGAAGTTGAGGTTCTTTTATGCAGAGCAGCCCTAAACTTTGGGGTGCCTGTGTCTTGTCGATATTTAGTCTTCCCAAGTTATATGTCCATGAGTTGAAGTCACCTTTGCTCGGGGGCTTTGTATTTAAATGTTTTAGGAAACAACATATACTTCTTCAGAGTGGCTCTTGGATATTTATACCCAACCCATCAGCGTGACTAGGCTCCCTGTTCTCCATGGCCTCTCCAGCATTTCTGGTTTGTACACATTTTTTGGATGGCCTTTCTGAGCAGTGGAAATTGAGACTTCTTTGTTGTGCAGATTTGCATTTCCCGCTTGGTTGGTTGGCCAAAAACTCTGTATGTGTTTTTTTCCTGAAGATATTCACGAAAAAAAGGCATACACCCTTTTGCCCAACTGCATCATTTTAGAAATTCTGCTGCTTTTCATATGCTTTAAATGTGAGTACAATCTACCTTTTGAAATCTGTTTCCTGCAATTCTGCCTCTCATTCAGATCCTCTTTGTTGCCTTACCTGAATATATTTTTGGACGTTGGTTATCATTTATATCTTTGCAGGTCTTTGAATTGTCTGCTCCTGAGCTCCATTTTGCAACTCGCTTTTTTTGTGAGCTGGCCGCCAAACTATTGGATTGATTCTGGCCCTATTCTGGTTCTGAGGAGGCAGGCTGAGCCTTTGGTTAATTCTTCTTCTAATGGGAAATTAGAGTGACATGTGCCTGTCAAAAATCCTACAGCTAATCTCTCATTGGTTCCCCCCTTCCCATTTATCCTCTGCACAAATTGCAAACTGCGTGAAACAGGAGGTTAAAGGTGCTGATTCTCAAAGTGAGGAGATTTTTAGTAATGTTGCTGGAATGGCGAACCCCAGAACCAGGAGATCAAAAATGAGGTGCATTTTAGACACCTTTCCTGAGCACACGGTGTACATTCATCTCGGTTTCGCAGGCATGTTTTCGCTGTCAGAAGATTCCCTTGAAACTGCCGATTTGGGACCCATGGAATGGGTACCAGGCAGTATTACTTTAAAAGGTCTACATTTCCTCACCCAGCCTCTCTAACATCTCTTAGCGTGCATAGCTTCCAGCCTTATATATCATCCTGCTGTGGGTCTACATGTGTTCAATCCATGTTACATCGTAGCCCTTCAACAAAAGTTGTAAGAATTTTTGTCTGTCTTACCGTTTTTATAAATATTTTTAAATTTATTTTTATATTGGTTACAGCTGATTTTCAAAGCTCTGTTTTTTGCTGCTGTACATCCACTTGATTCATGTACTGTGAGACAACAATAAATTATTTTTCAGATGCTTATGAGTCATATGTATTATTGTCCAGTGACTTGAGTGGGCTGAGTGCAGTTCTTTGAGGTACCGTGTAGGCCTTGTCAGTTATTCAATTTGGTACTTGGAATGGTATATTTGCTAATTTCAACCTCCTGGATAATACCTCACCATTCCCCACCTTTCCCATTTAGCAGCCTTATGTCTATTTTCTACGTATTTGACTATGTTTCTGTTTTGTAGTTTATTTCATGTGTAGCCATTTTTGATTCCACCTTTAAGTGACATCTTATGATATGTGTCTTTTTCTTTCTGACATATGTCACTTAGAATGATCGTATGTAACTCCTCCAGAGTTGTTCCAACTGGCCTTATTTCATTGATTTCGGGAGGAGTAATATTCCACTCTACATAAGTAACCATCTCTTTTATCCATTTTATTCTTCCAGGGACATTTAGGTTATATCCATGTGGAGGCCCTTTTTAAAAGAGAGGTGGTAAACGTTGTGGTACCTGTTTACTGTCCATTTTTGTTTTTCCCAAGGTATACGCCCATGAGTGCAAGTGCCCTATGCTCTGTAGCTCATCTTTTAGATGTTTTAGCAAACACAATACACTTCTCCAGAGTGGCCGTTGGCAAATTACATTTCCACTACCAGCCTCACAGGGCTCCCTTTTCTCCTCGCCCTGTCCTGCATTTCTGGTGTTTACACTTTATGTGGATGGCCCTTCTGACTGATGTGAAGTGATACATTTTGTAGTATTGATTTCCAGTGCCCACCTGTTTGGTTGGATAAAACCTGTGTATGGCCTTTACTTGAATATATTCAGAAAAAATGCATACGCCCTTTTGGGCCAACTGCATCATTGGCGATGCTGAGCCACTTTTCTTGTGCTTTAATGGGGAGTCCTTTCTACCTCTTCAAATCTGTTTCCTGCCACTCTCCCTTGCTTACAAGTCCTTTTCTGTGACTTACCTTAAGACATTTTTCGACGATAGATATTTTCAACTCTGCAGTTTCATGAATTTTAGTGCCCCTGAGTTCCATTTTTCAACTTGTGTTTTTGGAAACTGGACACAAAACAGCGGGATTTCCTCTAGACCTATTCTGTTTCCGTGGGCAATTCTAGCCTTTGATTAATTTGTCTTCCAGATTGGAAATTAGAGTTGCATGTGCCTGTCCAAACACCTAAGAGTTGTCTCTAAATTTTTCTCATCCTTCCGCTTCATCCTCTGGACAAATTCCAAACTGTGTGCAACAGGATGTTGACGGTGCTGATATCCCCAAGTGAGGAGATTGTTAGGAAAGATGCTGGAGGGGTGAACCCGAGCACCAGGCGATGAGGAGAAGATGTGCCTATTCCAAACTCTTTCCGATCAAACGGTGTACCATCCTCTAGGTGTGACAGGCATGTTTTAGCTGTAGGAAGGGTCCCGTGCATGGAAGGAGAACACCAGGTATTTTTCCAAATCAGTGCCTCCCCATACCCCAAACTGGGGAATTTTTAAGCTACAGCTACACATATGTCCATTAAGGGCCTTGGGAAATAGGCAGAGCCCAAACTTTAGATGATTGAAATCTTCAGGGTCAGAAGCGTTCACCATCGGCCTTGCTTAGGTTACATTTTATCTGTCATTGATAGATGATGTCAATAAAAATATCTATTCTTTTTTCAGATTATTTCCCCTTATAGGTTATTGCAAAATATTCAGTATAGTTCCCTGTGCTATACAGTTGTTCCTTGTTGATGATCTATTTTATACATAGCAGTGTGTATGTGTTAATCCCACACTGTTAATTTATCCCTTGTCCTACCTTTCCCCTTTGGTAATAATAAATTATAAGATTTTATACTTCTCAGAAATGGGGGAGCTGAAAGAGAGGTATCCTTTTCAATGGAAAAGCATTCAAAACAAGATTGAAGCTTCAGCCAAGAGTATTTGATGTACATCCATGGAAATAAATCACTTCATTTCTCTAATGTTGACCTAACAAATAAGACAGACGTCTTCACTGAACTTGCTTATAGTAAAGTGATGGAATTATCAAATGTAAGTCTTAGAAACATCTTATTTTACCCGAGCATTATACACTGCTTTATGTTAACTACAGTTTGGCTCACACATCTGTTCATTGAAGTTACAATGATCTCAATTTCTGTTACTGATCCTCCAGAGTGGACCCCAAAAGGAGTCCCCGTGCCCAGTGTCATTGGAGCCAACAGATCAAGACTGAGTTTGGTTCAGAAGCAAAGGTAACATTATTTTGAAAACAGAATGGAGAGGTGAGAGCGTGCAGTCCCCCACGGGCTGTCGGCTGGTCTGCTGTGTAGGGATCCCAGCAGCGTCAGTGGGAGGGAGGGGATGGAGCTCTCGAGGGCTGGGTTGGCTGCAGCTCAGGCTCTATGCCGTGGAGTCTGCATGGGACCCCACTAGCTGAGGTGTCGACCCAGCCATTCTGCACTAGGAAATCGGGTCTGAAGTGCCAGGTGTGGGACCTCTGCATGCGGAACCCTAGGAGCACGTGAAATTAGACAAAGCACAAAGGAAAAACATGTTAGACTTTATTTTATTGCCCAGGTTCTCTTTTTATCTCACAGGAATTTTTAATGAACGTTGCCAGAGATGAACACCTCCTCTGCTTTTTGTTCCGTTCCTCATTCTTGGGGTGTTGAGGGTGCAGACACCTCTTTTGTAACTGCTTCATGCTGTGATGGCAGCCCTGATACCTGGGGGGTGGGGCAAAATGTCTCCCCACCAGCCTCCAAGTGAGGTTGATTGTCCCAAGGCCTCCTGCCTCACTTCTCGTACGCCTGAGCACCAGCAATGGAAGTGTTATAGATTCTAATGACCTTTAAGTGTCCAGGAGAGAGATGTGCAGAGATGCTGAGGTGGCAGGTTTCACCCCACCCCACATTTGTTTGGCGACCTTAGGCTGACGGTTTTTGCCAGCCTAGATGCTCTGACCAGTAGTCTGTGCTTTCTTTAATTAGGTCCCTGAATTAATGTACAAATAGCACCATGTGTCAGAACCCTGCCCGCGCAAATCCCAGACAGTCCAGGGTCAGTGGTGATCCAGGACCATGACGTCCACTGAGTCAACGGCCTTTAGAAGTAGCCAGCAGTCCAGCCGGTCATATTGGCCACAATCACTGCGGTGTCTGTAGGGTTTTCTATGGTGAAAGCGTGATATACGTTTCCCCCGCCAAGCTTATTAGCTCCCCTCTGGGTGAAGTAAGTCCTGCAAGCAGTAGTCTGCTCTTCCGGGGCACAGTCTTGTTGTTTTCTGAGAGAAACTCCAGGTCAAGTGATGGTCACACCAGTCATCTTGGGGCCCCGTTGCCCCGGTTTGTCTCTCTGGAGGTGGAGTTGGAGGGCCTCCTCACTCGATGTCAGTGTGTCCACAGAGCGACACCTTCAACTTCAGGGCATGATGGGTGGTTAGGATCACGACGTGGGGTCCTTTTCCCTTAGGAGGGAGCTGGCCTTGTGGGCTGCTGATTTCTAGCTTTTTAGATACCCCAGTATCCTGGCCTGATGAGTCGGTGGGCAAAGCCCTTGGTGACCATAGTTTATCATACCTGAAGGGCATTCTTGTGTTGCTCCATTTCAAGAGGTCCCAGTTTTTGCACTAAGTCTCCAAAGGCAATTAACCTTTGACCGGGTATGTAAAGGTCAAAGGGTTTAGCTAATTTAGGGAGTTCCTGTGCAAGGGTCTAAATTGACTGCTCTTTCCATTCTTGAAAGGCTGCTTCTGGATTCTATTCAAAAGGATCATCATTTTTTCGTGTCAGTGTTTCAGGTAGAGGCCCAGCTATCAGAGTGTAGTTAGGGATCCAGATGCAGAAAACCTTGGACTCCCCAGGAACCCCTAAGCTGTCTTCTAGTTTTAGAAGAGGTAAGGCTGCAAATGGCTTCTTCCCTATCCTGGGATGCGTTTCTCCGAATATCTGTGAGAATGAATCCCAGGCATGTCACCTGAGCCTGGGATATTTGAGCCTTTTTCTTGGACACCTTCTATCCTTTCTTGGCTAGGTAGTTCAGAGGCCCCTTTAATAGGCCTGGCGATCAGAATGTCATCTGCATATTGAAGGAGGGTTTCCTTTTACAGAGGTAGAACTTTTAGGTCTTTAGAGGACATTTCCCCAATGATGGTGTGGGGATTTTTGAACCATTGGTGCAGGACGGCCCAGCATTATTGCTTGTGTTGCATGTTGTGTCCTGCCACTCACAAGCCAAAAATTCTTGTGACTCTGAGCTGAATGGAATACAGAAGAAGGCATCATTGAAGTCTAATACAGAATGCCATGGCCTGGTGGATGGTAGAATGAGCAGCAGGGTGTAGGAAATAGGAGCTACTGGATGTATATCCTCGGTGGCTTCACTGACTGACCTGATATCCTTTACCAGGTCTCCAGCAGCCCATGGGGCTCTCGTGGTCAGGCCAATCCCAGGATATGGAGCTCACCTGGGCTGCACCCCCCACCCCACAGCCCACGGGGCTCTCGTGTTCAAGTCCCTCCCAGGGTATGGAGCTCACCTGTGCAGCTACCCAGCAGCCCATGGGGCTCTCCTAGTCAGGCCCTTCCCAGGATACAGAACTCCCCTGGGCAGGTACCACAGCAGGGCTGGACACACAGGAACTGTTCACATAGCCCACCTTGCAGAGAACCCCCATCTCACCTGTCGCTCACAGCTGACACAGAACACCTCAGAGCAGGACTTGAACTAACAAACAGCAGCTCTGACAGGTCTGTGACCCTGGCTATCACACTGTGCAGCCTCTCTCTGCCTGGTCTTCCAGACACTTCCACTGCAGCCAGGGCACCAGGCCTCTGTCTCCACCCACCATCACTCCTCTCCCTGACTCCTGGGTTCCTCTCATTAGGATAGGGTCTTCTTGAAGTTGTTTTCCACTCATGGACCAGATAAAATGATAAGAAAACAAGCCGCAGCTGCAGCCCCTTGTCTAGCCTGACTCTCTAGGGCCCACACCTGTTCCTTGGGCCTGGCCCGTTTAGCAAGGTTCATTTTCTGCTACTGTGAGCCCCTGAGGGGTGAGGATTGGCTGATTTGGGCAGCCTGACACTGCCTGCCAACCCTCCCCAGGTGTGCCTGGGTTGAGGTCAATATAAACACCTCTCCAGTCAGCAAGAGCCCCTGTAGCTGTGCCTGACGCCATATTCTCTGCCCCGTCAGCAGTGTCGGGGATGGGGTGGTGGTAGGGAGTGAGGGGCCGTGGCTTTATGGGTGGCCCAGTGTGAGTGGGGCTCTGCTGGACTTTTCGCAGGAGTTGCTAGGCTGCCACCTGCTAAAGAAGAGGATGTGTCACCCATACCTGCCACTAGAATTTCTCCCCAGGCAGAGGTGAGGAAGTAAAAAAGCAGTGGGTGCCATGGCAGGAGGGGTATCTCAGGCAGGGAAATGGAAAGATTCCAGAAGGGCATCTGGGGCCAGGACCATCCTGGCTGGCCTGCAGGCACCACGTCGGCCTGCGTGCTGTCGCTGGTGTGGCTCCACAGACCTTCCTCTAAGCTTGCAAGTACTTGTACATATCCAGGTGTTTTACCTGGAAAGGGTGGGAAGAGTTCAGCTGCAGCAGGACTGGGGCTCAGGTCACATTTACTCACAGACGCCTCAACACAGTCCCCCAGCTTTGCAATGAGGATGCTCCTTGTGGGGGGGAGCGCTGCTGACTGCATGGGAGACGATTTCCCACCTCTGACCAAATTAAGAATTTTTTACCACTGGAGCAAGTGCCCTGATACGATTTTCCTCTGTATCACTGGTGGGTTCTGTTTTTTTTTTTTTTTTCTTTTTTTCTTTTTGGTTCAAGGTAGATTTTATTTATTCCTCTTTTTTTTAATTTTGGAGATATAAACATGGAAATAATGCATTAATATAAAGACATCTATGTGAAGGGAAAAACTTTTTTTCTGTTTTATTTTATTAAATGTTATTTATTTATTTTTATTTTTTTAAAATTTATTTATTTCTTTTATACAGCAGGTTCTTATTTGATATCTATTTTATACATATAAGTGTGCACATGTGAATCCTAGTCTCCCAATTCATCCCACCACCACCCTCACATGGTGTTCCCCCCTTGGTGTCCATATGTTTGTTCTCTACATCTGTGTCTCTATCTCTGCCCTGCAAACTGGTTCATCTGTACCATTTTTCTAGGTTCCACATATATGCATTAATATACAATATTTGTTTTTCTCTTTCTGACTTACTTCACTCCGTATGACAGTCTCTAGATCCATCAAGGTCTCTACAAATGACCCAATTTCATTCCTATGTATGGCTGAGTAACATTCCATTGTATATATGTACCACGTCTTTATCCATTCGTCTGTCTTTGGTCACTTAGGTTGCTTTCATTACCTTGCTATTGTAAATAGTGCTGCAATGAATATTGTGGTGAATGTATCTTTTTGATTTATGGTTTTCTCTGGGTATATGCCCAGTAGTGGGATTGCTGGATTATATGGTAATTCTATTTTTAGTTTTTTAAGGAACCTCCATACTGTTCTCCATAGAGACTGTATCGATTTACATTCCCAACAATAGTGGAAGAAGGTTCCTTTTCTCCACACCCTCTCCAGCATTTGTTGTTTGTAGATTTTCTGATGATGTGATGTGATACCTCATTGTAGTTTCAATTTCCATTTCTCTAATAGGTAGTGATGTTGAGCAGATTTTCATGTGCGTACTGGCCATCTCTATGTCTTCTTGGAAGAAATATCTATTTAGATCTTCTTCCATTTTTGTATTGGGTTGTTTGTTTTATTAATATTGAGCTGCGTGAGCTGTTTATATATATTGGAGATTAATCATTTGTCCATTGATTCGTTTGCAATTATTCTCTGCCATTCTGAGGGTTGTCTTTTCACCTTGTTTGTGGTTTCCTTTGCTTTGCAAAAGCTTTTAAGTTTCATTATGTCCCATCTGTATAGTTTTCTTTTTTACTTCATTACTATAGGAGGTGGATCAAAAAATATCTTTCTGTGATTTACGTCAGAGTATCCTTCGTAAGTTTTCCTCTCAGAGTTTTATACTGTCTGGTCTTGCATTAAGGTCTCTAATCCATTTTGAATATATTTTTATGTATGGTGTTGGGGAGTTTTCTAATTTCATTCTTTTACATGTAGCTGTCCATATTTCCCAGCACCAATGATTGAAGAGACTGTCTTATCTCCATTGTATAGTCTTGCTTCCTTTGTCATAGATTAGTTGATCATAGGTGTGTAGGTTTATCCCTGGGCCTTCTTTCTTTTTATTTTTTTCCTTTTACACGTTTATTGGAGTATAATTGCTTTACAATGGAGTGTTCGTTTCTGCTGTATAACAAAGTGAATCAGCTATACAAATATCACCAGATCCCCTCCCTCTTGCATCTCCCTCCCACACTACATATCCCACCCCTTTATGTGGTCACAAAGCACCGAGCTGATCTCCCTGTTCTATGTGGCTGCTTCCCAGTAGCTATCGGTGTTATATTTGGTAATGTATTTATGTCCATGCCACTCTCTCATTTCGTCCCAGCTTACCCATCCCCCTTCCGGTGTCCTCAAGTCCTTTCTCTATGTCTGAGTCCTTAATCCTGTCCTGCCACTAGGTTCTTCAAAATCTTTTTTTTTCTTCATTAGATTCCGTATATCTCTGTTAACATACAGTATTTGTTTTTCCCTTTCTGACTTACTTCACTGTGTAGGACAGATTCTAAGTCCATCCACCTCAGTACAAATAACTCAGTTTTGTTTCTTTTTATGGCTGAGTAATATTCCATTGTATATATGTGCCAGATCTTCTTTATCCATTCATCTGTCGATGGACACTTAGGTTGCTTCCATGTCCTGGCTATTGCAAATAGACCTGCAATGAATATTTTTCTACATAACTCTTTTTGAATTATGGTTTTCACAAGGCAAATGCCCAATAGTTGGATTGTTGTGTCATATGGTACTTCTATTGTTAGTTATTTAAAGGACCCTCCGTACTGTTCTCTCTAGTGCCCATATCAATTTACATTCCCACCCACAGTGCAAGTGTGTTCCCTTTTCTCCAATAAAGGCCTCTCCAGCGTTTATTGTTTTGTAGATTTTTTTGATAATTGCCACTCTGACTGCTGTGAGGAGATACATCACGGTAGTTTTGATTTGCATTTCTCTAATGATTAGTGATGTTCAGCATCCTTTCATGTGTTTCTTGGTAATCTGTATATCTTCTTTGGAGAAATGTCTATTTAGGTCTTCTGCCCGTTTTTGGATTGGGTTGTTTGTTTTTGTGATATTGAGCTACATGAGGTGCTTGTAAAGTTAGGAGATTAATCCTTTGTCAATTGCTTCATTTGAAAATATTTTCTCCCATTCTGAGGGTTGTTTTTGCATCTTGTTTATGTTTTCCTGTACTGCGTAAAAGCTTTTAAGTTTCATTAGGTCCCATTTGTTGATTTCTGTTTTTATTTCCATTTCTCTAAGTGGTGGGTCAAAAAGGATCTTGCTGTGATTTATGTCATAGAGTGTTCTGCCTATGGTTTCCTCTAAGTGTTTTTATAGTGTCTGGTCTTATATTTAGATCTCTAATCAATTTAGAGTTTATATTTGTGTATGGTGTTATGGAGTGTTCTAATTTCATTCTTTTATGTGTAGGGGTCCAGTTTTTCCAGCACCAATTACTGAAGAGACTGTCTTTTCTCCATTGCATATCCTTAGCTCCTTTGTCATAGATGAGATAGCCATAGGTATGTAGGTTTATCTCTGGGCTTTCTCTCCTGTTCCATTGATCTGTGTTTATGCCAATCTACATACCCTTGATTTCATTATGGAGACATATAAATACATAGGTTTCAAGGTTATTACCAGTCAGATATATTCCTCTTCAGTGAATAGGGTGTTTTGTGTCCAGTTCATTGAGAAAGGAGTAGGTCTTGTCTATTACATATTTGGTATATGGAATGCGATCTGTGCTAATTTCAAACTCTGCTTTTACACATCACCCCACGTCACCTTTCCCCTTAAGGAGGCATAAGTGTGTTTTCTAAATGTGTAACTCTGTTCTCTTTTGAAATTCAGTTCATGTGTGGCCATGTTTACATTTCCTCTATAAGTGATATATTACAATAAGTTTCTTTTCCTTTGTGGCTCATTTCACTTAGCATCATCGTACCTAAAGCCACTCATTATGCTGCTATTGGCCTTATGACATTGATTTTATGTCTGAGTGACATTCCATTGTATATAAGTACCACAACATCTATATCCATTTTTTTTCTTTTACTGGGATATTTAAAGTGTACCGAAGTCGAGGTTCTTGTAAACAGAGCAGCCCTAAAGATTGGGCTGTCTGTGTGTTGTGGATTTTTAGTTTTCCCAAAATACACGCCCATGAGTGGAAGTGTGCTATGCTCTGTAGCTCTGTTTTAGAAAACAACATACAGTTCTCAGAGAGGCTGTTGGCAATTTACATCCTGTCCATCGGCGTAACCAGGCTCCCTTTTCTCCATGGCCTGTCCTGCATTTGTGGTTTTTACAATATTTGTGGATGGCCCTTTTGACTGGAGGTAAGGGACACTTCTCTGTAGTGTGGATTTCCAATGCCTGATGGCTTGCTTGGCCAAAAAGGGCATATGCATTTTTTCCCGAATATATTCAAGAAAATACACATAGTCCCTTTTCAGCCAAGGGCAACATTGTCGAAATTCTGTCGCTTTTCATGTGCTTTAAAGACGACTCCAATCTACCTCTTGAAATCTGTTTCCTTCAATTCTGCCTTGCATTCAAATCCTCTTCAGTGCCTTTCCTCAATATATTTCTGGATGATAGTTGTCCTTTATAACTCTGCAAGTTTGTGAATTGCTGTGCCCCTGATTTCCATTTTTCAACTCGCCTCTTTGTGAGCTGGCTGCAATACCGCAGGATGGCTTTAGGCACTAGTCTGGTTCCAGGGCTTCAGGCTGAGCCTTTGGTTAATTCTTCTTCCTGATGGGAAACTAGAGTGACATGTGCCCATCCAAACACCTACAGCTAATCTCTCATTTATTCCCCCTCTTCCTGTTCATCCTCTGCACAATTTGCAAACTGTGCATATCAGGAGGGTAAAGGCGCTGACAGTCCAAGTGGGGAGATTTTGAGTAATGCAGATGGAATGGCGAAGCCGAGCACGACAAAAGGAAAAATGAGGTACCTTTTAGAAAACTTTCCCAATTACACAGTGTACCATCCACTGGGTTCCCATGCATGATTTAACTGTAGGAGGATTCCCTTACACCTGGAGAGTTGGGACCACTAGAATGGGTAGCACACAGTATTGCTCTAAGTGGTGTTCTTTTGTTCACACAACCTCAGCAATCTTGTCCGCCCCAAGTGTCCAGTCTTATGTCTCATCCAGCTGTGGGTGTAAAGGTGGTCAATCTAGCTTGCATCACAGGCCCTGAACGTAATTTTTAAGACTTTCTCTCTGTTTTTGCATTTTGCTTTTGAAATTTATTTTTATAAGTGGGTTTAACTGAATTTCACTGCTGTGTTCATACCGTTATACACACACATGATTCCTTTATGGAGAGATGAGAATACATATGTTTTAAAATTCTTAGAGTCATATATATTCCTCAGAAATGAATAAGGGTTTTTGAGTCCAGTTCATTATGCCGGGAGTAGGTGCGGTCTATTAAATACTTGGTTTATGTAACGGTATGTGTGCTAATTTAAAACTGTGGTTTTATGCATCACTTCACCTCGCCTTTCCCATTAAGCAGGAAGAAGATTCTTTTCTAAATGTGTGACTCTGTTGTGTTTCTAATTCAATTCATGTGTAGTCATGTGTACACTCCCACTATGAGTGATATCTTATGATAAGACTCGTTACTCTGTTATCTTTCCTAAATCAGTTCATGTGTAGCCATGTTTTCAGGACCTTCATAAGTGATATCTTATGATAAGTTTCTTTTTCTGTGTGACGTATTTCACTTAGAATCATCGTACCTGAGACCACTCATTTTAGTGCTACTGGCCTTATGACATTAAGGTCATGGCTGAGGGATATTCCATCGTACGTAAGTACCACAATTTCTTGAATCATTTTTGTCTTTCCTGGGATATTTAAGGTGTACCCAAGTTGAGTTTCTTGTAAGCAGTGCAGCCCTAAATTTGGGCATGGATGTGTCTTATCGATTTTCAGTTTTCCAAAGGTATATTCCCTAGACGGGAACTGCCCTTGGATTTTTAGCTCTGTTGTTTATTTGATATAGGGAACACAATGCACTCCTCCAGAGAGGTAGTTGGTAATTTATATCCTGCCCTTTAGACTAACAATGTTCACGTATCTCCAGGGCCTATCTTGACTTTCTGGTTTCTACACATTTTTCGGATATCCCTTTTGACCTGTGGGAAGTGATCGTTCTTTTAGTGAAGATTTGCATTGCCCGCTTGCTTGCTTGGCCAAAAAGTGCATATGCTTTCTTTCCTGAATATATTCAGGATAAAACACATACGCCCTTTTTGGCCAAGTGCATCACTGTCGAAGTTGTGCCCCTCTTCCTGTGCTTCAAAGTCGATTCCAATGTACTTCATGAAATCTGTATCCTGTTATTCTGCCTCATTTTCAAAACCGCCTCATTGCCTTCCCTCAATAGATTTTTGGAGGAGAGTTGTCCTTTATTACTCTGCCAATTTGTGAATTGCTGTGCCCCTGAGCTCCATTTTTCAGCTCGCTTTTTTGTGATCTGACCGCAAATCCACAATTTTGGTTCAGGACTTATACTCGTTCCTACAGGCAGGCTGAGACTTTGGTAAATTCTTCTTCCTGATGGGAAATTAGAGTGACATGTGCCCGTCCAAATGCCTAACAACTACTTTCTAATTGGTTCTCCCTCTTCCCTTTCATCCTCTGCCAAATTGGTAACCTGTGCGAACCAGGAAGTTAAAGGGGATGTCTCTCCAAGTAGGGATATTGATAGTAAAGCAGTTAAAAGGTCAAACCGGAGCACCAGGAGAGGGACTATTCGTTGAGTTTTAGATACCATTCATATCCACAGTGTGTCCATTCCCTAGGATTCCTGTAAATGTTATAGCTCTAGTAATAATCCCTTCAACCAGGAGAGTTGGGACCAATGCAATATGTGCAACGCATTATTGCTTTAAAGGGTCTTCATTTGCTCACCCAACCTCACCAATCCTCTCAGTCACAAGTATCCAGTCATAAGACACATCCAGCTGTCATTGTAGATATGGTCATTTCAGGTTTCATCAGAGGCCCTGAAGGAATTGTAAACAATTTCTCTGTTTTGTTTTGTTTTTGAAATTCCTTTTTATAGTGGGTTTGAGCTGATTCTCACGGCCATGTTTATGCCAGTCGAGACACACTTGAATCCCTTAAGGACACATTTCAATACATAGGTTTTAAGATTTTACTAATCAGATATATTCCTCTGCGGGGAATATGGGGTGTTGAGTCCCTTTCACTGAGGAAGGTGTAGGTCTTGTCTATTCCCTATTAGGGTTTTGGATTGGTACCTGTACTAATATCAAACTCTGGTTTTATGCATCACCCCACCTCTGCTTCCCCCTTGAGCAGGCATAAGTGTTTTCTAAATGTGAGACTCTTCTCTATCCTAACTCAGTTCATGTGTAGCCATGTTTACAGGTTCTTCATAAGTGATATCTTATGATAAGTTTCTTTTTTTGTGTGACTTATTTCACTTAGAATCATCGTACCTGAATCCACTCATTTTGCTCCTACTGGTCTTAAGACATTGATTTCATGGCTGAGGGATATTCCATCGTACGTAAGTATCACAATTTTTTGAACCATTTTTATATTTCATGGGATATTTAAGGTGTACCCAAGTTGAGCTTCTTGTAAGCAGTGCAGCCCTAAATATTGGGGTGTCTCTGTCTTATTGAATTTCAATTTTCCCAAGGTATATTCCCTAGACTGGAAGTGCCCTTGGCTCTGTAGCTCTGTTGTTTATTGTTTTAGGGAACACAATGCACTCCTTCAGAGAGGCAGTTGGCAATTTACATCCCGCCCATCAGCATAACAAGGCTCCGTGTTCTCCAGGACCTGTCTTGCCTTTCTGATTTTTAAATATTTTGTGGATGTCCCTTTTCACAGGTGGGAAGTGATACTTCTTAGTAGTGCAGATCTGCATTGCCTGCTTGCTTGCTTGGCCAAAAAGGGCATATGCGTTTTCTCCTGAATATATTCAGGAGAAAACACATATGCCCTTTTTGGCCAAGTGCACTATTGTAGAAGTTGTGCCCCTCTTCCTGTGTTTAAAGATGATTCCAACGCACCTCTTGAAATCTGTTTTTTGCTATTCTGCCTCGCATTGATGGCCACCTCGTTGTGTTCCCTAACCAGATTTTTGGATGCTAGTTGTCCTTTATTACTCTGCCAGTTTGTGAATTGCTGTGCCACTGAGGTCCATTTTTCAACTCGATTTTTGTGAGCTGAATGCAAGTCCAAAATTTTGGTTCAGGAACTATTCTGGTTCCTGGTGGGTGGCTGAGACTTTGGTTAATTCTTCTTCCTGCCAGGAAATCAGAGTGACATATGCCCCTCCAAATGTCTAACAACTACTCTCTCATTGGTTCTCCCTCTTCCCTTTCATCCTCTGCCAAATTGGCAACCTGTGTGAAACAGCAGGTTAAAGGGGCTGTCTCTCCAAGTTGGGAGATGGATAGTAAAGCAGTTGGAAACTAAAACCAGAACACCAGGAGAGGGACTATTAGTTGAGGTTTAAAAACCTTTCATATTCACAGTGTGTCCATTATCTAGGTTTTCCGTACATGTTATAGCTGTAGTAATATTCCCTTCAACCTGGAGAGTTGGGACCCATGGAATGGGTGCCACACATTATTGCTTTAAAGGGTCTGCATTTCCTTACACAATCTCACCTATCGTCTCACACCCAAGTGTCCAGCCTTATGCCACATCCAGCTCTCGTTGTAGATAGGGTCATTCCAGATTTCATCAGAGACCCTGAAGGAATTGTAAAGAAATTCCCTGTTTTTTTATTTTCTTTTTGAAATTCCTTTTTATAGTGGGTTTGAGCTGATTCTCACTGCCATGTTTATGCCAGTCTAGACATTTGATTTCCTTACGGAGACATATCAAACATAGGTTTAAGATTCTTACTAGTCAGATATATTCCTCTGCGGGAAATATGGGGTTTTGAGTTCCTTTCACTGGGGAAGGTGTAGGTCTTGTCTATTCCATAGTTGGTTTTTGGAACGTTACCTGTGCTTATATCAAACTCTGGTTTTCTGCATCACCCCACCTCTCATTCCCCCTTAATAAGGCATAAGTGTGTTTTCTAAATGTGAGACTCTGTTCTGTTTCCTAACTCAGTTCATGTGTAGCCATGTTTACAGGATCTTCATAAGTGGTATCTTATGATAAGTTTCTTTTTCTGTGTGACTTATTTCACTTAGAATCATCGTACCTGAATCCACTCATTTTGCTGCTACTGGTCTTATTACATTGATTTCATGGCTGAGAGATATTCCATCGTACGTAAGTACCACAATTTTTTGACAAAAATTTTATATTTCCTGGGATATTCAATATGTATCCAAGTTGAGGTTCTAGTAAGCAGTGCAGGCCTAAATTTTGGGGTGGCTCTGACTTATTGATTTTCAGTTTTCCCAAGGTATATTCCCTAGACTGGATGTGCCCTTGGCTCTGTAGCTCTGTTGTTTACTTGTTTAGGGAACACAATGCACTCCTCCAGAGAGGCAGTTGGCAATTTACATCCCGCCCATCAGCATAACAAGGCTCCCTGTTCTCCAGGGCCTGTCTTGCCTTTCTGGTATTTACACATTTTGTGGATGTCCCTTTTGACCGGTGGGAAGTGATACTTCTTTGTAGTGCAGATTTGCATTGCCCACTTGCTTGCTTGGCCAAAATGGGCGTATGCGTTTTCTCCTGAATATATTAAGGACAAAACGCATATACCCTTTTTGGCCAAGTGCATCATTGTCGAAGTTGTGCCCTTCTTCCTGTGCTTTACAGGTGATTCCAACGTACCTCTTGAAATCTGTTTCCTGCTATTCTGCCTCGCTTTCAAGTCCGCCTCGTTGCCTTCCTTCAACAGATTTTTGGATAATAGTTGTCCTTTATTTCTTTGCCAGTTTGTGAATTGCTGTGCCCTTGAGCTCCATTTTTCAACTCGTTTTTTGTGAGCTGAACGCATGTCCAAAATTTTGGTTCAGGACCTATACTGGTTCCCGGTGGGTGGTTGCAACTTTGGTTAATTCTTCTTCCTGCCCGGGAAATTAGAGTGACATATGCCCGTCCAAATGCCTAACAGCTACTATCTCATTGGTTCTCCCTCTTCACTTTCATCCTTTGCCAAATTGGCAACCTGTGCGAACCAGGAGGTTAAAGGTGCTGTCTCTCCAAGTTGGGAGATTGATAGTAAAGCAGGTGGAAACTCAAACTGGAGCACCAGGAGAGGGACTATTCGTTGAGTTTTAGAAACCTTTCATATTCACAGTGTCTCCATTCTCTAGGTTTCCCGTACATGTTATATCTGTAGTAATGTTCCCTTTAACCTGGAGAGTTGGGACCCATGGAATGGGTGCCATGCATTATTGCTTTAAAGTGTCTGTATTTGCTCAATGAATCTCACCAATCCTCTCAGTCCCAAGTGTCCAGCCTTATGCCACATCCAGCTGTCATTGTAGACAGGGACATTCCAGGTTTCATCAGAGACCCTGAAGGAATTGTAAAGAATTTCCCTGTTTTTTTGTTTTGTATTTGAATTTCCTTTTTATAGTGGGTTTTAGCTGATTCTCGCTGCCATGTTTATGCCAGTCTAGACACACTTGATTCCCTTACGGAGACATATCTATACATAGGTTTTAAGATTCTTACTAGTCAGATATATTCCTCTGCGGGAAATAGGGGGTTTTGTGTCCCTTTCACTGAGGAAGGTGTAGGTCTTGTCTATTCCATAGTTGTTTTTTGGAACGGTACCTGTGCTTATATCAAACTCTGGTTTTATTCATCACCCCACCTCTCCTTCCCCCTTAAGCAGGCATAAGAGTGTTTTCTAAATGTGAGACTCTGTTCTCTATCCTAACTCAGTTCATGTGTCGCCATGTTTACAGGATCTTCATAGGTGATATCTTATGATAAGCTTCTTTTTCTGTGTGACTTATTTCACTTAGAATCATCGTACCTTAATCCACTCATTTTGCTGCTACTGGTCTTATGACATTCATTTCATGGCTGAGGGATATTCCATCGTACGTATGTACCACAATTTTTTGAACCATTTTTATATTTCCTGGGATATTTAAGGTGTACCCAAGTTGAGGTTCTTGTAAGCAGTGCAGCCCTAAATTTGAGGGTGGCTCTGTCTTATTGATTTTCAGTTTTCCCAAGGTATATTCCCTAGACTGGATGTGCCCTTGGCTCTGTAGCTCTGTTGTTTACTTGTTTAGGGAACACAATGCACTCCTCCAGAGAGGCAGTTGGCAATTTACATCCCGCCCATCAGCATAACAAGGCTCCCTGTTCTCCAGGGCCTGTCTTGCCTTTCTGGTATTTACCCATTTTGTGGAGGTCCCTTTTGACCTGTGGGAAGTGATACTTCTTTGTAGTGCAGATTTGCATTGCCCGCTTGCTTGCTTGGCCAAAAAGGGCGTATGTGTTTTCTGCTGCATATGTTCACAAGAAAATGCATACGCCACTTTTGGCCAAGTGCATCATTGTCGAAGTTGTGCCCCTCTGCCTGTGCTTTACAGGTGATTCCAACGTACGCCTTGAAATCTGTTTCCTGCTATTCTGCCTCGCTTTCAAGTCTGCCTCGTTTCCTTCCCTCAACAGATTTTTGGATGATAGTTGTCCTTTATTTCTTTGCCAGTTTGTGAATTGCTGTGCCCTTGAGCTCCATTTTTCAACTCGTTTTTTGTGAGCTGAACGTATGGCCAAAATTTTGGTTCAGGACCTATACTGGTTCCCGGTGGGTGGTTGCAAGTTTGGTTAATTCTTCTTCCTGCCCGGGAAATTAGAGTGACATATGCCCGTCCAAATGCCTAACAGCTACTCTCTCATTGGTTCTCCCTCTTCCCTTTCATCCTCTGCCAAATTGGCAACCTGTGAGAACCAGGATGTTAAAGGGGCTGTCTCTCCAAGTTGGGAGATTGATAGTAAAGCAGGTGGAAAGTCAAACTGGAGCACCAGGAGAGGGACTATTCGTTGAGTTTTAGAAACCTTTCATATTCACAGTGTCTCCATTCTCTAGGTTTCCCGTACATGTTATATCTGTAGTAATATTCCCTTTAACTTGGAGAGTTGGGACCCATGGAATGGGTGCCATGCATTATTGCTTTAAAGTGTTTGTATTTGCTCAATGAATCTCACCAATCCTCTCAGTCCCATGTGTCCAGCCTTATGCCACATCCAGCTGTCATTGTAGACAGGGTCATTCCAGGTTTCATCAGAGACCCTGAAGGAATTGTAAAGAATTTCCCTGTTTTTTTGTTTTGTTTTTGAAATTCCTTTTTATAGTGGGTTTGAGCTGATTCTCGCTGCCTTGTTTATGCCAGTCTAGACACACTTAATTCCCTTACGGAGACATATCAATACATAGGTTTTAAGTTTCTTACTAGTCAGATATATTCCTCGGCGGGAAATATGGGGTTTTGAGTCCCTTTCACTGAGGAAGGAATAGGTAGGTCTTGTCTATTCCATAGATGGTTTTTGGAACGGTTCCTGTGCTCATATCAAACTCTGTTTTTATGCATCACCCACCTCTCCTTCCCCCTTAAGCAGGCATAAGAGTGTTTTCTAAATGTGAGACTCTGTTCTCTTTCCTAACTCAGTTCATGTGTAACCATGTTTATAGGATCTTCATAAGTGATATCTTATGATAAGCTTCTTTTTCTGTGTGACTTATTTCACTTAGAATCATCGTACCTGAATCCAGTCATTTTGCTGCTACTGGTCTTATGACCTTGTTTTCACGGCTGAGGGATATTCCATCGAACGTAAGTACTACTATGTTTTGAACCATTTTTATATTTCCTGGGATATTTAAGGTGTACCGAAGTTGAGGTTCTTGTAAGCAGTACAGCCCTAAATTGGAGGGTGGATCTGTCTTATTGATTTTCAGTTTTCCCAAGGTATATTCCCTATACTGGAAGTGCCCTTGGCTCTGTAGCTCTGTTGATTACTTCTTTTAGGGAACTCAATGCACTCCTCCAGTGAGGCAGTTGGCAGTTTACATCCCGCCCATCAGCATTACAAGGCTCCCTGTCCTCCAGGGCCTGTCTTGCCTTTCTGGATTTTACACATTTTGTGGATGTCTCTTTTGACCGGTGGGAAGTGATACTTCTTTGTAGTGCAGATTTGCATTGCCCGCTTGCTTGCTTGGCCAAAAAGGGCATATGCATTTTCTCCTGCATATATTAAGGAGAAAATGCATACGCCCTTTTTGGCCAAGTGCATCATTGTCAAAGATGTGCCCCTCTTCCTGTGCTTTACATGTTATTCCAACGTACCTCTTGAAATCTGTTTCCTGTTATTCTGCTTCGCTTTCAAGACTACCTCGTTGCCTTCCCTCAACAGATTTTTGGATGATAGTTGTCCTTTATTACTTTGCCAGTTTGTGAATTGCTGTGCCCTGGAGCTCCATTTTTCAACTCGTTTTCTGTGAGCTGAACACATGTGCAAAATTTTGGTTCAGGACCTATACTGGTTCCCTGAGGGTGGTTGCAACTTTGGTTAATTCTTCTTCCGGCCGGGACATTAGAGTGACATATGCCCGTCCAAATGCCTAACAGCTACTCTCTCATTGGTTCTCCCTCTTCCCTTTCATCCTCTGCCAAATTGGCAACCTGTGCGAACCAGGAGGTTAAAGGGGCTGTCTCTCCAAGTTGGGAGATTGATAGTAAAGCATTTGGGAAGTAAAACCGGAGCACCAGGAGAGGGACTATTACTTGAGTTTTGGAAGCCTTTCGTATTTACAGTGTGTCCATTCTCTAGGTTTCCCGTACATGTTATAGCTGTAGTTATATTGACTTCAACCTGGAGAGTTGGGACAAATGGAATGGGTGCCACACATTATTGCTTTAAAGGGTGTGCATTTGCTCAACCAATCTCACCAATCCTCTCAGTCCCAAGTGTCCAGCCTTATGCCACATCCAGGTGTCATTGTAGATAGGCTCATTCCAGATTTCATTAGAAACCCTAAAGTAATTGTAAAGAATTTCCATGTTTTTTGTTTTTTTTTTGAAATTCCTTTTTATAGTGGGTTTGAGCTGATTCTCACTGCAATGATTATGCCAGTCTAGACACACTTGATTCCATTACGAAAAAATATCAATACATAGGTTTTAATATTCTTACTCTTCATATATATTCCTCTGTGGGAAATATCGTGTTTTGAGTTCCTTTCACTGAGGAAGGTGTAGGTCTTGTATATTCCATAGTTGGTTTTTGAAATGGTACGTGTGGTTATATCAAACGCTGTTTTTCTGTAGCACCCCACCTCATCTTCCCCCTTAAGCAGTCATCAGAGTGTTTTCTAAATGTGAGACTCTGTTCGCTTTCCTATCTCTGTTCATTTGTAGCCATGTTTAGAGGACCTTCATAAGTGATATCTTATGATAAGTTTCTTTATCTGTGTGACTTATTTCCGTTAGAATCATCATACCTGAATCCACTCATTTTGCTGCTACTGGTCTTATGACATTGATTTCATGGCTGAGGGATATTCCATCGTACGTAAGTAGCAAAGTATTTTAAACCATATTTATATTTCCTGGGATATTTAAGCTGTACGCAATTTGAGGTTCTTGTAAGCAGTGCAGCCCTAAATTTTTGGGTGGCTCTGTCTTATTGATTTTCTGCTTTCCCAAGGTATATTCCACAGACTGGAAGTGCCCTTCGCTCTGTAGCTCTGTTGTTTACTTGTTTTAGGGAACACAATGCACTCCTCCAGAGAGGCAGTTGGCAATTTACATCCCGCCCATCAGCATAACAAGGCTCCCTGTTCTCCAGGGCCTGTCTTGCCTTTCTGGTTTTTAACCATTTTTTGGATGTACCTTTTGACAAGTGGGAATTGATACTTTGTAGTGCAGATTTGCATTGCCAGCATGCTTGCTTGGCCAAAAAGTGCGTATGCGTTTTCTCCTGAGTATATTCAGGAGAAAACGCATACGCACTTTTTGGCCAAGTGCATCATTGTCGATGTTGTGCCCCTCTTCCTTTGCCTTAAAAGCGATTCCAACGTACCTCTTGAAGTCTGTTTCCTGCTATTCTGCCTCGCTTTCAAGTCCGCCTCTTTGCCTTCCCTCAACAGATTTTTGGACGATAGTTGTCCTTTATTACTCTGCCTGTTTGTGTATTGTTGTGCACTGAGCTACATTATTTAACTCGTTTTTTTGTGAGCTGAACACAAGTCCAATATTTTGGTTCAGGACCTATACTGGTTGCCGGTGGGTGGCTGAGGCTTTGGTTATTTCTTCTTCTTCCCGCGAAGTAAGATGACATGTGCCCGTACAAATGTCTAACAGCTACTCTCTCACTGGTTCTCCCTCTTCCCTTTCATCCTCTGCCAAATTGGCAACCTGTGCGAACCAGGAGGTAAAAGGGGCTGTCTCTCCAAGTTGGGAGATTGATAGTAAAGCAGTTGGAAAGTCAAATGGGAGCACCAGGAGTGGGACTATTCGTTGAGTTTTAGAAACCTTTCGTATTCACACTGTGTCCATTCTCTTGGGTTCCCGTACATATTATACCTGTAGTAATATGCCCTTAACCCTGGCCTGTTGGGACCCATGGAATGGGTGCCACACATTATTGCTTTAAAGGGTCTACATTTGCTCACCCAATCTCACCAATCCTCTCAGTCCCAAGTGTCCAGCCTTATGCCACATCCAGCTGTCTTTGTAGATAGGGTCATTCCTGGTTTCATCAGCGACCCTGAAGGTGTTGTGTAAGAATTGTTCTGTTTTTATGTTTTGTTTTGAAATTCATTTTTATATTGGGTTTGAGCTGATTCTCCCTGCCATGTTTATGTCATTCTAGACACACTTAGTTACCTTACGGAGACATATCAATACATAGGTTTTAAAATTCTTACTAGTCAGATATATTTCTCTGTGGGGAATAGGGATGTTGAGTTCCATTCACTGAGGAAGGAGTAGGGCTTGTGTTTTTTTGTTTTTGGATTATGGAACGGTACCTGTGCTAATATCAATCTTTTGTTTTGTGCATCTCCCCACCTGTCTTTCCCCTTAAGCAAGCGTTAGAATGTTTTCTAAATCTGAGACTCTGTTCTCTTCCCTAAATCAGTTCATATGTAGCCATGTTTACATTCCCTTCATAAGTGATATCTTATGTCAGAATGCACCATGGCCCTTGTCATAATAATGCTTCATGACCCCTGTCATCACAATGATCCATGCCCTGGTTATCAAAATGCTCCATGTACCTTGTCATCAAAATTCTCCACGTATGGGCTTCCCTGGTGGCGCAGTGGTTGAGAGTCCGCCTTCCGATGCAGGGGACACGGGTTCGTGCCCCGATCCCGGAGGATCCCACATGCCGCGGAGCGGCTGGGCCCGCGAGCCATGGCTCCGGAGCCTGTGTGTCCAGAGCCTGTGCTCCGCAATGGGAGAGGCCACAGCAGTGAGAGGCCCACGTACAGAAGAAAAAAAAAAAAAAAAATTCTCCACGTACTTGTCATCACAGTGCTACATGACATTTCTCATCAAAATGTTACATGCTCTTGTCATCACAATTCTCCATTCTCTTGACATTGCAATGCTCCATGCCCTTGTCATCACAATGCTCCATGCCTTTGTCATCACATTGCTCCATGACCCCTGTCATCACATTGCTCCCTGACACCTGTCATCACAATGCTTCATGCCCCTTGTCATTACAGTGCTCCATGATGCTCGACATCACAATTACCCAAGGTCTTCTCATCACAATGCTCCACGGTTTTGCCATCACCATGCTCCATGCCTTGTCATCTCAAAGCTCAATGTCCCTTGTCCTCACAATTATACACGTCCTTGTCATTATAATGCTCCATGGCACTTCACATCACAATGTTATATGCTCTTGTCATCACAATACTCCATGCACATGTCATCGCAATGCTCCATGACACCTGTCATAGGAAGCTCCATGCGCTTTTCATCAAAATGTTTCATGACAAGGACATTAAAATTCTCAATGGACCTTGATATCACAATGCTCCATGCCCTTGTCATCACAATGCTCCTTTACTTTGTCACAACAATCCTCCATAACAATTGGCATCACAATGCTCCATGATATTGTCATCAAAGTGGAACATGACATATTTCATCACAATGCTCCCTGACAACTTTCTTCACAATAATCCATGACCTTGTCATCACAGTGCTCCATGACCTTGTCATCACAATGTGCCATGCCCATTCTTATCACAATAATCCAAGAAACTTGTCAGACCAATGCTCCATGCCACTTTTCATCACAATGCTCCATGAACGCTGTCATCAAAATGCACCATGCCCATCATCATAATGCTTCATGATATTGTCATCACAATGAAATCAAAAACCTCCATGACATCTGTCATAACAATGCTGCAAACCCTTGTGATCACAATGTCCCATAACACTTGTCATCACAATGCCCCATGACACTGGTCACCACAGTTATCCATGGGCTTCTCATCACAATGCACCATGACTTTTGTCAACACAATGCTCAATACCCTTGTCCACACAATGCTCTCTGATTATTGACCTCAGTATGCACCGTGCACTCTTTCATGACAAGGCTCCATGCCTTTTTCATCACAATGATCCATGCCCTTTTCATCAAAATGTTCCAAGACACCTGTGATCACAATGCTCCTTGCACTTGTCATCACAAAGCTCCATGACGAATGTCATCAGAATGCTCCATGGCCTTCTCATCATAATGTTCCATGCCCTTGTCATCACAATGCTCCAAGACCCCTGTAATCAAAATGATCCCTGCGACTTTTCATCAGAATGCTCCATGAGACTTGTCATCACAAGGTTCCATGGTCTTCACATCACAGTGCTCCAGGACCTTGTCATCACAGTGCTCCATTCCCTTGTCATCACAATGCTCCAATACCACTGTCATCACAATAATCCATGAACATTTTCAGCCCAATGCTCCACGAAATTCTCATCACAATGCTCCATAGAACATATCACCACAATGCTCCATGACCACTGTCATCAAAACACTCCATGACACCTGACAACACAATGATCCGGGACTCATGTCATCACAATGCTCCATTCCCTAGTCATCACAATGCTCCATGACCCCTGTCATCACAACATTCCATGAACATTTTCAGCCCAGTGCTCCATCACCCTTGTCATCACAATGATCCATGCCCTTGTCATCCCAATGCTCCATGACCACTGTATTCACAATGCTCCGTGACGCTTCTCATCACAGTGCTCCATGACACATGTCATCACAATGTTCCATGCCTTTGTCAGCAAAATGCTACATGACCGTATCATTACAATGCTCTATGCGCTTGTCATTACAATACTCCATTTCCATTGTCATCACAATCCTCCATGAACCTTGGGATCACATTGCTTCATGCCCTTGTCATCACAATGCTCCATGCTCCTTGAAATCAAAATGATCCCTGACCTCTGTCATCACAATGCTCCAAACCTTTGTGATAACTTTGTTCCATAACACTTGTCATCACAACGCTCCATGATGCCTGTCATCACAATACTCCATGCACTTTTCATCCCAATGCTCCATGACCTTTGTCATCACAATTCTCAATACACTTGTCATCACAATGCTCCCTGACACTTGTCGTCAGAATGCTCCTTGAACACTGTCACGAAAAGGCTCCAAGCCTTTTTCATCACAAAGTCCCATGCCGTTTTCATCACAATGCTCCATGCCATTGTCATCAAAATACTCCACAAGCTTGTCATCAGAATGCTCCATGACCCTTGTCATCACAATTCTCCATGCACTTGTCAGCACAATGCTCCCAGACCCTTGTCATCACAATGCTCCAAGCCCTTGTCATCAAATGCTCCATTACCTTTGTCATCAGAATCCTCCATGACACTTGGCATCACAATGTTCCATGCCATTGTCATCACAATGGGCCATTACATATGTCATCACAATGATCCCTGACACCTCTCTTCTCAGTACTGCATGACCTGGTAATCACAATTCTCCATGCCCTTGTCATCACAATGCGCCATTCCAAATGTCATCGCAATAATTCATGAAACTTATTAGACCAATATTCCATGCCCCTGTCCTCACAACGCTCCATGCCCTTGTTATCACAATGCTCCATGACTCCTGTCATGACAATGCTCCGTGACTCCAGTCATCACAATGCTTCATGACCTTTGTCATCACAGTGGTCCATGACATCGTCATCAACAGTCTCTGTGACCAATTTAACCACAGTGCTCCATGAACATTCCATCACAATGCTCTTTGTCCCTTGTCATCACAATGCTCCATGCGCCTGTCAGCACAATGCTCCATGACACATGTCATCACAATGGACCATGCACTTGTCATCACAGTGCTCCACAATCTTGTCATCACAATGCTCCTTAAAATTTGTCATCACATTGCTCCATACACTTTTCAACAAAATGCTCTCTCACCACTGATATCACAATGCTACATCAGTATTTGTCACAATACAAACTCACCCCTGTCATCACAATATTCCAAGACTCCTGTCATCACAATGCTACATGCACTTATCATCACAATTTTCAATGACCCCTGACATCACAATGTTCCATAACACCTGTCATCAAAATGTTCCATGACAGTTTTCATCAAATTGCTCCATGACCCTGTCATCAGAATGCTCCCTGCACTTCTCATCACAATGCACAACGCCCTTGCCATCAGAATGCTCCATGATATTTGTCATAACAAAGATCCATGACCCTTGGCATCACAATGCTCCATTTCATTGTCATCACAATGCTGCATCAACGCTCTCATCACATTGCTCCATGCCCTTGTCTTCACAAACCTCCATGGCACATGTCATCAGAATGCTCCATGGCCTTCTCATCACAGAGGTCCATGACCTTGCCATCAAAATGCTCCATTACACCAGTGATAACAATGCTCCATGACCCCTGCCATCACTCTGTTCCATGGCCTTGTCATCACAAAGTTCCATGACCCTTCTCATCACAGTGCTCCAAGAACACTTTTATCACAATGCTCTATGCCACTTTTCATCTCAGTGATCCATGAACCCTGTCATCAAAATGGACCATGCCCATCATCATAATGCTTCATGCTATTGTCATCACAATGAAATCAAAATGCTCCATGACCTCTGTCATAACAATGCTCCAAACCCTTGTGATCAAAATATTCCATAACACTTGTCATCACAGTGCCCCATGACACTCGTCATCACAATTATCAATGGTCTTCTCATCACAATGCTCCATGACTTTTGTCATCACAATGCTCAATGCACATGTCATCAAAATGCTCCATGACACATGTTGTCTGTATGCTCCTTGAACCCTGTCATGACGAGGCTGAATGCCATTTTCATCACAGTGCTCCATGCCCTTGTCATCACAATGTTCCAATACCCCTGTAATCACAATGCTCCATGCCCTTGTCATCAAAAAACTCCATGACGTATGTCATCAGAATGCTCCATGGCCTTCTCATCACAATGCTGCATGCCCTAGTCATCACAATGCTCCAAGACCCCTGTAATCACAATGTTCCATGTCCCTTTTCATCAGATTGCTCCATGAGACTTGTCATCACAAGGCTCCATGGTTTCTCATCACAATGCTCCAGGAACATGTCACCACCATCCTCCATTCCCTTGTCATCACAATGCTCCATGACCCCTGTCATCACAATACTCCATGAACATTTTGAGCCCAATGCTCCACGACCTACTCATCACAATGCTCCATGGCCAGGATCATCACAATGCTCCATGACCACTGTCATCACAACAATCCATGACACCTGACAACACAATGCTCTGGGACTCTTGTCATCACAATGCTCCATTCCCTAGTCATCACATTGCTCCATGACCCCTATCCTCACAACACTCCATGAACATTTTGAGCCCAGTGCTCCATGACCCTTGTCATCACAATGATCCATGCCCTTGTCATCCCAATGGGCCATTACATATGTCATCACAATGCTCTCTGACACCTGTCTTCACAATACTGCATGACCTGGTCATCACAATGCTCCATGCCCTTGTCATCACAATGCGCCATTCCAACTGTCATCGCAATAATCCATGAAACTTATTAGACCAATGTTCCATGCCCTTGTCATCACAATGCTCCATGCCCTTGTTATCACAATACTCCATAACCCCTGTCATCACAATGCTCCGTGACTCCAGTCATCACAATGCTTCATGACTATTGTCATCACAATGGTCCATGCCCTCGTCATCAGCAGTCTCTGTGACCGTTTTAACCACAATGCTCCATGAACTTTTCATCACAATGCTCTTTGACCGTTGTCCTCACAATGCTCTATGCCTTTCTCAGCACAATGCTCCATGACATTTGTCATCACAATGCTCCATGCGCTTGTAAGCACAATGCTCCATGACACATGTCATCACAATGCTCCGTGACTCCAGTCATCTCAATGCTTCATAACGTTTGTCATCACAATGGTCCATGCCGCATCACCACAAGGCTTTGTGACCTTTGTAACCTCAATCCTCCATAAACTTTTCATCACAATTCTCTGTGACCTTTGTCATTACAATGCTCCATGTCATTGTCAGAACAGTGCTCCATGACCATAGTCATCACAATGTGCCACGCATATTTCATCACAAAGGTCCACAACCTTGTCATTGCAATGCTCCATAAACCTTGTAATCACAATGCTCCATGCACTTCTCATCAAAATGCTCTCTCACCAGAGATATCACAATGTTCCATCACTAGTCATCACAATACTCCCTCACCCCTGTAATCACAATGTTCCATGACTCTGTCATCACACTGCTACATCCCCTTACAATCACAATGTTCCAGGACCCCTGACAACCAAATGCTCCATGACCCTTTTCATCCCAAAGCTCCAAGACCCCTGACATCACAATGTTCTATAACCCCTGCCATCAAAATGTTCCATTACATTTTTCATCAAATTGCTGCATGACACGGTCCTAAAAACGCTCCCTGCCCTTCTCATCACAATGCACAATGCTCTTGTCATCAAAGTGCTCCATGACTTGTCATCACAAAGCTCCATGACCCTTGGGATCACAATGCTCCATGTCATTGTCATCACAATGATCCATGAACACTCTCATCACATTGCTCCATGCCCTTGTCATCACAAAGCTCCATGACACTTGTCATCACAATGCTCGATGCCATTCTCATCACAATGCTCCATGCCCTTGTCATTACAATCCTGCATAACCCATGAATCACAGTGATCTGTGCCCTTGTCATCACAATGCCCCATGCCAACTATCATCACAATAATTCATGAAACATTTCAGACCAATGTTCCATGCCCTTCTCATCAAAATGCTCCATTACCCCTGTCATAAAAATGCACCATGACCCTTGCCATCACAATGTTCCACGGCCTAGTCATCACAAGTTTCCATGACACTTGTCATCACAATGCTCAAGACCCCTGAAATCACAGTGAACCATGCCCTTGTCATCACAAAGCTCCATGACGCATGTCATCAGAATGTTTCATGGCTTTCTCATCACAATGCTCCATGCCCTAGTCATCACAATGCTCCACGACCCTTGTAAACACAATGCTCCATGCCCCTTTTCATTTCAATGCTCCATGAACGCTGTCATCACAATGCACCATGCCCATCATCATAATGCTTCAGGCTATTGTCATCACAATGAAATCAATATTCTCCATGAGCTCTGTCACCATAATGCTCCAAACCCTTGTGATCACAGTGTTACATAACCCTTATCATCAAAACACCCCATGACGCTCATCATCACAATTATACATGGCCTTCTCATCACTATGCTCCATGATCTTTGTCATCACAATGCTCAATACACTTTTCATCACAATGCTCCCAGACACTTGTCGTCAGTATGCTCCTTGAACCCTGTCATGACAAGGCTCTATGCAATTTTCATAACAATGACCAAGCCATTTTCATCACAATGCTCTAAGATCCCTGTAATCACAATGCTCCATGCCCTTGTCATCACAAAACTCCATAATGCATGTCATCAGAATGTTCCATGGCCTTTTCATCCCAATGTTCCTTGCCCTAGTCATCACAATGCTCCATGACCTCTGTAATCACAATGTTCCATGTCCCTTTTCATCAGAATGCTCCATGAGACTTGTCAACACAAGTCTCCATGGTCTTCTCATCACAATGCTCCAGGACATTGTCATCACCATGCTCCATTCCCTTGTCATCACAATGCTCCATGACCCCTGTCATCACAATAATCCATGAATATTTTCAGCCCAGTGCTCCACGACTTACACATCACAATGCTCCATGGCCAATATCATCACAATGCTCCATGACCACAGTCATCACAACACTCCATGACACCTGACGACACAGTGATCCGGGACTCTGGTCATCACAATGCTCCATTCCCTAGTCATCACAATGCTCCATGACCCCTGTCATCACAACATTCCATGAACATTTTCAGCCCAGTGCTCCATGACCCTTGTCATCACAATGATCCATGCCCTTCTCATCACAATGCTCCATGACCCCTGTATTCACAATGCTCCGTATCACTTGTCATCACAGTGCTCCATGACACCTGTCATCACAATGCTCCATGCCTTTGTCAGCAAAATGCTACATGACCTTATCATTACAATGCTCTATTCGCTTGTCATCACAATCCTCCATTTCCATTGTCATCACAATCCTCTATGAACCTTGGGATCACATTGCTTCATGCCCATTTCATCACAATGCTCCATGCTCCTTGAAATCAAAATGAACCATGACCTCTCTCATCACAATGCTCCAAACCCTTGTGATCACAATGTTCCATAACACTTGTTATCAGAACGCTCCATGATGCCTGTCATCACAATACTCCATGCCCTTTTCATCACAATGCTCCATGACCTTTGTCATCACAATTCTCAATACACTTGTCATCACAATGCTCCCTGACACTTGTCATCAGTATGCTCCTTGAACCCTGTCACGAAAAGGATCAATGCCTTTTTCATCACAATGACCCATGCCGTTTTCATCACAATGCTCCATGCCATTGTCATCAAAACACTCCACAAGCTTGTCATCAGAATGCTCCATGTCCCTTGTCATCACAATTCTCCATGCACTTGTCAGCACAATGCTCCCTGACACTTGTCATCACAATGCTCCAAGCCATTGTCTTCACAATGCTCCATTACTTTTGTCATCAGAATCCTACATGACACTTTGTATCACAGTGCTCCATGCCATTGTCATCACAATGGGCCATTACATATGTCATCACAATGCTCCCTGACACCTCTCTTCACAATACTGCATGACCTCGACATCACAATGCTCCATGCCCTTGTCATCACGATGCACAATTCCAACTGTCATTGCAATAATCCATGCAACTGATTAGACCAATGTTCCATGCACTTGTCATCACAATGCTCCATGCCCTTGTAATCACAATGCTCCATGTCATTGTCATCACAATGCTCCATGAACGCTCTCATCACATTGCTCCATGCCCTTGTCTTCACAAAGCTCTATGACACATGTCATCAGAATGCTGCATAGCGTTCTCATCACAATGCTCCATGCCCTTGCCATCACAATGCTCCTTTACCACAGTCATAACAATGCTCCATGACCCCTGCCATCACGATGTTCCATGGCCTTGTCATCACAAAGTTCCATGACCCTGCTCATCACAATGCTCCTAGAACCATTTAATCACAATGCTCTATGCCCTTTTTCATCTCAATGATCCATGAACCCTGTCATCACAATGCACCATGCCCATCATCATAATGCTTCATGCTATTGTCATCACAATGAAATCAAAATGCTCCATGACCTCTGTCATAACAATGCTCCAAACCCTTGTGATCACAATATTCCATAACACTTGTCATCACAATGCCCCATGACGCTCGTCATCACAATTATCAATGGTGTTCTCATCACAATGCTCCATGACTTTTGCCATCACAATGCTCAATACACTTGTCATCAAAATTCTCCCTGACACTTGTTGTCTGTATGCTCCTTGAATCCTGTCATAACAAGGTTCCATGCCTTTTTCATCACAATGATCCATGTCCTTTTCATCACAATGCTCCCAGACACATGCAATCTCAATGCTCCAAGCCCTTGTCATCACAATGTTACAAGACCCCTTTAATCACAATGCTCCTTGCCCTTGTCATCAAAAAACTCCATGACGTATGTCATCAGAATGCTCCATGGCCTTCTCATCACAATGCTCCATGCCCTAGTCATCACAATGCTCCAAGACCCCAGTAATCACAATGTTCCATCTCCATTTTCATCAGAAAGCTCAATGAGACTTGTCATCACAAGTCTCCATGGTCTTCTTATCATAATGCTCCAGGAACTTCTCATTACCATGCTCCATTCCCTTGTTTTCACAATGCTTAATGACCACTGTCATCACAATAATCCATGAACATTTTCAGCCCAGTGCTCCACGAACTACTCATCACAATGCTCCATGTCCTTTTCATCACAATGCTCCAAGACCAATGTAATCTCAATGCTCCATGCCATTGTCATCACAAAGCTCAATGACGCATGTCATCAGAATGCTCCATGGCCTTCTCATCACAATGATCCATGCCCTAGTCATCACAATGCTCCAAGATCCCTGTAATCACAATGCTCCATGCCCCTTTTCATCAGAATGTTCCATGAGACTTGTCATCACAAGTCTTCATGGCCTTCTCATCACAATGCTCCAGGAACTTGTAATTCCCATGCTCCATTCCGTGGTCTTCAAAATGCTCCATGACCACTGTCATCACAACACTCCATGACACTTGACAACACAATGATCCGGGACTCTTGTCATCACAATACTCCATTCCCTAGTCATCACAATGCTCCATGACCCGTGTCATCACAATACTCCATGAATATTTTCAGCCAAGTGCTCCATGACACTTGTCATCCCAATCATCCATGCCCTTTTCATCCCAATGCTCCATGACCGGTGTATTCACAATGCTCCGTGACGCTTGTCATCACAGTGCTCCATGACACATGTCATCACAATGGTCCATGCCTTTGTCAGCAAAATGCTCCACGACCTTGTCATTATAATGCTCTATGGGCTTGTCATCTCATTACTCCATCTCCATTGTCATCACAATCCTCCATGAACCTTGTGATCAAATTGCTTCATGCCCTTGTCATCAAAATGCTCCATGCTCCTTGAAATCAAAATGATCCATGACCTCTCTCATCACAATGCTCCAAACCCTTGTGATCACATTGTTCCATAACATTTGTCATCGCAACGCTCCATGATGCCTGTCATCACAATACTTCATGCCCTTTTCATCACAATGCTCCATGACCTTTGTCATCACAATGCTCAATACACTTGTCATCACAATGCTCCCTGACACTTGTCATCAGAATGCTCCTTGAACCCTGTCATGACAAGGCTCCATGCCTTTTTCATCACAATGCCCCATGCGGTTTTCATCACAATGCTCCATGTCATTGTCATAAAAATACTCCACAAGCTTTTCTTCAGAATGCTCTATGACCCTTGTCATCACAATTATCCATGCACTTGTCAGCACAATGCTCCCTGACCATTTTCATCACAATGCTCCAAGCCATTGTCATCACAATGCTCCATTACCTTTGTCATCAGAATCCTCCATGACACTTGGCATCACAATGCTCCATGCCATTGTCATCACAATGGGCCATTACATATGTCATCACAATGCTCCCTGACACCGGTCTTCACAATACTGCATGACATGGTCATCACAATGCTCCATGCCCTTGTCATCACAATGTGCCATTCCAACTGTCATCGCAATAATCCATGCAACTTATTAGACCAATGTTCCATGCCCTTGTCATCACAATGCTCCAGGCCCTTGTTATCACAATGCTCCATGACCCCTGTCATCACAATGCTCCGTGACTCCAGTCATCACAATGCTTCATGACCTTTGTCATCACAGTGGTCCATGCCCTCGTCATCAACAGTCTCTGTGACCATTTTAACCACAATGGTCCATGAACTTTTCTTCACAATGCTCTTTGACACTTGTCATCACAGTGCTCCATGTGCTTGTCAGCACAATGCTCCATGACACATGTCATTACAATGCACCATACGCTTGTCATCACAGTGCTCCACAATCTTGTCATCACAATGCTCCTTAAAATATGTCATCACAATGCTCCATGCACTTCTCATCAAAATGCTCTCTCACCACTGATATCACAGTGCTACATCACTATTTGTCACAATACTCGCTCAACCATTTCATCACAATGTTCCATGACTCCTGTCATCACAATGCTACATGCACTTATCATCACAATGTTCGATGACCCCTGACATCACAATGTTCCATAACACCTGTCATCAAAATGTTCCATGACACTTTTCATCAAATTGATCCATGACCCTGTCATCAGAATGCTCCCTGCACTTCTCATCACAATGATCAATGACCTTGCCATCAAAATGCTCCATGACATTTGCCATCACAAAGATCCATGACCCTTGGCATCACACTGCTCCATGTCATTGTCATCACAATGCTCCATGAACGCTCTCATCACATTGCTCCAGGCCTTTGTCTTCACAAAGCTCCATGACACATGTCATCAAAATGCTCCATGGCCTTCTCATCACAATGCTCCATGCCCTTGCCATCACAATGCTCCATTACTTCAGTCATAACAATGCTCCATGACCCCTGCCATCACGATGTTCCATGGTCTTGTCATCACAAAGCTCCATGACCCTTCTCATCACAATGCTCCAAGAACACAGTAATCACAATGCTCTATGCCCTTTCTCATCTCAGTGATCCATGAACCCTGTCATCACAATGCACCATGCCCATCATCATAATGCTTCATGTTATTGTCATCACAATGAAATCAAAATGCTGCATGACCTCTGTCATAACAATGCTCCAAACCCTTGTGATCACAATATTCCGTAACACTTGTCATCACAAAGCTCAATGACGCATGCCATCAGAATGATCCTTGTTCTTCGCCTCACAATGCTCCATGCCCTTGTCATCACAATGTTCCAAGACCCCTGTAATCACAATACTCCTTTCCCTTGTCATCAGAAAACTCCATGACGCATGTCATCAGAATGCTCCATGACCTTCTCATCACAATGCTCCATGCCATAGTCATCACAATGCTCCAAGACCACTGTAATCACAATGTTCCATTTCCGTTTTCATCAGAATGCTCCCTGAGACTTGTCATCACAAGTCTCCATGGTCTTCTCATCACAATGCTCCAGGACCTTGTCATTACCATGCTCCATTCCCTTCTCATCACAATGCTCCATGACCACTGTCATCACAATAATATATGAATATATTCAACCAAATGCTCCACGACCTACTCATCAAAATGCTCCATGTCCAATAACATCACAATGCTCCATGACCACTGTCATCACAACACTCCATGACACCTGACAACACAATGATCCGGGACTCTTTTCATCACAATGCTCCATTCCCTAGTCATCACAATGCTCCATGACCCCTGTCATCACAACACTCCATGAAAATTTTCAACCCATTGCTCCATGACACTTGTCATCACAATGATCCATGCCCTTGTCATCCCAATGCTCCATGACACCTGTATTCACAATGTTCCGTGACGGTTGTCATCACAGTGCTCCATGACACCTGTCATCACAATGCTCCATGCCTTTGTCAGCAAAATGCTACATGACTTTGTCATTATAATGCTCTATGCGCTTGTCATCTCTATACTCCATTACCATTGTCATCACAAGCCTCCATGAACCTTGGGATCAGATTGCTTCATGCACTTTTCATCACAATGCTCCATGCTCCTTGAAATCAAAATGATCCATTACCTCTCTCATCACAATGCTCCAAACCCTTGTGATCACAATGTTCCATAACACTTGTCTTCACAACGCTCCATGATGCCTGTCATCACAATACTCCATGCTCTTTTCATCACAAGCTCCATGACCTTTTTCATCACAATGCTCAATACACTTGTCATCACAATGCACCCTGACACTGGTCATCAGAATGCTCCTTGAACCCTGTCATGACAAGGCTCCATGCCTTTTTCATCACAAGGCCCCATGCCGTTTTCATCACAATGCTCCATGTCATTGTCATCAAAATACTCCACAAGCTTTTCTTCAGAATGCTCCATGATGCTTGTCATCACAATTCTCCATGCACTTGTCAGCACAATGCTCCCTGACCCTTGTCCTCACAATGCTCCAAGCCATTGTCATCACAATGCTCCATTACCTTTGTCATCAGAATCCTCCATGACACTTGGCATCACAATGCTCCATGCCATTGTCATCACAAAGGGCCATTACATATGTCATCACAATGCTCCCTGACACCTGTCTTCACAGTACTGCATGACATGGTCATCACAATGCTCCATGCCCTTGTCATCACAATGTGCCATTCCAACTGTCATCGCAATAATCCATGCAACTTATTAGACCAATGTTCCATGCCCTTGTCATCACAATGCTCCATGCCCTTGTTATCACAATGCTCCATGACCCCTGTCATCACAATGCTCCGTGACTCCAGTCATCACAATGCTTCATGACCTTTGTCATCACAATGGTCCATACCCTCGTCATCAACAGTCTCTGTGACCTTTTTAACCACAATGGTCCATGAACTTTTCTTCACAATGCTCTTTGACCCTTGTCATCACAATGCTCCATGTGCTTGTCAGCACAATGCTCCATGACACCTGTCATCACAATGCACCATACGCTTGTCATCACAGTGCTCCACAATCTTGTCATCACAATGCTCCTTTAAATTTGTCATCACAATGCTCCATGCACTTCTCATCAAAATGCTCTCTCACCACTGATATCACAATGTTCCATCACTAGTCATTACAATACTCCCTCACCCCTCTCATCACAATGTTCCATGACTCCTGTCATCACAATGCTACATGCTCTTATCATCACAATGTTCGATGATCCCTGACATCACAGTGTTTCATAACACCTGTCATCAAAATGTTCCATGACACTTCATCAAATTGCTCCATGACCCTGTCATCACAATGCTCCCTGCCCTTCTCATCACAATGCACAACACCCTTGCTATCAAAATGCTTCTTGTCTTCTTTCATCACAAAGATCCATGACCTTTGGCATCACAATGCTCCATGTCATTGTCATCACAATGCTCCATGAACGCTCTCATCACATTGCTCCAGGCCTTTGTCTTCACAAAGCTCCATGACACATGTCATCAAAATGCTCCATGGCCTTCTCATCACAATGCTCCATGCCCTTGCCATCACAATGCTCCATTACTTCAGTCATAACAATGCTCCATGACCCCTGCCATCACGATGTTCCATGGTCTTGTCATCACAAAGCTCCATGACCCTTCTCATCACAATGCTCCAAGAACACAGTAATCACAATGCTCTATGCCCTTTCTCATCTCAGTGATCCATGAACCCTGTCATCACAATGCACCATGCCCATCATCATAATGCTTCATGTTATTGTCATCACAATGAAATCAAAATGCTGCATGACCTCTGTCATAACAATGCTCCAAACCCTTGTGATCACAATATTCCGTAACACTTGTCATCACAAAGCTCAATGACGCATGCCATCAGAATGATCCTTGTTCTTCGCCTCACAATGCTCCATGCCCTTGTCATCACAATGTTCCAAGACCCCTGTAATCACAATACTCCTTTCCCTTGTCATCAGAAAACTCCATGACGCATGTCATCAGAATGCTCCATGACCTTCTCATCACAATGCTCCATGCCATAGTCATCACAATGCTCCAAGACCACTGTAATCACAATGTTCCATTTCCGTTTTCATCAGAATGCTCCCTGAGACTTGTCATCACAAGTCTCCATGGTCTTCTCATCACAATGCTCCAGGACCTTGTCATTACCATGCTCCATTCCCTTCTCATCACAATGCTCCATGACCACTGTCATCACAATAATATATGAATATATTCAACCAAATGCTCCACGACCTACTCATCAAAATGCTCCATGTCCAATAACATCACAATGCTCCATGACCACTGTCATCACAACACTCCAAGACACCTGACAACACAATGATCCGGGACTCTTTTCATCACAATGCTCCATTCCCTAGTCATCACAATGCTCCATGACCCCTGTCATCACAACACTCCATGAAAATATTCAACCCATTGCTCCATGACACTTGTCATCACAATGATCCATGCCCTTGTCATCCCAATGCTCCATGACACCTGTATTCACAATGTTCCGTGACGGTTGTCATCACAGTGCTCCATGACACCTGTCATCACAATGCTCCATGCCTTTGTCAGCAAAATGCTACATGACCTTGTCATTATAATGCTCTATGCGCTTGTCATCTCTATACTCCATTACCATTGTCATCACAAACCTCCATGAACCTTGGGATCAGATTGCTTCATGCACTTTTCATCACAATGCTCCATGCTCCTTGAAATCAAAATGATCCATTACCTCTCTCATCACAATGCTCCAAACCCTTGTGATCACAATGTTCCATAACACTTGTCTTCACAACGCTCCATGATGCCTGTCATCACAATACTCCATGCTCTTTTCATCACAATGCTCCATGATCTTTTTCATCACAATGCTCAATACACTTGTCATCACAATGCACCCTGACACTGGTCATCAGAATGCTCCTTGAACCCTGTCATGACAAGGCTCCATGCCTTTTTCATCACAAGGCCCCATGCCGTTTTCATCACAATGCTCCATGCCATTGTCATCAAAATACTCCACAAGCTTGTCATCAGAATGTTCCATGACCCTTGTCATCACAATTCTCCATGCACTTGTCAGCACAATGCTCCCTGACCCTTGTCCTCACAATGCTCCAAGCCATTGTCATCACAATGCTCCATTACCTTTGTCATCAGAATCCTCCATGACACTTGGCATCACAATGCTCCATGCCATTGTCATCACAAAGGGCCATTACATATGTCATCACAATGCTCCCTGACACCTGTCTTCACAGTACTGCATGACATGGTCATCACAATGCTCCATGCCCTTGTCATCACAATGTGCCATTCCAACTGTCATCGCAATAATCCATGCAACTTATTAGACCAATGTTCCATGCCCTTGTCATCACAATGCTCCATGCCCTTGTTATCACAATGCTCCATGACCCCGGTCATCACAATGCTCCGTGACTCCAGTCATCACAATGCTTCATGACCTTTGTCATCACAATGGTCCATACCCTCGTCATCAACAGTCTCTGTGACCTTTTTAACCACAATGGTCCATGAACTTTTCTTCACAATGCTCTTTGACCCTTGTCATCACAATGCTCCATGTGCTTGTCAGCACAATGCTCCATGACACCTGTCATCACAATGCACCATACGCTTGTCATCACAGTGCTCCACAATCTTGTCATCACAATGCTCCTTTAAATTTGTCATCACAATGCTCCATGCACTTCTCATCAAAATGCTCTCTCACCACTGATATCACAATGTTCCATCACTAGTCATTACAATACTCCCTCACCCCTCTCATCACAATGTTCCATGACTCCTGTCATCACAATGCTACATGCTCTTATCATCACAATGTTCGATGATCCCTGACATCACAGTGTTTCATAACACCTGTCATCAAAATGTTCCATGACACTTCATCAAATTGCTCCATGACCCTGTCATCACAATGCTCCCTGCCCTTCTCATCACAATGCACAACACCCTTGCTATCAAAATGCTTCTTGACTTCTTTCATCACAAAGATCCATGACCTTTGGCATCACAATGCTCCATGTCATTGTCATCACAATGCTCCATGAACGCTCTCATCACATTGCTCCATGCCCTTGTCTTCACAAATCTCCATGACACATGTCATCAGAATGCTCCATGGCCTTCTCATGACAATGCTCCACGCCCTTGCCATCAGAATGCTCCATTAAACCTGACATAACAATGCTTCATGACCCCTGCCATCACGATGTTCCATTGCTTTGTCATCACAAACCTCCATGACACTTCTCATAACAATGCTCCAAGACCCCTGTAATCACAATGCTCTATGCCCCTTTTCATCTCAATGATCCATGAACCCTGTCATCTCAATGCACCATGCCCATCATCATAATGCTTCATGCTATTGTCATCATAATGAAATCAAAATGCTCCATGACCTCTGTCATAACAATGCTCCAAACCCTTGTGATCACAATATTCCATAACACTTGTCATCACAATGCCCCATGACGCTCGTCATCACAGTTATCAATGGTCTTCTCATCACAATGCTCCAAGATCTTTGTCCTCACAATGCTCAATACACTTGTCATCAAAATGCTCCCTGACACTTGTTGTCTGTATGCTCCTTGAATCCTGTCATGACAAGGCTCCTGCCTTTTTCATCACAATAATCCATGTCCTTTTCATCACAATGCTCCAAGAAACATATAATCTCAATGCTCCATGCCCTTGTCACCACAATGTTCCAAGACCCCTGTAATCACAATGCTCCATGCCCTTGTCATCAGAAAACTCCATGACGCATGTCATCAGAATGCTCCATGGCCTTCTCATCACAATGTTCCATGCCCTAGTCATCACAATGCTCCAAGACCGCTGTATTCACAATGCTCCATGCCCCTTTTCATCAGAATGCTCCATGATACTTGTCATCACAAGTCTCCATGGTCTTCTCATCACAATGCTCCAGGACCTTGTCATAACCATGCTCCATTCCCTTGTCATCACAATGTTCCATGACCCCTGTCATCACAATAATCCATGAACATTTTCAGCCCAATGCTTCACGACCTACTCATCACAATGCTCCATGGCCAATATCACAAAGCTCTATGACCACTGTCATCAAAACACTCCATGACTCCTGACAACCCAATGATCCGGGACACTTGTCATCACAATGCTCCATTCCCTAGTCATCACAATGCTCCATGTCCCCTGTCATCACAATACTCCATGAACATTTTCAGCCCAATGCTCCATGACCCTTCTCATCACATTGAACCATGCCATTGTCATCCCAGTGCTCCATGACACCTGTATTTACAATGCTCCGTGACTCCAGTCATCACAATGCTTCATAAGGTTTGTCTACACAACGGTCCATGCCCGAATCATCACAAGGCTCTGTGACCTTTAAAACCACAATGCTCCATGAACATTTCATCACAATTCTCCGTGACCATTGTCATCACAATGCTCCATGCGTTTTTCAGAACAATGCTCCATGACCCTTTTCATCACAATGTGCCATGTGCTTTTCATCACAATGATCCACAACCTTGTCATCGCTATGCTCCATAAACCTTGTAATCACAATGCTCCATGCACTTCTCATCCATATGCTCTCTCTCATGAGATATCTCAATGTTCCATGACTAGTCATCACAATCCTCCCTCACCCCTGTTATCACAATGTTCCATGACCCCTATCATCACAATGCTATATCCCCTTAACAGCACAATGTTCCATGACCCCTGACATCACAATGTTCCATAACCCCTGTCATCAAAGTGCTCCATGACCCTTTTCATCCCAAAGCTCCATGAAGCCTGGCATCACAATGTTCTATAACCCCTGTCATCAAAATATTCCATTACACTTTTCATCAAATTGCTGCATGACCCTGTCATCAAAATGCTCCCTGCAATTCTCATCACAATGCACCACACACTTGTCATCAAAATGCTCCATGACCTATGTCATCACAAACTCCATGACCGTTGGCATCACAATGCTCCATGTCATTGTCATCACGATGCTCCGTGAACCCTCTCATCACATTGCTCCATGCTCTTGTCATCACAAAGCTCTATGACACTTGTCATCACAATGCTCGATGCCCTTCTCATCACAATGCTCCATGCCCTTGACATTACAATCGTCCATGCCCCAAGTATCAGTGTTCCGTTCCCTTCTCATCACAATGCTCCATATCCAATCTCATCACAATAATCCATGAAACATTTCAGACCAATGCTCAATGCCCTTCTCATAACAATGCTCCATTACCTCTGTCATAACAATGCTCCATGACAACTGCCATCACAATGTTCCATGGCCTTGTCATAACAACGCTCCATGACCCTTGTCATCACAATGCCCCAAGACCCCTGTAATCACAAAGCTCCATGCCCTTGTCATCACAAAGCTCCATGACACATGTCATCAGAATGTTCCATGGCCATCTCGTCACAATGCTCCATGCCCTTGTCATCACAATGCTCCAAGACCCCTGCAGTCACAGTGATCCATGCACCTTTTCATCAGAATGCTCCATGAGACTTGTCATCACAAGTCTCCATGGTCATCTCATCACAATGCTCCAGGACATTGTCATCACCATGCTCCATGCACTTGTCATCACAATGCTCCAAGACCCCTGTAATCTCAATGCTCCCTCCCCCTTTTCATCAGAATGCTCCATGAGACTTGTCATCACATGTCTCCATGGTCTTCTCAACACAATGCTCCAGGACCTTGTTATCACCATGCTCCATTCCCTTGTCATCACAATGCTCAATGACCCCTGTCATCACAATACTCTATGAATATTTTCAGCCAAATGATCCATGACCTTCTCATCACAATGCTCCATGACCAATATCATCACAATGCTCCACGGCCACTGTCATCACAACACCTCATGACACCTGACAACACAGTGATCCGGGACACTTGTCATCACAATGCTCCAAGTCCCCTGTAATCAGAGTGATCCATGACCCCTGTCATCACAATAATCCATGAACATTTTCAGCCCAATGCTCCATGACCCTTGTCATCACAATGATCCATGACCTTGTCATCCCAATGCTCCATGACCCCTGTATTCACAATGCTCCGTGACGCTTTTCATCACAGTGCTCCATGACACCTGTCATCACAATGCTCCATGCCTTTGTCAGCAAAATGCTACATGACCTTGTCATTACAATGCTCTATGCGCTTATCATCACAATACTCCATTACCATTGTCATCACAATCCTCCATGAAACTTGGAATCACATTGCTTCATGCCCTTTTCATCACAATGCTCCATGCTCCTTGAAATCAAAATGATCCATGACCTCTGTTATCACAATACTCCAAACAGTTGTGATCACAGTGTTCCATAACACTTGTCATCAAAATGATCCATGATGCCTGTCATCACAATACTCCATGCCCTTTTCATCACAATGCTCCATGATATTTGTCATCACAATTCTCAATATACATGTCATCACAATGCTCCCTGACACTTGTCATCAGAATGCTGCTTGAACCCTGTCACGAAAAGGCTCCATGCATGTTTCATCACAAAGTCCCATGCCATTTTCATCACAATGCTCAATGCCATTGTCATCAAAATACTCCACATGCTTGTCATAAGAATGCTCCATGACCCTTGTCATCACAATTCTCCATGCACTTGTCAGCACAATGCTCCCTGACCCTTGTCATCACAATGCTGCAAGCCATTGTCATCACAATGCTCCATTACCTTTGTCATCAGAATCCTCCATCACACTTGGCATCACAATGCTCCATGCCATTGTCATCACAATGGGACATTACATATGTCATCACAATGCTCCCTGACACCTCTCTTCAAAATACTGCCTGACCTGGTCATCACAAAGCTCCATGCCCTTGTCATCACAATGCGCCATTCCAACTGCCATCACAATAATCCATGAAACTTATTAGACCAATGCTCCATGCCCTTGTCATCACAATGCTCCATGCTCTTGTTATCACAATGTTCCAAGACCCATGTAATCAGAATGCTCCATGCCCATTTTCATCAGTATGCTCCATGAGACTTGTCATCACAAGGCTCCATGGTTTTCTCATCACAATGCTCCATGCCCTTGTCATCTCAATGCTCCATGACCTCTGTCATCACAATGCTCCGTGACTCCAGTCATCACAATGCTTCATAAGGTTTGTCATCACAATGTTCCATGCCCGCGTCATCACAAGGCTCTGTGACCTTTGTAACCACAATGCTCCATGAATTTTTCATCACAATGCTCCGGACACTTGTCATCACAATGCTCCATGCCTTTGTCAGAACAATGCTCCATGACCCTTGTCATCACAATGCACCATGCGCTTTTCATCACAATGATCCACAACCTTGTCATCGCTATGCTCCATAAACATTGTAATCACAATGCTCCATGCACTTCTCATCCAAATGCTCTCTCACATGAGATATCACAATGTTCCCTCACTAGTCATCACAATCCTCCCTCACCCCTGTTATCACAATGTTCCATGACCCCTGTCATCACAATGCTACATTCGCTTCTCAGAACAATGTTCCATGACCCCTGACATCACAATGTTCCATAAACCCTGTCATCAAAATGCTCCATGACCATTTTCACCTCAAAGCTCCATGACGCCTGACATCACAGTGTTCTATAACCCCAGTCATCAAAATGTTCCATTACAAATATCATCAAATTGCTGCATGACCCGGTCATCAAAATGCTCCCTGCCCTTCTCATCACAATGCACTTCACCCTTGTCATCAAAATGCTCCATGACTTTGGTCATCACAAAGCTCCATGACCCTTGGCATCACAATACTCCATGTCATTGTCATGACAATGCTCCATAAACCCTCTCATCATATTGCTCCATGCTCTTGTCATCACAAAGCTCCATGCCACTTGTCACCACAATGCTTGATGCCCGTCTCATCACAATGCTCCTTGCCCTTGTCATTAAAATCCTCCATGACTCATGTATCACAGTGTACCGTGCCCTTGTCATCACAATGCTCCATGCCCACTCTCAGAGCAATAATCCATGAAATATTTCAGACCAATGCTCAATGCCCTTCTCATCACAATGCTCCATTACCTCTGTCATAACAATGCTCCATGACCCCTGCCATCACAATGTTCCACGGCCTTCTCATCACAAGGTTCCATGACCCTTGTCATCACAATGCTCCCAGACCCATGTAATCACAGAGCTCCATGCCCTTGTAATCACAAAGCTCCATGACGCATGTATTCAGAATGTTCCATGGCCTTCTCCTCACAATGCTACATGCCCTTGTCATCACAATTCTCCAAGACCCCTATAATCACAATGCTCCATGCCCCTTTTCATCAGAATGCTCCATGAGTCTTGTCATCACAAGTCTCCATTGTCATCTCATCACAGTGCTCCAGGAACATGTCATCACCATGCTCCATTCCCTTGTCATCACAATGCTCCATGACCCCTGTCATCACAATACTCCATGATTATTTTCAGCCCAATGCTCCATGACATTCTCATCACAATGCTCCATGACCAATATCATCACAATGCTCCATTACTTTTGTCATCAGAATCCTCCATGGCACTTGCCATCACAATGCTCCATGCAGTTGTCATCACAATGGGACATTTCATATGTCATCACAATGCTCCCTAATACCTCTCTTCACAATACTGCATGACATGGTCATCACAATGCTCCATGCCCTTGTCATTAAAATGCGCCATTCCAACTGTCATCACATTAAACCATGAAACGTATTAGACCAAAGCTCCATGCCCTTGTCATCACAATGCTCCATGCAATTGTTATCACAGTGTTTCAAAATCCCTGTAATAAGAATGCTCCATGCCCCTTTTCATCAGTATGCTCCATGAGACTTGTACTCACAAGGCTCCATGGTTTTCTCATCACAATGCTCCAGGACCTTGTCATCACAATGCTTCACGACATTGTCATGAAAATTCTCAATGGCCCTTGTCATCATAATGCTCCAAGCCCTATTCATCACAATGCTCCATTATATTTGTCATCACAATCCTCCATTACATTTGGCATCACAATGCTCCATGCCATTGTCATCGCAGTGGACCATGACATATGTCATCACAATGTTCCCTGACACCTTTCTTCACAATACTCCATGCACTTGTCATCACAATGCCCCATGCCCTTGTCATCACAATGCACCATGTCCACTGTCATCACAATAATCTATGAAACATATCAGACCAATGCTCCATGCCCCTGTCATCACAATGCTCCATGCCCTAGTCATCACAATGCTCCATTATCCCTGTAATCACAGTGGTCCGTGACTCCAGTCATCATAATGCTTCATAACGTTTGTCATTACAACGGTCCATGCCCGCGTCATCACAAGGCTCTGTGACATTTGTAACCACAATCCTCCATGAACTTTTCATCACAATGCTCCGTGACCCTTGTCATCACAATGTTCCATTTCTTTGTCATCACCATGCTGCATTCCCTTGTCATCACAATGCTCCATGACACCAGTCATCACAATAATCCATGAACATTTTTAGCCCAATGCTCCACGAACTACTCATCACAATGCTCCATGGCCAATATCATCACAATGCTCCATGACCACTGTCATCACAGCACTCCATGACACCTGACAACACAATGATCCAGGACTCTTGTCGTCACAATGCTCCATTCCCTAGTCATCACAATGCTCCATGACCCCTGTATTCACAATGCTCCAAGCCCTTGTCATCACAAGGCTCCATTAAATTTGTCATCAGAATCCTCCATGACACTTGACATCACAATGTTCCATTCCATTGTAATCACAATGGGCCATTACATATATCATCACAGTGCTCCCTGAAACCTGTCTTCACAATAGTGCATGACCTGGTCATCACAATGCTCCATGCCCCTGTCATCACAATGCACCATGCCCACTGTCAGCACAATAATCTATGAAACATTTCAGACCAATTCTCCATGCCCCTGTCATCACAATGTTCCGTGCTCTTGTCATCACAATGCTCCATGACCCCTGTCATCACAATTCTCCATGACTCCAGTCATCACAATGCTTCATAATGTTTGTCATCACAACGGTCCATGCCCGTGTCATCACAAGGCTCTGTGACCTTTGTAACCACAATGCTCCATGAACTTTTCATCACAATGCTCCGTGACCCTTGTCATCACAATGCTCCATGCCTTTGTCAGAACAATGCTCCATGACCCTTGTCATCACAATGTGCCATGTGCTTTTCATCACAATGATCCACAACCTTGTCATCGCTATGCTCCATAAACCTTGTAATCACAATGCTCCATGCACTTCTCATCAAAATGCTCTCTCACCAGAGATATCACAATGTTCCAACACTAGTCATCACAATCCTCTCTCACCCCTGTTATCACAATGTTCCATGACCCCTGTCATCACAATGCTACATCCGCTTATCAGCACAATATTCCATGACCCCTGACATCACAATGTTCCATAACCCCTGTCATCAAAGTGCTCCATGACCCTTTTCATCCCAAAGCTCCATGACCCCTGGCATCACAATGTTCTATAAAACCTGTCATCTAAGTGTTCCATTACACTTTTCATCAAATTGCTGCATGACCCTGTCATCAAAATGCTCCCTGCCCTTCTCATCACAATGCACCACACCCTTGTCATCAAAATGCTCCATGGCCTTTGTCATCACAAAGATCCATGACCCTTGGCATCACAATGCTCCATGTCATTGTCATCACAAAGCTCCATGACCCTTGGCATCACATTGATCCATGTCATTGTCATCACAAATCTCCATGACCCTTGGCATCACATTGCTCCATGTCATTGTCATCACAATGCTCCATGAACCCTCTCATCACATTGCCCATGCACTTGTCATTACAATCCTCCATGACTCATGTATCACAGTGTACCGTGCCCTTATCATCACAATGCTCCTTGCCCGGGCCTCCCTGGTGGCGCAGTGGTTGAGAGTCCGCCTGCCGATGCAGGGGATGTGGGTTCGTGCCCCGGTCTGGGAGGATCCCATATGCCGCGGAGCGGCTGGGCCCGTGAGCCATGGCCGCTGGGCCTGCGCATCCGGAGCCTGTGCTCCGCGGCAGGGGAGGCCACAGCAGTGAGAGGCCCGCATACCGCAAAAAAAAACAAAAAAACAATGCTCCTTGCCCACACTCATCACAATAATCCATGAAACATTTCAGACCAATGCTCAATCCCCTTCTCATCACAAAGTTCCATAACCTCTGTCATAACAATGCTCAATGTCCCCTGCCATCACAATGTTCCACGGCCTTGTCATCACAAGGCTCCATGACCCTTGTCATCACAATGCTCCAAGACTCCTGTAATCACAATGCTCAATTCCCTTGTCATCACAAAGCTCCATGACGCATGTCATTAGAATGTTCCATGGTATTCTCCTCACAATGCTCCATGCCCTTGTCATTACAATGCTCCAAGACCACTGTAATCACAATACTCCATGCCCCTTTTCATCAGAATGCACCATAAGAATTGTCATCACAAGTTTACATGGTCCTCTAATCAAAAAGCTCCAGGACTTTTTCGTCACCATGCTCCATTCCCTTGTCATCACAATGCTCCATGACCCCTGTCATCACAATAATCAATGAATATTTTCAGCCCAATTGTCCATGACCTTCTCAACACAATGCTCCATGACCAATATCATCACAATGCTGAATGACCGCTGTCATCACAACACTCCATGACACCTGACAACACAATGATCCGGGACTCCTGTCATCACAATGCTCCAAGACCCATGTAATCACAATGCTCCATGACCCCTGTCATCACAATGCACCATGCCCTTGTCATCACAACGCTCCATGAACCCTCTCATCACAATGCTCCTTGACTCCAGTAATCACAATGCTTCATAACATTTGTCATCACAATGGTCCATGCTCGCGTCATCACAAGACTCTGTGACCTTTGTAAACACAATGCTCCATGAACTTTTCATCACAGTGCTCCGTGACCCTTGTCATCACAATGCTCCATGCCTTTGTCAGAAAAATTTTCCATGACGCTTGTCATCACAATGTACCACGTGCTTTTCATCACAACGGTCCACAAATTTGTCATGGCAATGCTCCATAAAACTTGTAATCACAATGCTTCATGCCCTTCTCATCACAATGCTCCATTACCCCTGTCATAACAGTGCTCCATGACCCCTGCAATCACAATGTTCCACGGCCTTGTCATCACAATGCTCCATGACACTTGTCATCATAATGCTCCAAGACCCCTGTAATCACAATGCTCCATGCCCCTGTCATCACAATACTCCATGAACATTTTCAGCCCAATGCTCCATGACACTTGTCATCACAATGATCCATGCCCTTGTCATCCCAATGCTCCATGACCCCTGTATTCACAATGCTCCGTGACGCCTGTCATCACAGTGCTCCATGACACCTGTCATCACAATCCTCCATGCCTATGTCAGCAAAATGCTACATGACCTTGTCATTACAATGCTCTATGCGCTTGTCATCACAATTCTCCATTACCATTGTCATCACAATCCTCCATGAACTTTGGGATCACATTGCTTCATGTCCTTGTCATCACAATGCTCCATGCTCCTTGAAATCAAAATGATCCATGACCTCTGTCATCACAATGCTCCAAACCATTTTGATCACAATGTTCCATAACACTTGTCAACACAACGCTCCATGATGCCTATCATCACAATACTCCATGCCTTTTTCATCACAATGCTCCATGACCTTTGTCATCACAATTCTCAATACACTTGTCATCACAATGCTCCCTGACACTTGTCGCCAGAATGCTCCTTGAAGCCTGTCACGAAAAGGCTCCATGCCTTTTTCATCACAATGCCCCATGCCGTTTTCATCACAATGTTCCATGCCATTGTCATCAAAATACTCCACAAGCTTGTCATCAGAATGCTCCATGACGCTTGTCATCACAATGCTCCATGCACTTGTCAGCACAATGCTCCATGACCCCTGTCATCACAATGCTCCGTGACTCCAGTCATCACAATGCTTCATGACCTTTGTCATCACAATGGTCCATGCTCTCGTCATCAACAGTCTCTGTGACCTTTTTAACCACAATGCTCCATGAACTTTTCATCACAATGCTCTTTGACCCTTGTCATCACAATGCTCTATGCCTTTCTCACCACAATGCTCCATGACCCTTGTCATCATAATGCTCCATGTACTTGTCATCACAGTGCTCCACAATCTTGTCATCACAATGCTCCATAAACATTGTCATCACAATGCTCCATGCACTTCTCATCAATATGCTCTCTCACCACTGATATCACAATGATACATCACTATTCGTCACAATACTCCATCACCCCTGTCATCACAATTTTCCATGACTCCTGTCATCACAGTGCTACATGCACTAATCATCACAATGTTCGATGACCCCTGACATCACAATGTTACATAACCCCTGTCATCAAAATGCTCCATGACCCTTTTCATCAAAATGCTCCATGACCCCTGACATCACAATGTTCCATAAACACTGTCATCAAAATGTTCCATGACACTTTTCATCAAATTGCTCCATGACACTGTGATCACAATGCTCCTTGCCCTTCTAATCACAATGCACAACAACATTGTCATCAAAATGCTCCCTGACACTTGTTGTCTGTATGCTCCTTGAACCCTGTCATGACGAGGCTCCATGCCTCTTTCATCACAATGATCCATGCCCTTTTCTTCACAGTGCTCCAAGACCCCTCTAATCACAATGCTCCATGCCCTTGTCATCACAAAGCTCAATGACGCATGTCATCAGCATGCTCCTTGTCCTTCTCCTCAAAATGCTCCATGCCCTTGTCCTCACAAAGTTCCAAGACCCCTGTATTCACAATGCTCCATGCCCCTTTTCATCAGTATGCTCCATGAGACTTGTCATCACAAGGCTCCATGGTTTTCTCATCACAATGCTCCAGGACATTGTCATCACAATGCTTCACGACCTTGTCATGAAAATTCTCAATGGCCCTTGTCATCATAATGCTCCAAGCCCTAGTCATCACAATGCTCCTTTATATTTGTCATCACAATCCTCCATTACATTTGGCATCAAAATGCTCCATGCCATTGTCATCGCAATGGACCATGACATATATCATCCCAATGCTCGCTGACACCTGTCTACACAATACTCCATGACATTCTCATCACAATGCTGCATGCCCTTGTCATCGCAGTCGACCAAGACATAGGTCATCACAATGCTCCTTGACACCTGTCTTCACAATAATCCATGACCTTCACATCACAATGCTGCATGCCCTTGTCATCACAATGCACCATGCCCACTGTCATCACAATAATCTATGAAACTTTTCAGTCCAATGCTCCATGCACCTGTCATCACAATGCTCAATGTCCTTGTCATCACAATGCTCCATGACCCCTGTCATCACAATGCTCCGTGACTCCAGTCATCACAATGCTTCATAACGTTTGTCATCACAATGCTCCCTGCCCCAGTCATCACAAGGCTCTGTGACCATTGTAACCACAATGCTCCATGAAATTTTCATCACAATGCTCCATGACACTTATCATCACAATGTTCCTTGCCTTTGTCCGAACAATGCTCCATGACCCTTGTCATCCCATTGTGCTACACACTTTTCTTTACAAAGGTTCACAAACTTGTCATTGCTATGCTCCATAAACCTTGTAATCACAGTGATCCATGCACTTCTCAACAAAATGCTCTCTCACCAGAGATATCACAATGTTCCATCCCTAGTCATCACCATACTCCCTCATCCCTGTAATCACAATGTTCCATGACCCCTGTCATCTCAATGCTACATCCACTTATCATCACAATGTTCCATGACACCTGACATCACAATGTTCCACCACCCCTGTCATCAAAATGCTCCATGACCCTTTTCAACCCAAAGCTCCATGACCAATGACATCACAATATTCTATAACCCCTCTCATCAAAATAATCCATTACACTATTCCTCAAATTGCTGCATGACACTGTCATCAAAATGATCCCTGCCTTTCTCATCACAATGCACCACGCCCTTGTCAACAAAAGGCTCCATGACCTTTGTCTTCACAAAGATCCATGATCCTTGACATCACTATGCTCCATGTCATTGTCATCACAATGCTCCATGAACCCTCTCATCACATTGCTCAATGCCATTGTCATCAGAAAGCTCCATGACACTTGTCATCACAATGCTCGATGCCCTTCTCATCACAATGCTCCATGCCGTTGTTTTTACATTCCTCCATGACCCATGTAACAGTGTTCCGTGGCCATGTCATGACAATGCTTCATGCCCACTCTCATCACAATAATCCATGAAATATTTCAGACCAATATTCAGTGCTCTTCTCATCACAATGCTCCATTACCTCTGTCATAACAATGCTCCATGACGCCTGCCATCACAATTTTCCACGGCCTTGTCATCACAAGGCTCCATGACCCTTGTCATCACAATGCTCCTAGACCCCTGTAATCACAATTCTCCATGCCCTTGTCATCACAAAACTCCATGTCGTATGTCATCAGAATATTCCATGTCTTTCTCATCACAATGCTAAATGCACACTTCTTCACAATGCTCTAAGATCCCTGTAATCACAATGCTTCATGCCCTTTTTCATCAGTATGCTCCATGAGACTTGTCATCACAAGGCTCCATGGTCTTCTCATCACAATGCTCCATGCCCTTGTCATCACACTGCCCCATGACCCGTCATCACAATGCTCCGTGACTCCATTCATCACAATGCTGCATGACCTTTGTCATCAAAATGGTCCATTACCGAGTCATCAAAAGTCTCTCTGATATTTTTTACCAAAATGTTCCATGAAATTTTCATCACAGTGCTCCATGCCTTTGTCAGAACAATGCTCCATGACCCTTGTCATCACAATGTGCCACGTGCTTTTCATCACAACGGTCCACAACCTTGTCATCGATATGCTCCATAAACCTTATAATCCCAATGCTCCATGCACTTCTCATCAAAATGCTCTCTCACATGAGATATCATAATGTTCCATCACTAGTCATCACATTACACCCTCACCCCTGTAATCACAATGTTCCATGACCCCTGTCATCACAATGCTACCTCCCCTTATCATCACAATGTTCCATGAACCCTGGCATCACAATGTTCCACAACCCCTGTCATCAAAATGCTCCATGACCCTTTTCATCCCAAAGCTCCATGACCCCTGACATCACAATGTTCTATAACCCATGTCATCAAATTGTTCCATTACAATTTTCATCAAATTGCTGCATAACCCTGTCCTCAAACTGCTCCCTGCCCTTCTCATCACAATGCACCACACCCTTGTCATCAAAATGCTCCATGACATTTGTCATCACAAAGCTCCATGACCCTTGACATCACAATGCTCCATGTCATTGTCATCACAATGCTCCATGAACACTCTCATCACATTGCTCCATGCCCTTGTCATCACAAAGCTCCATGACACTTGTCATCACTGTGCTCGATGCCCTTCTCATCACAATGCTCCATGCCCTTGTCATTACAATCCTCCATGACCAATGTATCACAGCGTTCCGTGCTCTTGTCATCACAATGCTCCATGCGCACTCTCATCACAATAATCCATGAAATATTTCACAACAATGCTTCCTGCCCTTCTCATCACAATGCTCCATTACACCTGTCATAACAATGTTTCATGACCCCTGCCATCACAATGTTCCACGGCCTTGTCATTCACAAGGCTCCATGACACTTGTCATCACAATGTTCCAAGAACCCTGTAATCACAATGCTCCATGCCCTTGTCATCAGAAAGCCCCATGATGCATGTCATCAGAATGTTCCATGGACTTCTCATCACAATGCTCCATGCCCTTGTCATCACAATGCTCCAAGACCCTTGTTATCAAAATGCTCGATGCCCCTTTTCATCTCAAAGCTCCATGAATCCTATCATCACAATGCACCATGCCCATCATCATAATGCTTCAGGCTATTGTCATCACAATGAAATCAAAATGCTCCATGACCTCTGTCATCACAATGCTCCAAACCGTTGTGATCACAAGATTCCATAACACTTATCATCACAACACCCCATGATGCTCATAATCACAGTTATCCATGGTCTTCTCATCACTATGCTCCATAACCTTTGTCATCACAATGCTCAGTACACTGGTCATCACAATGCTCCCTGACACTTGTCGTCAGTATGCTCCTTGAACCCTGTCATGACAAGGCTCCATGCCTTCTTCATCACAATGATCCATGCCCATTTCATCACAGTGCTCCAAGACACCTGTAATCACAATGTTCCATGCACTTGTCATCACAGTGCTCCATGACGCATTCATCAGAATGCTCCATGTCCTTCTCTTCACAATGCTCCATGCCCTTGTCATAACAATGCTCCAAGACCACTGTAATCACAATGCTCCATGCCCCTTTTCATCAGAATACTCCATGAGAGTTTTCATCACATGTCTCCATGGTCTTCTCATCACAATGCTCCAGGACCTTGTCATCACCATGCTCCATTTGCTTGTCATCACAATGTTCCATGACCCCTGTCATCAGAGTACTCCATGAACATTTTCAGCCCAATTCTCCATGACACTCTCATCACAATGCTCCATGACCAATATCATCACAATGCTCCATGACCACTGTCATCACAACACTCCATTACCCCTGACAACACAGTGAGCCGGGACTCTTGTCATCACAATGCTCCATGACCCCTGTCATCACAATACTCCATAAACATTTTCAGCCCAATCTTCCATGACACTTGTCATCACAATGATCCATGCCCTTTTCATCCCAATGCTCCATGACCCCTGTATTCACAATGCTCTGTGACGCATGTCATCACAGTGCTCCATGACACCTGTCATCACAATTCTCCATGCCTTTGTCAGCAAAATGCTACATGAACTTGTCATTACAATGTTCTATGAGCTTGTCATAAAAATACTCCTTTACCATGGTCATCACAATCCTCCATGAAACTTGGTATCACATTGTTTCTTGCCCTTGCCATCACAATGCTCCATGATTCTTGAAATCAACATGATCCATGACCTGTGTCATCACAATGCTCCAAACACTTGTGATCACAATGTTCCATAACACTTGTCATCACGAAGCTCCATGATGCCTGTCATCACAATACTCCATGCCCTTTTCATCACAATGCTCCATGACCTTTGTCATCACAATTCTCAATACACTTGTCATCACAATGCTCCCTGACACTTGTCTTCAGAATGCTCCATGAACCCTGTCACGAAAAGGCTCCATGCCTTTTTCCTCACGATGCCCCATGCAGTTTTCATCACAATGATCCATGCCATTGTCATCAAAATACTCCACAAGCTTGTCATCAAAATGCTCCATGACCCTTGTCATCACAATTCTCCATGCACTTGTCAGCACAATGCTCCCTGACCCTTGTCATCACAATGCTCCAAGCCATTGTCCTCACACTGTTCCATTACCTTTGTCATCAGAATCCTCCATGACACTTGCATCACAATGCTCCATGCCATTGTCATCACAATGGGCCATTACATATGTCATCACAATGCTCCCTGACACCTGTCTCCACAATACTGTATGACCTGGTCTTCACAATGCTCCATGCCCTTGATATCACAAAGCTCCATGACCCCTGTCAAAACAATGTTCCGTGACTCCAGTCATCACAATGCTTCATGACCTTTGTCATCACAATGGTCCATGCCCTCATCATCAACAGTCTCTGTGACCTTTTTAACCACAATGCTCCATGAACTTTTCATCACAATGCTCTTTGACCGTTGTCATCACAATACTCTATGCCTTTCTCAGTACAATGCTCCATGACCATTGTCATTACAATGCTCCATTCGCTTGACAGCACAATGCTCCTTGACACATGTCATCACAATTTGCCATGGCTTGTCATCACAGTGCTCCACAATCTTGTCATCACAATGCTCCATAAACCTTGTCATCACAATGCTACATGCACTTATCATCACAATGTTCGATGACCCCTGACATCACAATGTTCCATAACCCCTGTCACCAAAATGCTCCATGACCCTTTTCATCAAAATGTTCCATGTCCCCTGACATCACAATGCTCCATGACCCCTGTCATCACACTGCTCCATGCTCCTTGAAATCACAATGATCCATGACCTCTGTGTTCAAAATGCTCCAAACCCATGTGATCACAATGTTCCATAACCCTTGCCATCACAACGCTCCATGATGCCTGTCATCACAATGCTCCATGCCCTTTTCATCACAATGCTCCATGCCATTGTCATCACAATACTCCACAAGCTTGTCATCTGAATGCTCCATGACACTTGTCATCACAATGCTCCATGAGCACTGTCATCACAATGCTCCATACCACGTGTCATTACAGTGCTCCATGACGCTCGCCATTCACAATTATCCGTGGTCTTCTCATCACAATGCTCCACACGCTTGTCATCAAAATGCTCCATGACTCTTGTCATCACCATGTTCCATGGCCACTGTCATCACAATTATCCACACCCCTTGTCATTATAGCGCTCCATGACGCTCATCCTCAAAATTATCCATGGTCTTCTCAACACAATGCTCCATGGTCTTGCCATCACAATGCTCCATGCCCTGGTCGTCACAATGCTCCACACTCCCTGTCATCACAATTCTCCACGTTCTTGGCAACACTATGTTCCATGACACTTTCCATCACAGTGTTAAATGCTTTGTCATCACAATACTCAACAAGCTTGTCATCACAATACTCCATGACCCTTGTCATCACAATGATCCATGACCCCTGTCATCACAATGCTCCATGAGACGTATCATCACAATGCTCCATGCCCCTTGTCATTACAGTGTTCCATGATGCTCGTCACCAGAATTATCCATGGTCTTCTCATCACAGTGCTCCACGGTCTTGCCATCACAATGCTCCATGCCCTGGTCATCACAATTCTCCACGTCCTTGTCATCACAATGCTCCATGACAGTTCTCATCACAATGTTACATGCTCTTGTCATCACAATTCTCCATGCACTTGTCATCGCAATGCCCCCTGACCCCTGTCATAGCAAGCCGCATGCCTTTGTCATCACAATGCTTCACGATATTTTCATCAAAATTCTCAATGGCCGTTGTCATCACAATGCTCCATGCCCTTGTCATCACAATGCTCCATGACCCTTGTCATCACAATGCTCCAAGCCTTTGTCATCACAATGCTCCAAGCCTTTGTCATCACAATTCTCCATTACCTTTCTCATCAGAATCCTCCATGACACTTGGAATCACAATGTTCCATGCCATTGTCATCACAATGGTACATGAAATATGCCATTACAATGCTCCCTGACACCTGTCTTCACCATACTCCATGACCTTGTCATCACAATGCTCCATGCCCCTGTCATCACAATGTGCCATGCCCACTGTCAACACAATTATCCATGAAACTTGTCAGACCAAAGCTCCATGCCCCTGTCATCACAATGCTACATGACCCCAGTCATCACAATGCTCCGTGTGTCCCGTCATCACAAGGCTTCATGACCTGTGTCATCACAATGGTCAATGCCCTCATCATCACAATGCTCTGTGAAATTTGTCACCACAATGCTCCATGACCTTTTCATCACAGTGCAGATACGTCCATGAGTGCAAGTGCCCTATGCTCTGTAGCTCATCTTTTAGATGTTTTAGCAAACACAATACACTTCTCCATAGTAGCCGTTGGCAAATTACAATTCCACTATCAGCCTCACAGGGCTCCCTTTTCTCCTCGCCCTGTCCTGCATTTCTGGTGTTTACACTTTATGTGGATGGCCCTTCTGACTGATGTGAAGTGATACATTTTGTAGTATTGATTTCCAGTGCCTACCTGTTTGGTTGGATAAAAAGTGTGTATGGCCTTTACTTGAATATATTCGGAAAAAATTGCATACGCCCTTTTGGGCCAACTGCATCATTGGCGATGTTCAGCCCCTTTTCTTGTGTTTTAATGGGGAGTCCTTTCTACCTCTTCAAATCTGTTTCCTGCCACTCTCCCTTGCTTACAACTCCTTTTCTGTGACTTACCTCAAGACATTTTTCGACGATAGATATTTTCAACTCTGCAGATTCATGAATTTTAGTGCCCCTGAGTTCCATTTTTCAACTTGTGTTTTTGGAAACTGGACACAAAACAGCGGGATTTCCTCTAGCCCTATTCTGTTTCCGTGGGCAATTCTAGCCTTTGATGAATTTGTCTTCCAGATTGGAAATTAGAGTGGCATGTTCCTGTCCGAACAACTAAGACTTGTCTCTAAATTTTTCTCATCCTTCCGCTTCATCCTCTGGACAAATTCCAAACTGTGTGCAACAGGATGTTGACGGTGCTGATATCCCCAAGTGAGGAGATTGTTAGGAAAGATGCTGGAGGGGTGAACCCGAGCACCAGACAATGAGGAGATGAGGTGCCTTTTCCAAACTCTTTCTGAACAAATGGTGTACCATCCTCTAGGTGTGACAGGCATGTTTTAGCTGTAGGAAGGGTCCCGTGCATGGAAGGAGAACACCAGGGATTTTTCCAAATCAGTGCCTCCCTGTACCCCAAACTGGGGAATTTTTAAACTACGGCTACACGTATGTCCATTAAGCGCCTTGGGAAATAGGCAGAGCCCAAACTTTAGATGATTGAAATCTTCAGGGTCAGAAGCGTTCACCATCGGCCTTGCTTAGGTTACATTTTATCTGTCTTCGATAGACGATGTCAATAAAAATATCTATTCTTTTTCAGATTATTTCCACTTATAGGTTATTGCAAAATATTCAGTGTAGTTCCCTGTGCTATACAGTAGTTCCTTGTTGATGATCTATTTTATACATAGCAGTGTGTATGTGTTAATCCCACACTGTTAATTTATCCCTTCTCCTACCTTTCCCCTTTGGTAATAATAAATTATAAGATTTTATACTTCTCAGAAATGGGGGAGCTGAAAGAGAGGTATCCTTTTCAATGGAAAAGCATTCAAAACAAGATTGAAGCTTCAGCCAAGAGTATTCGATGTACATCCATGGAAATAAATCACTTCATTTCTCTAATGTTGACCTGACAAATAAGACAGACGTCTTCACTGAACTTGCTTATAGTAAAGTGATGGAAATATCAAAGGTAAGTCTTAGAAACATCTTATTTTACCCGAGCATTATACACTGCTCTATGTTAACTACAGTTTGGCTCACACATCTGTTCATTGAAGTTACAATGTTCTCAAATTCTGTTACTGATCCTCCAGAGTGGACCCCAACAGAAGTCCCCGTGCCCAGTGTCATTGGAGCCAACAGATCAAGACTGAGTTTGGTTCAGAAGCAAAGGAAACATTATTTTGAAAACAGAATGGAGAGGTGAGAGCGTGCACTCCCCCACGGGCTGTGGGCTGGGATGCTGTGTAGGGATCCCAGGAGCGTCACTGGGAGGGAGGGGATGGAGGTCTCGACGGCCGGGTTGGCTGAAGCTCAGGCTCTATTCCGTGGAGTCTGCATGGGACCCCGCTAGCTGAGGTGTGGACCTAGCCATTCTGCACTACGAAATCGGGTCTGAAGTGCCGGGTGTGGGACCTCTGCATGCGGAACCCTAGGAGCACGTGAAATTAGACAAAGCACAAAGGAAAAACATGTTAGACTTTATTTTATTGCCCAGAATATCTTTTTATTTCCCAGGAATTTTTAATGAACGTTGCCAGAGACGAACACCTCCTCTGCTTTTTGTTCTGTTCCTCATTCTTGGGGTGTTGAGGGTGCAGACCCCTCTTTTGTAACTGCTTCATGCTGTGGTGGGAGCCCTGATACTTCGGGGGAGGGGCAAAACGTCTCCCCACCAGCCTCCAGGTGAGGTTGATTGTCGCAAGGCCTCCTACCTCACTTCTCGTCCGCCTGAGCACCAGCATTGGAAGTGTTATAGATTCTAATGACCTTTAAGTGTCCAGGAGAGAGATGTGCAGAGATGCTGAGGTGGCAGGTTTCACCCCACCCCACATTTGTTCGGTGACCTTAGGCTGACGGTTTTTGCCAGCCTAGATGCTCTGACCAGTAGTCTGTGCTTTCTTTAATTAGGTCCCTGAATTAATGTACAAACAGCACCATGTGTCAGAACCGTGCCCGCGCAACTCCCAGACAGTCCAGGGTCAGTGGTGATCCAGGACCGTGACGTCCACTGAGTCAACGGCCTTTAGAAGTAGCCAGCAGTCCAGCCGGTCATATTGGCCACCATCACCGCGGTGTCTGTAGGGTTTTCTATGGTGAAAGCGTGATATACTTTTCCCCCGCCAAGCTTATTAGCTCCCCTCTGGGTGCAGTAAGTCCTGCAAGCAGTAGTCTGCTCTTTCGGGGCACAGTCTTGTTGTTTTCTGAGAGAAACTCCAGGTCAAGTGATGGTCACATGAGTCATCTTGGGGGCCCGTTGCCCCCATTTGTCTCTCTGGAGGTTGGAGTTGGAGGGCCTCCTCACTCGAGGTCAGTGTGTCCACAGAGCGACCCCTGCAACTTCAGGGCATGATGGGTGGTTAGGATCACGACATGGGGTCCTTTTCCCTTAGGAGGGGGCTGGTCTTGTGGGCTGCTGATTTCTAGCTTTTTAGATACCCCAGTATCCTGGCCTGATGAGTCGGTGGGCAAAACCCTTGGTGACCATAGTTTATCATACCTGAAGGGCATTCTTGTGTTGCTCCATTTCAAGTGGTCCCAGTTTTTGCACTAAGGCTCCAAGGGCAATTAACCTTTGACCGGTTATGTAAAGGTCAAAGGGTTTAGCTAAATTAGCGAGTTCCTGGGCAAGGGTCTGAATTGACTGCTCTTTCCATTCTTGAAAGGCTGCTTCTGGATTCTATTCAAAAGGATCATCATCTTTTCGTGTCAGTGTTTCATGTAGAGGCCCAGCTATTAGACTGTAGTTAGGGATCCAGATGCAGAAAACCTTGGCCTCCCCAGGAACCCCTAAGCTGTCTTCTAGTTTTAGAAGAGGTAAGGCTGCAAGTGGCTTCTTCCCTATCCTGGGATGCGTTTCTCTGAATATCTGTGAGAATGAAGCCCAGGCATGTCACCTGAGCCTGGGATATTTGAGCCTTTTTCTTGGACACCTTCTATCCTTTCTTGGCTAGGTAGTTCCGAGGCGTCTTTAGTAGGCCTGGCGATCAGAATGTCATCTGCATATTGAAGGAGGGTTCCCTTTTACAGAGGTAGAACTTTTAGGTCTTTAGAGGACATTTCCCCAATGATGGTGTGGGGATTTTTGAACCATTGGGGCAGGACGGCCCAGCATTATTGCTTGTGTTGCATGTTGTGTCCTGCCACTCACAAGCCAAAAATTCTTGTGACTCTGAGCTGAATGGAATACAGAAGAAGGCATCATTGAAGTCTAATACAGAATGCCATGGCCTGGTGGATGGTAGAATGAGCAGCAGGGTGTAGGAAATAGGAGCTACTGGATGTATATCCTCGGTGGCTTCACTGACTGACCTGATATCCTTTACCAGGTCTCCAGCAGCCCATGGGGCTCTCGTGGTCAGGCCAATCCCAGGATATGGAGCTCACCTGGGCTGCATCCCGCACCCCACAGCCCACGGGGCTCTCGTGGTCAAGTCCTTCTCAGGGTATGGAGCTCACCTGTGCAGCTAACCAGCACCCCATGGGGCTCTCATAGTCAGGCCCTTCCCAGGATACGGAACTCCCCTGGGCAGGTACCCCAGCAGGGCTGGACACCCAGGAACTGTGCACATAGCCCACCTTGCAGAGAACCCCCAGCTCACCTGTCGCTCACAGCTGACACAGAACACCTCAGAGCAGGACTTGAACTAACAAACAGCAGCTCTGACAGGTCTGTGACCCTGGCTATCACTCTGTGCAGCCTCTCTCTGCCTGGTCTTCCAGACACTTCCACTGCAGCCAGGGAACCAGGCCTCTGTCTCCACCCACCATCACTCCTCTCCCTGACTCCTGGGTTCCTCTCATTAGGATACGGTCTTCTTGAAGTTGTTTTCCACTCATGGTCCAGATAAAATGATAAGAAAACAAGCCGCAGCTGCAGCCCCTTGTCTAGCCTGACTCTCAAGATCCCACACCTCTTCCTTGGGCCTGGCCCGTTTAACAAGTTTCATTTTCTGCAACTGTGAGCCCCTGAGGGGTGAGGATTGGCTGATTTGGGCAGCCTGACACTGCCTGCCAGCCCTCCCCAGGTGTGCCTGTGTTGAGGTCAATATAAACACCTCTCCAGTCAGCAAGAGCCCCTGTAGCTGTGCCTGACACCATATTCTCTGCCCCGTCAGCAGTGTCGGGGCTGGGGTGGTGGTACGGAGGGAGAGGCCGTGGCTTTGTGGGTGGCCCAGTGTGAGTGGGGATCTGCTGGTCTTTCTGCAGGAGTTGCCAGGCTGCCACCTGCTAAAGAAGAGGATGTGTCATCCATACCTGCCGCTGGAATTTCTCCCCAGTCAGAGGTGAGGAAGTAAAAAAGCAGTGGGGGCCATGGCAGGAGGGGTATCTCAGGCAGGGAAATGGAAAGATTCCAGAAGAGCATCTGGGGCCAGGACCATCCTGACTGGCCTGCAGGCACCAAGTCGGCCTGCGTGCTCTCGTTAGTGTGGCTCCACAGCCCTTCCTCTAGGCTTGCAAGTGCTTGTACATATTCAGGTGTTTTACCTGGAAAGGGTGGGAAGAGTTCAGCTGCAGCAGGACTGGGGCTCAGCTCACATTTACTCACAGACGCCTCGACACAGTCCCCCAGCTTTGCAATGAGGATGCTCCTTGTCGGGGGGAGCACTGCTGAGTGCATGGGAGACGATTTCCCACCTCTGACCAACTTAAGAATTTTTTACCACTGGAGCAAGTGCCCTGATACGATTTTCCTCTGTATAACTGATGGGTTCTGTTTTTTGTTTTTTGTTTTTTTCTTTTTTTCTTTTTGGTTCAAGGTAGATTTTATTTATTCCTCCTTTTTTTAATTTGGAGATATAAACATGGAAATAATGCATTAATATAAAGACATCTATGTGAAGGGAAAAACTTTTTTTCTGTTTTATTTGATTAAATGTTATTTATTTATTTTAAATTTTTTAAAATTTATTTATTTCTTTTATACAGCAGGTTCTTATTGGATATCTATTTTATACATATAAGTGTGCACATGTGAATCCTAGTCTCCCAATTCATCCCACCACCACCCTCACATGGTGTTCCCCCCTTGGTGTCCATATGTTTGTTCTCTACATCTGTGTCTCTATCTCTGCCCTGCAAACTGGTTCATCTGTACCATTTTTCTAGGTTCCACATATATGCATTAATATACAATATTTGTTTTTCTCTTTCTGACTTACTTCACTCTGTATGACAGTCTCTAGATCCATCAAGGTCTCTACAAATGACCCAATTTCATTCCTATGTATGGCTGAATAATATTCCATTGTATATATGTGCCAGATCTTCTTTATCCATTCATCTGTTGATGGACACTTAGGTTGCTTCCATGTCCTGGCTATTGCAAATAGAGCTGCAATGAACATTTTTGTACATAACTCTTTTTGAATTATGGTTTTCACAAGGCAAATGTCCAGTAGTTGGATTGTTGTGTCCTATGAAACTTCTATTGTTATTTATTTAAAGGAACCTCCGTACTGTTCTCCCTAGTGCCCATATCAATTTACATTCCCACCCACAGTGCAAGTGTGTTCCCTTTTCTCCAATAAAGGCCTCTCCAGCATTTATTGTTTTGTAGATTTTTTTGATGATTGCCACTCTGACTGCTGTGAGGTGATACCTCACGGTAGTTTTGATTTGCATTTCTCTAATGATTAGTGATGTTCAGCATTCTTTCATGTGTTTCTTGGTAATCTGTATATCTTCTTTGGATAAATGTCTATTTAGGTCTTCTGCCCGTTTTTGGATTGGGTTGTTTGTTTTTGTGATATTGAGCTACATGCGGTACTTGTAAAGTTTGGAGATTAATCCTTTGTCAATTGCTTCATTTGAAAATATTTTCTCCCATTTTGAGGGTTGTTTTTGCATCTTGTTTATGTTTTCCTGTACTGTGTAAAAGCTTTTAAGTTTCATTAGGTCCCATTTGTTGATTTCTGTTTTTATTTCCATTTCTCTAAGTGGTGGGTCAAAAAGGATCTTGCTGTGATTTATGTCATAGAGTGTTCTGCCTATGGTTTCCTCTAAGTGTTTTATAGTGTCTGGTCTTATATTTAGATCTCTAATCAATTTAGAGTTTATTTTTGTGTATGGTGTTATGGAGTGTTCTAATTTCATTCTTTTATGTGTAGGGGTCCAGTTTTCCCAGCACCAATTACTGAAGAGACTGTCTTTTCTCCATTGTATATCCTTAGCTCCTTTGTCATAGATGAGATAGCCATAGGTATGTAGGTTTATCTCTGGGCTTTCTGTCCTGTTCCATTGATCTGTGTTTATGCCAATCTACATACACTTGATTCCATTATGGAGACATATAAATACATAGGTTTCAAGGTTATTACCAGTCAGATATATTCCTCTTCAGTGAATAGGGTGTTTTGTGTCCAGTTCATTGAGAAAGGAGTAGGTCTTGTCTATTACATATTTGGTATATGGAATGCGATCTGTGCTAATTTCAAACTCTGCTTTTACACATCACCCCACGTCACCTTTCCCCTTAAGGAGGCATAAGTGTGTTTTCTAAATGTGTAACTCTGTTCTCTTTTGAAATTCAGTTCATGTGTAGCCATGTTTACATTCCCTCTATAAGTGATATATTACAATAAGTTTCTTTTACTTTGTGGCTCATTTCACTTAGCATCATCATACCTAAAGCCACTCATTAAGCTGCTATTGGCCTTATGACATTGATTTTATGTCTGAGTGACATTCCATTGTATATAAGTACCACAACATCTATATCCATTTTTTTTTCCTTTCCTGGGATATTTAAAGTGTACTGAAGTCGAGGTTCTTGTAAACAGAGCAGCCCTAAAGTTTGGGCTGGCTGTGTGTTGTGGATTTTTAGTTTTCCCAAAATACACGCCCATGAGTGGAAGTGTGCTATGTTCTGTAGCTCTGTTTTAGAAAACAACATACAGTTCTCCAGAGAGGCTGTTGGCAATTTACATCCTGTCCATCGGCGTAACCAGGCTCCCTTTTCTCCATGGCCTGTCCTGCATTTGTGGTTTTTACAATATTTGTGGATGGCCCTTTTGACTGGATGTAAGGGACACTTCTATGTAGTGTGGATTTGCAATTTCTGATGGCTTGCTTGGCCAAAAAGGGCATATGCATTTTTTCCCGAATATATTCAAGAAAATACACATAGTCCCTTTTCAGCCAAGGGCAACATTGTCGAAATTCTGTCGCTTTTCATGTGCTTTAAAGACGACTCCAATCTACCTCTTGAAATCTGTTTCCTTCAATTCTGCCTTGCATTCAAATCCTCTTCAGTGCCTTTCCTCAATATATTTCTGGATGATAGTTGTCCTTTATAACTCTGCAAGTTTGTGAATTGCTGTGCCCCTGATTTCCATTTTTCAACTCGCCTCTTTGTGAGCTGGCTGCAATACCGCAGGATGGCTTTAGGCACTAGTCTGGTTCCAGGGCTTCAGGCTGAGCCTTTGGTTAATTCTTCTTCCTGATGGGAAACTAGAGTGACATGTGCCCATCCAAACACCTACAGCTAATCTCTCATTTATTCCCCCTCTTCCTGTTCATCCTCTGCACAATTTGCAAACTGTGCATATCAGGAGGGTAAAGGCGCTGACAGTCCAAGTGGGGAGATTTTGAGTAATGCAGATGGAATGGCGAAGCCGAGCACGACAAAAGGAAAAATGAGGTACCTTTTAGAAAACTTTCCCAATTACACAGTGTACCATCCACTGGGTTTCCCATGCATGTTTTAACTGTAGGAAGATTCCCTTAAACCTGGAGAGTTGGGACCACTAGAATGGGTAGCACACAGTATTGCTCTAAGTGGTGTTCTTTCGCTCACACAACCTCAGCAATCTTGTCAGCCCCAAGTGTCCAGTCTTATGTCTCATCCAGCTGTGGGTGTAAAGGTGGTCAATCCAGGTTGCATCACAGGCCCTGAACGAAATTTTTAATACTTTCTCACTGTTTCGCTGTTTTTGCATTTTGCTTTTGAAATTTATTTTTATAAGTGGGTTTAACTGAATTTCAGTGCTCTGTTCATGTCGTTATACACACACATGATTCCTTTATGGAGACATGAGAATACATATGTTTTAAAATACTGAGAGTCAGACATATTCCTTGCAATGAATAGGGGATGTTGAGTCCAGTTCATTGTGGCGGGATTAGGTGTTGTCTATTACATACTTGGTTTATGTAACGGTATCTGTGCTAATTTAAAACTGTGATTTTATGCATCACCCCACCTCACCTTTCCCATTAAGCAGGCAGAAGCTTGTTTTCTAAATTTGTGACTCCGTTGTGTTTGTAAATCTGTTCATGTGTAGCCATGTGTACATTCCCGCTATGAGTGATATCTTATGATAAGATTCGTTACTCTGGTATCTTTCCTAAATCAGTTCATGTGAGGCCATGTTTACAGGACCTTCATAAGTGATATCTTATGATAAGTTTCTTTTTCTTAGTGACTTGTTTCACTTACAATCATCGTACCTGAATCCACTTATTTTGCTGCTACTGGCCTTATGAAATTGATTTCATGGCTGAGGGATATACCATCGTACATAAGTACCACAATTTCTTGAACCATTTTTGTCTTTCCTGGGATATTTAAGGTATACCCAAGTTGTGGTTCTTGTAAGCAGTGAAGCCCTAAATTTTGTGGTGTCTCTGTCTTATTGATTTTCAGTTTTCCCAAGGTATATTTCCTAGACTGGAAGTGCCCTTGACTCTGTAGCTCTGTTGTTTACTTGTTTTAGGGAACACAATGCACTCCTCCAGAGAGGCAGTTGGCAATTTACATCCCAAAATCAGCATAACAAGGCTCCCTGGTCTCCAGGGCCTGTCTTGTCTTTCTGGTTTTTACACATTTTGCAGATATCCCTTTCGACCAGTGGGAAGTGATACTTCTTTGTTGTGCAGATTTGCATTGCCTGCTTGCTTGCTTGGCCAAAAAGGGTGTATGCGTGTTCTCCTGCATATATTCAGGAGAAAACATATACGCCCTTTTTGGGCAAGTGCATCATTGTTGAAGTTGTGCCCCTCTTCCTGTGCTTTAAAGGCGATTCCAACATACCTCTTGAAATCTGTTTCCTGCTATACTGCCTCGCTTTCAAGTCCGCCTCGTTGCCTTCCCTCAGCAGATTTTTGGGCGATAGTTGTCCTTTATTACTCTGCCAGTTTCTGAATTGCTGTGCCCCTGAGCTCCATTTATAAATTCGTTTTTTGTGAGCAGACCGCAAGTCCAAAATTTTGGTTCAGGACCTATACTGGTTCCCGTGGGTGGCTGAGACTTTGGTTAATTCTTCTTCCTCCCGGGAAATAAGAGTGACATGTGCCCATCCAAATGCCTAACAGCTACTCTTTCATTGGTTCTCCCTCTTCCCTTTCATCCACTGTCAAATTGGCAAACTGTGCGAACCAGGAGGTTAAAGCTGCAGTCTCTCCAAGCTGGAAGATTGATAGTAAAGCAGTTGGAAAGTCAAACAGGAGCACCAGGAGAGGGACTGCTCATTGAGTTTTAGAGACCTTTCGTATTCACAGTGTGTCCATTCTCTAGGTTTCCTGTACATGTTATAGCTGTAGTAATATTCCCTTTAACCGGGAGACATGGGACCCATGGAATGGGTGCCATGCATTATTGCTTTAAAGGGTCTGCATTTGCTCACCCAATCTCACCAATCCTCTCAGTCCCATGTGTCCAGCCTTTTGCGACATCCAGCTGTCATTGGAGATATGGTCATTCCAGGTTTCATCAGAGAGCCTGAAGGAATTGTAAAGTATTTCCCTGTTTTTTTTGTTTTTCAAATTCCTTTTCATAGTGGGTTTGAGCTGATTCTCGCTACCATGTTTATGCCAGTCTAGACACACTTGATTCCCATACGGAGACATATCAATACATAGGTTTTAAGATTCTTACTAGTCAGATATATTCCTCTGCGGGAAATATGGTGTTTTGAGTCCCTTTCACTGAGGAAGGGGTAGGTCTTGTCTATTCCATAGTTGGTTTTGGAACGCTACCAGTGCTTATATCAATCTCTGGTTTTATGCATCACCCCACCTCTCCTTCCCCATTAAGCAGGCATAAGAGTGTTTTCTAAATGTGAGACTCTGTTCTCTTTCCTAACTCAGTTCAAGTGTAGCCATGATTACAGGATCTTCAAAAGTGATATCTTATGATGAGTTTCTTTTTCTGTGTGACTTATTTCACTTAGAATCATCGTACATAAATCCACTCATTTTGCTGCTATTGGTCTTATGACATTGATTTCATGGCTGAGGTATATTCCATCTTACGTAAGTACCACAAATTTTTGAACAATTTTTATCTTTCCTGGGATATTTAAGGTGTACCCAAGTTGAGGTTCTTTTAAGCAGTACAGCCCTAAATTTGGGGTGGCTCTGTCTTATTGATTTTCAGTTTTCCCAAGGTATATTCCCTAGACTGCAAGTGCCCTTGGCTCTGTAGCTCTGTTGTTTACTTGTTTTAGGGAACACAATGCACTCCTCCAGAGAGGCAGTTTGCAATTTACATCCCGCCCATCAGCATAACAAGGCTCCCTGTTCTCCATGGCCTGTGTTGCCTTTCTGGTTTTTACATATTTTGTGGATGTCCCTTTTGACCTGTGGGAAGTGACACTTCTTTGTAGTGCAGATTTGCATTGCCCGGTTGCTTGCTTGGCCAAGAAGTGCGTATGCGTTTTCTCCTGCATATATTCAGGGGAAAACAGATACGCACTTCTTGGCCAACTGCATCATTGTTGAAGTTGTGCCCCTCTTCCTGTGCTTTACAGGTGATTCCAATGTACCTCTTCCAATCTGTTTCTTGCTGTTCTGCCTCGCATTCAAGTCCGCTTCGTTGCCTTCCCTCAACAGATTTTTTGATGATAGTTGTCCTTTATTACTTTGCCAGTTTGTGAATTGCTGTGCCCTTGAACTCCATTTTTCAACTCGTTTTTTTGTGAGCTGAACGCATGTGCAATATTTTGGTTCAGGACCTATACTGGTTACCGGTGGGTGGTTGCAACTTTTGTTAATTCTTCTTCCTGCCGGGAAATTAGAGTGATATATGTCCGTCCAAATGCCTAACAGCTACTCTCTCATTGGTTCTCCCTCTTCCCTTTCATCCTCTGCCAAATTGGCAACCTGTTAGAAACAGGGGGTTAAAGGGTCTGTCTCTCCAAGTTGGGAGATTGATAGTGAAGCAGTTGGAAAGTCAAACCACAGCACCAGGAGAGGGACTATTCGTTGAGTTTTAGAAACCTTTCGTATTCACAGTGTGTCCATTCTCTTGGTTTCCCATACATGTTATAGCTGTAGTAATATTCCCTTCAACCTGGAGAGTTGGGACCCATGGAATGGGTGCCATGCATTATTGCTTTAAAGTTTCTGCATTTGCTCACCCCATCTCACCAATCCTCTCAGTCCCAAGTGTCCAACCTTATGCCACATCTAGCTGTCATTGTAGACAGGGTCATTCCAGGTTTCAACAGAGTCCCTGAAGGAATTTTAAAGAATGTCCCTGTTTTACTGATTTGTTTTTCAAATTCCTATTTATAGTGGGTTTCAGCTGATTATCACTGCCATGTTTATGCCAGTCTAGACTCACTTGATTCCCTTACGGAGACATATCAATACATAGGTTTTAAGATTCTTACTAGTCAGATATATTCCTCTGAGGAAAATATGGGGTTTTGAGTCCCTTTCACTGAGGAAGGTATAGGTAGGTCTTGTATATTCCATAGTTGGTTTTTGGAACGGTTCCTGTGCTTATATCAAACTCTGGTTTTATGCATCAACCCAACTCTCCTTCCCCCTTAAGCAGGCATAAGAGTGTTTTCTAAATATGAGACTCTGTTCTCTTTCCTACCTCAGATCATGTGTAGCCATGTTTATAGGATCTTCATAAGTGATATCTTATGATAAGTTTCATTTTCTGTGTGACTTATTTCACTTAGAATCATCGTACCTGAATCCAATCATTTTGCTGCTACTGGTCTTATGACATTGATTTCATGGCTGAGGGATATTCCATCATATGTAAGTACCACAATTTTTTGAACCATTTTTATATTTCCTGGGATATTTAAGGTGTACCCAAGTTGAGGTTCTTGTAAGCAGTGCAGCCCTAAATTTGAGGGTGGCTCTGTCTTATTGATTTTCAGTTTTCCCAAGGTATATTCCCTAGACTGGAAGTGCCCTTGGCTCTGTAGCTCTGTTGTTTACTTGTTTTAGGGAACACAATGCACTCCTCCAGTGAGGCAGTTGGCAATTTATATCCCACCCATCAGCATAAAAAGGCTCCCTCTTCTCCAGGGCCTGTCTTACCTTTCTGGTTTTTACACATTTTGTGGATGTCCCTTTTGACGGGTGGGAAGTGATACTTCTTTGTAGTGCAGATTTGCATTGCCCGCTTGCTTGCTTGGCCAAAAAGGGCGTATGCGTTTTCTACTGCATATATACAGGAGAAAATGCATACGCCCTTTTTGGCCAAGTTCATCATTGTCGAAGTTGTGCCCCTCTTCCTGTGCTTTACAGGTGATTCCAATGTACCTCTTCCAATCTGTTTCCTGCTGTTCTGCCTTGCATTCAAGTCCGCTTCGTTGCCTTCCCTCAACAGATTTTTTGATGATAGTTGTCCTTTATTACTTTGCCAGTTTGTGAATTGCTGTGCCCTTGAACTCCATTTTTCAACTCGTTTTTTTGTGAGCTGAACGCATGTGCAAAATTTTGATTCAGGACATATACTCGTTTCCGGGCGGTGGTTTCCACTTTGGTTCATTCTTCTTCCTGCCGGGAAATTAGAGTGACATATGCCCGTCCAAATGCCTAACAGCTACTCTCTCATTGGTTCTCCCTCTTCCCTTTCATCCTCTGCCAAATTGGCAACCTGTGAGTACCAGGAGGTTAAAAGGGCTGTCTCTCCAAGTTGGGAGATTGATAGTAAAGCAGTTGGAAAGTCAAACTGGAGCACCAGGAGAGGAACTATTCATTGAGTTTTAGAAAACTTTCGTATTCACAGTGTGTCCATTCTCTAGGTTTCCCGTACATGTTATAGCTGTAGTAATATTCCCTTCAACCTGTAGAGTTGGGACTCATGGAATGTGTTCCATGCATTATTGCTTTAAAGGGTCTGCATTTGCTCACCCAGTCTCACCAATCCTCTCAGTCCCAAGTGTCCAACCTTATGCCACATCAGGCTGTCATTGTAGACAGGGTCATTCCAGGTTTCATCAGAGACCCTGAAGGAATTGTAAAGAATGTCCCTGTTTTTTTGTTTTGTTTTTGAAATTCCTTTTTATAGTGGGTTTGAGCTGATTCTCGCTGCCATGTTTATGCCAGTCTAGACACACTTGTTTCCCTTACGGAGACATATCAATGCATAGGTTTTAAGATTCTTACTAGTCAGATATATTCCTCTGCGGGAAATATGGGGTTTGGAGTCCCTTTCACTGAGGAAGGTATAGGTAGGTCTTGTCTATTCCATAGTTGGTTTTTGGAATGGTACCTGTGCTTATATCAAACTCTGGTTTTATGCATCACCCCACCTCTCTTTCCCCATTAAGCAGGCATAAGAGTGTTTTCTAAATGTGAGACTGTGTTCTCTTTCCTAACTCAGTTCATGTGTTGCCATGTTTACAAGATCTTCATAAGTGATATCTTATGATAAGCTTCTTTTTCTCTGTGACTTATTTCACTTACAATCATCGTACCTGAATCCACTCATTTTGCTGCTAGTGGTCTTATGACATTGATTTCATGGCTGAGGGATATTCCATCATACGTAAATAACACAATTTTTTGAACCATTTTTATCTTTCCTGGGATACTTAAGGTGTACCCAATTTGATTTTCTTGTAAGCAGTGCAGTCCTAAATTTTGGGGTGGCTCTGTCTTATTGATTTTCAGTTTTCCCATGGTATATTCCCTAGACTGGAAGTGCCCTTGGCTCTGTAGCTCTGTTGTTTACTTGTTTTAGGGAACACAATGCACTCTTCCAGAGAGGCAGTTGGCAATTTACATCCTGCCCAACAGCATAACAAGACTCCCTGTTCTCCAGGGCCTGTCTTGCCTTTCTGAATTTTATATATTTTGTGGATGTCACTTTTGACCGGTGGGAAGTGATACTTCTTAGTAGTGCACATTTGCATTGTCTGCTTGCTTGCTGGGCCAAAAAGGGCATATGCATTTTCTCCTGAATATATTCAGGAGAAAACCCATACGCCCTTTTTGGCCAAGTGCATCATTGTCGAAGTTGTGCCCCTCTTCCTGTGCTTTAAAGTCAATTCCAACGTACCTATTGAAATCTGTTTCCTGCTATTCTGCCTCACATTCAAGTCCGCCTCGTTGCCTTCCCTCAACAGATTTTTGCATGATAGTTGTCCTTTATTACTTTGCCTGTTTGTGTATTGCTGTGCCCCTGAGCTCCATTATTTAACTCTTTTTTTGTTAGCTGAACGCATGTCCAATATTTTGGTTCAGGAACTATACTGGTTCCCGTGGGTGGCTGAGACTTTGGTTAATTCTTCTTCCTCCTGGGAAATAAGAGTGACATGTGCCCGTCCAAATGCCTAACAACTACTCTTTCATTGGTTCTCCCTCTTCCCTTTCATCCACTGTCAAATTGGCAACCTGTGCGAACCAGGAGGTTAAAGCGGTTGTCTCTCCAAGTTGGGAGATTGATAGTAAAGCAATTGGAAAGTCAAATCGGAGCACCAGGAGGGTGAGAATTCGTTGAGTTTTAGAGACCTTTCGTATTCACAGTGTGCCCATTCTCTAGGTTTCCCGTACATGTTATAGCTGTAGTAAAATTCCCTTCAACCTGGAGACACGGGACCCATGGAATGGGTGTCATGCACTATTGCTTTAAAGGGTCTGCATTTGCTCACCAAATCTCACCAATCCTCTCAGTCCCATGTGTCCAGCCTTATGTCACATCCAGCTGTCATTGTAGATAGTGTCATTCCAGGTTTCATCAGAGACCCTGAAGGAATTGTAAAGAATGTCCCTGTTTTTTTGTTTTGTTTTTGAAATTCCTTTTTATAGTGGGTTTGAGCTGATTCTCGCTGCCATGTTTATGCCAGTCTAGACACACTTGATTCCCTTACGGAGACATATCAATACATAGGTTTTAAGATTCTTACTAGTCAGATATATTCCTCTGCGTAATATATGGGGTTTTAAGTCCCTTTCACTTAGGAAGGTATAGGTAGGTCTTGTCTATTCCATAGTTGGTTTTTGGAACGGTACCTGTGCTTATATCAAACTCTGGTTTTATGCATCACCCCACCTCTACTTCCCCCTTAAGCAAGCATAAGTGTGTTTTCTAAATGCGAGAGTCTGTTCTCTTTCCTAACTCAGTTCAAGTGTAGCCATTTTTACAGCACCTTCATAAGTGATATCTTATGATTATTTTCTTTTTCTGTGTGACATATTTCACTTAGAATCATCGTACCTGAATACAATCATTCTGCTGCTACTGGTCTTATGACATTGATTTCATGGCTGAGGGATATTCCATCGTACGTAAGTACCACAATTTTTTGAACCATTTTTATATTTCCTGGGATATTTAAGGTGTACCCAAGTTGAGGTTCTTGTAAGCAGTGCAGCCCTAAATTTGGGGGTGGCTCTGTCTTATTGATTTTCAGTTTTCCCAAGGTATATTCCCTAGAGTGGAAGTGCCCTTGGCTCTGTAGCTCTGTTGCTTACTTGTTTTAGGGAACACAATGCACTCCTCCAGTGAGGCAGTTGGCAATTTACATCCCGCCCATGAGCATAACAAGGCTCCCTGTTCTCCAGGGCCTGTCTTGCCTTTCTGGTTTTTACATATTTTGTGGATGTCCCTTTTGACCTGTGGGAAGTGACACTTCTTTGTAGTGCAGATTTGCATTGCCCGGTTGCTTGCTTGGCCAAGAAGTGTGTATGCGTTTTCTCCTGCATATATTCAGGGGAAAACAGATACGCCCTTTTTGGCCAAGTGCATCATTGTCGAAGTTGTGCCCCTCTTCCTGTGCTTTACAGGTGACTCCAATGTACCTCTTGCAATATGTTTCCTGCTATTCTGCCTCGCATTCAAGTCCGCTTCGTTGCCTTCCCTCAACAGATTTTTGGATGATAGTTGTCCTTTATTACTTTGCCAGTTTGTGAATTGCTGTGCCCTTGAACTCCATTTTTCAACTCGATTTTTTGTGAGCTGAACGCATGCGCAAAATTTTGGTTCAGGACCTATACTGGTTCCCGGTGGGTGGTTGCAACTTTTGTTAATTCTTCTTCCTGCCGGGAAATTAGAGTGACATATGCCCTTCCAAATGCCTACCAGCTACTCTCTCATTGGTTCTCCCTCTTCCCTTTCATCCTCTGCCAAATTGGCAACCTGTGAGAAACAGGGGGTTAAAGGGGCTGTCTCTCCATGTTGGGAGATTGATAGTGAAGCAGTTGGAAAGTCAAACCAGAGCACCAGGAGTGGGACTATTCGTTGAGTTTTAGAAACCTTTTGTATTCACAGTGTGTCCATTCTCTAGGTTTCCCATACATGTTATAGCTGTAGTAATATTCCCTTCAACCTGGAGAGTTGAGACCCATGGAATGGATGCCATGCATTATTGCTTTAAAGGTTCTGCCTTTGCTCACCCAATCTCACCAATCCTCTCAGTCCCAAGTGTCCAGCTTTATGCCACATCTAGCTGTCATTGTAGACAGGGTCATTCCAGGTTTCATCAGAGTCCCTGAAGGAATTTTAAAGAATGTCCCTGTTTTACTGTTTTGTTTTTGAAATTCCTATTTATAGTGGGTTTGAGCTGATTCTCACTGCCATGTTTATGCCAGTCTAGACTGACTTGATTCCCTTACGTAGACATATCAATACATAGGTTTTAAGATTCTTACTAGTCAGATATATTCCTCTGTGGGAAATATGGGATTTGGAGTCCCTTTCACTGAGGAAGGTATAGGTAGGTCTTGTCTATTCCATAGTTGGTTTTTGGAACGGTTCCTGTGCTTATATCAAACTCTGGTTTTATGCATCTCCCCACCTCTCCTTCCCCCTTAAGCAGGCATAAGTGTGTTTTCTAAATGTGAGACTCTGTTCTCTTTCCTACCTCAGTTCATGTGTAGCCATGTTTATAGGATCTTCATAAGTGATATCTTATGATAAGCTTCTTTTTCTGTGTGACTTATTTCACTTACAATCATCGTACCTGAATCCACTCATTTTGATGCTACTTGTCTTATGTCATTGATTTCATAGCTGAGGGATATTCCATCGTACGTAAGTACCACAATTTTTTGAACCATTTTTATATTTCCTGTGATATTTAAGGTTTACCCAAGTTGAGGTTCTTGTAAGCAGTGCAGCCCTAAATTTGGGGGTGTCTCTGTCTTATTGATTTTCAGTTTTCCCTAGGTATATTCCCTAGAGTGGAAGTGCCCTTGGCTCTGTAGCTCTGTTGTTTACTTGTTTTAGGGAACACAATGCACTCCTCCAGTGAGGCAGTTGGCAGTTTACATCCCGCCCATCAGCATAACAAGGCTCCCTGTTCTCCAGGGCCTGTCTTGCCTTTCTGGTTTTTACACATTTTGTGGATGTCCCTTTTGACGGGTGGGAAGTGATACTTCTTTGTAGTGCAGATTTGCATTGCCCACTTGCTTACTTGGCCAAAAAGGGCGTATGCGTTTTCTACTGCATATATACAGGAGAAAATGCATACGCCCTTTTTGGCCAAGTGCATCATTGTCGAAGTTGTGCCCCTCTTCCTGTGCTTTACAGGTGATTCCAACGTACCTCTTGCAATATGTTTCCTGCTATTCTGCCTCGCTTTCAAGTCCGCCTCGTTGCCTTCCCTCAACAAATTTTTGGATGATAGTTGTCCTTTATTACTTTGCCAGTTTGTGAATTGCTGTGCCCTTGAGCTCATTTTTCAACTCGTTTATTTTGTGAGCTGAACGCATGTGCAAAATTTTGGTTCTGAAACTATACTCGTTTCCGGTCGGTGGTTGCAACTTTGGTTCATTCTTCTTCCTGCCGGGAAATAAGAGTGACATGTGCCCGTCCAAATGCCTAACAGCTACTCTTTCATTGGTTCTCCCACTTCCCTTTCATCCTCTGCCAAATTGCCAACCTATGAGAACCAGGAGGTTAAAAGTGGAGTCTCTCCAAGCTGGGAGATTGATAGTAAAGCAGTTGAAAAGTCAAAGCGTAGCTCCACGAGAGGTTCTATTCGTTGAGGTTTAGAGACCTTTTGTATTCACAGTGTGTCCATTCTCTAGGTTTCCCATACATGTTATAGCTGTAGTAATATTCCCTTCACCCTGGAGAGTTGGGACCCATGGAATGGGTGCCATGCATTATTGCTTTAAGGGGTCTGCCTTTGCTCACCCAATCTTACCAATCCTCTCAGTCCCATGTGTCCATCCTTATGCCACATCCAGCTGTCGTTGGAGATAGGGTCATTCCAGGTTTCATCAGAGACCCTGAAGGAATTGTAAAGAATTTCCCTGTTTTTTTTGTTTTGTTTTTGATATTCCTTTTTATAGTGCGTTTGAGCTGATTCTCGCTGCCATGATTATGCCAGTCTAGAAACACTTGATTCCCTTACAGAGACATATCAATACTTAGGTTTTAAGATTCTTACTAGTCAAATATATTCCTCTGCGGGAAATATGGGGTTTGAGTCCCTTTCACTGAGGAAGGTGTATGTCTTGTCTATTCCATAGTTGGTTTTTGGAACGGTACCTGTGCTTATATCAAACTCTTGTTTTATGCATCACCCCACCTCTCCTGCCCCCTTCAGCAGGCCTACGAGTGTTTTCTAAATGTGAGACTCTGTTCTCTTTCCTAACTCAGTTCATGTGTAGCCATGTTTACAGGATCTTCATAAGTGATATCTTATGATACGGTTCTTTTTCTGTGTGACTTATTACACGTAGAATCATCGTACCTTAATCCAGTCATTTTGCTGCTACTGGTCTTAAGACATTGATTTCTTGGCTGATGGATATTCCATCGTATGTAAGTACCAAAATTTTTTGAACCATTTTTATATTTCCTGGAATATTTAAGGTGAACCCAAATTGAGGTTTTTGTAAGAAGTGCATCCCTAAATTTTGGGGTGGCTCTGTCTTATTGATTTTCAGGTTTCCCAAGGTATATTCCCTAGACTGGAAGTGTCCTTGGCTCTGTAGCTCTGTTGTTTACTTGTTTTAGGGAACACAATGCACTCCTCCAGAGAGGCAGTTGGCAATTTACATCCCACCCAACAGCATAAAAAGGCTCCCTGTTCTCAAGGGCCTGTCTTAAATTTCTGGATTTTACCCTTTTTGTGGATGTCCCTTTGGACCGGTGGGAAGTGATACTTCTTTGTAGTGCATACTTATATTGTCCGCTTGCTTGCTTGGCCAAAAAGGGCGTATGCGTTTTCTCCTGAATATACTCAGGAGAAAACGCATACACCCTTTTTGGCCAAGTGCATCATAGTCGAAATTGTGCCTCTCTTCCTGTGCTTTAAATGCGATTCCAACGTACCTCTTGGAATCTGTTTCCTGCTATTCTGCCTCACTTTCAAGTTCACCTCATTACCTTCCCTTAACAGATTTTTGGATGATAGTTGTCCTTTATTACTCTGCCAGTTTGTGAATTGCTCTGCCCTATAACTCCATTTTTTAACTCGTTATTTTGTGAGCTGAACGCCAGTCCTATATTTTGTTTCAGGACCTATACTTGTTCCCGGTGGGTGGCTGAGACTTTGGTCAATTCTTCTTCCTCCCGGGAAATAAGAGTGACATATGCCCGTCCTAATGCCTAATAGCTACTCTCTCATTGGTTCTCCCTCTTCCCATTCATTCTCTGCGAAATTGGCCACCTGTGCGAAACAGGAGGTTAAAGGTGCTCTCTCTCCAGGTTGGGAGATTGATAGTAAAGAGGTTGGAAAGTCAAACTGGAGCACCAGGAGAGGGACCATTCGTTGCGTTTTACAGACCTTTCGTGTTCAGTGTGTCCATTCTCTAGGTTTCCCATATATGTTATAGATATAGTAATATTCCCTTCAACCTGGAGAGTTGGGACCCATGGAATGGGTGCCATGCATTATTGCTTTAAAGGGTCTGCGTTTGCTCACCCAATCTCACCAATCCTCTCAGTCCCATGTGTCCAGCCTTATGCCACATCCAGCAGTCGTTGTAGATAGGGTCATTCCAGGTTTCATCAGAGACCCTGAAGGAATTGTAAAGAATGTCCCTGTTTTTTTGTTTTGTTTTTGAAATTCCTTTTTATAGTGGGTTTCAGCTGATTCTCACTGCCATGTTTATGCCAGTCTAGACAGACTTGATTCCCTTATGGAGACATATCAATACATAAGTTTTAAGATTCTTACTAGTCAGATATATTCCTCTGCGTCAAATTTGGGGTTTTGAATCCCTTTCACTGAGGAATGTGTAGGTCTTCTCTATTCCATGTTTGGTTTTTGGAACAGTACATGTGCTTATATAAAACTCTGGTTTTATGCATCACCCCACCTCTCCTTCCCTCTTAAGCAGGCATAAGAGTGTTTTCTAAATGTGAGACTCTCTTCTCTTTCCTAACTCAGTTCATGTGTAGCCATGTTTACAGGATCTTCATAACTGATATCTTATGATAAGCTTCTTTTTCTGTGTGACTTATTTCACTTAGAATCATCGTACCTGAATCCACTCATTTTGCTGCTACTGGTCTTATGACATTGATTTCATGGCTGAGGGATACTCCATCGTACGTAAGTACCACAATTTTTTGAACCATTTTTATCTTTCCTGGGATATTTCATTTGTAACCAAGTTGAGGTTCTTGTAAGCAGTGCAGCCTTAAATTTGGAGGTGGCACTGTCTTATTGATTTTCAGTTTTCCCAAGGTATATTCCCTAGACTGGAAGTGCCCTTGGCTCTGTAGCTCTGTTGTTTACTTGTTTTAGGGAACACAATGCACTCCTCCAGAGAGGCAGTTGGCAATTTACATCCTGCCCATCAGCATAACACGGCTCCCTGTTCTCCAGGACCAGTCTTGCCTTTCTGATTTTTACCCATTTTGTGGATGTCCCTTTTGAACGGTGGGAAGTGATACTTCTTTGTAGTGCAGATTTGCATTGTCCGCTTGCTTGTTTGTCCAAAAAGGGTGTATGCGTTTTCTGCTGAATATATTCAGGAGAAAACGCATACGCCCACTTTGGCCAAGTGCATCATTGTCAAAGTTGTGCCCATCTTTATGTGCTTTAAAGGCGATTCCAACATACCTCTTGAAATCTGTTTCCTGCTATTCTGCCTCACTTTCAAGTCCACTTCGTTGCCTTACATCAACAGATTTTTGGACGATAGTTGTCCTTTATTATTCTGCCTGTTTGTGAATTGCTGTGCTCCAGAGATCCATTATTTAACCCGTTTTTTGTGAGCTGAACGCAAGTCCAATATTTTGGTTCAGGATCTATACTGGTACCCGGTGGGTGGCTGAGGCTTTGGTTAATTCTTCTTCCTCCCGGGAAACAAGAGTGACATGTGCCCGTCCAAAAGCCTAACAGCTACTCTCTCATTGGTTCTCCCTCTTTTGTTTCATCCTCTGCCAAATTGGCAACCTGTGTGAAACAGGAGGTTAAAGGGGTTGTCTCTCCAGGTTGGGAGATTGATAGTAAAGCAGTTGGAAAGTCAAACTGGAGCACCAGGAGAGGGACTATTTGTTGAGTTTTAGAGACCTTTCGTATTAACAGTGTGTCCATTCTCTAGGTTTCCCGTACATGTTATAGCTGTAGTAATATTCCCTTCACCCTGGAGAGTTGGGACCCATGGAATGGGTGCCATGATTTATTGCTTTAAAGGGTCTGCATTTGCTGAACCAATCTCACCAATCCTCTCAGTCCCATGTGTCCAGCCTTATTCCACATCCAGCAGTCGTTGTAGATAGGGTCATTCCAGGTTTCATCAGAGACCCTGAAGGAATTGAAAAGAATTTCCCTGTTTTTTTGTTTTCTTTTTGAAATTCCATTTTATAGTGTGTTTGAGCTGATTCTCACTGCCATGTTTATGCCAGTCTAGACACACTTGATTCCATTATGGGGACATATCAATACATAGGTTTTAAGATTCTGGCTAGTAAGTTATATCCCTCTGCATGGAATATGGGGAGTTGAGTCCCTTTCACTAAGGAAGGTGTTGTTCTTGTCTATTCCATATTTGGTTTTTGGAACGGTACCTGAACTAATATCAAAATCTGGTTTAATGCATCACCCCACCTCTCCTTCCCCCTTAAGCAGGCATAAGAATGTTTTCTAAATTTCAAACTCTTTTCTCTTTCCTAAGTCAGTTCATGTGTAGCCATGTTTACAGGATCTTCATAAGTGATATCTTATGATAAGTTTCTTTCTCTGTGTGACTTATTTCACTTAGAATCATCGTACCTGAATCCACTCATTTTGCTGCTACGTGTCTTATGACATTGATTTCATGGCTGAGGGATATTCCATCGTACGTAAGTACCACAATTTTTTGAACCATTTTTATGTTTCCTGGGATATTTAAGGTGCAGACAAGTTGAGGTTTTTGTAAGAAGTGCTGCCCTAAATTATGGACTGGCTCTGTCTTATAGATTTTCGGTTTGCCCAAGGTATATTCCCTAGACTGGAAGTGCTCTTGGCTCTGTAGCTCTGTTGTTTACTTGTTTTAGGGAACACAATGCACTCCTCCAGAGAGGCAGTTGACAACTTACATCCCACCCATCAGCATAACAAGGCTCCCTGTTCTCCAAGGCCTGTCTTGCCTTTCTGGTTTTTACCCATTTTGTGGATGTCCCTTTGGAACGGTGGGAAGTGATACTACTTTTTAGTGCAGATTTGCATTGCCCGCTTGCTTGCTTGGCCAAAAAGGGCGTATGCGTTTTCTCCTGCATATATTCAGGAGAAAATGCATATGCCCTTTTTGGCCAAGTGCATCATTGTCGAAGTTGTGCCCCTCTTCATGTGCTTTACAGACGATTCCAACGTACATCTTGAAATCTGTTTTCTGCTATTCAGCCTGAATTTCAAGTCCACTTCGTTGCCTTCCCTCAACAGATTTCTGGACGATAGTTGGCCTTTATTACTCTGCCAGTTTGTCAATTGCTCTGCCCCTGAGCTCCATTTTTCAACTCGTTTTTTGTGATTTGAATGCAAGTCCAAAGTTTTGGTTCAGGACCTATACTGTTTCCCGGTGAGTGGCTGAGACTTTGGTTAATTCTTCTTCCTGCCGGGCAATTAGAGTGATATGTGCCCGTCCAAATGCCTAACAGCTACTCTCTCATTGGTTCTCCCTCTTCCCTTTCATCCTCTGCCACATTTGAAACCTGTGGGAACCAGGAGGTTAAAGTGGCTGTCTCTCCAAGTTGGGAGATTGATAGTAAAGCAGTTGGAAATTCAAACTGGAGCACCAGGAGAGGGATTATTCGTTGAGTTTTAGAAACCATTCATATTCACAGTGTGTCCATTCTCTAGGTTTCCCGTACATGTTATAGCTGTAGTAATATTCCCTTCAACCGGGAGAGTTGGGACCCACGGAATGTGTGCCATGTATTATTGCTTTAAAGGGTCTGCATTTGCTCACCCAATCTCACCAATCCTCTCAGTCCCAAGTGTCCAGCCTTATGCCACATCCAGCTGTTATTGTAGACAGGGTCATTCCACGTTTCATCAGAGACCCTGAAGGAATTGTAAAGAATTTCCCTGTTGTTTTTTTGTTTTTGAAATTCCTTTTTATAGTGGGTTTGAGCTGATTCTCACTGTCATGTTTATGCCAGTCTAGACACACTTGATTCCCTTACGGAGACATATCAATACATACGTTTTAAGATTCATACTAGTAAGATATATTACTCTGTGGTGAATATGGGGTGTTGAGTCCCTTTCACTGAGGAAGGGGTAGGTATTGTCTATTCCGTATTTGGTTTTTGGAAAGGTAGCTGTACTAATATCAAACTCTGATTTTATGCATCACCCCACCTCTCCTTCCCCCTTAAGCAGGCATAAGCGTGTTTTTTAAATGTGAGTCTCTCTTCTCTTTCCTAACTCAGTTCATGTGTAGCCATGTTTACAGGATCTTCATAAGTGATATCTTATGATAAGTTTCTTTTTCTGTGTGACTTATTTCACTTAGAATTATCGTACCTAAATCCACTCATTTTGCTGCTACTGGCCTTATGACATTGATTTCATGGCTGAAGGATATTCCATCGTACGTAAGTACCACTATTTCTTGAACCATTTTTGTCTTTCCTGGGATATTTAAGGTGTACGCAAGTTGAGGTTTTTTTAAGCAGTGCAGCCCTGAATTTTGGTGTCGATCTGTCTTATTTATTTTCAGTTTTCCCAAGGTATATTCCCTAGACTGGAACTGCCCTTGGCTCTGTAGCTCTGTTGTTTACTTGTTTTAGGGAACACAATGCACTCCTCCAGAGAGGCAGTTGGCAATTTACATCCCGCCCTTCAGCATAACAAGGCTCCCTGTTCTCCAGGGCCTGTCTTGCCTTTCTGGTTTTTACACTTTTTGCGGATGTCCCTTTTGACCGGTGGGAAGTGATACTTCTTTGTATTGCCGATTTGCATTGCCCTGTTGCTTGCTTGTCCAAAAAGGGCATATGTGTTTTCTCCTGAATATATTCACATGAAAACCCATATGCCCTTTATGGCCATTTCCATAATTCTCGAAGTTGTAATGCTTTTCCTGTGTTTAAAGGCGATTCCAATGTACCTCTTGAAATCTGTTTCATGCCATTCCTCCTCATTTTCCCTTCCGCCTCGTGGCTTTCCCTCAACAGATTTTTGGCAGCGAGTAGTCCTTTATAACTCTGCAGGTTAGTGAATTGCTGTGGCCCTGAGCTCCATTTTTCAACTCGCGTTTTTGTGAGCTGACCGCAAATCAACAGTTTTGCTTCTAGACTTATACTGGTTCTTGGGGGCAGGCTGAGACTTTGGTTAATTCCTCTTTGTGACGGGAAATTAGAGAGACATGTGGCCGTCCAAATGCCTACAGCTACCCTCTCATTGGTTCTCTCTCTTCCCTTATATCCTGTGCACAATTTGCCAACTGTGCAAACCAGGAGGTTATAGTGGCTGACTTTCCAAGTTGGGAGATTGATAGTAAAGCAGTTGGAATGTCAAACTGGAGTACAAGTAGAGTTTTAGAAACCTTTCACCATCAGCTGGTTTCCATTCTCTAGGTTCCCATACACGTTATAACTGTAGTGATATTCCCTTCTACCTGGAGAGTTGGGAACCATGGAATGGGGGGCAGACATTATTGCTTTAAAGGGTCTGCATTTTTTCACCCAATCTCACCAATCCTCTCAGTCCCAAGTGACCAGCCTTATGCCACATCCAGCTGTCATTGTAGATACGGTCATTCCAGGTTTCATCAGAACCCCTGAAGGTATTGTGTAAGAATTTTACTGTTTTTATGTTTTGTTTTGAAATTCATTTTTATAGTGGGTTTGAGCTGATTCTCACTGCCATGTTTATGTCGTTCTAGACACACTTGGTTCCCTTACGGAGACATATCAATACATAGGTTTTAAAATTCTTACTAGTCAGATATATTTCTCTGCGGGGAATAGGGATGTTGAGTTCCTTTCACTGAGGAAGGAGTAGGGCTTGTCTCTTCTGTTTTTGGATTATGGAACGGTACATGAGCTAATATCAATCTTATGTTTTGTGCATCTCCCCACCTCTCTTTCCTCTTAAGCAAGCGTTAGATTGTTTTCTAAATCTGAGACTCTGTTCTCTTCCCTAAATCAGTTCATATGTAGACATGTTTACATTCCTTTCATCAGTGATATCTTATGTCAGAATGCACCATGGCCGTTCTCATAATAATGCTCCATGTCCCCTGTCATCACAATGCACCATGCCCTGGTTATCACAAAGCTCCATGTCCCTTGTCATCACAATTCTCCACATACTTGTCATCACAGTGCTACATGACACTTCTCATCAAAATGTTACATGCTCTTGTCATCACAATTATCCATCCACTTGACATTGCAATGCTCCATGCACTTGTCATCACAATGCTCCATGCACATGTCATCACAAAGCTCCATGCCCCTGTCATCACAGTGCACCATGACCCCTGTCATCACAATGCTCCCTGACACCTGTCATCACAATGATTCCGGACACTTGTCATCACAATGTTCCATTCCCTTGTCATCACAATGCTCCATGACACCTATCATCACAATACTCCATGAATATTTTCAGCCCAATGATCCATGACCCTTGTCATCACAATACTCCAAGCCATTTTCATCACAATGCTCCATTACCTTTGTCATCAGAATCCTCCATGACACTTGGCATCACAATGCTTCATGCCATTGTCATCACAATGGGCCATTACATATGTCATCACAATTCTCCCTGACACCTGTCTTCACAATACTGCATGACCTGGTCATCACAATGCTCCATGCCCTTGTCATCACAATGTGCCATTCCAACTGTCATCACAAGAATCCTTGAAACTTATTAGACCAATGTTCCATGCCCTTGTCATCACAATGCTCCATGCCCTTGTTATCACAATGCTCCATGACCCCTGTCATCACAATGCTCCGTGACTCCAGTCATCACAATGCTTCATGAACTTTGTCATCACAGTTGTCCATGTCCTCGTCATCAACAGTCTCTGTGACCTTTTTAACGACAATGCTCCATGAAGTTTTCATCACAGTGCTCTTTGACCCTTGACATCACAATGCTCTATGCCTTTCTCAGCACAATGCTCCATGACCCTTGTCATCACAATGCTCCATGCGCTTGTTAGCACAATGCTTCATGACACATGTCATCTCAATGCACCATGCGCTTGTCATCACAGTGCTCCACAAACTTCTCATCACCATGCTGCATAAAACTTCTCATCACAATGCTCCATGCACTACTCATCAAAATGTTCTCTCACCACTGATATCCCAATGCTGCATAACTATTGGTCACAATAACCCCTCACCCCTGTCATCACAATGTTCCATGACTCCTGTCATCACAATGATACATGCACTCATAATCACAATGTTCGATGACCCCTGCCATCACAATGTTCCATAACACCTGTCATCAAAATGCTCCATGACACCTGACATCACAGTGTTCCATAAAACCTGTCATCAAAATGTTCCATGACATTTTTCATCAAATTGCTCCATGACCCTGTCATCAATAAGCTCCCAGCCCTTCTCATCACAATGCACATTTCCCGTGCCATCAGAATGCTCCATGACCTCTGTCATCAAAAAGATCCATGACCCTTGGCATCACAATGCTACATTTCTTTGTCATCACAATGCTCCATGAACTTTTCATCACAATGCTCTTTGACCCTTGTCATCACAGTGCTCTATGCCTTTCTCAGCAAAATGCTCCATGACCCTTGTCATCACAATGCTCAATACACTTGTCATCAAAATGCTCCCTGACACTTGTCGTCAGTATGCTCCTTGAACCCTGTCATGACAAGGCTCCATGCCTTTTTCATCACAATGATCCATGCCCTTTTCATCACAATGCTCCAAGATCCCTGTAATCACAATGCTCCATGACCTTGTCATCAAAAAGCTCCATGACGCTTATCATCAGAATGCTTCATGGCCTTCTCCTCACAATGCTCCATGCCCTTGTCATCACAATGCTCCAAGACCCCTGTAATCACAATGCTCCATGACCTTGTCATCACAAAGCACCATGACACATGTCATCAGAATGTTCCATGGCCTTCTCATTAAATGCTCCATGCCCTTGTCATCACAGTGCTCCAAGACCGCTGTAATCACAATGCTCCATGCCCCTTTTCATCTCCATGCTCCATGAACCCTGTCATCACAATGCATCATGCCCATCATCATATTGCTTCCAGCTATTGTCAGAACAATGAAATCAAAATTCTCCTTGACCTCGGTCATCACAATGCTCCATGACCCCTGTCATCACAATACTCCATGAACATTTTCAGCCCACTGCTCCATGACACTTGTCATCACAATGATCCATGCCCTTGTCATCCCAATGCTCCATGACCCCTGTATTCACAATGCTCTCTGACGCTTGTCATCACAGTGCTCCATGACACCTGTCATCAAAATGCTCCATGATTTTGTCAGCAAAATGCTACATGACCTTGTCATTACAATGCTTTATGTGCTTGTCATGAAAATACTCCATTTCCATTGTCATCACAATCCTCCATGAACCTTGGGATCACATTGCTTCATGCCCTTGTCATCACAATGCTCCATGCTCCGTGAAATTAAAATGATCCATGACCTCTGTCATCACAATGCTCCAAACCATTGTGATCCCAATGTTCCATAAAACTTGTCATCACAACGCTCCATGATGTCTGTCATCACAATATTCCATGCCCTTTTCATCACAATGCTCCATGACATTAGTCATCACAATGCTCAGTACACTTGTCATCAAATTGCTCCCTGACACTTGTCATCAGAATGCTCCTTGAACCCTGTCACGAAAAGGCTCCATGCCATTTTCATCACAATGCCCCATGCCGTTTTCATCACAATGCTCCGTGACCATTGTCATCAAAATGCTCCATGACTTTGTCTGAAAAATGTTCCATGACCCTTCTCATCACAATGTGCCATTCGCTTTTCATCACCACGGTCCAGAAATTTGTCATTGCAATGCTCCATAAACCTTGTAATCACAATGCTCCATACACTTCTCATCAAAATGCTCTCTCACCAGAGATATCACAGTGTTTCATCACTAGTCGTCACAATACTCCCTCACCCCAGTAATCACAATGTCCCATGACCCCTGTCATCACAATGCTACATCCCCTTATCATCACAATGTTCCATGACCACTGACATCACAATGTTCTATAACCCCTGTCATCAAAATGTTCCAATACAATTTTCATCAAATTGCTGCATGACCCTGGCATCAAAATACTCCCTGCCATTCTCATCACAATGCACCATGCACTTGTCATCAAAATGCTCCATGACCTTTGTCATCACACAGCTCCATGACCCCTGGCATCACAGTGCTCGATGTCATTGTCATCACAATGCTCCATGAACCCTCTCTACACATTTCTCCATGCCCTTGTCATCACAAAGCTCCATGACACTTGTAATCACAGTGCTCGATGCCTTTCTCATCACAATGCCCCATACCCTTGTCATTAGAATCCTCCATGACCCATGTATCACAGTGTTCCATGCCCTTATCATCACAATGCTCTATGCCCACTCTCATCACAATAATCCATGAAACATTTCAGACCAATGCTCCATGCCCTTCTCATCACAATGCTCCTTTACCTCTGTCATAACTATGCTCCATGACACCTGCCATCACAATGTTCCACGGCCTTGTCATCACAAGGCTCCATGACACTTGTCATCACAATGCTCCACGACCCATCTAATCAAAATGCTCCATGCCCTTGTCATCAAAAAGCTACATGACGCATGTCATCAGAATGTTCCATGGCCCTGTCATCAAAATTCTCCATGCCATTGTCATCACAAGGCTCCAAGACCCTTGTAATCAAAATGCTCCATGCGTCTTTTCATCTCAATGCTCCATGAACCCTGTCATCACAATGGACGATGCCCATCATCATAATGCTTCAGGCTATTGTCATCACAATGAAATCAAAATGCTCCATGACCTCTGTCATCACAATGCTCCAAACCCTGGAGATCACAATGTTCCATAACACTTATCATCACAACACCCCTTGACGCTCATCATCACAATCATCCATGGTCTTCTCATCACAATGCTCCATGACCTTTGTCATCACAATGCTTAATACACTTGTTATCACAATGCTCCCTGACACTTGTCATCAGTATGCTCCATTAACCCTGTCATGACACGTCTCCATGCCTTTTTCATCACAATGATCCATGCCATTTTAATCACAATGCTCCAAGACACCTGTAATCACAATGCTCCATGCACTTGTCATCATAATGCTCAATGATGCATGTCATCAGAATGCTCCATGGCCTTCTCATCACAATGCTCCGTGCCCTTGTCATCACAATGCTCCAAGACCCCTGTAATCACAATGCTCCATGTAGCTTTTCATCAAAATGCTCCATGAGACTTGTCATCACAAGTCTCCATTGTCTTCTCATCAAAGTGCTCCAGGAACTTCTCATCAAAATGCTCCATGATCCCTGTCATCACAATACTCCATGAACATTTTCAGCCCTATGCTCCATGACCCTTGTCATCACAATCTTCCATGCCCTTGTCATCCCAATGCTCCATGACCCCTGTATTCACAATGCTCCGTGATGCTTGTCATCGCAGGGCTCCATGACACCTTTCATCACAATGCTCCATGCCTTTGTCAGCAAAATACTACCTGACCTTGTCATTGCAATGCTCTATGCGCTTGTCATCACAATACTCCATTCCCATTGTCATCACAGTCCTCCATGAACCTTGGGATCACATTGCTTCATGCCCTTGTCATCACAATGCTCCATGCACCTTGAAATATAAATGATCCATGACCTCTGTCATCACAATGCTCCAAACCCTTGTGATCACAATGTTCCATAGCACTTGTCATCACAACGCACTAAGATGCTTGTCATCACATTACTCCATGCCTTATTCATCACAATGCTCCATGACCTTTGTCATCACAATTCTCAATACACTTGTCATCACAATGCTCCCTGACACTTGTCATCAGAATGCTCCTTGAACCCTTTCACGAAAATGCTCCATGCCTTTTTCATCACAATGCCCATGCCGTTTTCATCACAATGCTCCATGCCATTGTCATCAAAATACTCCACAAGCTTGTCATCAGAATGCTACATGACGCTTGTCATCACAATTCTCCATGCACTTGTCAGCACAATGCTCCCTCACCCTTGTCATCACAATGCTCCAAGCCATTGTCATCACAATGCTCCATTTCCATTGTCATCAGAATCCTCCATGACACTTGGCATCACAATGCTCCATGCCATTGTCATCACAATGGGCCATTACATATGCCATCACAGTGCTCCCTGACACCTGTCTTCACAATACTGCATGACCTGGTCATCACAATGCTCCATGCCCTTGTCATCACAATGCACCTTTCCAACTGTCATCGCAATAATCCATGAAACTTATTAGACCAATGTTCCCTGCCCTTGTCATCAAAATGCTCCATGCCCTTGTTATCACAATGCCCCATGACCCCTGTCATCACAATGCTCCATGAATCGATTCATCACAATGCTTCATGACCTTTGTCATCACAATGGTCCATGCCCTCGTCATCCACAGTCTCTGTGACATATTTAACCACATTGCTCCATGAAATTTTCATCACAATGCTCTTTGACCCTTGTCATCACCATGCTCTATGCCTTTCTCAGCACAATTCTCCATGACCCTTGTCATCACAATGCTCCATGCGCTTGTCAGCACAATGCACCATGACCCATGTCATCACAATGCACCCTGCGCTTGTCATCACAGTGCTCCACAATCTTGTCACCACAATGCTCCATAAAACTTGTCATCACAATTCTCCATGCACTTCTCATCAAAATGCTCTCTCACCACATATATCACAATGTTACATCACTATTCATCACAATACTCCCTCACCACTGTCATCACAATGTTCCATGACTCCTGTCTTTGCAATGCTACATGCACTTATCATCACAAAGTTCGATGACCCCTGACATCACAATGTTCCATAACCCCTGTCATCAAAATATTCCATGACACTTTTCATCAAATTGCTCTATGACCCTGTCATCACAATGCTCCCTGCCCTTCTCATCACATTGCACCACCCCTTGTCATCAAATTGCTCCATGACCTTTGTCATCACAAAGCTCCATGACCCTTGGCATCTCAATGCTCCATGCCATTGTCATCACAATTCTCCATGAACCCTCTAATCACAATGCTCCCTGCCCCTTTGCATCTCAATGCTCCATGAACCCTGTCATCAAAATGCACCATGCCCATCATCATAATGCTTCAGGCTCTTGTCATCAAAATGAAATCAAAATATTCGATGATCTGTCTCATCACAATGCTCCAAATCCTTGTGATCACAATGTTCTATAACACTTATCATCACAACGCCCCATGACGCTCATCATCACAATTATCCATGCTCTTCTCATCACAGTGCTCCATGACCTTTGTCATCACAATGCTCTATAAACTTGTCATCACAATGCTCCCTGACACTTGTCATCAGTATGCTCCTGGAACCCTGTCATGACAAGGCTCCATACCATTTTCATAACAATGATCCATGCCAATTTCATCACAATGCTCCAAGACACCAGTAATCACAGCGCTCCATGCCCTTGTCATCACAATGCTCCAAGACCCCTGTAATCACAATACTCCATGCCCCTTTTCATCAGAATGCTCCATGAGACTTGTTATTACAAGGCTCCATGTTCTTCTCATCACAATGCTCCAGGAACTTTTCATCACAGTGCTCCATTCCCTTGTCATCACAATGCTCCATGACCTCAGTCCTCACAATACTTCCTGAACATTTTCAGTCCAATTCTCCAGGAACTTCTCATCACAATGCTTAATGATCCCTATCATCACAATGCTCCATGACCACTGTCATCAAAACGCTCCATGACCCCTGACAACACAGTGATCCGGGACTCTTGTCATCACAATGCTCCATTCCCTAGTCATCACAATGCTCCATGAACATTTTCAGCCCAATGCTCCATGACACTTGTCATCATAATGATCCATGGCCTTGCCATCCCTATGCTCCATGACCCCTGTAATCACAATGATCCGTGATGCTTCTCATCACAGTGCTCCATGACCCTTATCATCACAATGCTCCATGCCTGTGTCAGCAAAATGCTACATGACCTTGTCATCACAATGCTCTATTTGCTTGTCATCACAATACTCCATTACCATTGTCATCACAATCCTCCATGAACCTTGGGATCACATTGCTTCATGCCCTTGTCATCCCAATGCTCCATGCTCCTTGAAAACAAAATGATCCATGACTTCTATCATCACAATGCTCCAAACCCTTGTGATCATAATGTTCCATAACACTTGTCATCACAACGCTCCATGATGCCTGTCATCACAATACTCCATGCCCTTTTCGTCAAAATGCTCCATGATCTTTTTCATCACCATTCGCAATACACTTGTCATCACAATGTTCCCTGACATTTGTCGTCAGAATGCTCCTTGAAACCTGTCATGAAATGGCTTCATGCCTTTTTTATCACAATGCTCCATGCCCTTTTCATCACAATGCTCCATACCATTGTCGTCACAATACTCCACAAGCTTGTCATCAGAATGCTCCATGACACTTGTCATCACAATGCTCCATGGCCACTGTCATCACAATGTTCCATACCCCTTGTCATTACTGTGCTCCATGACGCTCGTCATCACAATTATCCATGGTCTTCTCATCACAAATCTCCACGGTCTAGCCATCACAATGCTCCATGCCCTGGTCATCACAATGCTCCATGTCCCCTGTCATCACAATTCTCCTCGTTCTTGGCATCACTATGCTCCATGACACTTCACATCACCGTGTTACATGATTTGTCATCACAATTCTGTATGCACTTTTCATCACAATGCTCCATGACCCCTGTCATAGGAAGCTCCATGTGCTTGTCATCACAGTGCTTCATGAACTTGTCATCAAAATTCTCAATGGCCCTTGTCATCACAATGCTCCATGCCCTTGTCATCACAATGCTCCATGTCCATTGTCATCACAATGCTCCAAGCCCTTGTCATCAAAATGCTCCATTACATTTGTCATCACAATCCTCCATGACACTTGGCATCACAATATTCCATTCCATTGTCATCGCAATGGACCATGACATATGTCATCACAATGCTCCCTGAGACCTGTCTTCAAAATACTCCATGACCTTCTCATCACAATGCTCCATGCCTTTGTCATCACATTGCACCATGCCCACTGTCATCACAATAATCCATGAAACATGTCAGGCCAATGCTCCATGCACCTGTCATCACAATGCTCATCGCCTTTTCATCACAAAGCTCTATGACCCCTGTCATCACAATGCTCCGTGACTCCAGTCATCACAATGCTTCATGACCTTTGTCATCACAATGGTCCATGTCCTCGTCATCACTAGGCTCTGTGACATTTGTCACCAAAATGCTCCATGAAATTTTCATCACAATGCTCGGTGACCCTTGTCATCACATTGCTCCATGACCCAAGTCATCACAATGCGCCATGTTCTTGTCATCACAGTGCCCCACAAGCTTGTCATCACAATGCTCCATAATACTTGTCCTCAGGGCTTCCCTGGTGGCGCAGTGGTTGAGAGTCCGCCTGCCGATGCAAGGGACACGGGTTCGTGCCCCGATCCCGGAAGATCCCACATGCCACGGAGCGGCTGGGCCCACGAGCCATGGCCGTGGACCCTGTGTGTCCGGAGCCTGTGCTCCGCAACGGGAGAGGCCACAGCAGTGAGAGGCCCGCGGACAGCAAAAAAAAAAAAAAAAAAAAAAAACTTGTCCTCACAATGCTCCATGCACTTCTTATCAAAATGCTCTCACGAATGATATCAAAATGTTCCCTCACTAGTCATCACAATACACCCACTCCCCTGTCATCACAATGGTCCACAACACCGTCATGAAAATGTTCCATGACTCCTGACATCACAATGTTCCATAACACCTGTCATCAAAAGGTTCCATGACACTTTTCATCAAATTGCTCCATGACCCTGTCATCACAATGCTCCCTGCCCATCACAAGAGAATGCACCACACCCTTGTCATCAAAATACTCCATGACCTTTGTCATCACAAAACTCCATGACCCTTGGCATCACAATGCTCCATGCCATTGTCATCACAATGCTCCAAAAACCTCTCATCACATTGTTCAAAGCCCTTGTCATCACACGATCCATGATGCATTTCATCACAATGCTCGATGCCATTCTTCTCACAATGCTCCATGCGCTTCTCATTACAATCCTCCATGAACCATGTATCACAGTGTTCCGTTCCCTTGTTATCACAATTCTCCTTGCCCCCTCTCATCACAATAATCCATGAAACATTTCAGACCAATGTTCCATGCCGTTTTCATCACAATGATCCAAGACTCCTGTAATCATAATGCTCCATGCCTCTTTTCATCTCAATGCTCCATGAACGCTGTCATCACAATGCACCAAATGCGCATCATCATAATGCTTCATGCTATTGTTATCACAATGAAATCAAAATGCTCTATGACCTCTGTCATCACAATGCTCCAAATCCTTGTGATCACAATATTCCATAACACCTATCATCAGAGCTCCACATAACGCTCGTCATCACAAGAATCCATGGTCTTCTAATCACAATGCTCCATGATATTTGTCATCACAGTGCTCAATACCCTTGTCATCACAATGGTCCCTGACACTTGTCATCAGTATGCTCCTTGAACCCTGTCATGACAAGGCTCCATGCCTTTTTCATCACAATGTTACATGCCCTTTCCCTCACAGTGCTCCAAGGCCCCTGTAATCACAATGTTCCATGCCCTTGTCCTCACAAAGCTCCATGATGCATGTCATCAGAACGCTCCATGACATTCTCATCCCATTGTTCACTGCCCTTGTCATCACAATGCTCCAAGAGCCCTGTAATCACAATGTTCCATGCCCTTGTCATCACAAAGCTCCATGATGCATGTCATCAGAACGCTCCATGACATTCTCATCCCAATGTTCCATGCCCTTGTCATCACAATGCTCCAAGACCCCTGTAATCACAATGCTCCATGACCCTTTTCATCAGAATGCTCCATGAGACTTGTCATCACATGGCTCCATGGTGTTCTCATCACAATGCTCCAGTACCTTGTCATCACAATGCTCCTTGACCCCTGTCATCACAATACTCCATGAACATTTTCAGCCCAATGCTCCATGATGTTCTCATCACAATGCTCCATGACCTCTGTCATCACAATGCTAGATGACCACTGTCATCACAACGCTCCATGAACCCTGACAACACAATGATCCAGGAATCTTGTCATCAAAATGCTCCATGCCCTTGTCATCCCAATGCTCCATGAACGCTGTAATCACAATGCTCCATGACGCTTGTCATCACAATCCTCCATGACCCTTGGGATCATATTGCTTTATGCCCTTGTCATCTCTATCTTGCCTTTCTGGTTTTTACAGATTTTCGGATGTCCTTTTTGAACGGTGGGAAGTGACAATTCTTTGTAGTCTGGATTTGCATTGCGCGTTTGCTTGATTGGCCAAAAAGGGCCTATGCCTTTTCTCCTGAATATATTCAGGAGAAAATTCATATGCTGTTTTTGGCCAAGTGCATCATTCTCGAAGTTGTGATGCCTTTCCTGTGCTTTAAAGGCGATTCCAATTTACCTCTTGATATATGTTTTGTGCAATTCTGCCTCATTTTCAAGTCCGCTTTGTTGCCTTCCCTCAACAGATTTTTGGAAGAGAGTAGTCCTTTATAACTCTGCAGGTTTTTGATTTGCTTTGCCCCTGAGCTCCAATTTTCAAATCCCATTATTGGGAGCTGACCGCAAATCCACAATTTTGCTTCAGGACCTATACTGGTTCCAGGGGTGGCTATACTGGTTCCCTGTGGGTGGCTGAGGCTTTGGTTAATTCTTCTTCCTGATGGGAATTTAGAGTGACATGTGTCCGTCCAAAGGCCTACATCTACTCTCTGATTTGTTCTCCCTCTTCCCTTTCATCCTCTGCACAATTAGCAAACTGTGCGAACCAGGAGGTTATAGGGGATGACTCTCCTAAGTTGGGCGATTGATAGTAAAGTTGTTGGAATGCCAAACTGTAGCACAAGGAGAGGAAAAAGTAGGAGACTTTCAGAAACCTTTCGCCATCACAGGGTGTCCATTCTCTAGGTTTCCCATACATGTTATAACTGTAGTGATATTCCCTTCTACCTGGAAATTTGGGACCCATGGAATGGTGGCATGCATTACTACTTTAAAGGGTCTGCATTTTCTCTCCCAATATCACCAGTCCTCTCAGTCCCAAGTGTCCAGCCTTATGTCTCATCCAGCTGTCTTTGCAGATAGGGTCATTCTAGGTTTCATCAGAACCCCTGAAGGAACTGTGTAAGAATTTCGCTGTTTTTTTGTTTTGTTTTTGAAATTCATTTTTATAATGGGGTTGAGCTGATTTTCCCTGACGTGTTTATGACGGTCTAGACACACTTGATTCCCTTACAGAGGCATATCAATACATAGGTTTTAAGATTCTTACTAATCAGATATATTCCTCTGTGGGGAATAGGGGTTTTGAGTCCCGTTCACTGAGGAAGGTGTAGGTCTTGTCTATTCTGTATTTGGTTTATGGAATGGTACCTGTGCTAATATCAATCTCTGGTTTTATGCATCACCCCACCTCTCCTTTCCCCTTAAGGAGGCATAAGAGTGTTTTCTAAATGTGAGACGCTGCTCTCTTTCCTAATTCAGTTCATGTGTTGTGATGTTGACATTCCCTCTGTAAGTGATATCTTATGATAAGATTCTTTTTCTGTGTGACTAATTTCCCTTAGAATCATCATACCTAAATCCTCTCATTATGCTGCTACTGGCCTTATGACATTGATTTCACGTCTGAGTGATATTCCATTGTACAAAATTACCACAAGTTCTTTATGCATTTCTCTTTTTCCTGGGATATTTTAGGTGTACTGAAGTTGAGGTTCTTGTATGCAGAGCAGCCCTAAACTTTGGGGTGCCTGTGTCTTGTTGATATTTAGTCTTCCCAAGTTATATGTCCATGAGTTGAAGTCCCCTTTGCTCGGGGGCTTTGTATTTTAGATGTTTTAGGAAACAGCATACACTTCTTCAGAGTAGCTCTTGGATATTTATACCCCACCCATCAGCGTGACTAGTCTCCCTGTTTTCCATGGCCTCTCCTGCATTTTTGATTTGTACACATTTTTTGGATGGCCTTTGTGAGCAGTGGATATTGAGACTTCTTTATTGTGCGGATTTGCATTTCCCTCTTGCTTGGTTGGCCAAAAACTCTGTATGTGTTTTTTTCCTGAAGATATTCATGAAAAAAATGCATACACCCTTTTGCCCAACTGCATCATTTTAGAAATTCTGCTGCTTTTCATATGCTTTAAATGTGAGTACAATCTACCTTTTGAAAAATGTTTCCTGCAATTCTGCCTCTCATTCAGAACCTCTTCGTTGCCTTACCTGAATATATTTTTGGACGTTGGTTATCATTTATATCTTTGCAGGTCTTTGAATTGTCTGCTCCTGAGCTCCATTTTGCAACTCGCTTTTTTTGTGAGCTGGCCGCCAAACCATTGGATTGATTCCGGCCCTATTCTGGTTCTGGGGAGGCAGGCTGAGCCTTTGGTTAATTCTTCTTCCTAAAGGGATATTAGAGTGACATGTGCCTGTCAAAACTCCTACAGCTAATCTCTCACTGGTTCCTCCGCTTACCATTTATCCTCTTCAAAAATTGCAAACTGTGTGAAACAGGAGGTTAAAGGTGCTGATTCTCCAAGTCGGGAGATTGTTAGTAATGTGGCTGGAATGGCGAACCCCAGCACCAGGAGATCAAAAATGAGGTACATTTTAGACACCTCTCCTGAGCACACGGTGTACATTCATCTCGGTTTCCCAGGCATGTTTTCCCTGTCAGAAGATTCCCTTGAAACTTCAGATTTGGGACCCATGGAATGGGTACCAGGCAGTATTACATTAAAAGGTCTGTATTTCCTCACCCAGCCTCTCTAACATCTCTCAGCGTGCATAGCTTCCAGCCTTATATATCATCCTGCTGTGGGTCTACATGTGTTCAATCCATGTTACATCGTAGCCCTTCAACAAAAGTTGTAAGAATTTTTGTCTGTCTCACTGTTTTTATAAATATTTTTAAATTTATTTTTATATTGGTTACAGCTGATTTTCAAAGCTCTGTTTTTTGCTGCTGTACATCCACTTGATTCGTGTACTGTGTGACAACAATAAATTCTTTCTCAGATGCCTACGAGTCATATGTATTATTTTCCAGTGACTTGAGTGGACTGAGTGCCGTTCTTTGAGGTACCGTGTAGGCCTTGCCAGTTATTCAATTTGGTACTTGGAATGGTATCTTTGCTAATTTCAACCTCCTGGATAATACCTCACCATTCCCCACCTTTCCCATTTAGCAGCCTTATGTCTATTTTCTACATAGTTGACTATGTTTCTGTTTTGTAGTTTATTTCATGTGTAGCCATTTTTGATTCCACCTTTAAGTGACATCTTATGATATGTGTCTTTTTCTTTCTGACATGTGTCACTTAGAATGATCGTATGTAACTCCTCCAGAGTTGTTACAACTGGCCTTATTTCATTGATTTCTGGATGAGTAATATTCCACTCTACATAAGTACCCCATCTCTTTTATCCATTTTATCCTTCCAGGGACATTTAGGTTATATCCAAGTGGAGGCCCTTTTTAACAGAGAGGTGGTAAACGTTGGGGTGCCTGTTTTCTGTCATTTTTTTGTTTTTCCCAAGGTATACGCCCATGAGTGAAAGTGCCCTATGCTCTGTAGCTCAGTTTTCAGATGTTTTAGCAAACACAGTACACTTCTCCAGAGTGGCCGTTGGCACATTACATTTCCACTATCAGCCTCACAGGGCTCCCTTTTCTCCTCACCCTGTCCTGCATTTCTGGTGTTTACACTTTATGTGGATGGCCCTTCTGACTGATGTGAAGTGATACATTTTGTAGTATTGATTTCCAGTGTCCACCTGTTTGGTTGGATAAAAAGTATGTATGGCCTTTACTTGAATATATGCAGAAAAAAATTCATACGCCCTTTTGGGCCAACTGCATCATTGGCGATGTTCAGCCCCTTTTCTTGTGCTTTAATGGGGAGTCCTTTCTACCTCTTCAAATCTGTTTCCTGCCACTCTCCCTTGCTTACAAGTCATTTTCTGTGACTTACCTCAAGACATTTTTCGACAATAGATATTTTCAACTCTGCAGTTTCATGAATTGTATTGCCCCCGAGTTCCATTTTTCAACTTGTGTTTTTGGAAACTGGACACAAAACAGCGGGATTTCCTCTAGCCCTATTCTGTTTCCATGGGTAATTATAGCCTTTGATGAATTTGTCTTCCAGATAGGAAATTAGAGTGGCATTTGCCTGTCTGAACAACTAAGACTTGTCTCTAAATTTTTCTCATCCTTCCGCTAAATCCTCTGGACAAATTCCAAACTGTGTGCAACAGGATGTTGACGGTGCTGATATCCCCAAGGAAGGAGATTGTCAGGAAAGATGCTGGAGGGGTGAACCCGTGCACCAGGCGATGAGGAGATGAGGTGCCTTTTCCAAACTCTTTCCGATCAAACGGTGTACCATCCTCTAGGTGTGACAGGCATGTTTTAGCTGTAGGAAGGGTCCCGTGCATGTAAGGGGAACACCAGGGATTTTTCCAAATCAGTGCCTCCCCGAACCCCAAACTGGGGAATTTTTAAGCTACGACTACACGTATGTCCATTAAGGGCCTTGGGAAATAGGCAGAGCCCAAACTTTAGATGATTGAAATCTTCAGGTTCAGAAGCGCTCACCATCGGCCTTGCTTAGGTTACATTTTATCTGTCATTGATAGATGATGTCAATAAAAATATCGATTCTTTTTCAGATTATTTCCCCTTATACGTTATTGCAAAATATTCAGTGTAGTTCCCTGTGCTATACAGTAGTTCCTTGTTGATGATCTATTTTATACATAGCAGTGTGTATGTGTTAATCCCAAACTGGAAATTTATCCCTTTTCCTACTTTTCCCCTTTGGTAATAATAAATTATAAGATTTTATACTTCTCAGGAATGGGGGAGCTGAAAGAGAGGTATCCTTTTCAATGGAAAAGCATTCAAAACAAGATTGAAGCTTCAGCCAAGAGTTTTCGATGTAGAACCATGGAAATAAATCACTTCATTTCTCTAATGTTGACCTGACAAATAAGACAGACGTCTTCACTGAACTTGCTTATAGTAAAGTGATGGAAATATCAAAGGTAAGTCTTAGAAATATCTTATTTTACCCGAGCATTATACACTGCTCTATGTTAACTACAGTTTGGCTCACACATCTGTTCATTGAAGTTACAATGTTCTCAATTTCTGTTACTGATCCTCCAGAGTGTACCCCAACAGGAGTCCCCGAGCCCAGTGTCATTGGAGCCAACAGATCAAGACTGAGTTTGGTTCAGAAGCAAAGGAAACATTATTTTGAAAACCGAATGGAGAGGTGAGAGCGTGCACTCCCCCACGGGATGTGGGCTGGGCTACTGTGTAGGGATCCCGGCAGCCTCAGTGGGAGTTAGGGGATGGAGCTCTCGAAGGCTGGGTTGGCTGCAGCTCAGGCTCTATGCCGTGGAGTCTGCATGGGACCCCGCTAACTGAGGTGTCGACCCAGCCATTCTGCACTAGGAAATCGGGTCTGAAGTGCTGGGTGTGGGACCTCTGCATGTGGAACCCTAGGAGCACGTGAAATTAGACAAAGCACAAAGGAAAAACAGGTTAGACTTTATTTTATTGCCCAGATTCTCTTTTTATCTCCCAGGAATTTTTAATGAACGTTGCCAGAGACGAACACCTCCTCTGCTTTTTGTTCCATTCCTCATTCTTGGGGTGTTGAGGGTGCAGACCCCTCTTTTGTAACTGCTTCATGCTGTGGTGGCAGCCCTGATACTTGGGGGGAGGGGCAAAACGTCTCCCCACCAGCCTCCAGGTGAGGTTGATTGTTCCAAAGCCTCCTGCCTCACTTCTCATCCGCCTGAGCACCAGCACTGGAAGTGTTATAGATTCTAATGACCTTTAAGGGTCCAGGAAAGAGATGCGCAAAGATGCTGTGGTGTCAGGTTTCACCCCACCCCACATTTGTTTGCTGACCTTAGGCTGACGGTTTTTGCCAGTCTAGGTGCTCTGACCAGTAGTCTGTTCTTTCTTTAATTAGGTCCCTGAATTAATGTACAAAGAGCACCATGTGTCAGAGCCCTGCCCGCGCAACTCCCAGACAGTCCAGGGTCAGTGGTGATCCAGGACCATGACGTCCACTGAGTCAACGGCCTTTAGAAGTAGCCAGCAGTCCAGCTGGTCATATTGGCCACCATCACCGCGGTGTCTGTAGGGTTTTCTATGGTGAAAGCGTGATATAGTTTTCCCCCGCCAAGCTTATTAGCTCCCCTCTGGGTGCAGTAAGTCCTGCAAGCAGTAGTCTGCTCTTTCGGGGCACAGTCTTGTTGTTTTCTGAGAGAAACTCCAGGTCAAGTGATGGTCACACGAGTCATCTTGGGGGCCCGATGCCCCCATTTGTCTCTCTGGAGGTTGGAGTTGGAAGGCCTCCTCACTCGAGGTCAGTGTGTCCACAGAGCGACCCGTGCAACTTCAGGGCATGATGGGTGGTTAGGATCACCACGTGGGGTCCTTTTCCCTTAGGAGTGAGGGGGCCTTGTGGGCTGCTGATTTCTAGCTTTTTAGATACCCCAGTATCCTGGCCTGATGAGTCGGTGGGCAAAGCCCTTGGTGACCATAGTTTATCATACCTGAAGGGCATTCTTGTGTTGCTCCATTTCAAGTGGTCCCAGTTTTTGCACTAAGGCTCCAAGGGCGAATAACCTTTGACCGGTTATGTAAAGGTCAAAGGGTTTGGCTAAATTAGTGAGTTCCTGGGCAAGGATCTGAATTGACTGCTCTTTCCATTCTTGAAAGGCTGCTTCTGGATTCTATTCAAAAGGATCATCATCTTTTCGTGTCAGTGTTTCATGTAGAGGCCCAGCTATTAGACTATAGTTAGGGATCCAGATGCAGAAAACCTTGGCCTCCCCAGGAACCCCTAAGCTGTCTTCTAGTTTTAGAAGAGGTAAGGCTGCAAATGGCTTCTTCCCTATCCTGGGATGCGTTTCTCTGAATATCTGTGAGAATGAAGCCCAGGCATGTCACCTGAGCCTGGGGTATTTGAGCCTTTTTCTTGGACACCTTCTATCCTTTCTTGGCTAGGTAGTTCCGAGGCGTCTTTAGTAGGCCTGGCGATCAGAATGTCATCTGCATATTGAAGGAGGGTTCCCTTTTACAGAGGTAGAACTTTTAGGTCTTTAGAGGACATTTCCCCAATGATGGTGTTGGGATTTTTGAACCATTTGTGCAGGACTGCCCAGCATTATTGCTTGTGTTGCATGTTGTGTCCTGCCACTCACAAGCCAAAAATTCTTGTGACTCTGAGATGAATGGAATACAGAAGTAGGCATCATTGAAGTGTAATACAGAATGCCATGGCCTGGTGGATGGTAGAATGAGCAGCAGTGTGTAGGAAATAGGAGCTACTGGATGTATATCCTCGGTGGCTTCACTGACTGTCCTGATATCCTTTACCAGGTCTCCAGCAGCCCATGGGGCTCTCGTGGTCAGGCCAATCCCAGGATATGGAGCTCACCTGGGCTGCATCCTGCAACCCACAGCCCACGGGGCTCTCGTGGTCAAGTCCTTCCCAGGGTATGGAGATCACCTGTGCAGCTACCCAGCAGCCCATGGGGCTCTCATAGTCAGGCCCCTCCCAGGATACGGAACTCCCCTGGGCAGGTACCCCAGCAGGGCTGGACACACAGGAACTGTGCACATAGCCCACCTTGCAGAGAACCGCCAGCTCACCTGTCGCTCACAGCTGACACAGAACACCTCAGAGCAGGACTTGAACTAACAAACAGCAGCTCTGACAGGTCTGTGACCCTGGCTATCACTCTGTGCAGCCTCTCTCTGCCTGGTCTTCCAGACACTTCCACTGCAGCCAGGGCACCAGGCATCTGTCTCCACCCACCATCACTCCTCTCCCTGACTCCTGGGTTCCTCTCATTAGGATAGGGTCTTCTTGAAGTTGTTTTCCACTCATGATAAGAAAACAAGCCGCAGCTGCAGCCCCTTGTCTAGCCTGACTCTCAAGAGCCCACACCTGTTCCTTGGGACTGACCCGTTTAGCAAGGTTCATTTTCTGCAACTGTGAGCCCCTGAGGGGTGAGGATTGGCTGATTTGGGCAGCCTGACACTGCCTGCCAGCCCCCCCCACAGGTGTGCCTGGGTTGAGGTCAATATAAACACCTCTCCAGTCAGCAAGAGCACCTGTAGCTGTGACTGACGCCATATTCTCTGCCCCGTCAGCAGTTTCGGGGCTGGGGTGGTGGGAGGGAGTGAGGGGCCGTGGCTTTGTGGGTGGCCCAGTGTGATTTGGGCTCTGCTGGACTTTCTGCAGGAGTGGCCAGGCTGCCACCTGCTAAAGAAGAGGATGTGTCACCCATACCTGCCACTGGAATTTCTCCCCAGTCAGAGGTGAGGAAGTAAAAAAGCACTGGGGGCCTTGGCAGGAGGGGTATCTCAGGCAGGGAAATGGAAAGATTCCAGAAGAGCATCTGGGGCCAGGACCATCCTGGCTCGCCTGCAGGCACCAAGTCGGCCTGCGTGCTCTTGCTAGTGTGGCTCCACAGCCCTTCCTCTAGGCTTGCAAGTGCTTGTACATATTCAGGTGTTTTACCTGGAAAGAGTGGGAAGAGTTCAGCTGCAGCAGGACTGGGGCTCAGCTCACATTTACTCACAGACGCCTCGACACATTCCCCCAGCTTTTCAATGAGGATGCTCCTTGTGGGGGGTATCACTGCTGACTGCATGGGAGATGATTTCCCACCTCTGACCAACTTAAGAATTTTTTACCACTGGAGCAAGTGCCCTGATACGATTATCCTCTCTATAACTGGTGAGTTCTGTTTGTTTGTTTTTTTTTTTTCTTTTTTTTTTTTTGTTCAAATTAGATTTTATTTATTCCTCTTTTTTTTAATTTGGAGATATATACATGGAAATAATTCATTAATATAAAGACGTCTATGTGAAGGGAAAAACTTTTTTTCTGTTTTATTTTATTAAATGTTATTTATTTAGTTTTTTTTTTAAATTTATTTCTTTTATACAGCAAGTTCTTATTGGATATCTATTTCATACATATAAGTGTGCATATGTGAATCCCAGTCTCCCAATTCATCCCACCACCACCCTCACATGGCGTTCCCTCCTTGGTGTCCATATGTTTGTTCTTTACATCTGTGTCTCTATCTCTGCCCTGCACACTGGTTCATCTGTACCATTTTTCTAGGTTCCACATATATGCATTAATATACAATATTTGTTTTTCTCTTTCTGACTTACTTCACTCTGTATGACAGTCTCTAGATCCATCAAGGCCTCTACAAATGACCCAATTTCATTCCTATGTATGGCTGAGTAATATTCCGTTGTATATATGTACCATGTCTTTATCCATTCGTCTGTCTGTGGGCACTTAGGTTGCTTTCATTACCTGTCTATTGTAAATAGTGCTGCAGTGAACATTGTGGTGAATGTGTCTTTTTGATTTATGGTTTTCTCTGGGTATATGCCCAGTAGTGGGATTGCTGGAATATATGGTAATTCTATTTTTAGTTTTTTAAGGAACCTCCATACTGTTCTCCATAGAGACTGTATCGATTTACATTCCCAACAATAGTGGAAGAAGGTTCCTTTTCTCCACACCCTCTCCAGCATTTGTTGTTTGTAGATTTTCTGATGATGCCCATTCTAACAGGTGTGACGTGATACCTCATTGTAGTTTCGATTTCCATTTCTCTAATAATTAGTGATGTTCAGCAGATTTTCATGTGCGTACTGGCCATCTCTATGTCTTCTTGGAAGAAATGTCTATTTAGATCTTCCATTTTTGTATTGGATTGTTTGTTTTATTAATATTGAGCTGCATGAGCTGTTTATATATATTGGAGATTAATCATTTGTCCATTGATTCGTTTGCAAATATTTTCTGCCATTCTGAGGGATGTCTTTTCATCTTGTTTGTAGTTTCCTTTGCTTTGCAAAAGCTTTTATGTTTCATTAGGTCCCATCTGTTTAGTTTTCTTTTTTATTTCATTACTATAGGAGGTGGATCAAAAAAGATCTTGCTGTGATTTACGTCAGAGTATCCTTCGTAAGTTTTCCTCTCAGAGTTTTATACTGTCTGGTCTTACATTAAAGTCTCTAATCCATTTTGAATATATTTTTATGTATGGTGTTGGGGAGTGTTCTAATTTCATTCTTTTACATGTAGCTTTCCATATTTCCCAGCACCAATGATTGAAGAGACTGTCTTATCTCCATTGTATAGTCTTGCCTCCTTTCTCATAGATTAGTTGACCATAGGTGTGTAGGTTTATTCTTGGGCTTTCTTTCCTTTTTTTTTTCCTTTTACACATTTATTGGAGTATAATTGCTTTACAATGGAGTGTTCGTTTCTGCTGTATAACAAAGTGAATCAGCTATACATATACAAATATCACCAGATCCCCTCCCTCTTGCATCTCCCTCCCACACTCCATATCCCACCCCTTTATGTGGTCACAAAGCACCGAGCTGATCTCCCTGTTCTATGTGGCTGATTCTCAGTAGCTATCGGTGTTATATTTGGTAATGTATTTATGTCCATGCCACTCTCTCAATTCGTCCCAGCTTACCCATCCCCCTTCCGGTGTCCTCAAGTCCTTTCTCTATGTCTGTGTCCTTAATCCTGTCCTGCCACTAGGTTCTTCAAAATCTTTTTATTTCTTCATTAGATTCCATATATCTCTGTTAACATACAGTATTTGTTTTTCCCTTTCAGACTTACTTCACTTTGTAGGACAGATTCTAATTCCATCCACCTCAGTACAAATAACTCAGTTTTGCTTCTTTTCATGGTTGAGTAATATTTGATTGTATATATGTGCCAGATCTTCTTTATCCATTCATCTGTCGATGGACACTTAGGTTGCTTCCATGTCCTGGCTAATGCAAATAGAGCTGCAATGAACATTTTTGTACATAACTCTTTTTGAATTATGGTTTTCGCAAGGCAAATGCCCAGTAGTTGGATTGTTGTGTCGTATGGTACTTCTATTGTTAGTTATTTAAAGGACCCTCCGTACTGTTCTCCCTAGTGCCCATATCAATTTACATTCCCACCCACAGTGCAAGTGTGTTCCATTTTCTCCAATAAAGGCCTCTCCAGCATTTATTGTTTTGTAGATTTTTTTGATGATTGCCACTCTGAGTGCTGTGAGGTGATACCTCACGGTAGTTTTGATTTGCATTTCTCTAATGATTAGTGATGTTCAGCATCCTTTCATGTGTTTCTTGGTAATCTGTAAATCTTCTTTGGAGAAATGTCTATTTAGGTCTTCTGCCCGTTTTTGGATTGGGTTGTTTGTTTTTGTGATATTGAGCTACATGAGGTGCTTGTAAAGTTTGGAGATTAATCCTTTGTCAATTGCTTCATTTGAAAATATTTTCTCCCATTCTGAGGGTTGTTTTTGCATCTTGTTTATGTTTTCCTGTACTGTGTAAAAGCTTTTAAGTTTCATTAGGTCCCATTTGTTGATTTCTGGTTTTATTTCCATTTCTCTAGGAGGTGGGTCCAAAAGGATCTTGCTGTGATTTATGTCATAGAGTGTTCTGCCTATGGTTTCCTCTAAGTGTTTTATAGTGTCTGGTCTTATATTTAGATCTCTAATCAATTTAGAGTTTATTTTTGTGTATGGTGTTATGGAGTGTTCTAATTTCATTCTTTTATGTGTAGGGGTCCAGTTTTCCCAGCACCAATTACTGAAGAGACTGTCTTTTCTCCATTGTATTTCCTTAGCTCCTTTGTCATAGATGAGATAGCCATAGGTATGTAGGTTTATCTCTGGGCTTTCTGTCCTGTTCCATTGATCTGTGTTTATGCCAATCTACATACACTTGATTCCATTATGGAGACATATAAATACATAGGTTTCAAGGTTATTACCAGTCAGATATATTCCTCTTCAGTGAATAGGGTGTTTTGTGTCCAGTTCATTGAGAAAGGAGTAGGTCTTGTCTATTACATATTTGGTATATGGAATGGGATCTGTGCTAATTTCAAACTCTGCTTTTACACATCACCCCACGTCACCTTTCCCCTTAAGGAGGCATAAGTGTGTTTTCTAAATGTGTAACTCTGTTCTCTTTTGAAATTCAGTTCATGTGTAGCCATGTTTACCTTTCCTCTATAAGTGATATATTACAATAAGTTTCTTTTTCTTTGTGGCTCATTTCACTTAGCATCATCGTACCTAAAGCCACTCATTACGCTGCTATTGGCCTTATGACATTGATTTTATGTCTGAGTGACATTCCATTGTATATAAGTACCACAACATCTATATCTATTTTTTTTTCCTTTCCTGGGATATTTAAAGTGTACTGAAGTCGAGGTTCTTGTAAACAGAGCAGCCCTAAATTTTGGGCTGGCTGTGTGTTGTGGATTTTTAGTTTTCCCAAAATACACACCCATGAGTGGAAGTGTGCTATGCTCTGTAGCTCTGTTTTAGAAAACAACATACAGTTCTCCAGAGAGGCTGTTGGCAATTTACATCCTGTCCATCGGCGTAACCAGACTCCCTTTTCTCCATGGCCTGTCCTGCATTTGTGGCTTTTACACTATTTGTGGATGGCCCTTTTGACTGGAGGTAAGGGACACTTCTATGTAGTGTGGATTTGCAATGCCTGATGGCTTGCTTGGCCAAAAAGCGCATATGCATTTTTTCCCGAATATATTCAAGAAAATACACATAGTCCCTTTTCAGCCAAGAGCAACATTGTTGAAATTCTGTCGCTTTTCATGTGCTTTAAAGATGACTCCAATCTACCTCTTGAAATCTGTTTCCTTCAATTCTGCCTTGCATTCAAATTCTCGTCACTGCCTTTCCTCAATATATTTCTGGATGATAGTTGTCCTTTATAACTCTGCAAGTTTGTGAATTGCTGTGCCCCTGATTTCCATTTTTCAACTCGCCTCTTTGTGAGCTGGATGCAATACCGCAGGATGGCTTTAGGCCCTACTCTGGTTCCAGGGCTTCAGGCTGAGCCTTTGGTTAATTCTTCTTCCTGATGGGAAACTAGAGTGACATGTGCCCATCCAAACACCTACAGCTAATCTCTCATTTATTTCCCCTCTTCCTGTTCATCCTCTGCACAATTTGCAAACTGTGCATAACGGGAGGGTAAAGGCACTGACACTCCAAGTGGGGAGATTTTTAGTAATGCAGATGGAATGGCAAAGCCGAGCACGACATAAGGAAAAATGAGGTACCTTTTAGAAAACTTTCCCAATTACACAGTGTACCATCCACTGGGTTTCCCATGCATGTTTTAACTGTAGGAAGATTCCCTTAAATCTGGAGAGTTGGGATGACTTGAATGGGTAGCACACAGTATTGCTCTAAGTGGTGTTCTTTTTTTTTTTTTTTTTTTTTTGCTGTACGCGGGGCTCTCACTGCTGTGGCCTCTCCCGTTGCAGAGCACAGGCTCCGGACGCGCAGGCTCAGGCTCAGCGGCCATGGCTCACGGACCCAGCCACTCCGCGGCATGTGGGATCTTCCCGGACCGGGGCACAAACCCTTGTCCCCTGCATCGGCAGTGGGACACTCAACCACTGCGCCACAAGGGAAGCCCTAAGTGGTGTTCTTTTGTTCACACAACCTCAGAAATCTTGTCAGCCCCAAGTGTCCAGTCTTATGTCTCATCCAGCTGTGGGTGTAAAGGTGGTCAATCTAGCTTGCATCACAGGCCCTGAACGTAGTTTTTAAGACTTTCTATCTGTTTTTGCATTTTGCTTTTGAAATTTATTTTTATAAGTGGGTTTAACTGAATTTCAGTGCTGTGTTCATGCCGTTATACACACACATGATTCCTTTAGGGAGACAGAGAATACATATGATTTAAAATACTTAGAGTCAGGCATATTCCTCTGCAATGAATAGGGGGTGTTGAGTCCAGTTCATTGTGCCGGGAGTAGGTGTTGTCTATTACATACATGGTTTATATAACGGTATCTGTGCTAATTTAATACTCTTGTTTTATGCATAGCCCCACCTCGGCTTTCCCATTAAGCAGGCAGAAGATGTTTTCTAAATGTGTGAATCTGTTGTGTTTGTCATTCAGTTCATGTGTAGTCATGTGTACATTCCCGCTATGAGTGATATCTTATGATAAGATTAGTTACTCTGTAATCTTTCCTAACTCAGTTCATGTGTAGCCATGTTTACAGGACCATCATAAGTGATATCTTATGATAAGTTTCATTTTCTGTGTGACTTATTTCACTTAGAATAATCGTACCTGAATCCACTCATTTTGTTGCTACTGGTCTTATGACATTGATTTCATGGCTGAGGGATATTCCATCGTACGTAAGTACCACAATTATTTGAACAATTTTTAACTTTCCTGGGATATTTAAGGTGTACCCAAGTTGAGGTTCTTGTAAGCAGTGCATCCCTAAATTTTGGTGTGGTTCTGTCTTATTGATTTTCAGTTTTCCCAAGGTATATTCCCTAGACTGGAAGTGCCCTTGGCTATGTAGCTCTGTTGTTTACATGTTTTAGGGAACACAATGCACTCCTCCAGAGAGGCATTTGCCAACTTACATCCCGCCCGACAGCATAACAAGCCTCCCTGTTCTCCAGGTCCTCTCTTGCCTTTCTGGTTTTTACACATTTTGCCGATGTCCCTTTTGACCGGTGGGAAGGGATATTTCCTTGTACTGCAGATTTGCCTTGCCCACTTGCTAGCTTGGCCAAAAAGGGCGTATACATTTTCTCCTGAATATATTCAGGAGAAAACGAATACACCATTTTTGGACAAGTGCATCATTGTCGAAGTTGTGCCCCTCTTCCCCTGCTTGAAAGGTGATTCCAATGTACCTCTTGAAATCTGTTTACTGCGATTCTGCCTCGCTTTCAAGTCCACCTCGTTGCCTTCCTTCAAACAATTTTTGGCCGATAGCTGTCCTTTATTACTCTGCCAGTTTGTGAACTGCTGTGCCCCTGAGCTCCATTTATCAAATCGTTTTTTGTGAGCTGACCGCAAGTCCAAAATTTCGGTTCAGGACCTATACTGGTTTCCGGCAGCAGGATGAGTCTTTGGTTAATTTTTCTTCCTGTCAGGCAATTAGAGTCACATGTGCCCGTCCAAATGCCTAACAGCTACTCTCTCATTGGTTCTCCCTGGTCCCTTTCATCCTCTGCCAAATTGGCAACCTGTGTTATCCAGGAGGTTAAAGAGGCTGTCTCTCCAAGTTGGGAGATTGATAGTCAAGCAGTTGGAAAGTCAAATTGGAGCACCAGTAGAGGGACTATTCCTTGAGTTTTAGAAACTTTTCGTATTCACAGTGTGTCCATTCTCTAGGTTTCCCGTACATGTTATAGCTGTAGTAATATTCCCTTCAACCTGGAGAGTTTGGAACCATGGAATGGAGGCCACACATTATTGCTTTAAATGGTCTGTGTTTACTCACGCAGTCTCACCATGCCTCTCAGTCCCAAGTGTCCAGCCTTATGCCACATCAAGCTGTAGTTGTAGATAGATTCATTCCATGTATCATCAGAGACCCTGAAAGAATTGTAAAGAATTTCCCTGTTTTTTTGTTTTGTTTTTGAAATTCATTTTTATAGTGGGTTTGAGCTGATTCTCGCTGCCATGTTTATGCCAGTCTAGACATACTTGATTCCCTTATGGAGACATATCAATACATAGGTTTTAAGATTCTTACTAGTCAGATATATTCCTCTGCAGAAAATATGGTGTTTTGAGTCCCTTTCCCCGAGGAAGGTGTAGGTTTTTCTATTCCATAGTTGGTTTTTGGAAGAGTACCTGTGCTTATATCAAACTCTGGTTTTATGCATCACCCCACCTCTCCTTCCCCCTTAAGCAGGCATAAGAGTGTATTCTAAATGTGAGACTCTGTTGTCTTTCCTAACTCAGTTCATGTGTAGCCATGTTTACAGGATCTTCATAAGTCATATCCTATGATAAGCTTCTTTTTCTGTGTGACTTATTTCAGTTAGAATCATCGTACCTGAATCCACTCATTTTGCTGCTACTGGTCTTATGACATTTATTTCATGGCTGAGGGATATTCCATCGTACGTAAGTACCACAATTTTTTGAACCATTTTTAATATTCTTGTGATAATTAATATGTACCCAAGTTGAGGTACTTGTAAGCAGTGCATCCCTAAATTTTGGGGTGGCTCTGACTTATTGATTTTCAGTTTTCCCAAGGTATATTCCCTAGACTTGAAGTGCGCTTGGCTATGTAGCTCTGTTGTTTACTTGTTTTAGGGAACACAATGCACTCCTCCAGAGTGGCAGTTGGCAACTTACATTCCGCCCATCAGCATAAAAAGGCTCCCTGTTCTCCAGGTCCTCTTTTGCCTTTCTGGTTTTTACACATTTTGCCGATGTCCCTTTTGACTGGTGGGAAGTGATACTTCTTTGTACTGCAGATTTGCATTGCCCGCTTGCTGGCTTGGCCAAAAAGGTCGTATGCGTTTTCCCCTGAATATATTCAGGAGAAAACACATACACCCTTTTGGGCCAAGTGCATCATTGTCGAAGTTGTGCCCCTCTTCCTGTGCTTTACAGGTGATTCCAACGTACCTCTTGAAATCTGTTCCCTGCTATTCTGCCTCGCTTTCAAGTCCACCTCTTTGCCTTTCTTCAAAGGATTTTTGGACGATAGCTGTCTTTATTACTCTGACAGTTTGTGAATTGCTGTGCACCTGAGCTCCATTTATCAAATCGTTTTTTGTGAGCTGACCGCAAGTCCAAAATTTCGGTTCAGGACCTATACTGGTTCCCGGCAGGGGTATGAGTCTTTGGTTAATTCTTCTTCCTGCCAGGCAATTAGAGTGACATGTGCCCGTCCAAATGCCTAACAGCTACTCTCTCATTGGTTCTCCCTCTTCCCTTTCATCCTCTGCCAAATTGGCAACCTGTGAGAACCAGGAGGTTACAGGTGCTGTCTCTCCAAGTTGGGAGATTGATAGTAAAGCAGTTGGAAAGTCAAACTGGCTCACAAGGAGAGGGACAATTATTTGAGTTTTAGAAACCTTTCATATTCACAGTGTGTCCATTCTCTAGGTTTCCCGTACATGTTATAGCTGTAGTAATCTTCCCTTCAACCTGGAGAGTTGGGACCCATGGAATGGGTGCCATGCATTATTGCTTTAAAGGGTCTGCATTTGCTCACCCAGTCTCACCAATCCTCCCAGTCCCAAGTGTCCAGCCTTATGACACATCCAGCTGTCATTGTAGACATGGTCATTCCAGGTTTCATCAGAGACCCTGAAGGATTTGTAAAGAATTTCCCTGTTTTTTTTGTTTGGTTTTTGAAATTTTTTTATAGTGGGTTTGAGCTGATTCTCGCTGCCATGTTTATGCCAGTCTAGACACACTTGATTCCCTTATGGAGACATATCAGTACATAGGTTTTAAGATTCTTACTAGTCAGATATATTCCTCTGCGGGAAATATGGGATTTTGAGTCCCTTTCACTGAGGAAGGTGTAGGTCTTGTCTATTCCATGCTTGGTTTTTGAAAGGGTACCTGTGCTTATATCAAACTCTGGTTTTATGCATCACCCCACCTCTCCTTCCCCCTTAAGCAGGCGTAAGAGTGTTTTCTAAATGTGAGACTCTCTTCTCTTTCCTAACTCAGTTCATGTGTAGCCATGTTTACAGGATCTTCATAAGTGATATCTTATGATAAGTTTCTTTTTCTGTGTGACGTATTTCACTTAGAATCATCGTACCTGAATCCACTCATTTTGCTGCTACTGGTCTTATGACATTGATTTCATGGCTGACGGATATTCCATCGTACGTAAGTACCACAATTTTTGAACAATTTTTAACTTTCCTGGGATATTTAATGTGTACCCAAGGAGAGGTTCTTGTAAGCAGTGCATCCCTAAATATTGGGGTGGCTGTGTCTTATTCATTTTCAGTTTTCCCAAGGTATATTCCCTAGACTGGAAGTTCCCTTGGCTATGCAGCTTTGTTGTTTACTTCTTTTATGGTACACAGTGCACTCCTCCAGAGAGGAAGTTGCCAACTTACAAACCGCCCAGCAGCATAAAACGGCTCCCTGTTCTCCAGGTCCACTCTTGCCTTTCTGGTTTTTACACATTTTGCCAATGTCCCTTTTGACCGGTGGGAAGGGATTATTCTTTGTACTGCAGTTTGCATTTCCCGCTTCCTTGCTTGGCCAAAAAGGGCGTATGTGTTTTCTCCTGAATATATTCAGGAGAAAACGAATACACCCTTTTTGGCCAAGTGCATCATTTTCGAAGTTGTGCCCGTCTTCCTGTGCTTTACAGGTGATTCAAACGTACCTCTTGAAATCTGTTTCCTGCTATTCTGCCTCGCTTTCAATTACGCCTTGTTGCCTTCCTTCAAAATATTTTTGGACGATAGTTGTCCTTTATTTCTCTTCCAGTTTGTGAATTGCTGTGCCCCTGAGCTCCATTTATCAAATCGTTTTTTGTGAGCTGACCGCAAGTCCAAAATTTCGGTTCAGGACCTATACAGGTTCCCGGCAGGGGGATGAGTCTTTGGTTAATTCTTCTTCCTGCCGGGCAATTAGAGTCACATATGCCCGTCCAAATGCCTAACAGCTACTCTCTCATTTGTTCTCCCTGTTCCCTTTTATCCTCTGCCAAATTGGCAACCTCTGTTATCCAGGAGGTTAAAGGGGCTGTGTCTCCAAGTTGGAAGATTGATAGTAAAGCAGTTGGAAAGTCAAACTGGAGCACCAGGAGAGGGACAATTATTTGAGTTTTAGAGACCTTTCGTATACACAGTGTGACCATTCTCTAGGTTTCCCGTACATGTTATAGCTGTAGTAATATTCCTTTCAACCTTGAGAGTTTGGAACCATGTAATGGAGGCCACACATTATTGCTTTAAAAGGTCTGTGTTTGCTCACCCAGTCTCACCAATCCTCCCATTCCCAAGTGTCCAGCCTTATACCACATCAAGCTGTAGTTGTAAATATGTTCATTCCAGGTTTCATCAGAGACCCTGAAGGAATTGTAAAGAATTTCCCTGTTTTGTTTTTTTGTATTTGAAATTCCTTTTTATAGTGGGTATGAGCTTATTCTCACTGCCATGTTTATGCCAGTCTAGACACACTTGATTCTCTTACGGGGACATATCAATACATAGGTTATAAGATTCTTACTAGTCAGATATATTCCTCTGAGGGAAGTATGGTGTGTTGATTCCCTTTCAGTGAGGAAGGTGTAGATGTTTTCTATTCTGTATTTGGTTTCTGGAATGGTGCCTGTACTAATATCAAACTCTGGTTTTATGCAACACCCCAACTCTCCTTCCCCCTTAAGCAGGCGTAAGAGTGTTTTCTAAATGTGAGACTCTCTTCTCTTTCCTAACTCAGTTCATGTGTAGCCATGTTTACAAGACCTTCATAAGTGATATCTTATGATAAGTTTCTTTTGCTCTGTGACTAATTTAACTTAGAATCATTGTAACTGAATCCACTAATTTTGCTGCTACTGGCCTGATGACATTGATTTCATGGCAAAGGGATATTCCATCGTATGTAATTACCAGAGTCTCGTGAACAATTTTTGTCTTTTCTGGGATATTTAACGTGTAGCCTAGTTGAGGTTCTTGTAAGCAGTGAAGACATATATTTTGGGGTGGCTCTGTCTTATTGACTTTCAATTTTCCCAATGTATATTCCCTAGAGTGGAAGTGCCCTTCGCTCTGTAGCTCTGTTGTTTACTTGCTTTAGGGAACAAAATGCACTCCTCCAGAGAGGCAGTGGGCAATTTATATCCCACCCATCAGCATAACAGTGCTCCCTGTTCTCCAGGGCCTCTCTAGCCTTTCTGGATTTTACCCATTTTGTGGATGTCCCTTTTGACCGGTGGGAAGTGATACTTTTTTGTAGTTCAGATTTGCATTGCCCGCTTGCTTGCTTGGCCAAAAAGGGCGTATGCGTTTTCTCCTGAATATATTCAGGAGAAATCACATACACCCTTTTTGGCCAAGTGCATCATTGTCGATGTCGTGCCCCTATTCCTGTGCTTTAAAGGCGATTCCAACGTAACTCTTGAAATCTGTTTCCTCCTATTCTGCCTCGCTTTCAAGTCCGCCTCGTTGCCTTCCCTCAACAGATTTTTGGACGATAGTTGCCCTTTATTAGCCAGTTTGTGAATTGCTGTGCCACAGAGCTCCATTTTTTAACTTGTTTTTTGTGAGCTGAACGCAAGTCCAATATTTTTGTTCATAAACGATACTGGTTTTGGTAGGTGGCTGAGAGTTTGGTTAATTCTACTTCCTCCCGGGAAATAAGAGTGACATGTTCTCGTCCAAATGCCTAACAGCTACTCTCTCATTGGTTCTCCCTCTTCCCTTTCATCCTTTGCCAAATTGGCAACATTTGCTAACCAGGAGGTTAAAGGTGCTGTCTCTCCAAGTTGGGAGATTCATAGTAAACTGTTGGAAAGTCAAACTGGAGCACATGGAGAGGGACTATTCGTTGAGTTTTAGAGACCTTTCGTATTCACAGTGTGTCCATTCTCGAGGTTTCCCGTACATGTTATAGCTGTAGTAATATTCCCTTCAACCTGGAGATTTGGGACCAATGGAATGGGTTCCATGCATTATTGCTTTAATGGGTCTGCATTTGCTCACCCAATCTCACCAATCCTCCTACTCCCATGTGTCCAGCCTTTTGCCACCTCCAGCTGTCATTGTAGATAGGGTCATTCCAGGTATCATCAGAGACCCTGAAGGAATTGTAAAGAATTTTGCTGCTTTTTTGTTTTGTTTTTGAAATTCCTTTTTATAGTGGGTTTGAGCTGATTCTCGCTGCCATGTTTATGCCAGTCTAGACACACTTGATTCCCTAAAAGAGACATATCAATACATAGGTTTTAAGATTCTTACTAGTCAGATATATTCCTCTGTGGGAAATATGGGGTTTTGAGTCCCTTTCACTGAGGAAGGTGTAAGTCTTGTCTATTCCATATTTGGTTATTGAATGGTACCAGTGCTTATATCAAACTCTGGTTTTATGCATCACCCCACCTCTCCTACCCCCTTAAGCAGGCATAAGAGTGTTTTCTAAATGTGAGACTCTGTTCTCTTTCCTAATTCAGTTCTTGTGTAGCCATGTTTACAGGGTCTTCATAAGTGATATCTTATGATAAGTTTATTTTTCTGTGTGACTTATTTCACATAGAATCATCGTACCTGAATCCACTCATTTTGCTGCTACTGGTCTTATGACATTGATTTCATGGCTGAGGGATATTCCATCGTATGTAAGTATCACAATTTTTTGAACCATTTTTATATTTCCTGGGATATTTAAGGTGTACCCAAGTTGAGGTTCTTGTAAGCAGTGCAGCCCTAAATTTTGGGGTGGCTCTGTCTTATTGCTTTTCAGTTTTCCCAAGGTATATCCCCTAGACTGGAAGTGCCCTTGGCTCTGTAGCTCTGTTGATTACTTCTTTTAGGGAACACAATGCACTCCTCCAGAGAGGCAGTTGGCAATTTACATCCTGCCCATCAGCAAAACAAGGCTCCCTGTTCTCCAGGCCCTGTCTTGACTTTCTGGTTTTTACCCATTTTGTGGATGTCCCTTTTGACCTGTTGGAAGTGATACTTCTTTGTAGTGCAGATTTTCATTGCTCGCTTGCTTGCTTGGCCAAAAAGGACGTATGCGTTTTCTCCTGAATATATTCAGGAGAAAACGCATATGCCGTTTTTGGCCAAGTGCATCATTGTCGAAGTTTTGCCCGTCTTCCTGTGCTTTAAAGGCGATTCCAACGTACCTCTTGAAATCTGTTTCCTGCTATTCTGCCTCGCTTTCAAGTCGGCCTCGTTGCCTTCCTTCAATAGATTTTGGACGATAGTTGCCATTTAGGTGTCTGCCAGTTTGTGAATTTCTGTGCCCCTGAGTTCCATTTTTTAACTCGTTTTTTGTGAACTGAACGCAACTCCAAAATTTTGGTTCAGTACCTCTACTCGTTCCCGGTGTGTGGCCGAGACATTGGTTAATTCTCCTTCCTCCCAGGATATAAGAGTGACATATGCCCGTCCAAATGCCTAACAGCTACTCTCTCATTGTTTCTCCCTCTTCCCTTTCATCCTCTGCCAAATTTGCAACCTGTGACAACCAGGAGTTTAAAGGTGCTCACTCTCGAAGTTGGGAGATTGATAGTAAAGCAGTTGGAATGTCAAACTGGAGCACCAGGAGAGGGACTATTCGTTGAGTTTTAGAGACCTTTCGTATTCACAGTGTGTCCATTCTCTAGGTTTCCCGTACATATTATAGCTGTAGTAATATTCCCTTCAACCTGGAGACATGGGACCCATGTAATGGGGGCCATGCATTATTGCTTTAAAGGATCTGCATTTTCTCACCCAATCTCACCAATCCTCTCAGTCCCATTTGTCCAGACTTATGCCACATCCAGCTGTCATTGTAGATAGTGTCATTCCAGCTTTCATCAGAAACCCTGAAGGAATTGTAAAGAATTTCCCTTTATTTTTTGTTTTTCAAATGCCTTTTTATAGTGGGTTTGAGCTGATTCTCGCTGCCATGTTTATGCCAGTCTAGACACACTTGATTCCCTTATGGAGACATATCAATACATAGGTTTTAAGATTCTTATTAGTCAGATATATTCTTCTGCACATAATATGTGTTGTTGCATCCCCTTCACTGAGGAAGTTGTAGGTCTTGCTATTCCGTATTAGGTTTGTGGAATGGTACTTGTTCTAATATTAAACTCTGGTTTTATGCATCACCCCACCTCTCCTTCCCCCTTATGCAGGCATCAGAGTGTTTTCTAAATGTGAGACTCTGTTCTCTTTCCTAACTCAGTTCATGTGTAGCCATGTTTACAGGATATCTATAAGTGATATCTTATGATAAGTTTCTTTTTCTGTGTTACTTATTTCACTTAGAATCATCGTACCTGAATCCACTCATTTTGCTGCTACTGGTCTTATGACGTTGATTTCATGGCTGAGGGATATTTCATCGGACATAAGTACCTCAAATTTTTGTACCATTTTTATCTTTCAGGGATATTTAAGGTGCACCCAAATGAGCTTCTTGTAAGCAGTGCAGCCCTAAATATTGTGGTGGCTCTGTCTGATTGATTTTCAGTTTTCCCAAGGTATATTCCCTAGACTGGAAGTGCCCTTGGCTCTGTACCTCTGTTGTTTACTTGTTTTAGGGAACTCAATGCACTCCTCCACAGAGGTACTTGACAATTTACATACCGCCCATCAGCATAACAAGGCTCCCTGTTCTCCAGGACCTGTCTTGCCTTTCTGGTAATTACCCATTTTGTTGATGGCCCTTTTGATCTTTTGGAAGTGATACTACTTTGTAGTGCAGATTTGCATTGCCCGCTTGCTTGCTTGGCCAAAAAGGGCGTATGAGTTTTCTCCTGAATATATTCAGGAGAAAACGGATATGCACTATTTGGACAAGTGCATCATTGTCGAAGTTGTGCCCCTCTTCCTGTGCTTTAAAGGCGATTCCAACGTACCTCTTGAAATCTGTTTCCTGCTATTCTGCCTCGCTTTCAAGTCCGCCTCATTGCCTTCCCTTAGCCGATTTTTGGACGATAGTTGCCCTGTATTTCTCTGCCAGTTTGTGAATTGCTGTGCCCCTGAGCTCCAATTTTAACTCGATTTTTGTGAGCTGAACACAACTCCAATATTTTGGTTCAGGAACTATACTTTTTCCCAGTGGGTGGCTGAGACTTTGGTTAATTCTTCTTCCTCCAGGGAAATAAGAGAGACATGTGCCCGTCCAAATGCCGAACAGCTACTATTTCATTGGTTCTCACTCTTTCCTTTCATCCACTGCCAAATTGTCAACCTGTGTGAACCAGGAGGTTAAAGGTGCTGTCTCTCCAAGCTAGGAGATTGATAGTAAAGCAGTTGGAATGTCAAACTGGAGCAACAGGAGAGGGACTATTAGTTGAGTTTTAGAGACCATTCGTATTCACAGGGTGTCCATTCTCTAGGTTTCCCATACATGTTATAGCTGTAGTAATATTCCCTTCAACCTGGAGACATGGGACCCAAGGAATGGGTGCCACGCATTATTGCATTAAAGGGTCTGCATTTGCTCACCCAATCTCACCAATCCTCTCAGTCCCATGGGTCCAGCCTCATGCCACATCCAGCTGTCATTGTAGATAGGGTCATTTCAGGTTTCATCAGAGACCCTGAAGGAATTGTAAAGAATTTCCCTTTTTTTTGTTTTTCAAATTCAATTTTATAGTGTGTTTGAGCTGATTCTCACTGCCATGTTTATGCCAGTCTAGACACACTTCATTCCCTTACGGAGACATATCAATACATAGGTTTTAAGATTCTTACTAGTCATATATATTCCTCTGCGGGAAATATAGGGTTTTGAGTCCCTTTCACTGAGGAAGGTGTAGATCTTGTGTATTCCATAGTTGGTTTTTGAAAGGGTACCTGTGCTTATATCAAACTCTGGTTTTATGCATCACCCCACCTCTCCTTCCCCCTTAAGCAGGCATAAGAGTGTTTTCTAAATGTGAGACTCTGTTCTCTTTCCTAACTCAGTTCATGTGTAGCCATGTTTACAGGATCTTCATAAGTGATATCTTATGATACGTTTCTTTTTCTGTGTGACTTATTTCACTTAGAATCATCGTACCTGAATCTACTCATTTTGCTGCTACTGGTCTTATGATATTGATTTCATGGCTGAGGGATATTCCATCATACATAAGTACCACAATTTTTTGAACCATTTTTATCCTTACTGGGATACTTAAGGTGTACCGAAGTTGAGGTTCTTGTAGGCAGTGCAGCCCTAAATATTGTGGTGGCTCTGTCTTATTGATTTTCAGTTTTCCCAAGGTACATTCCCTAGATTGGAAGTGCCCTTGGTCTGTAGCTCTGTTGTTTACATGTTTTAGGGAACACAGTGCATTAATCTAGAGAGTCAGTTGGCAATTTACATTCCACACATCAGCATAACAAGGCTCCCTTTTCTCCAGGGTCTGTTTTGCCTTTCTGAATTTTACCCATTTTGTGGATGTCCCTTTTAACCGGTGGGAAGTGATACTTCATTGTGGTGCAGATTTGCATTGCCCGCTTGCTTGCTTGGCCAGAAAGGGTGTGTGCATTTTCTCCTGAATATATTCAGGAGAAAACGCATACGCCCTTTTGAGCCAAGTACATCATTGTCGAAGTTGTGCCCCTTTTCCTGTGCTTTAAAGGCTATTCCAACGAACCTCTTGAAATCTGTCTCCTGCTATTCTGCCTTGCTTTCAAGTCCGCCTCGTTGCCTTCCATTAAAAAGATATTTGAATGATAGTTGTCCTGTATTTCTCTGCCAGTTTGTGAATTGCTCTGCCCCTGAGCTCCATTTTTCTACTCGTATTTTTTGAGCTGAATGCAAGTCCAATCTTTGGTTCAGGACCTATACTGGTGTCCGGTGGGTGGCTGAGACTTTGGTTAATTCTTCTTCCTCCCGGGATATAAGAGTGACATGTGCCCGTCCAAATGCCTAACAGCTACTGTCTCATTGGTTCTCCCTCTTCACTTTCATCCTCTGCCCAATTGGCAACCTGTGAGAACCAGGAGGTTAAAGGGGCTGTCTCTCCAAGTTGGGAGATTGTTAGTAAAGCAGTTGGAAAGTCAAACTGGAGCACCAGGAGAGGGACTATTCGTTGAGTTTTAGAGACCTTTCCTATTCACAGTGTGCCCATTCTCTAGGTTTCCCGTACATGGTATAGCTATAGTAATATTCCCTTCAACCTGGAGAGTTGGGACACATGGAATGGGTGCCACTCATTATTGCTTTAAAGGGTCTGCATTTGCTCACCCAATCTCACCAATCCTCTCAGTCCCAAGTGTCCAGCCTTATGCCACATCCAGCTATCATTGTAGATAGGGTCATTCCACGTTTCATCAGAGACCCTGAAGGAATTGTAAATAATTTCCCTGTTTTTTTGTTTTGTTTCTGAAATTCCTTTTTATAGTGGGTTTGAGCTGATTCTCACTGTCATGTTTATGCCAGTCTAGACACACTTGTTTCCCTTATGGAGACATATCAATACATAGGTTTTATTATTCATACTAGTAAGATATATTACTCTGCCGTGAATATGGGGTGTTGAGTCCCTTTCACTGAGGAAGGTGTAGGTCTTGTCTCTTCCGTATTTGGTTTTTGGAACGGTACCTGTACTAATATCAAACTCTGGTTTTATGCATCACCCCACCTCTCCTTCCCCCTTAAGCAGGCATAAGTGTGTTTTTTAAATGTGAGTCTCTCTTCTCTTTCCTAACTCAGTTCATGTGTAGCCATGTTTACAGGATCTTCATAAGTGATATATTATGGTAAGTTTCTTTTTCTGTGTGACTTATTTCACTTAGAATTATCGTACATGCATCCACTCATTTTGCTGCTACTGGCCTTATGACATTGATTTCATGGCTGAGGGATATTCCATCATACGTAAGTACCACATTTTCTTGAACCATTTATGTCTTTCCTGGGATATTTCAGGTGTACCCATGTTGAGGTTTTTGTAAGCAGTGCATCCCTGAATTTTGGTGTGGATCTGTCTTATTTATTTTCAGTTTTCCCAAGGTATATTCCCTAGACTGGAAGTGCCCTTGGTTCTGTAGCTCTGTTGTTTACTTGTTTTAAGGAACACAATGCACTCCTCCAGAGAGGCAGTTGGCAATTTACATACCACCCATCAGCATAACCAGGCTCCCTGTTCTCCAGTGCCTGTCTTGCCTTTCTGTTTTTTACACATTTTGCGGATGTCCCTTTTCGCCGGTAGGAAGTGATACTTCTGTGTAGTGCTGATTTGCATTGCCCACTTGCTTGCTTGTCCAAAAAGGGCATATGCGTTTTCTCCTGTATATATTCACGTGAAAACCCATATGCCCTTTATGGCCATTTCCATAATTTTCGAAGTTGTAATGCTTTTCCTGTGTTTAAAGGCGATTCCATTGTACCTCTTGAAATCTGTTTCATGCCATTCTGCCTCATTTTCCCTTCCGCCTTGTGGCTTTCTCTCAACAGATTTTTGGAAGAGAGTAGTCCTTTATAACTCTGCAGGTTAGTGAATTGCTATGGCCCTGAGCTCCATTTTTCAACTCGCGTTTTTGTGAGCTGAACGCAAATCAACAGTTTTGCTTCTGGACTTATAGTAATTCTGGGGGGGCAGGATGAGACGTTGGTTAATTCCTCTTTGTGACGGGAAATTATAGTGACATGTGGCTCTCCAAATGCCTACAGCTACTCTCTCATTGGTTCTCTCTCTTCCCTTATATCCTCTGCACAATTTGCCAACTGTGCGAACCAGGAGGTTATAGGGGCTGACTTTCCAAGTTGGGAGATTTATAGTAAAGCAGCTGGAATGTCAAACTGGAGCACAAGGAGAGAAAAAAGTAGTAGAGTTTTAGAAACCTTTCACCATCAGATGGTTTCCTTTCTCTAGGTTCCCATACACGTTATAACTGTAGTGATATTCCCTTCTACCTGGAGAGTTGCGAACCATGGAATGGGTGGCAGGCATTATTGCTTTAAAGGGTCTGCATTTTTTCACCCAATCTCACCAATCCTCTCAGTCCCAAGTGACCAGCCTTATGCCACATCCAGCTGTCATTGTAGATAGGGTCATTCCAAATTTCATGAGAACCCCTGAAGGTATTGTGTAAGAATTTTACTGTTTTTATGTTTTGTTTTGAAATTCAGTTTTATATTGGGTTTGAGCTGATTCTCACTGCCATGTTTATGTCGTTCTAGACACACTTGTTTCCCTTATGGAGACATATCAATACTTAGGTTTTAAAATTCTTACTAGTCAGATATGTTTCTCTGCGTGGAATAGGGATGTTGAGTTCCATTCACTGAGGAAGGAGTAGGGCTTGTCTCTTCTGTTTTTGGACTATGGAACGGTACCTGTGCTAATATCAATCTTATGTTTTGTGCATCTCCCCACCTATCTTTCCCCTTAAGCAAGCGTTAGAGTGTTTTCTAAATCTGAGACTCTCTTCCCTAATTCTCTTCCCTAATTCAGTTCATATGTAGCCATGTTTACATTCCCTTCATAAGTGATATCTTATGTCAGAATGCACCATGGCCGTTCTCATAATATTGCTCCATGACCCCTGTCATCACAATGCACCATGCCCTGGTTATCACAATGCTCCATATCCCTTGTCATCACAGTTCTCCACATCCATGTCATCACAATGCTCTATGACACTTCTCAGCAATATGTTACATGCTCTTGTCATCACAATTCTCCATCCACTTGACATTGCAATGCTCCATGCACTTGTCTTCACAAGGCTCCATGCACTTTTCATCACAATGCTCCATGCCCTTGTCATCACAATGCTCCATGACCCATGTCATCACAATGCTCCCTGACACCTGTCATCACAATGCTTCATGCCCCTTGTCATTACAGTGCTCCATGATGCTCGACATCACAATTACCCACGGTCTTCTCATCACAAAGCTCCATGGCGAATATCATCACAATGCTCCATGACCACTGTCATCACAACACTCCCCGAAACCTGACAACACAATGATCCGGGATTCTTGTCATCACATTGCTCCATTCCATGGTCATGACAATGCTCCATGACCCCTGTCATCACAACACTCCATGAACATTTTCAGCTCAGTGCTCCATGACCCTTGTCATCACAATGATCCATGCCCTTGTCATCCCAATGCTCCATGGCCCGTGTATTCACAATGCTCCGTGACGCTTGTCATCACAGTGATCCATGACACATGTCATCACAATGCTCCATGCTTTTGTCAGCAAAATGCTACATGACCTTGTCATTACAATGCTCTATGCACTTGTCATCACAATACTCCATTTCCATTGTCATCACAATCCTCCATGAACCTTGGGATCACATTGCTTCATGCCCTTGTCATCACAATGCTCCATGACCTTTGTCATCACAATTCTCAATACACTTGTCATCACAATGCTCCATTTCCATTGTCATCACAACGCTCAATGTCATTGTCATCACAGTGCTCCATGAACCCTCTCATCACATGGCTCCATGCACTTGTCATCACAAAGCTCCATGACACTTGTCATCACAATGCTTGATGCCCTCCTCATCAGAGTGCTCCATTCCCTTGTCATTACAATCCTGCATGACCCATGTATCACAGTGTTCCGTGCCCTTGTCATCACAATGATCCATGCCCTCTTCATCACAATGCTCCAAGATCCCTGTAATCATAATGCTCTATGTACTTGTCATCACAAAACTCCATGACGCATGTCATCAGAATGCTCCATGGACTTCTCATCACAATGATCCATGCCCTCGTCATCACAATGCACCAAGACCCCTGTAATCACGATGCTCCATGCCCCTTTTCATCAGAATGCTCCATGAGACTTGTCATCACAAGTCACCATGGTCTTCTCATCACAGTGCTCCAGGACCTTGTCAACACCATGCTTCATTCCCTTGTCATCACAATGCTCCATGACACCTGTCATCACAATAAACCATGAAATTTTTCAGCCCAATGCTCCACGACCTACTCATCACAATGCTCCATGGCCAATATCATCACAGTGCTCCATGACCACTGTCATCACAACACTCCATGACACCTGACAACACAATGATCCGGGACTCTTGTCATCACAATGCTCCATTCCCTAGTCATCACAATGCTCCATGACGCCTGTCATCACAACACTCCATGAACAATTTCAGCCCAGTGCTCCATGACCCTTGTCATCACAATGATCCATGACTTTGTTTTCCCAATGCTCCATGACCCCTGTATTCACAATGATCTGTGACGCTTTTCATCACAGTGCTCCATGACCCATGTCATCACAATGTTCCATGCCTTTGTCAGCAAAATGCTACATAACCTAGTCATTACAATGCTCTATGTGCATGTCATCACAATACTCCATTTCCATTGTCATCACAATCCTCCATGAAACTTGGGATCACATTGCTTCATGCCCTTGTCATCACAATGCTCCATGCTCCTTGAAATCAAAATGATCCATGACCTCTGTCATCGCAATGCTCCAAACCCCTGTGACCACAGTGTTCCATAACACTTGTCATCGCAACGCCCCATGATGCCTGTCATCACAATACTCCATGCCCTTTTCATCACAATGCTCCATGACCTTTGTCATCACAATTCTCAATACACTTGTCATCACAATGCTCCCCGACACTTGTCATCAGAATGCTCCTTAAATCCTGTCACGAAAAGGCTACATGCCTTTTTCATCACAATGCCCCATGCCGTTTTCACCACAATGCTCCGTGCCATTGTCATCAAAATACTCCACAAGCTTTTCATCAGAATGCTCCATGACACTTGTCATCACAATTCTCCATGCACTTGTCAGCACAAAGCTCCCACACCCTAATCATCACAATGCTCTAAGCCATTGTGATCACATTGCACCATTACCTTTGTCATCAGGATCCTCCATGACACATGGCATCACAATGTTCCATGCCATTGTCATCACAATGGGCCATTACATATGTCATCACAATGCTCCCTGACACCTGTCTTCACAATACTGCATGACCTGGTCATCACAATGCTCCATGCCCTTGTCATCACAATGGGCCATTCCAAGTGTCATCACAACAATCCATGAAACATATTAGAACAATGTTCCATGCCCTTGTCATCACAATGCTCCATGCCCTTTTTATCACAATGATCCATGACCCCTGTCATCACAATGTTCCGTGATTCCAGTCATCACAATGCTTCATGACCTTTGTCATAACAATTGTCCATGCCCTCGTCATCAACAATCTCTGTGACCTAATTAACCACAATGCTCCATGAAATTTTCATCACAATGCTCTTTGACACTTGTCATCACAATGCTCCATGCGCTTGTCAGCACAATGCTCCATGACACATGTCATCACAATGTGCCATGCGCTTTTCATCACAGGGCTCCACAATCTTGTCATCACAATGCTCCTTAAAATTTTTCATCACAATGCTCCATTCACTTCTCATCAAAATGCTCTCTCACCACTGATATCACAGTGCTACATCACTATTTGTCACAATACTCCCTCACCCCTGTCATCACAATGTTCCATGACACCTGTCATCACAATGCTACATGCACTTATCATCACAATGTTCGATGACCCCTGACATCACAATGTTCCATAACACCTGTCATCAAAATGTTCCATGACACTTTTCATCAAATTGCTCCATGACCCTGTCATCAGAATGTTCCCTGCCCTTCTCATCACAATGCACAACGCACTTGCCATCAAAATGCTCCATGTCCTTTGTCATCACAAAGATCCAAGACCCTTGGCATCACAATGCTCCATGTCATTGTCATCACAATGCTAAATGAACGCTCTCATCACATTGCTCCATGCCCTTGTCTTCACAAAGCTCCATGACACATGTCATCAGTATGCTCCATGGCCTTCTCATGACAATGCTCCATGCCCTTGACATCACAATGCTCCATTACCCCAGTCATAACAATGCTCCATGACCCCTGCCATCACGATGTTCCATGGCCTTGTCATCACAAAGCTTCTTGACACTTCTCATCACAATGCTCCTAGAACCCTGTAATCACAATGCTCTATGCCACTATTCATTTCAATGCTCCATGAACACTTTCATCACAATGCACCATGCCCATCATCATAATGTTTCAGTCTATTGTCATCACAATGAAAACAATATTCTCCATGACCTCTGTCATCATAATGCTCCAAACCCTTGTGATCACAATGTTCCATAACACTTATCATCACAACACCCAATGACGCTCATCATCACAATTATCCATGGTATTCTCATCACAGTGTTCCATGATCTTTGTCATCACAATGCTCAGTACACCTGTCATCACAATGCTCCCTGACACTTGTCGTCAGTATGCTCCTTGAACCCTGTCATGACAAGGCTCCATGCCTTTTTCATCACAATGATCCATGCCGTCTTCATCACAATGCTCCAAGATCACTGTAATCACAATGCTCCATGCCCTTGTCATCACAAAACTCCATGACGCATGTCATTAGAATGCTCCTTGGCTTTCTCATCACCATGCTCCATGCCTTCGTCATCACAATGCACCAAGACACCTGTAATCACAATACTCCATGCCCATTTTCATCAGAATTCTCCATGAGAGTTGTCGTCACAAGTCTCCATGGTCTTCTCATCACAATGCTCCAAGACCTTGTCATCACCATGCTCCATCCCCTTGTCATCACAATGCTCCATGACCCCTGTCATCACAATAATCCATGAGCATTTTCAGCCCAGTGCTCCACGACCTACTCATCACAATGCTCCATGGCCAATATCATCACAATGCTCCATGACCACTGTCATCACAACACTCCCCGAAACCTGACAACACAATGATCCGGGACTCTTGTCATCACATTGCTCCATTCCATGGTCATGACAATGCTCCATGACCCCTGTCATCACAACACTCCATGAACATTTTCAGCTCAGTGCTCCATGACCCTTGTCATCACAATGATCCATGCCCTTGTCATCCCAATGCTCCATGACCCGTGTATTCACAATGCTCCGTGACGCTTGTCATCACAGTGCTCCATGACACATGTCATCACAATGCTCCATGCCTTTGTCAGCAAAATGCTACATGACCTTGTCATTACAATGCTCTATGCGCTTGTCATCACAATACTCCATTTTCATTGTCATCACAATACTCCATGAACCTTGGGATCACATTGCTTCATGCCCTTGTCATGAAAATGCTCCCTGCGCCTTGAAATCAAAATGATCCATGAACTCTGTCATCACAATTCTCCATATACTAGTGATCACAATGTTCCATAACACTTGTCATCACAACGCTCCATGATGCCTGTCATTCCAATACTCCATGCCCTTTTCATCACAATGTTCCATGACCTTTGTCATCACAATTCTCAATACACTTGTCATCACAGTGCTCCCTGACACTTGTCATCAGAATGCTCCTTGAAACCTGTCACGAAAAGGCTCCATGCCTTTTTCATCACAATGCCCCATGCTGTTTTCATCACAATGCTCCATGCCATTGTCATCAAAATACTCCACAAGCTTGTAATCAGAATGCTCCATGACACTTGTCATCACAATTTTCCATGCACTTTTCAGCACAATGCTCCCTGACCCTTGTCATCACAATGCTCCAAGCCATTGTCATCAGAATGCTCCATTACCTTTGTCATCAGAATCCTCCATGACACTTGGCATCACAATGCTCCATGCCATTGTCATCACAATGGGCCATTACATATGTCATCACAATGCTCCCTGACACCTGTCTTCAAAATACTGCATGACCTGGTCATCACAATGCTCCATGCCCTTGTCATCACAATGCGCCATTCCAACTGTCATCGCAATAATCCATGAAACATATTTGACCAATGTTCCATGCCTTTGTCATCACAATGCTCCATTCCCTTGTTATCACAGTGTTCCATGACCCCTGTCATCACAATGCTCCGTGACTCCAGTCATCACAATGCTTCATGACCTTTGTCATCACAATGGTCCATGCCCTCGTTATCAACAGTCTCTGTGACCATTTTAACCACAATGCTCCATGAAATTTTCATCACAATGCTCTTAGACCCTTGTCATCACAATGCCCTATGCATTTCTCAGCACAATGCTCCATGACCCTTGTCATTACTATGCTACATGTGCTTGTCAGCACAATGCTCCATGACACATGTCATCACAATGCACCATGAGCCTGTCATCAGAGTGCTCCACAATCTTGTCATCACAATGCTCCAAATATTTGTCATCACAATGCTCCATGCACTTCTCATCAAAATGCTCTCTCACCATGATATCACAATGCTACATCAGTATTTGTCACAATACTCCCTCACCCCTGTCATCACAATGTTCCAAGACTCCTGTCATCAAAATGTTCCATGACACTTTTCATCCAATTGCTCCATGACCCTGTCATCACAATGCTCCCTGCCCTACTCATCACAATGCACAACGCCCTTGCCATCAAAATGCTCCATGACCTTTGTCATCATAAAGATCCATGACCTTTGGGATCACAATGCTCCATGTCCTTGTCATCACATTGCTCCATGCCCTGTCTTCACATAGCTCCATGACACAAGTCATCAGAATGCTCCATGGCCTTCTCATCAAAATGCTCCATGCCCTTGCCATCACAATGCTCCATTATCCCTGTCATAATAATGCTGCATAACCCCTGCCACCACCATGTTCCATGGCCTTGTCATCAAAATGCTCCCTGAGCCTTCTCATCACAATGCTCCATGAACACTGTAATCACAATGCTCTATGCCCCTTTTCATCTCAATGATCCATGAACCCTGTTATCAAAATGCACCATGCCCATCATCATAATGCTTCATGCTATTGTCATCACAATGAAATCAAAATGCTCCATGACCTCTGTCATAGCAATGCTCCAAACCCTTGTGATCACAGTATTCCATAACACTTGTCATCACAATGCCCCATGACGCTCGTTATCACAATTATCCATGGTCTTCTCATCACAATGGTCCATGACCTTCGTCATCACAATGTTCAATACACTTGTCATCACATTGCTCCCTGACACTTGTTGTCTGTATGCTACTTGAAACCTGTCATGACAAGGCTCCATGCCTTTTTCATCACAATGATCCATGCCCTTTTCATCACAATGCTCCAAGACCCATGTAATCACAATGCTCCATGCCCTTGTCATCACAAAACACAATGACGCTTGCCATCAGGATTCTCCTTTGTCTTCTACTCACTATGCTCCATGCCCTTGTCATCACAATGTTCCATGACCCCTGTAATCACAGTGCCCATGCCCCTTTCCTTCAGTATGCTCCATGAGACTTGTCATCACAAGCATCCATGGTTTTGTCATCACAATGCTCCAGGACATTGTCATCACAATGCTTCACGACCTTGTCATGAAAATTTCCAATGGCCCTTGTCATCATAATGCTCCAAGCCCTAATCATCACAATCCTCTATTATATTTGTCATCACAATTCTCCATTACATTTGGCATCACAATGCTCCATGCCATTTTCATCGCAATGGCCCATGACATATGTCATCACAATGCTCCCTGACACCTGTCTTCACAATAACCCATGACCTTCTCATCACAATGATCCATGCCCTTGTCATCACAATGCACCATGTCCACTCTCATCACAATAATCTATGAAACTTCTCAGACCAATGCTCCATGCCCGTGTCATCACAATCGTCCATGACCCCTGTCATCACAATGCTCCGTGACTCCAGTCATCACAATGCTTCATAACGTTTGTCATCACAATGGTCCATGCCCGTGTCATCACAACGCTCTGTGATCTTTGTAACCACAATGCTCCATGAAATTTTCAGCACAATTCTCTGTGACACTTGTCATCACAGTGCTCCATGTCTTTGTCAGAACAATGCTCCATGACCATTTTCATCACAATATGCCACGTGCATTTCATCACAACGGTCCACAAACTTGTCATTGCAATGCTCCATAAACGTTGTAATCACAATGGTCCATGCACTTCTCATCAAAATGCTCTCTCACCAGAGATATCACAATGTTCCATCACTAGTCATCACAATACTCCCTCACCACTGTAATCACAAGGTTCCATGACACTGTCATCACAATGCTACATCCGCTTATAATCACAAAGTTCCATGACCCCTGACATCACAATGTTCCATAACCCCTGTCATCAAAATGCTCCCTGACCCTTTCCATCCCAAAGCTCCAAGTACCCTGACATCACAATGGTCTATAAACACTGCCATCAAAATATTCCATTACACTTTTCATCCAATTGCTCCATGACCCTGTCATCACAATGCTCCCTGCCCTTCTCATCACAATGCAACATGCCCTTGTCATCAAAATGCTCCATGACTTGTCATCACAAAACTCCATGACCCTTGGCATCACAATGCTCCATGTCATTGTCATCACAATGCTCCATGAACACTCTCATCACATTGCTCCATGCCCTTGTCATCACAAAGCTCCATGACACTTGTCATCACAATGCTCAATGCCATTCTCATCACAATGCTCCAGGCCCTTGTCATTACAATCCTGCATGACCCATGTATCACAGTGTTCCTTGCCCTTGTCATCACAATGCTCCATGCCCACTCTCATCACAATAATCCATGAAACATTTCAGACCAAAGTTCCATACCCTTCTCATCACAATGCTCCATTACTCCTGTCATAACAATGGACCATGACCCCTGCCATCACAATCTTCTATGGCCTAGTCATCACAAGGTTCCATGACACTTCTCATCACAATGCTCAAGACCCCTGAAATCAGAATGCTCCATGCCCTGGTCATCACAAAGCTCCATGACGCATGTCATCAGAATGTTCCATGGCCTTATCATCACAATGTTCCATGCCCTTGTCAGCACAATGCTCCAAGACCCTTGTAATCACATTGCTCCATGCCACTTTTCATCTCAATGCCCCATGAACCCTGTCATCACAATGCACCATGCCCATCATCATAATGCTTCAGGCTATTGTCATCAAAGTGAAATCAATATTCTGCATGTCCTCTGTCATCATAATGCTCCAAACCCTTGTGATCACAATTTTGCATAACACGAATCATCACAACACCCCATGATGCTCATCATCACAATTATCCATGGTCTTCTCATCACAATGCTCCATGATCTTTGTCATCACAATGCTCAATACACATGTCATCACAATGCTCCCTGACACTTGTCGTCAGTATGCTCCTTGAACCCTGTCATGACAAGGCTCCATGCCTTTTTCATCACAATGATCCATGCCCTTTTCATCACAATGCTCCAAGATCCCTCTAATCACAATGCTCCATGCCCTTGTCATCACAAAACTCCAGGACACATGTCATCAGAATGCTCCATGGCCTTCTCATCACAATGCTCCATGCCCTAGTCTTCACAGTGCTCCAAGACCCCTGTAATCACAATGCTCCATGCCCCTTTTCATCAGAATGCTCCATGAGACTTGTCATCACAAGTCTCCATGGTCTCCTCATCACAATGCTCCAGGACCTTGTCATCACCATGCTTCATTTACTTGTCATCACAATGCTCCAGGACCCCTATCATCACAATACTCCTTGCACATTTTCAGCCCAATGCTCCACGACCTACTCATCACATTGCTCCATGGCCCATATCATCACAATGCTCCATGACCACTGTCATCACAACATTCCATGACACCTCACAACACAATGATCCGGGATTCTTGTCATCACAATGATCCATGCCCTTATCATCTCAATGCTCCATGACCCCTGTATTCACAATGCTCCGTGACGCTTGTCATCATCGTGCTACATGACACATGTCATCACAATGCTCCATGCATTTGTCAGCAAAATGCTACATGACTTGTCATTACAATGCTTTCTGCGCTTGTCATCACAATACTCCATTTCCATTGTCATCACAATCCACCATGAACCTGGGGATCATATTGCTTCATTCCTTTCTCATCACAATGCTCCATGCTCCTTGAAATCAAAATGATCCTTGACCTCTGTCATCACAATGCTCCAAATCCTTGTAATCACAGTGTTCCATAACACTTGTCATCACAAATCTCCATGATGCCTGTCATCACAATACTCCATGGACTTTACATCACAATGCTCCATGACTTTGTCATCACAATTCTCATATACATGTCATCACAATGCTCCCTGACACTTGTCATCAGTATATTCCTTGAACCCTGTCACGAAAAGTCTCCATGCCTTTTTCATCACAAAGCCCCTACAGTTTTCATCACAATGCTGCATGCCATTGTCATCAAAATACTCCACAAGCTTGTCATCAGAATGCTCCATGACCCTTGTCATCACAATTCTCCATGCACTTGTCAGCTCAATGCTCCCTGACCCTTGTCATCACAATGCTCCAAGCCATTGTCATTACAATGCTCCATTACCTTTGTCATCAGAATCCTCCATGACACTTGGCATCACAATGCTCCATGCCATTGTCATCACAATGGGCCATTACATATGTCATCACAATGCTCCCTGACACCTGTCTTCACAATACTGCATGATCTGGTCAAACAGTGCTCCATGCCCTTGTCATCACAATGTGCCATTCCATCTGTCATCACAATAATCCATGAAACATATTAGACCAATGCTCCATGCCCTTTTCATCACAATGCTCCATGCACTTGTTACCACTATGTTGCAAGACCCCTGTAATCAGAATGGTCCATGCCCCTTTTCATCAGTATGCCCCATGAGACTTGTCTTCACAAGGCTCCATGGTTTTCTAATCACAAAGCTCCAGGACCTTGTCATCACAATGCTCCTCGATCTTGTCATGAAAATTCTCAATGGCCCTTGTCATCATAATGCTCCAAGCCCTAGTCATCACAATGCTCCATTATATTTGTCATCACAATCCTCCATTACATTTGTCATCTCAATGCTCCCTGACATTGTCATCGCAGTGGACCATGACATATGTCATCACAATGCTCCCTGACACCTGTCTTTACAATATTCCATGACCTCATCACAATGATCCATGTCCTTGTCATCCCAATGCTCCATGACCCTTGTCATCACAGTGCTCCATGACACCTGTCTTCACAATACTCCATGACCTTCTCATCACAATGCTCCATGCCCTTGTCATCACAATGCACCATGTCCACTCTCATCACAATAATCTATGAAACTTGTCAGACCAATGCTCCATGCCCCTGTCATCGCAATGCTCCATGCCCTTGTCATCACACTGCTCCATTACCCCTCTCATCACAATGCTCCCTGAATCCAGTCATCACAATTCTTCATAATGTTTGTCAACACAACGGTCCATGCTCGCGTCCTCAAAAGGCTCTGTGTCCTTTGTAACCTCAATGCTCCATGAAATTTTCATCACAATGCTCCGTGACCCTTGTCATCACAATGCTCCATGCCTTTGTCCGGACAATACTCCATGACCCTTGTCATCACAATGTGCCATGCGCTTTTCATCACAATGATCCACAACCTTGTCATCGCTATCCGCCATAAACCTTGTAATCACAATGCTCCATGCACTTCTCATCCAAATGCTCTCTCACCTGAGATATCACAATGTTCCGTCACCAGTTATCACAATCCTCCCTCACCCCGGTAATCAAAATGTTCCATGACCCCAGTCATCACAATGCTACATCCCCTTATCAGCACAATGTTCCATAACCCCTGACATCACAATCTTCCATAACCCCTGTCATCAAAATGCTCCATGACCCTTTACATCCCAAAGCTCCATGACCCCTGGCATCAAAATGTTCTATAACCCCTGTCATCAAAATATTCCATTACACTTTTCATCAAATTGCTGCATGACCCTGTCATCAAAATGCTCCCTGCACTTCTCATCACAGTGCACCACAGACTTGTCATCAAAATGTTCTATGACTTTGGCATCACAAAGCTCCATGACCATTGGCATCACAGTGCTCCATGTCATTGTCATCACAGTGCTCCATAAACGCTCTCATCACATTGCTCCATGCCCTTGTCATTACAAAGCTCCATGACACTTGTCATCACAATGCTCGATGCCCTTCTCATCACAATGCTACATGCCCTTGTCATTACAGTCCTCCATGACACATGTATCACAGTGTTCCGTGCCCTTGTCATCCCAATGCTCCATGCCCACTCTCATCACAATAATCCTTGAAACATTTCAGACCAATGCTCAATGCCCTTCTCATCAAAATGCTCCATTACTTCTGTCATAACAATGCTCCATGACCACTGCCATCACAATGTTCCATTACACTTTTCATCAAATTGCTGCATGACCCGGTCATCAAAATGCTTCCTACCCTTGTCATCACAATGCACCATGCCCTTGTCATCAAAATGCTCCATGACTTGTCATCACAAAGCTCCATGACACCTGTCATCACAATGCTCCATGCATTTGTCAGCAAAATTCTACATGACCTTGTCATTAGAAAGCTCTATGCGCTTGTCATTACAATGCTCCAAGAACTCTGTAATCACAATGCTCCATGCCCTTTTTCATCTCAATGCTCCATGAACCGTGTCATCACAATGCACCATGCCCATCATCATAATGCTTCATGCTATTGTCATCACAATGAAATCAAAATTCTCCATGAACTCTGTCATCATAATGCTCCAAACCCTTGTGATCACAATGTTTCATAACACTTATCATCACAACACCGCATGACGATCATCATCACAATTATCCATGGTCTTCTCATCACAATGCTCCATGATCTTTGTCATCACAATGCTCAATACACTTGTCATCACAATGCTCCCTGACACTTGTCGTCAGTATGCTCCTTGAACCCTGTCATGACAAGGCTCCATGCCATTTTCATCACAGTGATCCATTCCCTTTTCATCACAGTGCTCCAAGACCCATGTAATCACAAAGCTCTATGCCCTTGTCATCACAAAGCTCCATGACGCAAGACATCAGAATGCTCCATGGCCTTCTCCTCACAACGCTAGATGTCATTGTCATCACAGTGCTCCATGAACCCTCTCATCACATTGCTTCTTGCCCTTGACATTACAATCCTCCATGACCCATGTATCACAGTGTTCCGTGCCCTTTTCATCACAATGCTCCATGCCCAATCTCATCACAATAATCCATGAAATATTTCAGACCAATGCTCAATTCCCTTCTCATAACAATGCTCCATTACCTCTGTCATAACAATGCTCCATGACCATTGCCATCACAATGTTCCACGGCCTTGTCATCACAAGGCTCCATTACCCATGTCTTCGCAATGCTCCAAGACACCTGTAATCAAAATGCTCCATGACCTTGTCATAACAAAGCTCCATGACGCATGTCAACAGTAGGTTCCATGGCCTTCTCTTCACCATGTTCCATGCCCTTGTCATCACAGTGTTCCAAGACCCCTGTAATCACAATGCTCCATGCCCCTTTTCATCTCAATGATCCATGAACCCTGTCATCACAATGCACCATGCCCATCATCATAATGCTTCATGCTATTGTCATCAAAATGAAATCAAAATGCTCCATGACCTCTGTCATAACAATGCTCCAAACCCTTGTGATCACAATATTCCATAACACTTGTCATCACAGTGCCCCATGACACTCGTCATCACAATTATCCATGGTCTTCTCATCACAATGCTCCATGACCTTTGTCATCACAATGCTCAATACACTTGTCATCAAAATGCTCCCTGACACTTGTTGTCTGTATGCTCCCTGAACCCTGTCATGACAAGGCTCCATGCCATTTTCATCACAATGATCCATGCCCTTTTCCTCACAATGCTCCAAGAACCGTTTGAACACAATGCTCCATGCCCTTGTCATCACAAAGCTCAATGATATATGTCTTCAGAATGCTCCTTGGCCTTCTCCTCACAATGCTCCATGCCCATGTCATCACAATGTTCCAAGACCCCTGTAATCACAATGGCCCATGCCCCTTTTCATCAGTATGCTCCATGAGATTTGTCATCACAAGTCTCTATGGATTACTCATCACAAAGCTCCAGGACCTTGTCATCACAATGTTTCACGACCTTGTTCTGAAAATTCTCAATGGCCCTTGTCATCATAATGCTCCAAGCCCTAGTCATCACAATGCTCCATTATATTTGTCATCAAAATCCTCCATTACATTTGGCATCACAATGCTCCCTGCCATTGTCATTGCAATGGACCATGACATATGTCATCACAATGCTCCCTGACACCTGTCTTCACAATACTCCATGACCTTCTCATCACAATGATCCATGCCCTTTTCATCACAATGCTCCAAGACCCATGTAATCACAATGCTCCATGCCCTTGTCATCACAAAACTCAGTGACGCTTGCCATTAGGATTCTGTTTGTCTTCTACTCACTATGCTCCATGCCCTTGTCATCACAATGTTCCAAGACCCCTGTAATCACAATGCTCCATGCCCCTTTTCTTCAGTATGCTCCATGAGACTTGTCATCACAAGGATCCATGGTTTTGTCATCACAATGCTCCAGGACATTGTCATCACAATGCTTCACGACCTTGTCATGAAAATTTCCAGTGGCCCTTGTCATCATAATGCTCCAAGCCCTAATCATCACAATGCTCTATTATATTTGTCATCACAATTCTCCATTACATTTGGCATCACAATGCTCCATGCCATTTTCATCGCAATGGCCCATGACATATGTCATCACAATGCTCCCTGACACCTGTCTTCACACTACTCCATGACCTTCTCATCACAATGCTCCATGCCCTTGTCATCACAATGCACCATGTCCACTCTCATCACAATAATCTATGAAACTTCTCAGACCAATGCTCCATGCCCGTGTCATCACAATCGTCCATGACCCCTGTCATCACAATGCTCCGTGACTCCAGTCATCACAATGCTTCATAACGTTTGTCATCACAATGGTCCATGCCCGTGTCATCACAACGCTCTGTGACCTTTGTAACCACAATGCTCCATGAAATTTTCATCACAATTCTCTGTGACACTTGTCATCACAGTGCTCCATGTCTTTGTCAGAACAATGTTCCATGACCATTTTCATCACAATGTGCTACACGCATTTCATCACAACGGTCCACAAACTTGTAATTGCAATGCTCCATAAACGTTGTAATCACAATGGTCCATGCACTTCTCATCAAAATGCTCTCTCACCAGAGATATCAAAATGTTCCATCACTAGTCAATACAATACTCCCTCACCCCTGTAATCACAAGGTTCCATGACACTGTCATCACAATGCTACATCCCCTTATCATCACAAAGTTCCATGACCCCTGCCATCACAATGTTCCATAACCCCTGTAATCAAAATGCTCCCTGACCCATTCCATCCCAAAGCTCCAAGTCCACTGACATCAGAATGGTCTATAAACACTGCCATCAAAATATTCCATTACACTTTTCATCCAATTGCTCCATGACCCTGTCATCACAATGCTCCCTGCCCTTCTCATCACAATGCAACATGCCCTTGTCATCAAAATGCTCCATGACTTGTCATCACAAAGCTCCATGACCCTTGGCATCACAATGCTCCATGTCATTGTCATCACAATGCTCCATGAACACTCTCATCACATTGCTCCATGCCCTTGTCATCACAAAGCTCCATGACACTTGTCATCACAATGCTCGATGCCATTCTCATCACAATGTTCCAGGCCCTTGTCATTACAATCCTGCATGACCCATGTATCACAGTGTTCCTTGCCCTTGTCATCACAATGCTCCATGCCCACTCTCATCACAATAATCCATGAAACATTTCAGACCAAAGTTCCATAGCCTTCTCATCACAATGCTCCATTACTCCTGTCATAACAATGCACCATGAACCATGCCATCACAATCTTCCATGGCCTAGTCATCACAAGGTTCCATGACACTTCTCATCACAGTGATCAAGACCCCTGAAATCACAATGCTCCATGCCCTTGTCATCACAAAGCTCCATGACGCATGTCATCAGAAAGTTCCATGGCCTTCTCATCACAATGTTCCATGCCCTTGTCAGCACAATGCTCCAAGAACCTTGTAATCACAATGCTCCATGCCACTTTTCATCTCAATGCCCCATGAACCCTGTCATCACAATGCACCATGCCCATCATCATAATGCTTCAGGCTATTGTCATCAAAATGAAATCAATATTCTGCATGTCCTCTGTCATCATAATGCTCCAAACCCTTGTGATCACAATTTTGCATAACACGAATCATCACAACACCCCATGATGCTCATCATCACAATTATCCATGGTCTTCTCATCACAATGCTCCATGATCTTTGTCATCACAATGCTCAATACACTTGTCATCACAATGCTCCCTGACACTTTAGTCAGTATGCTCCTTGAACCCTGTCATGACAAGGCTCCATGCCTTTTTCATCACAATGATCCATGCCCTTTTCATCACAATGCTCCAAGATCCCTCTAATCACAATGCTCCATGCCCTTGTCATCACAAAACTCCAGGACACATGTCATCAGAATGCTCCATGGACTTCTCATCACAATGCTCCATGCCCTAGTCTTCACAATGCTCCAAGACCCCTGTAATCACAATGCTCCATGCCCCTTTTCATCAGAATGCTCCATGAGACTTGTCATCACAAGTCTCCATGGTCTTCTCATCACAATGCTCCAGGACCTTGTCATCACCATGCTTCATTTACTTGTCATCACAATGCTCCAGGACCCCTATCATCACAATACTCCTTGCACATTTTCAGCCCAATGCTCCACGACCTACTCATCACATTGCTCCATGGCCCATATCATCACAATGCTCCATGACCACTGTCATCACAACATTCCATGACACCTCACAACACAATGATCCGGGATTCTTGTCATCACAATGATCCATGCCCTTATCATCCCAATGCTCCATGACCCCTGTATTCACAATGCTCCGTGACGCTTGTCATCACAGTGCTCCATTACACATGTCATCACAATGCTCCATGCCTTTGTCAGCAAAATGCTACATGACCTTGTCATTACAATGCTTTCTGCGCTTGTCATCACAATACTCCATTTCCATTGTCATCACAATCCTCCATGAAACTTGGGATCACATTGCTTCATTCCTTTGTCATCACAATGCTCCATGCTCCTTGAAATCAAAATGATCCATGACCTCTGTCATCACAATGCTCCAAATCCTTGTGATCACAGTGTTCCATAACACTTGTCATCACAACGCTCCATGATGCCTGTCATCACAGTACTCCATGGACTTTACATCACAATGCTCCATGACCTTTGTCATCACAATTCTCAATATACATGTCATCACAATGCTCCCTGACACTTGTCATCAGAATGTTCCTTGAACCCTGTCACGAAAAGTCTCCATGCCTTTTTCATCACAAAGCCCCATACCGTTTTCATCACAATGCTCCATGCCATTGTCATCAAAATACTCCACAAGCTTGTCATCAGAATGCTCCATGACCCTTGTCATCACAATTCTCCATGCACTTGTCAGCTCAATGCTCCCTGACCCTTGTCATCACAATGCTCCAAGCCATTGTCATCACAATGCTCCATTACCTTTGTCATCAGAATCCTCCATGACACTTGGCATCACAATGCTCCATGCCATTGTCATCACAATGGGCCATTACATATGTCATCACAGTGCTCCCTGACAACTGTCTTCACAATACTGCATGATCTGGTCAACACAATGCTCCATGCCCTTGTCATCACAATGCACCATCCCAACTGTCATCGCAATAATCCATGAAACTTATTAGACCAATGTTCCATGCCCTTGTCATCACAATGCTCCATGCCCTTTTTATCACAATGCTCCATGACCCCTGTCATCACAATGCTCTGTGACTCCAGTCATCACAATGCTTCATGACCTTTGTCATCACAATTGTCCATGCCTTCGTCATCAACAGTCTCTGTGACATTTTTATCCACAATGCTCCATGAACTTTTCATCACAATGCTCTTTGACCCTTGTCATCACAATGCTCTATCCATTTCTCAGCACAATGCTCCATGACCCTTGTCATCACAATATTCCAAGCCTTTGTCATCACAATGCTCCATTATATTTGTCATCGGAATCCTCCATGACACTTGTCATCACAATGCTCTTTGACAATTGTGATCAGACTCCTCCATGATACCTGGCATCACAATGCTCCATGCCATTTTCATCACAATGGGCCATTACATATGTCATCACAATGCTCCCTGACACCTGTCTTCACAATACTGCATGACCTGGTCATCACAATGCTCCATGCCCTTGTCATCACAATGCGCCATTCCATCTGTCATCACAATATTCCATGAAACGTATTAGACCAATGCTCCATGCCCTTGTCATCACAGTGCTCCATGCACTTGTTATCACAATGTTGCAAGACCCCTGTAATCAGAATGTTCCATGCCCCTTTTCATCAGTATGCTCCATGAGACTTGTCTTCACAAGGCTCCATGGTTTTCTAATCACAAAGCTCCAGGACCTTTTCATCACAATGATCCTCGACCTTGTCATGAAAATTCTCAATGGCCCTTGTCATCATAATGCTCCAAGCCTTAGTCATCACAATGCTCCATTATATTTGTCATCACAATCCTCCATTACATTTGGCATCTCAATGCTCCCTGACATTGTCATCGCAGTGGACCATGACATATGTCATCACAATGCTCCCTGACACCTGTCTTTACAATACTCCATGATCTTCTCATCAAAATGATCCATGCCCTTGTCATCCCAATGCTCCATGACCCCTGTATTCACAAAGATCCGTGACCCTTGTCATCACACTGCTCCATGACACCTGTCCTCACAATACTCCATGACCTTCTCATCACAATGCTCCATGCCCTTGTCATCACAATGCACCATGTCCACTCTCATCACAATAATCTATGAAACTTGTCAGACCAATGTTCCATGCCCCTGTCATTGCAATGCTCCATGCCCTTGTCATCACACTGCTCCATTACCCCTGTCATCACAATGCTCCCTGAATCCAGTCATCACAATTCTTCATAACGTTTGTCAACACAACGGTCCATGCTCGCGTCCTCAAAAGGCTCTGTGTCCTTTGTAACCTCAATGCTCCATGAAATTTTCATCACAATGCTCCGTGACCCTTGTCATCACAATGCTCCATGCCTTTGTCCGGACAATACTCCATGACCCTTGTCATCACAATGTGCCACGCGCTTTTCATCACAATGATCCACAACCTTGTCATTGCTATCCGCCATACTCCTTGTAATCACAATGGTCCATGCACTTCTCATCCAAATGCTCTCTCACCTGAGATATCACAATGTTCTGTCACCAGTTATCACAATCCTCCCTCACCCCGGTAATCACAATGCTACATCCCCTTATCAGCACAATGTTCCATAACCCCTGACATCACAATCTTCCATAACGCCTGTCATCAAAATGCTCCATGACCCTTTTCATCCCAAAGCTCCATGACCCCTGGAATCAAAATGTTCTATAACCCCTGTCATCAAAATGTTCCATGACACTATTCATCAAATTGCTGCATGACCCTGTCATCAAAATGCTCCCTGCCTTTCTCATCACAATGCACCACACGCTTGGCATCAAAATGTTCTATGACCGTTGTCATCACAAAGCTCCATAACCATTGGCATCACAGTGCTCCATGTCATTGTCATCACAGTGCTCCATAAACGCTCTCATCACATTGCTCCATGCCCTTGTCATTAAAAGCTCCATAACACTTGTCATCACAATGCTCGATGCCCTTCTCATCACAATGCTCCATGCTCTTGTCATTACAATCCTCCATGACCCATGTATCACAATGTTCCGTGCCCTTGTCATCACAATGCTCCATGCCCACTCTCATCACAATAATCCTTGAAACATTTCAGACCAATGCTCAATGCCCTTCTCATCAAAATGCTCCATTACCTCTGTCATAACAATGCTCCATGACAACTGCCATCACAATGTTCCATTACACTTTTCATCAAATTGCTGCATGACCCGGTCATCAAAATGCTTCCTGCCCTTGTCATCACAATGCACCATGCCCTTGTCATCAAAATGCTCCATGACTTGTCATCACAAAGCTCCATGACACCTGTCATCACAATGCTCCATGCATTTGTCAGCAAAATTCTACATGACCTTGTCATTAGAAAGCTCTATGCGCTTGCCATTACAATGCTCCAAGAACTCTGTAATCACAATGCTCCATGCCCTTTTTCATCTCAATGCTCCATGAACCGTGTCATCACAATGCACCATGCCCATCATCATAATGCTTCAGGCTATTGTCATCACAATGAAATCAAAATGCTCCATGAACTCTGTCATCATAATGCTCCAAACCCTTGTGATCACAATGTTTCATAACACTTATCATCACAACACCGCATGACGATCATCATCACAATTATCCATGGTCTTCTCATCACAATGCTCCATGATCTTTGTCATCACAATGCTCAATACACTTGTCATCACAATGCTCCCTGACACTTGTCATCAGTATGCTCCTTGAACCCTGTCATGACAAGGCTTCATGCCATTTTCATCACAGTGATTCATTCCCTTTTCATCACAGTGCTCCAAGACCCATGTAATCACAAAGCTCTATGCCCTTGTCATCACAAAGCTCCATGACGCAAGACATCAGAATGCTCCATGACCTTCTCCTCACAACGCTCGATGTCATTGTCACCACAGTGCTCCATGAACACTCTCATCACATTGCTTCTTGCCCTTGACATTACAATCCTCCATGACCCATGTATTACAGTGTTCCGTGCCCTTTTCATCACAATGCTCCATGCCCAATCTCATCACAATAATCCATGAAATATTTCACACCAATGCTCAATTCCCTTCTCATAACAATGCTCCATTACCTCTGTCATAACAATGCTCCATAACCATTGCCATCACAATGTTCCACGGCCCTGTCATCACAAGGCTCCATTACCCATGTCTTCGCAATGCTCCAAGACACCTGTAATCAAAATGCTCCATGACCTTGCCATAACAAACCTCCATGACGCATGTCATCAGTAGGTTCCATGGCCTTCTCTTCACAATGTTCCATGCCCTTGTCATCACAGTGTTCCAAGACCCATGTAATCACAATGCTCCATGCCCCTTTTCATCTCAATGATCCATGAACCCTGTCATCACAATGCACCATGCCCATCATCATAATGCTTCATGCTATTGTCATCACAATGAAATCAAAATGCTCCATGACCTCTGTCATAACAATGCTCCAAACCCTTGTGATCACAATATTCCATAACACTTGTCATCACAGTGCCCCATGACACTCGTCATCACAATTATCCATGGTCTTCTCATCACAATGCTCCATGACCCTTGTCATCACAATGCTCAATACACTTGTCATCAAAATGCTCCCTGACACTTGTTGTCTCTATGCTCCTTGAACCCTGTCATGACAAGGCTCCATGCCTTTATCATCACAATGATCCATGCCCTTTTCCTCACAATGCTCCAAGAACCCTTTAAACACAATGCTCCATGTCCTTGTCATCACAAAGCTCAATGAAACATGTCTTCAGAATGCTCCTTGGCCTTCTCCTCACAATGATCTATGCCCATGTCATCACAATGTTCCAAGACCCCTGTAATCACAATGGGCCATGCCCCTTTTCATCAGTATGCTCCATGAGATTTGTCATCACAAGTCTCTATGGATTTCTCATCAAAATGCTCCAGTACCTTTTCATCACAATGCTTCACGAACTTGTTCTGAAAATTCTCAATGGCCCTTGTCATCATAATGCTCCAAGACCTAGTCATCACAATGCTCCATTATATTTGTCATCAGAATCCTCCATTACATTTGGCATCACAATGCTCCCTGCCATTGTCATTACAATGGACCATGACATATATCATCACAATGCTCCCTGACAATTGTCCTCACAATACTCCATGACCTTCTCATCAAAATGATCCATGCCCTTCTCATCACAATGCACCATGTCCAATGTCATCACAATAATCTATGAAACTTGTCAGACAAATGCTCCATGCCCCTGTCATCACAATGCCCCATGCCCTTGTCATCACAATGCTCCATGACCACTGTCATCACAATGCTCGTTGACTCTAGTCATCACAATGCTTCATAACATTTGTCATCACAATGGTCCATGCCCGAGTCATCACAAGGCTCTGTGACCTTTATAACCACAATGCTCCATGAACTTTTCATCACAATGCTCCGTGACCCTTGTCATCAAAATGCTCCATGCGTTTGTCAGAAAAATGCTCCATGACCCTTGTCATCACAATGTGCTACGCGATTTTCATCACAACGGTCCACAAATTTGTCATTGTAATGCTCCATAAACCTTGTAATCACAATGCTCCATGCACTTCTCATCACAATGCTCCATTACCCCTGTCATAACAATGCTCCATGACCCCTGCCATCACAATATTCCACGGCCTTGTCATCACAAGGCTCCATGACACTTGTCATCACAATGCTCCAAGACCCCTGTAATCACAATGCTCCATGCCCTTGTCATCACAAAGCTCCATGACACATGCCATCAGAATGTTCCATGTTCTTCTCATCAAAATGCTCCATGTCCTTGTCATCACAGTGCTCCAAGACCCCTGTAATCACAATGCTCCATGCCCCTTTTCATCTCAATGCTCCATGAACCCTGTCATCAAAATTCACCATGCCCATCATCATAATGCTTCCGGCTATTGTCAGCACAATGAAATCAAAATTCTCCATGACCTCTGTCATCACAATGCTCCATGACCCCTGTAATCACATTACTCCATGAACATTTTCAGCCCAATGCTCCATGACCCTTGTCATCACAGTGATCCATGACCTTGTCATCCCAATGCTCCATGACCCCTGTATTCACAATGCTCCGTGACGCTTGTCATCACAGTGCTCCATGACACCTGTCATCACAATGCTCCATGCCTTTGTCAGCAAAATGCTACATGACCTTGTCATTACAATGATCTATGCGCTTGTCATCACAATACTCCATTACCATTGTCATCACAATCCTCCATGAACCTTGGGATCACATTGCTTCATGCCCTTGTAATCACAATGCTCCATGCTCCTTGAACTCAAAATGATCCATGACCTCTGTCCTCACAATGCTCCAAACCCTTGTGATCAAAATGTTCCATAACACTTGTCATCACAACGCTCCATGATGCCTGTCATCACAATACTCCATGCACTTTTATCACAATGCTCCATGACCTTTGTCATCACAATTCTCAATACACTTGTCATCACAATGCTCCCTGACACTTGTAATCAAAATGCTCCTTGAACCCTGTCACGAAAATGCTCCATGCCTTTTTCATCACAATGCCCCATGCCGTTTTCATCACAATGCTCCACGCCACTGTAATCAAAATACTCCACAAGCTTGTCATGAGAATTCTCCATGACCCTTGTCATCACAATTCTCCATGCACTTGTCAGCACAATGCTCCCTGACACTTGTCATCACAATGCTCCAAGCCATTGTCATTACAATGCACCATTACCTTTGTCATCAGAATCCTCCATGACACTTGGCATCACAATGCTCCATGCCATTGTCATCACAATGGGTCATTACATATGTCAACACAGTGCTCCCTGATACCAGTCTTCACAATACTCCATGACCTGGTCATCACAATGCTCCATGCCCTTGTCACCACAGTGCACCATTCCAACAGTCATCGCAATAATCCATGAAACTTATTAGACCGATGTTCCATGCCCTTGTCATCACAATGCTCCATGACCCTTGTCATTACAATGCTCCATGATCTTTTCATCACAATGCTCTTTGATCCTTGTCATCACAATTCCCTATGCCTTTCTCAGCACAATGCTACATGACCCTTGTCATCACAATGCTCCATGCGCTTCTCAGCACGATGCTCCATGACGCATGTCATCACAATGAACCATGCGCTTGTCATCACAGTGCTCCACAATCTTGTCACCACAAAGCTCCATAAAACTTTTCATCAAAATGCTCTCTCACCACAGATATCACAATGATACATCCCTATTCGTCACAATACTCCCTCATCCCTGTTATCACAGTTTTCCATGACTCCTGTCATCACAATGCTACATGCACTTATCATCACAATGTTCGATGACCCCTGCCATTACAATGCTCCATAACCCCTGTCATCAAAATGCTCCATTTCATTTTAATCAAAATGCTCCATGACCCCTGACATCACAATGTTCCATAACACCTGTCATCAAAATGTTCCATAACCCTTTTCATCAAATTGCTCCATGACCCTGTCATCACAATGCTCCCTGCCCTTCTCATCACATTGCACAACGCACTTGTCATCAAAATGCTACATGACGTTTGTCATCACAAAGATCCATGACCCTTGGCATCACAATGCTCCATGTCATTGTCATCACAATGCTCCATGAACGCTCTCATCACATTGCTCCATGCCCTTGTCATCACAAAGCTCCATGACACATGTCATCAGAATGCTCCATGGCCTTCTCATCACAATGCTCCATGCGCTTGCCATCTCAATGCTCCATTACCCCTGTCATAAAAATGCTCCATGACCCCTGCCATCACGATGTTCAGTGGCCTTGTCATCACAAGCCTCCATGACCCTTCTCATCACAATGCTCCAAGACCCCTGAAATCACAATGCTCCATGCCCATTTTTCATCTCAATGATCCATGAACCCTTTCATCACAATGCACCATGCCCATCATCATAATGCTTCATGCTATTGTCATCACAATGAAATCAAAATGCTCCATGACCTCTGTCATAACAATGCTCCAAACCCTTGTGATCACAATATTCCATAACACTTGTCATCACAGTGCCCCATGACACTCGTCATCACAATTATCCATGGTCTTCTCATCACAATGCTCCATGTCCTTTGTCATCACAATGCTCAATACACTTGTCATCAAAATGATCCCTGACACTTGTTGTCTGTATGCTCCTTGAACCCTGTCATGACAAGGCTCCATGCCTTTTTCATCACAATGATCCATGCCCTTTTCCTCACAATGCTCCAAGACCCATTTAAACACAATGCTCCATGCCCTTGTCACCACAAAGCTCAATGAAACATGCCTTCAGAATGCTCCTTGGCCTTCTCCTCACAATGCTCCATGCCCATGTCATCACAATGTTCCAAGATCCCTGTAATCACAATGGTCCATGCCCCTTTTCATCAGTATGCTCCATGAGATTTATCATCACAAGTCTCTATGGATTTCTCATCACAATGCTCCAGGACCTTGTCATCACAATTCTTCACGACCTTGTTCTGAACATTCTCAATGGCCCTTGTCATCATAATGCTCCAAGCCCTAGTCATCACAATGCTCAATTATATTTGTCATCAAAATCCTCCATTACATTTGGCATCACAATGCTCCCTGCCATTGTCATTGCAATGGACCATGACATATGTCATCACAATGCTCCCTGACAATTGCCTTCACAATACTCCATGACCTTCTCATCACAATGATCCATGCCCTTGTCATCACAATGCAGCATGTCCAATGTCATCACAATACTCTATGAAACTTGTCAAACCAATGCTCCATGCCCCTGTCACCACAATGCTCCATGCACTTGTCATCACAATGCTCCATGACCCCTGTCATCACAATGCTCCGTGACTCCAGTCATCACAATGCTTCATAACTTTTTTCATCACAATGGTCCATGCCCGCGTCATCACAAGGCTCTGTGACCTTTATAACCACAATGCTCCATGAACTTTTCATCACAATTCTCCGTGACCCTTGTCATCAAAATGCTCCCTGCGTTTGTCAGAAAAATGCTCCATGACACTTGTCATCACAATGTGCTACGTGATTTTCATCAAAACGATCCAAATATTTGTTATGGTAATGCTCCATAAACATAGTAATCACAATGCTCCATGCCCTTCTCATCACAATGCTCCATTACGCCTGTCATAACAATGCTCCATGACCCCTGCCATCACAATATTCCACGGCCTTGTCATCACAAGTCTCCATGACACTTGTCATCACAATGCTCCAAGACCCCTGTAATCACAGTGCTCCATGTCCTTGTCATCACAAAGCTCCATGACACATGCCATCAGAATGTTCCATGTCCTTCTCATCAAAATGCCCCATGCCCTTGTCATCACAGTGCTCCAAGATCCCAGTAATCACAATGCTCCATGCCCCTTTTCATCTCAATGGCCATGAAACCTGTCATCACAATGCACCATGCCCATCATCATAAGGCTTCCGGCTATTGTCAGCAAAATGAAATCAATATTCTCCATGACTTCTGTCATCACAATGCTCCATGACCCCTGTCATCACAATACTCCATGAACATTTTAAGCCCAATGCTCCATGACCCTTGTCATCACAATGATCCATGCCCTTGTCATCCCAATGCTCCATGACCCCTGTATTCACAATGCTCCGTGATGCTTTTCATCACAGTGCTCCATGACACCAGTCATCATAATGCTCCATGCCCTTGTCATCCCAATGCTCCATGACCCCTGTATTCACAATGCTCCGTGACGCTTGTCATCACAGTGCTCCATGACACCTGTCATCACAATGTTCCATGCCTTTTTCAGCAAAATGCTACATGACTTTGTCATTACCATGCTCTATGCACTTGTCATCACAATACTCCATTACCATTGTCATCACAATCCTCCATGAATCTTGGGATCACATTGCTACATGCCCTTGTCATCAAAATGCTCCATGCTCCTTGAAATCAAAATGATCCATGACCTCTGTCATCACAATGCTCCAAACACTTGTGATCACAATGTTCCATAAAACTTGTCATCACAACGCTCCATGATGCCTGTCATCACAATACTGCATGCACTTTTCATCACAATGCTCCATGACCTTTGTCATCACAATTCTCAATACACATGTCATCACAATGCTCCCTGACACTTGTCGCCAGAATGCTCCTTGAACCCTGTCACGAAAAGGCTCCATGACTTTTTCAACACAATGCCCCATGCCGTTTTCATCACAATGCTCCACGCCAATGTCTGCAAAAAACTCCACAAGCTTATCATGAGAATGTTCCATGACCCTTGTCATCACAATTCTCCATGCACTTTTCAGCACAATGCTCCCAGACCTTGTCATCTCAATGCTCCAAGCCACTGTCATCACAATGCACCATTACATTTGTCATCAGAGTCCTCCATGACACCTGGCATCACAATGCTCCATGCGATTGTCATCACAATGGGCCATTACATATGTTATCACAATGCTCCCTGACACCTGTCTTCACAATACTGAATGACCTGGTCATCACAATGCTCCATGCCCTTGTCACCACAATGCACCATTCCAACATTCATCGCAATAATCCATGAAACTTATTAGACCAATGCTCCATGCCCTTGTCATCACAATGCACAATGACCCTTGTAATCAAAATGCTCCATGAACTTTTCATCTCAGTGCTCTTTGATCCTTTTCATCGCAATGCTCTATGCCTTTCTCAGCGCAATGCTACGTGACCCTTGTCATCACAATGCACCATGCGCTTGTCAGCACGATGCTCCATGACACATGTCATCATAATGCACCATGTGCTTGTCATCACAGTGCTCCACAAGCTTGTCATCACAATGCTCCATAAACCTTGTCATCACAATGCTCCATGCACTTCTCATCAAAATGCTCTCTCACCACAGATATCACAATGTTACATCACTATTCGTCACAATACTCACTCACCCCTGTTATCACAATGTTCCATGACCACTGTCATCACAATGCTACATGCACTTATCATCACAATCTTCGATGACCCCTGACATCACAATGCTCCATAACCCCTGTCATCAAAATGCTCCATGACACTTTTCATCATAATGCTCCATGACCTCTGACATCACAATGTTCCATAACCCCTGTCATCAAAATGTTACATGACCCTTTTCATCAAATTGCTCCATGACCCTGTCATCACAATGCTCACTGCCCTTCTCATCACAATGCACAACGCCCTTGTCATCAAAATCCTCCATGACCTTTGTCATCACAAAGTTCCATGACCCTTGGCATCACAATGCTCCATGTCATTGTCATCACAATCCTCCATGAACACTCTCATCACATTGCTCCATGTCCTTGTCATCACATAGCTCCATGACACATGTCATCAGAATTCTCCATGGCCTTCTCATCACAATTCTCCATGCCCTTGCCGTCAAAATGCTCCATTACCCCTGTCATAACAATACTCCATGATCCCTGCCATCACGATGTTCCGTGGCCTTGTCATCACAGTGCTCCATGACACCTGTCATCACAATGCTCCATGACTTTGTCAGCAAAATGCTACATGACCTTGTCATTACAATGCTCTATGCGCTTGTCATCACAATACTCCATTTCCATTGTCATCACAATCCTCCATGAGCCTTGAGAGCACATTGCTTCATGCTCTTGTCATCACAATGCTCCATGCTCCTTGAAATCAAAATGATCCATGTCCTCTGTCATCACAATGCTCCAAACCCTTGTGATCCCAGTGTTCCATAACACTTGTCATCACAAGGCTCCATGCGCTTGTCAGCACAAGGCTCCATGACCCATGTCATCACAATGCACCCTGCACTTTGCATCACAGTGCTCCACAATCTTGTCACAACAATGCTCCATAAAACTTGTCATCACACTTCTCCATGCACTTCTCATCAAAATGCTCTCTCAACACTGATATCACAATGTTACATCACTATTCATCACAATACTCCCTCACCCATGTCATCACAATATTCCATGACTTCTGTCTTTGCAATGCTACATGCACATATCATCACAAAGTTTGATGACCCCTGACATCACAATGTTCCATAACCCCTGTCATTAAAATGCTCCATAACAATTTTCCTCAAAATGCTCAATGACCCCTGACATCACAATGTTCCATAACACCTGTCATCAAAATATTCCATGACCCTTTTCATCAAATTCCTCTATAACCCTGTCATCACAATACTCCCTGCCCTTCTCATCACAATGTACCACGCCCTTGTCATCAAAATGCTCCATGACCTTTGTCATCACAAGGATCCATGACCCTTGGCATCTCAATGCTCCATGCCATTGTCATCACAATGCTCCATGAACCCTCTAATCACAAGGCTCCATGCATATTTGCATCTCAATGCTCCATGAACCCTGTCATCAAAATGCACCATGCCCATCATCATAATGCTTCAGGCTATTGTCATCACAATGAAATCAAAATATTTGATGATCTATCTCATCACAATGCTCCAAATCCTTGTGATCACAATGTTCCATAACACTTATCATCACAATGTCCCATGACGCTCATCATCACAATTATCCATGGTCTTCTCATCACAGTGCTCCATGACCTTTGTCATCACAGTGCTCTATACACTTGTCATCACAATGCTCCCTGACACTTGTCATCAGTATGCTCCTGGAACCCTGTCATGACAAAGCTCCATACCACTTTCATAACAATGATCCATGCCAATTTCATCACAATGCTCCAAGACACCAATAATCACAATGCTCCATGCCCTTGTCATCACAATGCCCCAAGACCCCTGTAATCACAATACTCCATGCCCCTTTTCATCAGAATGCTCCATGAAACATGTTATTACAAGGCTCCATGGTCTTCTCATCACAATTCTCCAGGAACTTTTCATCACAGTGCTCCATTCCCTTGTCATCACAATGCTCCATGACGCATGTTCTCACAATAGTTCCTGAATATTTTCAGTCCAATTCTCCACGAACTTCTCATCACAATGCTTCATGATCCCTATCATCACAATGCTCCATGACTACTCTCATCACAACGCTCCATGACTCCTGACAACACAGTGATCCGGGACTCTTGTCATCACAGTGCTAAATTCCCTAGTCATCACAATGCTCCATGAACATTTTCAGCCCAATGCTCCATGACACTTGTCATCACAATGATCCATGCCCCTGCCATCCCAATGCTCCATGACCCCTGTAATCACAATGATCCGTGATGCTTCTCATCACAGTGCTCTATGACCCTTATCATCACAATGCTCCATGCCTGTGTCAGCAATATGCTAAATGACCTTGTCATCAAAATGCTCCATTTGCTTGTCATCACAATACTCCCTTACCATTGTCATCACAATCCTCCCTGAACCTTTGGATCACATTGCTTCATGCCCTTGTCATCCCAATGCTCCATGCTCCTTGAAAACAATATGATCCATGACTTCTATCATCTCAATGCTCCAAACCCTTGTGATCACAATGTTCCGTAACACTTGTCATCACAAAGCTCCATGATGCCTGTCATCACAATACTCCATGTCCTTTTCGTCAAATGCTCCATGATCTTTTTCATCACAATTCTCCAAACCCTTGTGATCACAATGTTCCATAACACTTGTCATCACAATGCTCCATGATGCCTGTCATCACAATACTCCATGTCCTTGTCGTCAAAATGCTCCATGATCTTTTTCATCACAATTCTCAAAACACTTGTCATCACATTGTTCCCTGACACTTGTCGTCAGAATGCTCCTTGAAACCTGTCATGAAATGGCTTCATGCCTTTTTCATCACAGTGCACCCTGCCCTTTTCATCACAATGCTCCATGCCATTGTCGTCACAATACTCCACAAGCTTGTCATCAGAATGCTCCATGACACTTGTCATCACAATGCTCCATGGCCATTGTCATCACAATGCTCCATACCCCTTGTCATTACTGTGCTCCATGACGCTCGTCATCACAATTATCCATGGTCTTCTCATTACAATGCTCTACGCCTTGTCATCAAAATGCTCCATGACCCTTGTCATCACAGTGCTGCATGGCCACTGTCATCACAATGCTCCATTCCCCTTGTCATTACAGTGCTCCATGACGCTCGTCATCACAATGCTCCACGGTCTTGCCATCACAATGCTCCTTGCCCTGGTCATCACAATGCTCAATGCCCTGGTCATCACAATGCTCCATGTCCCCTGTCATCACAGTTCTCTTCGTTCTTGGCATCACTATGCTCCATGACAGTTCTCATCACCGTTTTACATGATTTGTCATCACAATTCTCTATGCACTTGTCATCGCAATGCTCCATGACCCCTGTCATAGGAAGCTCCATGTGCTTCTCATCACAATGCTTCATGAACTTGTCATCAAAATTCTCAATGGCCCTTGTCATCACAATGCTCCATGCCCTTGTCATCACAATGCTCCTTGTCCCTTGTCATCACAATGCTCCAAGCCCTTGTCATCAAAATGCTCCATTACATTTGTCATCACAATCCTCCATGACACTTGGCATCACAATGTTCCATTCAATTGTCATCGCAATGGACCATGACATATGTCATCACAATGCTCCCTGAGACCTGTCTTCAAAATACTCCATGACCTTCTCATCACAATGCTCCATGCCTTGTCATCACATTGCACCATGCCCACTGTCATCACAATAATCCATGAAACATGTCAGGCCAATGCTCCATGCCCCTGTCATCACAATGATCATTGCCTTTTCATCACAATGCTCTATGAACACTGTCATCACAATGCTCCATGACTCCAGTCATCACAATGCTTCATGACCTTTGTCAACACAATGGTCCATTCCCTCGTCATCACAAGGCTCTGTGACCTTTGTCACCAAAATGCTCCATGAAATTTTCATCACAATGCTCGTTGACCCTTCTCATCACAATGCTCCATGCCTTTGTCAGCACAGGGCTCCATGACCCATGTCATCACAATGCGCCATGTGCTTGTCATAACAATGCTCCACAACCTTGTCATCACAATGATCCATAAAACTTGTCATCACAATGCTCCATGCACTTCTTATCAAAATGCTCTCTCACGAATGATATCAAAATGTTCCCTCACTAGTCATCACAATACACCCACTCCCCTGTCATCACAATGGTCCACAACACCGTCATGAAAATGTTCCATGACTCCTGACATCACAATGTTCCATAACCCCTGTCATCAAAATGTTCCATGACACTTTTCATCAAATTGCTCCATAACCCTGTCATCACAATGCTCCCTGCCCTTCACAAGAGAATTCACCACACACTTGTCATCAAAATGCTCCATGACCTTTGTCATCACAAAACTCCATGACCCTTGGCATCACAATGCTCCATGCCATTGTCATCACAATGCTCCAAAAACCTCTCATCACATCGTTCCAAGCCCTTGTCATCACAGTATCCATGATGGTTTTCATCCCAATGCTCGATGCCATTCTTCTCACAATGCTCCATGCGCTTCTCATTACAATCCTCCATGAACCATGTATCACAGTGTTCCGTGCCCTTGTTATCACAATGCTCCTTGCCCCCTCTCATCACAATAATCCATGAAACATCTCAGACCAATGTTCCATGCCCTTTTCATCACAATGATCCAAGACTCCTCTAATCATAATGCTCCATGCCCCTTTTCATCTCAATGCTCCATGAATGCTGTCATCACAGTGCACCAATGCGCATCATCATAATGCTTCATGCTATTGTTATCACAATGAAATCAAAATGCTCTATGACCTCTGTCATCACAATGCTCCAAATCCTTGTGATCACAATATTCCATAACACTTATCATCACAGCTCCCCATAACGCAAGTCATCACAATTATCCATGGTCTTCTAATCACAATGCTCCATGACATTTGTCATCACAATGCTCAATACCCTTGTCATCACAATGGTCCCTGACACTTGTCATCAGTATGCTCCTTGAACCCTGTCATGACAAGGCTCCATGCCTTTTTCATCACAATGTTACATGCCCTTTTCCTCACAGTGCTCCAAGACCACTGTAATCACAATGTTCCATGCCCTTGTCATCACAAAGCTCCATGATGCATGTCATCAGAACGCTCCATGACATTCTCATCCCAATGTTCCATGTCCTTGTCATCACAATGCTCCAAGACCCCTGTAATCACAATGCTCCATGACCCTTTTCATTAGAATGCTCCATGAGACTTGTCATCATATGGCTCCATGGTCTTCTCATCACAATGCTCCAGTACATTGTCATCACAATGCTCCTTGACCCCTGTCATCACAATACTCCATGAACATTTTCAGCCCAATGCTCCATGACGTTCTCATCACAATGTTCCATGACCTCTATCATCACAATGCTCCATGACCACTGTCATCACAATGCTCCATGAACCCTGACAACTCAAAGATCCGGGAATCTTGTCATCAAAATGCTCCATGCCCTTGTCATCCCAATGCTCCATGAACCCTGTAATCACAATGATCCATGACGCTTGTCATCACAGTGCTCCATGAACCTTGTCATCACAATGCCTTTGACAGCAAAATGATACATAATCTTGTCATCACAATGCTCCATGTGCTTGTCCTCACAATCCTCCATGACCCTTGGGATCATATTGCTTTATGCCCTTGTCACCTCTATCTTGCCTTTCTGGTTTTTACAGATTTTCGGATGTCCTTTTTGAACGGTGGGAAGTGACAATTCTTTGTAGTCTGAATTTGCATTGCGCGCTTGTTGATTGGCCCAAAAGGGCCTATGCCTTTTCTCCTGAATATATTCAGGAGAAAAGTCATACGCTGTTTTTGGCCAAGTGCATCATTCTCGAAGTTGTGATGCCTTTCCTGTGCTTTAAAGATGATTCCAATTTACCTCTTGAAATATGTTTTGTGCAATTCTGCCTCATTTTCAAGTCCGCTTTGTTGCCTTCTGTCAACAGATTTTTGGAAGAGAGTAGTCCTTTATAACTCTGCAGGTTTTTCATTTGCTTTGCCCCTGAGCTCCAATTTTCAAATCCCATTATTGGGAGCTGACCGCAAATCCACAATTTTGCTTCTGGAAATATACTGGTTCCAGGGGTGGCTATACTGGTTCCCTGTGGGTGGCTGAGGCTTTGGTTAATTCTTCTTCCTGACGGGAATTTAGAGTGACATGTGTCCGTCCAAATGCCTACATCTACTCTCTGATTGGTTCTCCCTCTTCCCTTTCATCCTCTGCACAATTAGCAAACTGTGCGAACCAGGAGGTTATAGGGGATGACTCTCCTAAGTTGGGAGATTGATAGTAAAGTAGTTGGAATGCCAAACTGGAGCACAAGGAGAGGAAAAAGTAGGAGACTTTCAGAAACCTTTCGCCATCACAGGGTGTCCATTTTCTAGGTTTCCCATACATGTTATAACTGTAGTGATATTCCCTTCTACCTGGAAATTTGGGACCCATGGAATAGTGGCATGCATTACTACTTTAAAGGGTCTGCCTTTTCTCTCCCAATCTCACCAGTCCTCTCAGTCCCAAGTGTCCAGCCTTATGTCTCATCCAGCTGTCTTTGCAGATAGGGTCATTCTAGGTTTCATTAGAACCCCTGAAGGAATTGTGTAAGAATTTCGCTGTTTTTTTGTTTTGTTTTTGAAATTCATTTTTATAATGGGGTTGAGCTGATTTTCACTGACGTGTTTATGACGGTCTAGACACACTTGATTCCCTTACAGAGGCATATCAATACATAGGTTTTAAGATTCTTACTAATCAAATATATTCCTCTGTGGGGAATAGGGGTTTTGAGTCCCGTTCACTGAGGAAGGTGTAGGTCTTGTCTATTCTGTATTTGGTTTATGGAATGGTACCTGTGCTAATATCAAACTCTGGTTTTATGCATCACCCCACCTCTCCTTTCCTCTTAAGGAGGCATAAGAGTGTTTTCTAAATGTGAGACGCTGCTCTCTTTCCTAATTCAGTTCATGTGTTGTGATGTTGACATTCCCTCTGTAAGTGATATCTTATGATAAGATTCTTTTTCTGTGTGACTAATTCCCCTTAGAATCATCATACCTAAATCCTCTCATTATGCTGCTACTGGCCTTATGACATTGATTTCACGTCTGAGTGATATTCCGTTGTACAAAATTACCACAAGTTCTTTATGCATTTATCTTTTTCCTGGGATACTTTAGGTGTACCGAAGTTGAGGTTCTTGTATGCAGAGCAGCCCTAAACTTTGGGGTGCCTGTGTCTTGTTGATATTTAGTCTTCCCAAGTTATATGTCCATGAGTTGAAGTCCCCTTTGCTCGGGGGCTTTGTATTTTACATGTTTTAGGAAACAGCATACACTTCTTCAGAGTAGCTCTTGGATATTTATACCCCACCCATCAGCGTGACTAGGATCCCTGTTTTCCATGGCCTCTCCTGCATTTTTGATTTATACACATTTTTTGGATGGACTTTCTGAGCAGTGGAAATTGAGACTTCTTTATTGTGCGGATTTGCATTTCCCTCTTGCTTGGTTGGCCAAAAACTCTGTATGTGTTTTTTTCCTGAAGATATTCACGAAAAAAACGCATACACCCTTTTGCCCAACTGCATCATTTGAGAAATTCTGCTGCTTTTCATATGCTTTAAATGTGAGTACAATCTACCTTTTGAAATCTGTTTCCTGCAATTCTGCCTCTCATTCAGAACCTCTTTGTTGCCTTACCTGAATATATTTTTGGACGTTGGTTATCATTTATATCTTTGCAGGTCTTTGAATTGTCTGCTCCTGAGCTCCATTTTGCAACTCGCTTTTTTTGTGAGCTGACCCCCAAACCATTGGATTGATTCCGGCCCTATTCTGGTTTTGGGGAGGCAGGCTGAGCCTTTGGTTAATTCTTCTTCCTAATGGGAAATTAGAGTGACATATGCCTGTCAAAACTACTACAGCTAATCTCTCATTGGTTCCTCCTCTTCCCATTTATCCTCTGCAAAAATTGCAAACTGTGTGAAACAGGAGGTTAAAGGTGCTGATTCTCCAAGTCGGTAGATTTTTAGTAATGTGGCTGGAATGGCGAACCCCAGCACCAGGAGATCAAAACTGAGGTGCATTTTAGACACCTCTCCTGAGCACACGGTGTACATTCATCTCGGTTTCCCAGGCATGTTTTCACTGTCAGAAGATTCCCTTGAAAGTGCAGATTTGGGACCCATGGAATGGGTACCAGGCAGTATTACTTTAAAAGGTCTGCATTTCCTCACCCAGCCTCTCTAACATCTCTTAGCGTGCATAGCTTCCAGCCTTATATATCATCCTGCTGTGGGTCTACATGTGTTCAATCCATGTTACATCGTAGCCCTTCAACATATGTTGTAAGAATTTTTGTCTGTCTCACTGTTTTTATAAATATTTTTAAATTTATTTTTACATTGGTTACAGCTGATTTTCAAAGCTCTGTTTTTTGCTGCTGTACATCCACTTGATTCATGTACTGTGAGACAACAATAAATTCTTTCTCAGATGCTTATGAGTCATATGTATTATTTTCCAGTGACTTGAGTGGACTGAGTGCAGTTCTTTGAGGTACCGTGTAGGCCTTGCCAGTTATTCAATTCGGTACTTGGAATGGTATCTTTGCTAATTTCAACCTCCTGGATAATACCTCACCATTCCCCACCTTTCCCATTTAGCAGCCTTATGTCTATTTTCTACAAATTTGACTATGTTTCTGTTTTGTAGTTTATTTCATGTGTAGCCATTTTTGATTCCACCTTTAAGTGACATCTTATGATATGTGTCTTTTTCTTTCTGACATGTGTCACTTAGAATGATCGTATGTAACTCCTCCAGAGTTGTTACAACTGGCCTTATTTCATTGATTTCTGGATGAGTAATATTCCACTCTACATAAGTACCCCATCTCTTTTATCCATTTTATCCTTCCAGGGACATTTAGTTTATATCCAAGTGGAGGCCCTTTTTAACAGAGAGGTGGTAAACGTTGGAGTGCCTGCTTTCTGTCATTTTTTGTTTTTCCCAAGGTATACGCCCATGAGTGCAAGTGCCCTATGCTCTGTAGCTCAGTTTTCAGATGTTTTAGCAAACAAAATACACTTCTCCAGAGTGGCCGTTGGCAAATTACATTTCCACTATCAGCCTCACAGGGCTCCCTTTTCTCCTCACCCTGTCCTGCATTTCTCGTGTTTACACTTTATGTGGATGACCCTTCTGACTGATGTGAAATGATACATTTTGTAGTATTGATTTCCAGTGCCCACCTGTTTGGTTGGATAAAAAGTGTGAATGGCCTTTACTTGAATATATTCAGAAAAAATGCATACGCCCTTTTGGGCCAACTGCATCATTGGCGATGTTCAGCCCCTTTTCTTGTGCTTTAATGGGGAGACCTTTCTACCTCTTCAAATCTGATTCCTGCCACTCTCCCTTGCTTACAAGTCCTTTTCTGTGACTTACCTCAAGACGTTTTTCAACAATAGATATTTTCAACTCTGCAGTTTCATGAATTTTAGTGCCCCTGAGTTCCATTTTTCAACTTGTGTTTTTGGAAACTCGACAAAAAACAGCAGGATTTCCTCTAGCCCTATTCTCTTTCTGTGGGCAATTCTAGCCTTTGATGAATTTGTCTTCCGGATTGGAAATTAGAGTGGCATGTGCCTGTCCGAAGACCTAAGACTTGTCTCTAAATTTTTCTCATCCTTCCGCTTCATCCTCTGGACAGATTCCATACTGTGTGCAACAGGATGTTGACGGTGCTGATATCCCCAAGTGAGGAGATTGTTAGGAAAGATGCTGGAGGGGTGAACCCGAGCACCAGGCGATGAGGAGATGAGGTGCCTTTTCCAAACTCTTTCCGATCAAACGGTGTACCATCCTCTAGGTGTGACAGGCATGTTTTAGCTGTAGGAAGGGTCCCGTGCATGGAAGGAGAACACCAGGGATTTTTTCCAAATCAGTGCCTCCCCGAACCCCAAACTGGGGAATTTTTAAGCTACGGCTACACATATGTCCATTAAGGGCCTTGGGAAATAGGCAGAGCCCAAACTTTAGATGATTGAAATCTTAAGGTTCAGAAGGACTCACCATCGGCCTTGCTTAGGTTACATTTTATCTGTCATTGATAGATGATGTCAATAAAAATATCGATTCTTTTTCAGATTATTTCCCCTTATACGTTATTGCAAAATATTCAGTGTAGTTCCCTGTGCTATACAGTAATTCCTTGTTGATGATCTATTTTATACATAGCAGTGTGTATGTGTTAATCCCAAACTGTTAATTTATCCCTTTTCCTACCTTTCCCCTTCGGTAATAATAAATTATAAGATTTTATACTTCTCAGAAATGGGGGAGCTGAAAGAGAGGTATCATTTTCAATGGAAAAGCATTCAAAACAAGATTGAAGCTTCAGCCAAGAGTATTCGATGTACATCCATGGAAATAAATCTCTTCATTTCTCTAATGTTGACCTGACAAATAAGACAGACGTCTTCACTGAACTTGCTTATAGTAAAGTGATGGAAATATCAAATGTAAGTCTTAGAAAAATCGTATTTTACCCGAACATTATACACTGCTCTAGGTTAACTACAGTTTGGCTCACACATTTGTTCAATGAAGTTACAAAGTTCTCAATTTCTGTTACTGATCATCCAGAGGGGACCCCAACAGGAGTCCCCGTGCCCAGTGTCATTGGAGCCAACAGATCAAGACTGAGTTTGGTTCAGAAGCAAAGGAAACATTATTTTGAAAACCGAATGGAGAGGTGAGAGTGTGCACTCCCCCACGGGCTGTGGGCTGGGATGCTGAGTAGGGATCCCAGCATCGTCAGTGGGAGTTAAGGGATGGAGCTCTCGAAGGCTGGGTTGGCTGCAGCTCAGTCTCTGTGCCGTGGAGTCTGCATGGGACTCTGCTAGCTGAGGTGTCGACCCAGCCATTCTGCACTAGGAAGTCGGGTCTGAAGTGCTGGGTGTGGGACCTCTGCATGCGGAACCCTAGGAGCATGTGAAATTAGACAAAGCACAAAAGAAAAACAGGTTAGACTTTATTTTATTGCCCAGATTCTCTTTTTATCTCCCAGGAATTTTTAATGAACGTTGCCAGAGACGAACACCTCCTCTGCTTTTTGTTCCGTTCCTCATTCTTGGGGTGTTGAGTGTGCAGACCCCTATTTTGTAACTGCTTCATGCTGTGGTGGCAGCCCTGATACCTGGGGGGAGGGGCAAAACGTCTCCCCACCAGCCTCCAGGTGAGGTTGATTGTCCCAAGGCCTCCTGCCTCACTTCTCGTCCGCCTGAGCACCAGCATTGGAAGTGTTATAGATTCTAATGACCTTTATGGGTCCAGGAAAGAGATGCACAGAGATGCTGTGGTGGCAGGTTTCACCCCACCCCACATTTGTTCGGTGACCTTAGGCTGACGGTTTTTGCCAGCCTAGATGCTCTGACCAGTAGTCTGTGCTTTCTTTAATTAGGTCCCTGAATTAATGTACAAACAGCACCATGTGTCAGAGCCCTGCCTGTGCAACACCCAGACAGTCCAGGGTCAGTGGTGATCCAGGACCATGACGTCCACTGAGTCAACGGCCTTTAGAAGTAGCCAGCAGTCCAGCCGGTCATATTGGCCACCATCACTGCGGTGTCTGTAGGGTTTTCTATGGTGAAAGCGTGATATACGTTTCCCCCGCCAAGCTTTTTAGCTCCTCTCTGGGTGCAGTAAGTCCTGCAAGCAGTAGTCTGCTCTTTCGGGGCACAGTCTTGTTGTTTTCTGAGAGAAACTCCAGGTCAAGTGATGATCACACGAGTCATCTTGGGGGCCTGTTGCCCCCATTTGTCTCTCTGGAGGTTGGAGTTGGAGGGCCTCCTCACTCGAGGTCAGTGTGTCCACAGAGCGACCCCAGCAACTTCAGGACATGATGGGTGGTTAGGATCTCCACGTGGGGTCCTATTCCCTGAGGAGGGAGCTGGCGTTGTGGGCTGCTGATTTCTAGCTTTTTAGATACCCCAGTATCCTGGCCTGATGAGTCGGTGGGCAAAGCCCTTGGTGACCATAGTTTATCATACCTGAAGGGCATTCTTGTGTTGCTCCATTTCAATTGGTCCCAGTTTTTGCACTAAGTCTCCAAGGGCGATTAACATTTGACCGGGTATGTAAAGGTCAAAGGGTTTAGCTAAATTAGCGAGTTCCTGGGCAAGGATCTGAATTGACTGCTCTTTCCATTCTTGAAAGCCTGCTTCTGGATTCTATTCAAAAGGATCATCATCTTTTCGTGTCAGTGTTTCATGTAGAGGCCCAGCTATTAGACTGTAGTTAGGGATCCAGATGCAGAAAACCTTGGCCTCCCCAGGAACCCTTAAGCTGTCTTCTAGTTTTAGAAGAGGTAAGGCTGCAAATGGCTTCTTCCCTATCCTGGGATGCGTTTCTCCAAATATCTGTGAGAATGAAGCCCAGGCAAGTCACCTGAGCCTGTGATATTTGAGCCTTTTTCTTGGACACCTTCTATCCTTTCTTGGCTAGGTAGTTCCAAGGCGTCTTTAGTAGGCCTGGCAATCAGAATGTCATCTGCATATTGAAGGAGGGTTCCCTTTTACAGAGGTGGATCTTTTAGGTCTTTAGAGGACATTTCCCCAATGATGGTGTGGGGATTTTTGAACCATTGGGGCAGGACGGCCCAGCATTATTGCTTGTGTTGCATGTTGTGTCCTGCCACACACAAGTCAAAAATTCTTGTGACTCTGAGCTGAATGGAATACAGAAGAAGGCATCATTGAAGTGTAATACAGAATGCCATGGCCTGGTGGATGGTAGAATTTCCAGCAGGGTGTAGGAAATAGGAGCTACTGGATGTATATCCTCGGTGGCTTCACTGACTGTCCTGATGTCCTTTACCATGTCTAAAGCTGCCCGTGGGGTTCTCGTGGTTAGGTCAATCCCAGGATATGGAGCTCACCTGGGCTGCATCCCGCACCCCACAGCCCACGGGGCTCTCGTGTTCAAGTCCCTCCCAGGGTATGGAGATCACCTGTGCAGCTACCCAGCAGCCCATGGGGCTCTCATAGTCAGGCCCCTCCCAGGATACGGAGCTCCCCTGGGCAGGTACCCCAGCAGGGCTGGACACACAGGAACTGTGCACATAGCCCACCTTGCAGAGAACCCCCAGCTCACCTGTCACTCACAGCTGACACAGAACACCTCAGAGCAGGACTTGAACTAACAAACAGCAGCTCTGACAGGTCTGTGACCCTGGCTATCACTCTGTGCAGCCTCTCTCTGCCTGGTCTTCCAGACACTTCCACTGCAGCCAGGGCTCCAGGCCTCTGTCTCCACCCACCATCACTCCTCTCTCTGACTCCTGGGTTCCTCTCATTAGTATAGGGTCTTCTTGAAGTTGTTTTCCACTCATGGACCAGATAAAATGATAAGAAAACAAGCCGCAGCTGCAGCCCCTTGTCTATACTGACTCTCAAGGCCCACACCTGTTCCTTGGGACTGACCCGTTTAGCAAGGTTCATTTTCTGCAACTGTGAGCCCCTGAGGGGTGAGGATTGGCTGATTTGGGCAGCCTGACACTGCCTGCCAGCCCCCCCCCACAGGTGTGCCTGGGTTGAGGTCAATATAAACACCTCTCCAGTCAGCAAGAGCCCCTGTAGCTGTGACTGACGCCATATTCTCTGCCCCGTCAGCAGTTTCGGGGCTGGGGTGGTGGGAGGGAGTGAGGGGCCGTGGCTTTGTGGGTGGCCCAGTGTGAGTGGGGCTCTGCTGGACTTTCTGCAGGAGTTGCCAGGCTGCCACCTGCTAAAGAAGAGGATTTGTCACCCATACCTGCCACTGGAATTTCTCCCCAGTCAGAGGTGAGGAAGTAAAAAAGCAGTGGGGGCTGTGGCAGGAGGGGTATCTCAGGCAGGGAAATGAAAAGCTTCCAGAAGAGCATCTGGGACCAGGACCATCCTGGCTGGCCTGCAGGCACCAAGTCGGCCTGCGTGCTCTCGCTAGTGTGGCTCCACAGCCCTTCCTCTAGGCTTGCAAGTGCTTGCACATATTCAGGTGTTTTACCTGGAAAGGGTGGGAAGAGTTCAGCTGCAGCAGGACTGGGGCTCAGCTCACATTTACTCACAGACGCCTCGACACAGTCCCCCAGCTTTGCAATGAAGATGCTCCTTGTGGGTGAGAGCGCTGCTGATGGCATGGGAGACGATTTCCCACCTCTGACCAACTTAAGAATTTTTTACCACTGGAGCAAGTGCCCTGATACGATTTTCCTCTGTATAACTGGTGAGTTCTGTTTTTTTTTCTTTCTTTTTTTTCTTTTTGGTTCAAGATAGATTTTATTTATTCCTCTTTTTTTTAATTTGGAGATATAAACATGGAAATAATGCATTAATATAAAGACGTCTATGTGAAGGGAAAAAGTTTTTTTCTGTTATATTTTATTAAATGTTATTTATTTATTTTTAGTTTTTTTAAATTTATTTCTTTTATACAGCAGGTTCTTATTGGATATGTATTTTATACATATAAGTGTGCACATGTGAATCCCAGTCTCCCAATTCATCCCACCACCACCCTCACATGGCGTTCCCTCCTTGGTGTCCATATGTTTGTTCTCTATATCTGTGTCTCTATCTCTGCCATGCACACCGGTTCATCTGTACCATTTTTCTACGTTCCACATATATGCATTAATATACAATATTTGTTTTTCTCTTTCTGACTTACTTCACTCTGTATGACAGTCTCTAGATCCATCAAGGTCTCTACAAATGACCCAATTTCATTCCTATGTATGGCTGAGTAATATTCCGTTGTATATATGTACCACGTCTTTATCCATTCGTCTGTCTGTGGGCACTTAGGTTGCTTTCATTACCTGTCTATTGTAAATAGTGCTGCAGTGAACATTGTGGTGAATGTGTCTTTTTGATTTATGGTTTTCTCTGGGTATATGCCCAGTCGTGGGATTGCTGGATTATATGGTAATTCTATTTTTAGTTTTTTAAGGAACCTCCATACTGTTCTCCATAGAGACTGTATCGATTTACATTCCCAACAATAGTGGAAGAAGGTTCCTTTTCTCCACACCCTCTCCAGCATTTGTTGTTTGTAGATTTTCTGATGATGCCCATTCTAACAGGTGTGATGTGATACCTCATTGTAGTTTCGATTTCCATTTCTCTAATAATTAGTGATGTTGAGCAGATTTTCATGTGCGTACTGGCCATCTCTATGTCTTCTTGGAAGAAATGTCTATTTAGATCTTCCATTTTTGTATTGCGTTGTTTGTTTTATTAATATTGAGCTGCATGAGCTGTTTATATATATTGGAGATTAATCATTTGTCCATTGATTCGTTTTCAAATATTTTCTGCCATTCTGAGGGTTGTCTTTTCGTCTTGTTTGTAGTTTCCTTTGCTTTGCAAAAGCTTTTACGTTTCATTAGGTCCCATCTGTTTAGTTTTCTTTTTTATTTCATTACTATAGGAGGTGGATCAAAAAAGATCTTGCTGTGATTTACGTCAGAGTATCCTTCGTAAGTTTTCCTCTCAGAGTTTTATACTGTCTGGTCTTACATTAAGGTCTCTAATTCATTTTGAATATATTTTAATGTATGGTGTTGGGGAGTGTTCTAATTTCATTCTTTTACATGTAGCTTTCCATATTTCCCAGCACCAATGATTGAAGAGACTGTCTTATCTCCATTGTATAGTCTTGCCTCCTTTGTCATAGATTAGTTGACCATAAGTGTGTAGGTTTATCCTTGGGCCTTTTTTTTTTCATTTTACACGTTTATTGAAGTATAATTGCTTTAAAATGGAGTGTTTGTTTCTGCTGTATAACAAAGTGAATCAGCTATACATATACAAATATCACCAGATCCCCTCCCTCTTGCATCTCCCTCCCACACTCCATATCCCACCCCTTTATGTGGACACAAAACACCGAGCTGATCTCCCTGTTCTATGTGGCTGATTCTCAGTAGCTATCGGTGTTACATTTGGTAATGTATTTATGTCCATGCCACTCTCTCACTTCGTCCCAGCTTACCCATCCCCCTTGCAGTGTCCTCAAGTCCTTTCTCTATGTCTGTGTCCTTAATCCTGTCCTGCCACTAGGTTCTTCAAAATCTTTTTTTTTCTTCATTAGATTCCATATATATCTATTAACATACAGTATTTGTTTTTCCCTTTCTGACTTACTTCACTGTGTAGGACAGATTCTAAGTCCATTCACCTCAGTACAAATAACTCAGTTTTGCTTCTTTTTATGGTTGAGTAATATTTGATTGTATATATATGCCAGATCTCCTTTATCCATTCATCTGTCGATGGACACTTAGGTTGCTTCCATGTCCTGGCTAATGCAAATAGAGCTGCAATGAACATTTTTGTACATAACTCTTTTTGAATTATGGTTTTCGCAAGACAAATGCCCAGTAGTTGGATTGTTGTGTCATATGGTACTTCTATTGTTAGTTATTTAAAGGAACCTCCGTACTCTTCTCCCTAGTGCTCATATAAATTTACATTCCCACCCACAGTGCAAGTGTGTTCCCTTTTCTCCAATAAAGGCCTCTACAGCATTTATTGTTTTGTAGATTTTTTTGATGATTGCCACTCTGACTGCTGTGAGGTGATACCTCAGGGTAGTTTTGATTTGTATTTCTCTAATGATTAGTTATGTTCAGCATTCCTTCATGTGTTTCTTGGTAATCGGTATATCTTCTTTGGAGAAATGTCTATTTAGGTCTTCTGCCCGTTTTTGGATTGGGCTGTTTGTTTTTGTGATATTGAGCTACATGTGGTGCTTGTAAAGTTTGGAGATTAATCCTTTGTCAATTGCTTCATTTGAAAATATTTTATCCCATTCTGAGGATTGTTTTTGCATCTTGTTTATGTTTTCCTGTACTGTGTAAAAGCTTTTAAGTTTCATTAGGTCCCATTTGTTGATTTCTGTTTTCATTTCCATTTCTCTAGGAGGTGGGTCCAAAAGGATCTTGCTGTGATTTATGTCATAGCGTGTTCTGCCTAAGGTTTCCTCTAAGTGTTTTATAGTGTCTGGTCTTATATTTAGATCTCTAATCAATTTAGAGTCTATTTTTGTGTATGGTGTTATGGAGTGTTCTAATTTCATTCTTTTATGTGTAGGGGTCCAGTTTTCCCAGCACCAATTACTGAAGAGACTGTCTTTTCTCCATTGTATATCCTTAGCTCCTTTGTCATAGATGAGATAGCCATAGGTATGTAGGTTTATCTCTGGGCTTTCTGTCCTGTTCCATTGATCTGTGTTTATGCCAATCTACATACACTTGATTCCATTATGGAGACATATAAATACATAGGTTTCAAGGTTATTACCAGTCAGATATATTCCTCTTCAGTGAATAGGGTGTTTTGTGTCCAGTTCATTGAGAAAGGAGTAGGTCTTGTCTATTACATATTTGGTATATAGAATAGGATCTGTGCTAATTTCAAACTCTGCTTTTACACATCACCCCACGTCACCTTTCCCCTTAAGGAGGCATAAGTGTGTTTTCTAAATGTGTAACTCTGTTCTCTTTTGAAATTCAGTTCATGTGTAGCCATGTTTACATTTCCTCTATAAGTGATATATTACAATAAGTTTCTTTTTCTTTATGGCTCATTTCACTTAGCATCATCGTACCTAAAGCCACTCATTACGCTGCTATTGGCCTTATGACATTGATTTTATGTCTGAGTGACTTTCCATTGTATATAAGTACCACAACATCTATATCCATTTTTTTTTCCTTTCCTGGGATATATAAAGTGTACCGAAGTCGAGGTTCTTGTAAAAAGAGCAGCCCTAAATTTTGGGCTGGCTGTGTGTTGTGGAATTTTAGTTTTCCCAAAATACACGCCCATGAGTGGAAGTGTGCTATACTCTGTAGCATTGTTTTAGAAAACAACATACAGTTCTCCAGAGAGGCTGTTGGCAATTTACCTCCTGTCCATCGGCGTAACCAGGCTCCCTTTTCTCCATGGCCTGTCCTGCATTTGTGGCCTTTACACTATATGTGGATGGCCCTTTTGACTGGAGGTAAGGGACACTTCTATGTAGTGTGGATTTGCAATGCCTGATGTCTTGCTTATCCAAAAAGGGCATATGCATTTTTTCCCGAATATATTCAAGAAAATACACATAATCCCTTTTCAGCCAAGGGCAACATTGTCGAATTTCTGTCGCTTTTCATGTGCTTTAAAGATGACTCCAATCTACCTCTTGAAATCTGTTTCCTTCAATTCTGCCTTGCATTCAAATCCTCTTCACTGCCTTTCCTCAATATATTTCTGGATGATAGTTGTCCTTTATAATTCTGCAAGTTTGTGAATTGCTGTGCCCCTGATTTCCATTTTTCAACTCGCCTCTTTGTGAGCTGGCTGCAATACCGCAGGATGGCTTTAGGCCCTAGTCCTGTTCCGGGGCTTCAGGGTGAGCCTTTGGTTAATTATTCTTCCTGATGGGAAACTAGAGTGACATGTACCCATCCAAACACCTACAGCTAATCTCTCATTTATTTTCCCTCTTCCTGTTCATCCTCTGCACAGTTTGCAAACTGTTCATAACGGGAGGGTAAAGGCACTGACACTCCAAGTGTTGAGATTTTGAGTAATGCAGATGGAATGGCGAAGCCGAGCACGACAAAAGGAAAAATGAGGTACCTTTTAGAAAACTTTCCCAATTACACAGTGTACCATCCACTGGGTTTCCCATGCATGTTTTAACTGTAGGAAGATTCCCTTAAACCTGGAGAGTTGGGACCACTAGAATGGGTAGCACACAGTATTGCTCTAAGTGGTGTTCTTTTGTTCACACAACCTCAGCAATCTTGTCAGCCCCAAGAGTCCAGTCTTATGTCTCATCCAGCTGTGGGTGTAAAGGTGGTCAATCTAGCTTGCATCACAGGCCCTGAACGTAATTTTTAAGACTTTCTCTCTGTTTTTGCATTTTGCTTTTGAAATTTAATTTTATAAGTGGGTTTAACTGAATTTCAGTGCTGTGTTCATGCCGTTTTACACACACATGATTCCTTTATGGAGACATGAGAATACATATGTTTTAAAATACTTAGAGTCAGACATATTCCTCTGCAATGAATAGGGGGTGTTGAGTCCAGTTCATTGTGCCGGGAGTAGGTGTTGTCTATTACATACATGGTTTATATAACGGTATCTGTGCTAATTTAAAACTGTGGTTTTATGCATCACCCCACCTCGGCTTTCCCATTAAGCAGGCAGAAGATGTTTTCTAAATGTGTGAGTCTGTTGTGTTTGTAATTCAGTTCATGTGTAGTCATGTGTACATTCCCGCTATGAGTGATAACTTATGATAAGATTAGTTACTCTGTAATCTTTCCTAACTCAGTTCATGTGTAGCCATGTTTACAGGACCTTCATAAGTGATATCTTATGATAAGTTTCTTTTTCTGTGTGACTTATTTCACTTAGAATAATCGTACCTGAATCCACTCATTTTGTTGCTACTGGCCTTATGACATTGATTTCATGGCTGTGCGATATTCCATCGTACGTAAGTACCACAATATCTTGAAACATTTTTGTCTTTCCTGGGATACTTAAGGTGTACCCAAGTTGAGGTTCTTGTAAGCAGTGCAGCGCTAAATTTTAGGGTGGCTGTGTCTTATTGATTTTCATTTTTCCCAAGGTATATACCCTAGACTGGAACTGCCCTTGGCTGTGTAGCTCTGTTGTTTACTTGTTTTAGGGAACACAATGCACTCCTCCAGAGAGGCATTTGGCAACTTACATCCCGCCCATCAGCATAACAAGGCTCCCTGATCTCCAGGGCCTGTCTTGCCTTTCTGGTTTTTACACATTTTGTCGATGTCCCTTTTGACCGGTGGGAAGGGATACTTCTTTGTAGTGCAGATTTGCATTGCTGCTTGCTTGCTTGGCCAAAAATGGCGTATGCATTTTCTCCTGAATATATTCAGGAGAAAACGCATACACCCTTTTTGGCCAAGTGCATCATTGTCGAAGTTGTGCCCCTCTTCCTGTGCTTGAAAGGTGATTCCAATGTACCTCTTGAAATCTGTTTCCTGCTATTCTGCCTCGTTTTAAAGTCTGCCTCTCTGCCTTCCCTCAAAAGATTTTTGGACGATAGTTGTCCTCTATTACTCTGCCAGTTTGTAAATTGCTGTGCCCCTGAGCTCCATTTTTCAACTCGTTTTTGTGAGCTGACAGCAAATCCAAAATTATGGTTCAAAACCTATACTGGTTCCCAGCGGGTGGCTGAGACATTGGTTAATTCTACTTCCTGCCGGGCAATTAAAGAGACATGTACCTGTCCAAATGGCTAACAGCTACTCTCTCATTGGTTCTCCCTCTTCCCTTTCATCCTCTGCCAAATTGGCAACCTGTGCGAACCAGGAGGATTTACGGGCTATCGCTCCAAGTTGGGTGATTGATAGTAAAGCCGTTGGAAGGTCAAACTGGAGCACAAGGAGAGGGACAATAAGTTGAGTTTTAGAAACCTTTCGTATTCACAGAGTGTCCATTCTCTAGGTTTCCCGTAAATGTTATGGCTGTACTAATATTCCCTTACACAAGGAGAGTTGGGACACATGGAAAGGGTGCCACGTATTATTGCTTTAAAGGGTCTGCATTTTCTCACCCAGTCTCACCAAATGTCTCAGTCTCAAGTGTCCAGCTTTATGCCAAATCCAGCTCTCGTTGTAGGTAGGGTCATTCCAGGTTTCATCAGAGCCCCTGAAGGAATTGTAAAGATTTTCCCTGTTTTTTTTGTTTTGTATTTGAAATTTCTTTTTTTACTGGGTTTGAGCTGATTCTCACTGCCATGTTTATGCCAGTTTAGACACACTTGATTCCCTTACAGTGACATATCAATACATAGGTTTTAAGATTCTTACTAGTCAGATATATACCTCTGCGCAGAATATTGGGTTTTGCGTCCCTTTCACTGATGAAGGTGTAGGTCTTGTCTATTCCGTATTTTGATTTTGGAATGGTACTTGTACTAATATCAAACTCTGGTTCTATGCATCACCCCACCTCTCCTTCCTCCTTAAGCAGGCATAAGTCTGTTTTCTAAATGTGAGACACTGTTCCCTTCCCTAACTCAGTTCATGTGTAGCCATGTTACAGAAAATTCATAAGTGCTATCTTATGATAAGTTTGTTTTTCTGTGTGACTTATTTCACTTAGAAACATCGTACCTGAATCCATTCATTTTCCTGTTACTGGCATTATGACATTGATTTCATGGCTGAGGGATAATCCATCGTACATAAGTACCACAATTTTTTGAATCATTTTTATCTGTCCTGGGATATTTAGAGAGTACTCAATTTGAGATTCTTGTAAGTAGTGCAGGCCTCAATTTTGGGGTGGCTCTATCTTATTGATTTTCAGTTTTCCCAAGGTATATTCCCTAGACTGGAAGTGCCCTTGGCTCTGTAGCTCTGTTGTTTACTTGCTTTAGGGAACACAATGCACTCCTCCATAGAGGCAGTTGGCAATTTACATCCCGCCCATCAGCATAACAAGGCTCCATGTTCTCCAGGGCCTCTCTAGGATTTCTGGTTTTTACACATTTTGTGGATGTCCCTTTTGACTGGTGGGAAGTGATACTATTTTGCTGTGCAGATTTGCATTGCCCACTTGCTTGCTTGGCCAAAAAGGGCATATGCGTTTTCTCCTGAATATATTCAGGAGAAAACGCATACGCCCTTTTTGGCCAAGTGCATCATTTTCGAAGTTGTGCCCCTCTTCCTGTGCTTTACAGGTGATTCCAACGAACCAAATGAAATCTGTTTCCTGCTATTCTGCCTCGCTTAGAAGGTCGCCTCGTTGCCTTCCCTTAACAGATTTTTTGGACGATAGTTGTCCTTTATTACTGTGCCAGTTTGTGAATTGCTGTGCCCTTTAGCTCCATTTTCTAACTCGTTTTTTGTGAGCTGACAACAAGTCCAAAATTTTGGTTCAGGACCTATACTTTTTCAGGGCGGGTGGCTGAGACTTTCGTTAATTCTTCTTCCTGCCGGGAATTTAGAGTGACATGTGCCCGTCCAAATGCCTAACAGCTACTCTTTCATTGGTTCCCCCTTTTCCCTTTCATCCTCTTCCAAATTGGCAACCGGAGCAAACCAGGAGGTTAAAGGGGCTGTCTCTCCAAGTTGGGAGATTGATAGTTAAGCAGTTGGAAAGTCAAACCGGAGCACCAGGAGAGGGACAATTAGTTGGGTTTTAGAAACTTTTCGTATTCACTGTGTGTCCATTCTCTAGGTTTCCTGTACATGTTATAGCTGTAGTAATATTCCCTTCAACATGGAGAGTTGGGAACCATGGAATGGGTGCCACACATTATTGGTTTGAAGGGTCTGCATTTGCTAACCCAAATTCACCAATCCTCTCAGTCCCAAGTGTCCAGCCTTATGCCACATCCAGCTGTCGTTGTACACAGGGTCATTCAAGGTTTCATCAGAGACCCTGAAGGGATTGTAAAGAATTTCCCTGTTTTGTTGTTTTGTTTTTGAAATTCCTTTTTATAGTGGGTTTGAGCTGATTCTCACTGCCGTGTTTATGCCAGTCTAGACACATTTGTTTCCCTTACGGTGATATATCAATACATAGGTTTTAAGATTCTTACTAGTCAGATATATTCCTCTGCGGGAAATATGGGGTTTTGAGTCCCTATCACTGAGGAAGGTGTAGGTCTTCTCTATTCCATAGTTGCTTTATGGAACGGTACCTCTGCTTATATCAAACTCTGGTTTTATGCAACAGCCCACCTCTCCTTCCCCCTTAAGCAGGCGTAAGAGTGTTTTATAAATGTGAGACTCTGTTCTCTTTCCTAACTCAGTTCATGTGTAGCCATGATTACAGGATCTTCATAAGTGATATCTTATGATACGTTTCTTTTTCTGTGTGACTTATTTCACTTAGAATCTTTGTACTTGAATCCACTCATTTTGCTGCTTCTGGTCTTATCACATTGACTTCAAGGCTGAGGGATATTCCATCGTACGTAAGCACCACAATTTTTTGAACCATTTTTATATTTCCAGGGATATGTAAGGTGTACCCAAGTTGAGGTTCTTGTAAGCAGTGCAGCCCTAAATATTGGGGTGGCCCTGTCTTATTGATTTTCAGTTTTCCCAAGGTATATTCCTTAGACTCGAAGTGCCCTTGGCTCTGTAGCTCTGTTGTTTACTTGTTTTAGGGAACACAATGCACTCCTCCACAGAGGCAGTTGGCAATTTACATCCCGCCCATCAGCATAACAAGGCTCCCTGTTCTCCAGGGCCAGTCTTGCCTTTCTGGTTTTTACCCATTTTGTGGATGCCCCTAATGACCGGTGGGAAGTGATAATTCTTTGTAGTGCAGATTTGCATTGCCCGCTTGCTTGCTCGGCCAAAAAGGGCGTATGCGTTTTCTCCTGAATATATTCAGGAGAAAACGCATACGCCCTTTTTGGCCAAGTGCATCATTGTCGAAGTTGTGCCCCTCTTCCTGTGCTTTAAAGGCGATTCCAATGTACCTCTTGAAATCTGTTTCCTGCTATTCTGCCTCGGTTTCAAGTCCGCCTCGTTGCCTTCCCTCAACAGACTTTTGGACGATAGTTGCCCTTTATTACTCTGCCAGTTTGTGAATTGCTGTGCCCCTGAGCTCCATTTTGTAACTAGTTTTTTGTGAGCTGAATGCAAGTCCAATATTTTGGTTCAGGACATATATTGGTTTTCGGTGCGTGGCTGAGACTTTGGTTAATTCTTCTTCCTCCCTGGAAATAAGAGTGACATGTGCCCGTCCAAATGCCTGACAGCTACTCTCTCATTGGTTCTCCCTCTTCCCTTTCATCCTTTGCCCAATTGGCAACCTGTGCGAACCAGGAGGTTAAAGGTTCTGTCTCTCCAAGGTTGGAGATTGATAGTAAAGCATTTGGAAAGTCAAACTGGAGTAGAAGGAGAGGGACTATTCGTTGAGTTTTAGAGACGTTTCGTATTCACAGTGTGTCCATTCTCTAGGTTTCCCATAAATGTTATAGCTATAGTAATATTCCCTTCAACCTGGAGAGTTGGGACCCATGGAACGTGTGCCATGCATTACTGCTATAAAGGGTATGCTTTTGCTCACCCAATATCACCAATCCTCTCAGTCCCATGTGTCCAGCCTTATGCCACATCCAGCTGTCGTTGTAGATAGTGTCATTCCAGGTTTCATCAGAGACCCTGAAGGAATTGGAAAGAATTTCCCTGTTTTTTTTTTTTGGTTTGTTTTTGAAATTCCTTTTTATAGTGGGTTTGAGCTCATTCTCGCTGCCATGATTATGCCAGTCTAGACACACTTGTTTGCCTTATGGAGACATATCAATACACAGGTTTTAAGATTTTTAATAGTCCGATATATTCCTCTGTGGGAAATATGGGACTTTGAGTCCTTTTCACTGAGGAAGGTGTAGGTCTTGTCTATTCCATAGTTGGTTTTTGGAACGGTACCTGTGCTTTTATCAAACTCTGGTTTTATGCATCACCCCACCTCTCCTTCCCCCTTAAGAAGGCATAAGAGTGTTTTCTAAATGTGAGACTCTGTTCTCTTTCCTAACTCAGTTCATGTGTAGCCATGTTTACAGGATCTTCATAAGTGATATCTTATGATAAGTTTCTTTTTCTGAGTGACTTATTCAACTTAGAATCATCATACCTGAATCCACTCATTTTGCTGCTACTGGTCTTATGACATTGATTTCATGGCTGAGTGATATTCCATCGTACGTAAGTACCACAATTTTTTGAACCATTTTTATCTTTCCTGGAATACTTAAGGAGTACCCAAGTTGAGGTTCTTGTAAGCAGTGCAGGCCTAAATTTTGGGGTGGCTCTGTCTTATTGATTTTCACTTTTCCCAAGGTATATTCCCTATACACGAAGTGCCCTTGGCTCTGTAGCTCTGTTTTTTACTTGTTTTAGGGAACACAATGCACTCCTCTAGAGAGGCAGTTGGCCGTTTACTTCAGGCCCATCAGCATAACAAGGCTCCGTGTTCCAGGGCCAGTCTTGCCTTTCTGGTTTTTACCCATTTTGTGGATGTCCCTTTTGACTCGTGGGAAGTGGTACTTCTTTGTAGTGCAGTTTTGCATTGCCCGCTTGCTTGCTTGGCCAAAAAGGGCATATGCGTTTTCTCCTGAATATATTCAGGAGAAAACGCATATGCCCTTTTTGGCCAAGTGCATCATTGTCGAAGTTGTGCCCCTCTTCCTGTGATTTAAAGGTGATTCGAAAGTACCTCGTGAAATGTGTTTCCTGCTATTCTGCCTCGCTTTCAAGTCCGACTCGTTGCCTTCCCTCAACAGATTTTTGGATGATAGTCGTCCTTTATTACTCTGCCAGTTTGTAAATTGCTCTGCGCTATAGCTCCATTTTTTAACTCGTTTTTTGTGAGCTGAACGCAAGTCCCATATTTTGGTTTAGGACCTATACTGGTTCCCGGTGGGTGGCTGAGACTTTAGTTAATTCTTCTTCCTCCCGGGAAATAAGAGTGACACGTGCCCGTCCAAATGCCTAACAGCTACTCTCTCATTGGTTCTCCCTCTTCCCTTTCATCCTTTGCCAAATTGGCAACCTGTGCGAACCAGGAGGTTAAAGGTGCTGTCTCTCCAAGTTGGGAGATTGATAGTAAAGCTGTTAGAAAGTCAGACTGGAGCACCAGGAGAGGGACTATTCGTTGAGATTTAGAAACCTTTCATATTCACAGTGTTTCCATTCTCTAGGTTTCCCATACACGTTATAGCTGTAGTAATATTCCCTACAACCTAGAGAGTTGGGACCCTTGGAATGGATACCATGCATTATTGCTTTAAAGGGTCTGCATTTGCTCACGAATCTCACCAATCCTCTCAGTCCCATGTGTCCAGCCTTATGCCACCTCCAGCTGTCGTTCTAGATAGGGTCATTCCAAGTTTCATCAGAGACCCTGAAGGAATTGTAAAGAATTCCGCTGTTTCTCTGTTTTGTTTTTGAAATTCCTTTTTATGGTGGGTATGAGCTGATTCTCGCTGCCATCTTTATGCCAGTCTAGACACACTTGATTCCCTTACGGAGACATATCAATACATAGGTTTTAAGATTCTTACTAGTCAGATATCTTCCTCTGCGGGAAATATGGGGTTTTGAGTGCCTTTCACTGAGGAAGGTGTAGGTCTTGTCTATGCCATACTTGGTTTTTGGAACGGTACCTGTGCTTATATCAAACTCTGGTTTTATGCATCACCCCACCTCTCCTTCCACTTTAAGCAGGCATAAGAGTGTTTTCTAAATGTGAGACTCTTTTCTCTTTCCTAACTCAGTTCATGTGTAGCCATGTTTACAGGATCCTCATAAGTGATATCTTATGATACGTTTCTTTTTCTGTGTGACTTATTTCACTTAGAATCATCATACCTGAATCCACTCATTTTGCTGCTACTGGTCTTATGACATTGATTTCATGGCTGAGGGATATTCCATCGTACGTAAGTATCACAATTTTTTGAACCATTTTTATATTTCCTGTGATATTTATGGTGTACCCACGTTGAGGTTCTTGTAAGCAGTGTAGCCCTAAATTGTGCGGTGGCTCTGACTTATTGATTTTCAGTTTTCCCAAGGTATATTCCCTAGACTGGAAGTGTCCTTGGCTCTGTAGCTCTGTTGTTTACTTGTTTAAGGGAACACAATGCACTCCTCCAGAGAGGCAGTTGGCAATTTACATCCCGCCCATCAGCATAACAAGGCTCCCTGTTCTCCAGGGCCTGTCTTGAATTTCTGGTTTTTACCCTTTTTGTGGATGTCCCTTTGGACAGGTGGGATGTGATACTTCTTTCTAGTGCAGACTTACATTGTCCGCTTGCTTGCTTGGCCAAAAAGAGCGTATGTGTTTTCTCCTGAATATACTCAGGAAAAAACGCATACACCCTTTTTGGACAAGTGCATCATTGTCGAAGTTGTGCCCCTCTTCCTGTGCTTTAAAGGCGATTCCAACGTACCTCTTGAAATCCGATTTCGGCTATTCTGCCTCACTTTCAAGTCCGCCTCGTTGCCTTCCCTCAACAGATTTTTGGATGACAGTTGTCCTTTATTACTCTGCCAGTTTGTGAATTGCTGTGCCCCTGAGCTCCGTTTTTTAACTGTTTTTTCTGAGCTGTTCGCAAGTCCAATATTTTGGTTCAGGACATATACTGGTTCCTGGTGGGTGGCTGAGACTTTCATCAATTCTTCTTCCTCCCGGGAAATAAGAGTGACATATGCACGTCCAAATGCCTAACAGCTACTCTCTCATTGGTTCTCCCTCTTCCCATTCATCCTCTGCGAAATTGGCCACCTGTGCGAAACAGGAGGTTAAAGGTGCGGTCTCTCCCGGTTGGGAGATTGATAGTAAAGCAGTTGGAAAGTCAAACCGGAGCACCAGGAGAGGGACTATACGTTGAGTTTTAGAAAGTATTCGTATTCAGATTGTGTCTATATTCTAGGTTTCCCATACATGTTATAGCTGTAGTAATATTCCCTTCAACCTGGAGAGTTGGGACCCATGGAATGGGTGCCATGCATTATTGCTTTAAAGGGTCTGCATTTGCTCACCCAATCGCACCACTCCTCTCAGTCCTATGTGTCCAGCCTTATGCCACATACAGCTGTCATTGTAGATAGGGTCATTCCAGGTTTCATCAGAGACCCTGAAGGAATTGTAAAGAATTTCCCTGTTTTTTGTTTTTCAAATTCCTTTTTAGAGTGGGTTTGAGCTGATTCTCGCTGCCATGTTTATGCCAGTCTAGGCGCACTTGATTCCCTGAAAGAGACAGATCAATACATAGGTTTTAATATTCTTACTAGTCAGATATATTCCTCTGCGGGAAATATGGGGTTTTGAGTCCCTTTCCCTGAGGAAGGTGTAGGTCTTGTCTATTCCATACTTGGTTTTTGGAACTCTACCTGAGCATATATCAAACTCTGGTTTTATGCATCACCCCACCTCTCCATCCCTCTTAAGCAGGCATAACAGTGTTTTCTAAATGTGAGACTCTGTTCTCTTCCCTAAGTCAGTTCATGTGTAGCCATGTTTACAGGATCTTCATAAGTGATATCTTATGATAAGTTTCTTTTTCTGTGTGACTTATTTCACTTAGAATTATCGTACCTGAATCCTCTCATTTTGCTGCTACTGGCCTTATGACATTGATTTCATGGCTGAGGGATATTCCATCATACGTAAGTACCAAAATTTCTTGAACCATTTTTGTCTTTCCTGGGATATTTAATGTGTACCCAAGTTGAGATTTTTGTAAGCAGTGCAGCCATGAATTTTGGTGTGGATCTGTCTTATTGATTTTCAGTTTTCCCAAGGTATATTCCCTAGACTGGAAGTGACCTTGGCTCTGTAGCTCTGTTGTTTACTTGTTTTAGGAAATACAATGCACTCCTCCAGAGTGGCAGTTGGCAATTTACATCCCGCCCATCAGCATAACAAGGCTCCATGTTCTCCAGGGCCTGTCTTGCCTTTCTGGTTTTTACCCATTTTTTGGATGACCCTTTTGACTGGTGGGAAGTGATACTTCTTTGTAGTGCCGATTTGCATTGCCCGCTTGCTTGCTTGTCCGAAAAGGGCATATGTGTTTTTTCCTGCATATATGCACGTGAAAACCCATATGCCCTTTATGGCCATTTCCATAATTTTCGAAGTTGTAATGCTTTTCCTGTGTTTAAAGGCGATTCCAATGTACCTCTTGAAATCTATTTCATGCCATTCTGCCTCATTTTCCCTTCCGCCTCGTGGCTTTCCCTCAACAGATTTTTCGAAGAGAGTAGTCCTTTATAACTCTGCAGGTTAGTGAATTGCTGTGGCCCTGAGCTCCATTTTTTAACTCGCGTTTTTGTGATCTGACCCCAAATCAACAGTTTTGCTTCTGGACTTATACTGGTTCTGGGGGGCAGCCTGAGACTTTGGTTAATTCCTCTTTGTGACGGAAAATTAGAGAGACATGTGGCCGTCCAAATGCCTACAGCTACTCTCTCATTGGTTCTCTCTCTTCCCTTATATCCTCTGCACAATTTGCCAACTGTGCGTACCAGGAGGATATAGGGGCTGACTTTCCAAGTTGGGAGATTGATAGTAAAGCAGTTGGAATGTCAAACTGGAGCACAAGGAGAGAAAAAAGTAGTAGAGTTTTAGAAACCTTTCACCATCAGCTGGTTTCCATTCTCTAGGTTCCCATACACGTTATAACTCTAGTGATATTCCCTTCTACCTGGAGAGATGGGAACCATGGAATGGTTGGCAGGCATTATTGCTTTAAAGGGTCTGCATTTTTTCACCCAATCTCACCAATCCTCTCAGTCCCAAGTGACCAGCCTTATGCCACATCCAGCTGTCTTTGTAGATACGGTCATTCCAGGTTTCATCAGAACCCCTGAAGGTATTGAGTAAGAATTTTACTGTTTTTATGTTTTGTATTGAAATTTATTTTTATAGTGGGTTTGAGCTGATTCTCACTGCCATGTTTATGTCGTTCTAGACACACTTGGTTCCCTTACGGAGACATATCAATACATAGGTTTTAAAATTCTTACTAGTCAGATATATTTCTCTGAGGGGAATAGGGATGTTGAGTTCCGTTCACTGAGGAAGGGGTAGGGCTTGTCTCTTCAGTTTTTGGATTATGGAACGGTACCTGTGCTAATATCAATCTTATGTTTTGTGTATCTCCCCACCTCTCTTTCCCCTTAAGCAAGCGTTAGATTATTTTCTAAATCTGATACTCTGTTCTCTTCCCTAAATCAGTTCATATGTAGCCATGTTTACATTCCCTTCATAAGTGATATCTTATGTCAGAATGCACCATGGCCGTTATCATAATACTGCTCCATGACCCCTGTCATCACAATGCACCATGCCCTGGTTATCAAAATGCTCCATGTACCTTGTCATCACAATTCTCCACGTCCTTGTCATCACAATGTTATATGACACTTCTCAGCAATATTTTACATGCTCTTGTCATCACAATTCTCCATCCACTTGACATTGCAATGCTCCATGTACTTGTCATCACAATGCTCCATGCACATGTCATCACAAAGCTGCATGCACTTGTCATCACAATGCTCCATTACCCCTGTCATCACAATGCTTCATGCCCCTTGTCATTACAGTGCTCCATGATGCTCGATATCACAATTACCCAAGGTCTTCTTATCACAATGCTCCATGGCCAATATCATCACAATGCTCCATGACCACTATCATCACAACACTCCATGACACCTGACAACACAATGATTCGGGACTCTTGTCATCACAGTGTTCCATTCCCTAGTCATCACACTGCTCCATGACACCTGTCATCACAATAATCCATGAACATTTTCAGCCCAATGTTCCATGACACTTGTCATCACAATGATCCATGTCCTTGTCATCCCTATGCTCCATGACCACTGTTTTCACAATGCTCTGTGACGCTTGTCATCACAGTGCTCCATGACACCTGTCATCACAATGCTCCATGCCTTTGTCAGCAAAATGCTACAAGACCTTGTCATTACAATGCTCTATTTGCTTCTCATCACAATCCTCCATGAAACTTGGGATCACATTGCTTCATGCCCATGTCATCACAATGCTCCATGCTCCTTGAAATAAAAATGATCCATGACCTCTGTCATCACAATGCTCCAAACCCTTGTGATCACAATGTTCCATAACACTTGTCATCACAACGCTCCATGATGCCTCTCATCACAATACTCCATGCCCTTTTCATCACAATGCTCCATGACCTTTGTCATCACAATTCTCAATACACTTGTCATCACAATGCTCCCTGACACTTGTCATCAGAATGTTCCTTGAACCATGTAAGGAAAAGGCTCCATGCCTCTTTCATAACAATGCCCCATGCCGTTTTCATCACAATGCTACATGCCATTGTCATCAAAATACTCCACAAAATTGTCATCAGAATGCTCCATGACACTTGTCATCGCAATTCTCCATGCGATTGTCAGCACAATGCTCCTTGACCCTTGTCATCACAATGCTCCAAGCCATTGTCATTACAATGCTCCATTACATTTGTCATCAGAATCCTCCATGAAAATAGGCATCACGATGCTCCATGCCATTGTCTTCACAATGGGCCATTACATATGTCATCACAATGCTCCCTGACACCTGTCTTCACAATACTGCATGACCTGGTCATCACAATGCTCCATGCCCTTGTCATCACAGTGCGCCATTCCAACTGTCATCGCAATAATCCATGAAACTTTAGACCAATGTTCCATGCCCTTGTCATCACAATGCTCCATGCCCTTGTCATCACAATGCTCCATGACCCTTGTCATCACAAAGTGCCATGCGTTTTTCATCACAGTGATCCACAACCTTGTCACTACAATGCTCCATAAACTTTGTAATCACAATGGTCCATGCACTTCTCATCAAAATGCTCTCTCACCAGATATATCACAGTGTTCTATCACTAGTCATCACAATTCTACCTCACCCCTGTAATCACAATGTTCCATGACCCTGTCATCACACTGCTACATCCCCTTATCATCACAATGTTCCATGACCCCTGTCATCAAAATGCTCCATGACCCTTTTCATCCCAAAGCTCCAAGACCCCTGACATCACAATGTTCTATAACCCCGGCAATCAAAATGTTCCATTACACTATTCATCAAATTGCTGCATGACCCGGTCATCAAAATGCTCCCTGCCCTTCTCATCAAAATGCACCATGCCCTTGTCATCAAAATGCTCCATGACTTGTCATCACAAAGCTCCATGACCCTTGGCATCACAATGCTCCATGTCATTGTCATCACAATGCTCCATGAACCCTCTCATCACATTGCTCAATGCCCTTGTCATCACATAGCTCCATGACACTTGTCATCACAATGCTCGATGCCCTTCTCATCTCAATGGTGCATACCCTTGTCATTACAATCCTGCATGACCCATGTAACATAGTGTTCCGTACCCTTGTCATCACAATGCTCCATACAAACTCTCATCACAATAATCCATGAAACATTTCAGACCAATTTCCATGCCGTTCTCATCACCATGCTCCATTACCCCTGTCATAACAATGCACCATGACACCTGCCATTACAATGTTCCACGGCCTTATCATCACAAGGTTCGATGACACTTGTCATCACAATGCTGAAGACCCCTGTAATCACAAGGCTCCAGGCCCTTGTCATCACAAAGCTCCATTATGCATGTCATCAGAATGTTCCATGGCCTTCTCATCACAGTGCTCCATGCCCTTGTCATCACAATGCTCCAAGACCCCTGTAAACACAATGCTCCATGTCCCTTTTCATCTCAATGCTCCATGAACCCTGTCATCACAATGCACCATGCCCATCATCATAATGCTTCAGGCTATTGTCATCACAATGAAATCAATATTCTCCATTACCTCTGTCATCATAATGCTCCAAACCCTTGTGATCACAATGTTCCATAACACTTATCATCACAACACCCCATGACGCTCATCATCACAATTATCCATGGTCTTCTTATCACAATGCTCCATGATCATTGTCATCACAATGCTCAATACACTTATCATCACAATGCTCCCTGACACTTGTCGTCAGTATGCTCCTTGAACCCTGTCATGACAAGGATCCATGCATTTTTCATCTCAATGATCCATGCCCTTTAAATCACAATGCTCCAAGATCCCTGTAATCACAATGCTCCATGCCCTTCTCATCACAAAACTCCATGACGCATATCATCAGAATGCTCCATGACCTTCTCATCACAATGCTTCATGCCCTAGTCATCACAATGCTCCAAGAACCCTGTAATCACAATGCTCCATGCCCCTTTTCATCAGAATGCTCCATGAGACTTGTCATCACAAGTCTCCATGGTCTTCTCATCACTATGCTCCAGGACCTTGTCATCACCATGCTCCATTCCCTTGTCATCACATTGCACCATGACCTCTGTCATCACAATAATCCATGAATATTTTCAGCCCAATGCTCCACGATCTACTCATCACAATGCTCCATGGCCAATATCATCACAATGCTCCATGACCACTGACATCACAATGCTCCAAACTCTTGTGATCACAGTGTTCCATAACACTTGTCATCACAACGCCCCATGATGTCTGTCATCACAATACTCCATGCCCTTTTCATCACAATGCTCCATGACTTTTGTCATCACAATTCTCAATACACTTGTCATCACAATGCTCCCTGACACTTGTGATCAGTATGCTCCTTGAAACCTGTCACGAAAAGGCTCCATGCCTTTTTCATCGCAATGCCCCATGCCGTTTTCATCACAATGCTCCATGCCATTGTCATCAAAATACTCCACAAGTTTGTCACCAGAATGCTCCATGACCCTTGTCATCACAATGCTCCATGAACTTTTCATCACAATGCTCTTTGATCCTTGTCATAACAATTCTCTATGCCTTTCTCAGCACAATGCTCCATGACCCTTGTCATCTCAATGCTCCATGCGCTTGTCAGCACAATGCTCCATGACACATGTCATCACAATGCACCATGCACTTATCATCAGAGTGCTCCACAAGCTTGTCATCACACTGCTCCATAAAATTTGTCATCACAGTGCTCCATGCATTTCTCATCCAAATGCTCTCTCACTACTGATATCACAATGCTACATCACTATTTGTCACAATACTCCCTCACCCCTGTCATCACAATGAACCATGACTCCTGTTATCACAATGCTACGTGCACTTATCATCACAATGTTCGATGACCCATGAAATCACAAAGTTCCATAACACCTGTCATCAAAATGCTCCATGACCATTTTTATCCTAAAGATCCATGACCACTGGTATCACAATGTTCTATAACCCATGTCATCAAAATGTTCCATTACACTTTTAATCAAATTACTGCATGAACCTGTTATCAAAATGCTCCCTGCCCTTCTCATCACAATGCACCACACACTTGTCATCAAAATGCTCCATGACCTTTGTCATCACAAAGCTCCATGACCCTTGGCATCACAATGGTCCATGTCATTGTCATCACAATGCTCCATGAACCCTCTCATCACATTGCTCCATGCCCTTGTCATCACATATCTCCATGACACTTGTCATCACAATGCTCGATGCCCTTCTCATCACAATGCTCCATGCCCTTGTAATTACAATCCCCCATGACCCATGTATCACCGTGTACGGTGCCCTTGTCATCACAATGCTCCATGCCCACTCTCATCACAATAATCCATGAAACATTTCAGACCAATGCTCAATGCCCTTCTCATCAAAATGCTCCATTACCTCTGTCATAACAATGCTCCATGACCCCTGCCATCACAATGTTCCACGGCCTTGCCATCACAAGTCTCCATGACCCTTGTCATCAGAATGCTCCAAGATACCTCTAATCACAATTCTACATGCCCTTGTCATCACAGAGCTCCATGACGCATGTCATCAGAATGTTTCATGCCCTTCTCCTCACAATGCTCAATGCCCTTGTCATCACAATGCTCCAAGACCCCTGTAATCATAATGCTCCATGCACCTTTTAATCAGAATGCTCCATGAGACATGTCATCACAAGTCTCCATGGTCTTCTCATCACAATGCTCCAGGACCTTGTCATCACCATGCTCCATTCCCTTGTCATCACAATCCTCCATGACCCCGGTCATCACAATACTCCATGAATATTTACAGCCAAATGCTCCATGACATTCTCATCACAATGCTCCATGACCAATATCATCACAATGCTCCATGACCCCTGTCATCACTACACTCCATGACACCTGACAACACAATGATGGGGGACTCTTGTCATCACAATTCTCCAAGACCCCTGTAATCACAATGCTCCATGACCCCTGTCATCACAATATTCCATGAACATTTTCAGCCCAATTCTCCATGACCCTTTTCATCACAGTGATCCATGCCCTTGTCATCCCTATGCTCCATGACCCCTGTATTCACATTGCTCCGTGACGATTGTCATCACAGTGCTCCATGACACCTGTTTTCACAATGCTCCATGTCTTTATCAGCAAAATGATACATGACCTTGTCATTACAATGCTCTATGCGCTTGTCATCACAATACTGCATTATCATTATCATCACAATCCTCTATGAACTTTGGGATCACTTTTCTTCATGCCCTTGTCATCACAATGCTCCATGCTCCTTGAAATCAAAATGATCCATGACCGCTGTCATCACAATGCTTCAAACCCTTGTGATCACAATGTTCCATAACACTTGTCATCACAACGCTCCATGATGCCTGTCATCACAATACTCCATGCCCTTTTCATCACAATGCTCCATGAACTTTGTCATCACAATTCTCAATACACTTGTCATCACAATGCTCCCTGACACTTGTCATCAGAATGCTCCTTGAACCCTGTCACAGAAAGGCTCCATGTCTTTTTCATCACAAAGCCCCATGCAATTTTCATCACAATGCTCCATGCCATTGTCATCAAAATACTCCACAAGCTTGTCATCAGAATGCTCCATGACCCTTGTCATCACAATGCTCAATACACTTGTCATCAAAATGCTCCCTGACACTTGTTGTCTGTATGTTCCTTGAACCCTGTCATGACAAGGCTCCATGCCTTTTTCATCACAATGATCCATGCCCTTTTCATCACAATGCTCCAAGACCCATGTAATCTCAGTGCTCCATGTCATTGTCATCACAAAGCTCAATGACGCATGCCATCATAATGCTCCTTGTTCTTCTCCTCACAATACTCCATGCCCTTGTCATTACAATGTTCCAAGACCCCTGTAATCACAATGCTCCATGCCCTTGTCATCAAAAAACTCCATGACGCATGTCATCAGAAAGATCCATGGCATTCTCATCACAATGCTCCATGCCCTAGTCATCACAATGCTCCAAGACCCCTGAAATCACAATGCTCCTGGCCCCTTTTCATCAGAATGCTCCATGAGACTTGTCATCACAACTCTTCATGGTCTTCTCATAACAGTGCTCCAGGACCCTGTCATCCCCATGCTCCATTCCCTTGTCATCACAATGCTCCATGACCACTGTCATCACAACACTCCATGACAACTGACAACACAATGATCCGGGACTCTTGTCATCACAATGTTCCATTCCCTAGTCATCACAATGCTCCATGACCCGTGTCATCACAATACTCCATGAACATTTTCAGCCAAGTGCTCCATGACACTTGTCATCCCAATGACCCATGCCCTTGTCATCCCAATGCGCCATGACACCTGTATTCACAATGCTCCATGACGATTGTCATCACAGTGCTCCATGACACATGTCATCACAATGCTCCATGCCTTTGTCAGCAAAATGCTACATGACCTTGTCATTATAATGCTCTTTGCGCTTGTCATCTCAATACTCCATTTCCATTGTCATCACAATCCTCCATGAACCTTGGGATCACATTGCTTCATGCCATTGTCATCACAATGCTCCATGCTCCTGGAAATCAAAATGATCCATGACCTCTGTCATCACAATGCTCCAAACCCTTGTGATCACATTGTTCCATAACACTTGTCATCACAACGCTCCATGATGCCAGTCATCACAATACTCCATGCCCTTTTCATCACAATGCTCCATGACCTTTGTCATCACAATGCTCAATACACTTGTCATCACAATGCTCCCTGACACTTGTCATCAGAATGCTCCTTGAACCCTGTCAGGAAATGGCTCCATGCCTTTTTCATCACAATGCCCCATGCCAATTTCATCAAAATGCTCCATGTCATTGTCATCAAAATACTCCACAAGCTTGTCATCAGAATGCTCCATGACCCTTGTCATCACAATTATCCATGCACTTGTCAGCACAATGCTCCCTGACCATTGTCATCACAATGCTCCAAGCCATTGTCATCAAAATGCTCCATTACTTTTGTCATCAGAATCCGCCATGACACTTGGCATCACAATGCTCCATGCCATTGTCATCACAAAGGGCCATTACATATGTCATCAGAATGCTCCCTGACACCTCTCTTCACAATACTGCATGACCTGGTCATCACAATGCTCCATGCCCTTGTCATCACAATGTGCCATTCCAACTGTCATCGCAATAATCCATGCAAATTATTAGACCTATGTTCCATGCCCTTGTCATCACAATGCTCCATGCCCTTGTTATCACAATGCTCCATGACCCCTGTCATCACCATGCTCCGTGACTCCAGTCATCACAATGCTTCATGACCTTTGTCATCACAATGGTCCATGCCCTCGACATCAACAGTCTCTGTGACCTATTTAACCACAATGCTCCATGAACTTTTCTTCACAATGCTCTTTGACATTTGTCATCACAATGCTCCATGTGCTTGTCAGCACAATGCTCCATGACACATGTCATCACAATGCACCATACGCTTGTCATCACAGTGCTCCACAATCTTTTCATCACAATGCTCCTTAAAATTGGTCATCACAATGCTCCATGCACTTGTCATCAAAATGCTCTCTCACCACTGATATCACAATGCTACATCACTATTTGTCACAATACTCCCTCACCTCTGTCATCACAATGTTCCATGACTCCTGTCATCACAATGCTACATGCACTTATCATCACAATGTTCGATGACCCCTGACATCACAATGTTCCATAACACCTGTCATCAAAATAATCCATGAAACTTTTCATCAAATTGCTCCATGACCCTGTCATCAGAATCCTCCCTGCCCTTCTCATCACAATGCACAATGCCCTTGCCATCAAAATGCTCCATGACCTTTGTCATCACAAAGATCCATGACCCTTGGGATCACAATGCTCCATGTCATTGTCATCACAATGCTCCATGAACGCTCTCATCACATTGCTCCATGCCCATGTCTTCACAAAGCTCCATGACACATGTCATCAGAATGCTCCATGACCTTCTCATCACAATGCTCCATGCCCTTGCCATCACAATGCTCCATTACCCAAGACATAAAAATGCTCCATGGCCCCTGCCATCACGATGTTCCATGGCCTTGTCATCACAAAGCTCCATGACCCTTCTCATCACAATGCTCTAAGAACCCTGTAATCACAAAGCTCTATGCCCTTTTTCATCTCAATGATCCATGAACCCTGTCATCACAATGCACCATGCCCATCATCATAATGCTTCGTGCTATTGTAATCACAATGAAATGAAAAGGCTCCATGACCTCTGTCATAACAATGCTCCAAACCCTTGTGATCACAATATTCCGTAACACTTGTCATCACAAAGCTCAGTGACGCATGCCAACAGAATGCTCCTTGTTCTTCGCCTCACAATGCTTCATACCCTTTTTATCACAATATTCCAAGACCCCTGTAATCACAATGCTCCTTTCCCTTGTCATCAAAAAACTCCATGATGCATGTCATCAGAATGCTCCATGGCCTTCTCATCACAATGCTCTATGCCCTAGTCATCACAATGCTCCAAGACCACTGTAATCACAATGTTCCATTTCCCTTTTCATCAGAATGCTCCGTGAGACTTGTCATCACAAGTCTCCATGGTCTTCTCATCACAATGCTCCAGGACCTTGTCATTACCATGCTCCATTCCCTCCTCATCACAATGCTCCATGACCCCTGTCATCACAATAATCCATGATTATTTTCATCCAAATGCTCCACGACCTACTCATCACAATGCTCCATGGCCAATATCATCACAATGCTCCATGACCACTGTCATCACAACACTCCATGACACCTGACAACATAATGATCCAGGACTCTTGTCATCACAATGCTCCATTCCCTAGTCATCACAATGCTCCATGACCCCTGTCATCCCAACACTCCATGAACATTTTCAGCCCAATCCTCCATGACCCTTGTCATCACAATGATCCATGCCCTTGTCATCCCAATGCTCCATGACCCCTGTTTTCACAATATTCCGTGACGGTTGTCATCACAGTGCTCCATGACACCTGTCATCAAAATGTTCGATGCCTTTGTCAGCAAAATGCTACATGACCTTGTCATTACAATGCTCTATGCGCTTGTCATCACAATACTCCATTTCCATTGTCATCACAATCCTCCATGAACCTTGGGATCACATTGCTTCATGCCCTTTTCATCACAATGCTCCATGCTCCTTGAAATCAAAATGATCCATGACCACTGTCATCAAAATGCTCCAAACCCTTGTGATCACATTGTTCCATAACACTTGTCATCACAATGCTCCATGACCTTTGTCATCACAATGCTCAATACACTTGTCATCACAATGCTCCCTGAGACTTGGCATCAGAATGCTCCTTGAACCCTGTCACGAAAATGCTCCATGCCTTTTTCATCATAATGCCCCATTCCGTTTTCATAATAATGCTCCATGCCATTGTCATCAAAATACTCCACAACCTTGTCATCAGAATGCTCCTTGACACTTGTCATCACAATTCTCCACGCACGTGTCAGCACAATGCTCCCTGACCCTTGTCATCTCAATGCTCCAAGCCATTGTCATCAAAATGCTCCATTACCTTTGTCATCAGAATCCTCCATGACACTTGGCATCACAATGCTCCATGCCATTGTCATCACATTGGGCCATTACATATGTCATCACAATGCTCCCTGACACCTGTCTTCACAATACTGCATGACCTGGTCATCACATTGCTCCATGCCCTTGTCATCACAATGTGCCATTCCAACTGTCATCGCAATAATCCATGCAACTTATTAGATCAATGTTCCATGCCCTTGTCATCACAATTCTCCATGCCCTTTTTATCACAATGCTCCATGACCCCTGTCATCACCATGCTCCATGACTCCAGTCATCACAATGCTTCATGACCTTTGTCATCACAATGGTCCATGCCCTTGTCATCAACAGTCTCTCTGACCTATTTAACCACAATGCTCCATGAACTTTTCTTCACAATGCTCTTTTACATTTGTCATCACAATGCTCCATGTGCTTGTCAGCACAATGCTCCATGACACATGTCATCACAATGCACCATACGCTTGTCATCACAGTGCTCCACAATCTTTTCATCACAATGCTCCTTAAAATTTGTCATCACAATGCTCCATGCACTTCCCATCAAAATGCTCTCTCACCACTGATATCACTATGCTACATCACTATTTGTCACAATACTCCCTCACCCCTGTCATCACAATGTTCCATGACTCCTGTCATCACAATGCTACATGCACTTATCATCACAATGTTCGATGACCCCTGACATCACAATGTTCCATAACAACTCTTATCAAAATGTTCCATGACAGTTTTCATCAAATTGCTCCATTACCCTGTCATCAGAATGCTCCCTGCCCTTCTCATCACCATGCACAACGCCCTTGCCATCAAAGTGCTCCATGACCTTTGTCATCACAAAGATCCATGACCCTTGGCATCACAATGCTCCATGTCATTGTCATCACAATGCTCCATGAACGCTCTCATCACATTGCTCCATGCCCATGTCTTCACAAAGCTCCATGACACGTCATCAGAATGCTCCATGGCCTTCTCATCACAATGCTCCATGCCCTTGCCATCACAGTGCTCCATTACCCCAGTAATAACAATGCTCCATGACCTCTGCCCTCACGATGTTCCATGGCCTTGTCATCACAAAGCTGATTGACCCTTCTCATCACAAGGCTCCAAGAACCCTGTAATCACAATGCTCTATGCCCCTTTTCATCTCAATTATCCATGAACCCTGTGATCACAATTCACCATGCCCATCATCATAATGCTTCATGCTATTGTCATCACAATGAAATCAAAATGCTCCATGACCTCTGTCATAACAATGTTCCAAACCCTTGTGATCACAATATACCATAACACTTGTCATCACAATGCCCCATGACTCGTGTCATCACAATTATCAATGGTCTTCTCATCACAATGCTCCATGACCATTGTCATCACAATGCTCAATACACTTGTCATCAAAATGCTCCCTGACACTTGTTGTCTGTATGCTCCTTGAACCCTGTCATGACAAGGCCTCATGCCTTTTTCAGCACAATGATCCATGCCCTTTTCATCACAGTGCTCCAAGACCCATGTAATCACAATGCTCGATGCCCTTGTCATCACAAAGCTCAATGACGCATGCCATCAGAATGCTCCTTGGTTTTCGCCTCACAATGTTCCATGCCCTTGTCATCACCATGTTCCAAGACCCCTTTAATAACAGTGCTCCATGCCCCTTTTCATCAGTATGCTCCATGAGACTTGTCATCACAAGGCTTCATGGTTTTGTCATCACAATGCTCAAGGACCTTGTCATCACAATGCTTCTCGACCTTGTCAAGAAAATTTTCAATGGCCCTTGTCATCATAATGCTCCATGCCCTAATCATCACAATGCTCCATTATATTTGTCAAAACAATTCTCCATTACATTTGGCATCACAATGCTCCATGCCATTGTCATCGCAATGGACCCTGACATATGTCATCACAATGCTCCCTGACAACTGTCTTCACAATACTGTATGACCTGCTCTTCACAATGCTCCATGCCCTTGATATCACAAACCTCCATGATCCCTGTCATCACAATGCTCCGTGGCTCCAGTCATCACAATGCTTCATGAACTTTGTCATCACAATGGTCCATGCCCTCATCATCAACAGTCTCTGTGACCTTTTTAACCACAATGCTCCATGAACTTTTCATCACAATACTCTTTGACCCTTGTCATCACAATACTCTATGCCTTTCTCAGCACAATGCTCCATGACCGTTGTCATTACAATGCTCCATGTGCTTGACAGCACAATGCTCCTTGACACATGTCATCACAATTTGCCATGCACTTGTCATCACAGTGCTCCACAATCTTGTCATCACAATGCTCCATAAACCTTGTCATTACAATGCTACATGCACTTATCATCACAATGTTCGATGACCACTGACATCACAATGTTCCATAACCCCTGTCACCAAAATGCTCCATGACCCTTTTCATCAAAATGTTCCATGTCCCCTGACATCACAATGCTCCATGACCCCTGTCATCACAATGCTCCATGCTCCTTGAAATCACAGTGATCCATGACCTGTGTCTTCACAATGCTCCAAACCCATGTGATCACAATGTTCCATAAACCTTGTCATCACAACGCTCCATGATGCCTGTCATCACAATACTCCATGCCCTTGTCGTCACAATGCTCCATGATATTTGTCATCACAATTCTCAATACACTTGTCATCACAATGCTCTCTGACACTTGTCGTCAGAATGCTCCTTGAACCCTGTCATGAAAAGGCTCCATGCATTTTTCATCACAATGCTCCATGCCCTTTTCATCACAATCCTCCATGCCATTGTCATCACAATACTCCACAAGCTTGTCATCTGAATGCTCCATGACACTTGTCATCACAATGCTCCATGAGCACTGTCATCACAATGCTCCATACCACGTGTCATTACAGTGCTCCATGACGCTGGCCATTCACAATTATCCGTGGTCTTCTCATCACAATGCTCCACACGCTTGTCATCAAAATGCTCCATGACTCTTGTCATCACAATGTTCCATGGCCACTGTCATCACAATTATCCACACCCCTTGTCATTATAGCGCTCCATGACGCTCATCCTCAAAATTATCAATGGTCTTCTCATCACAATGCTCCACGGTCTTGCCATCACAATGCTTCATGCCCTGGTCGTCACAATGCTCCATGTTCCCTGTCATCATTATTCTCCACGTTCTTGGCAACACTATGTTCCATGACACTTCCCATCAGAGTGTTAAATGCTTTGTCATCACAATACTCCACAAGCTTGTCATCACAATACTCCATTACCCTTGTCATCAGAATGATCCATGACCCCTGTCATCACAATGCTCCATGAGACGTATCATCACAATGCTCCATGCCCCGTGTCATTACAGTGCTCCATGATGCTTGTCACCAGAATTATCCATGGTCTTCTCATCACAACGCTCCACGGTCTTGCCATCACAATGCTCCATGCCCTGGTCATCACAATTCTCCACGTCCTTGCCATCACAATGCTCCATGACAGTTCTCATCACAATGTTACATGCTCATGTCATCACAATTCTCCATGCACTTGTCATCGAAATGCCCCCTGACCCCTGTCATAGCAAGCCCCATGCCTTTGTCATCACAATGCTTCACGACATTTTCATCAAAATTCTCAATGGCCGTTGTCATCACAATGCTCCATGTCCTTCTCTTCACAATGCTCCATGACCCTTGTCATCACAATGATCCAAGCGTTTGTCATCACAATGCTCCATTACCTTTGTCATCACAATCCTGATAACACTTGGCATCACAATGCTCCATGCCATTGTCATCACAATGGTACATGAAATATGCCATCACAATGCTCCCTGACACCTGTCTTCACCATACTCCATGACCTTGTCATCACAATGCTCCATGCCCTTGTCATCACAATGTGCCATGCCCACTGTCAACACAATTATCCATGAAACTTTTCAGACCAATGCTCCATGCCCCTGTCATCACAATGCTACATGACCCCAGTCATCACAATGCTCCGTGTGTCCCGTCATCACAAGGCTTCATGACCTGTGTCATCACAATGGTCAATGCCTTCATCATCACAATGCTCTGTGAAATTTGTCACCACAATGCTCCATGACCTTTTCATCACAGTGCAGATACGTCCATGAGTGCAAGTGCCCTATGCTCTGTAGCTCATCTTTTAGATGTTTTAGCAAACACAATACACTTCTCCATAGTGGCCGTAGGCAAATTACAATTCCACTATCAGCCTCACAGGGCTCCCTTTTCTCCTCGCCCTGTCCTGCATTTCTGGTGTTTACACTTTATGTGGATGGCCCTTCTGACTGATGTGAAGTGATACATTTTGTAGTATTGATTTCCAGTGCCCACCTGTTTGGTTGGATAAAAAGTGTGTATGGCTTTTACTTGAATATATTCGGAAAAAATTGCATACGCCCTTTTGGGCCAACTGCATCATTGGCGATGTTCAGCCCCTTTTCTTGTGTTTTAATGGGGAGTCCTTTCTACCTCTTCAAATCTGTTTCCTGCCACTCTGCCTTGCTTACAACTCCTTTTCTGTGACTTACCTCAAGACATTTTTCGACGATAGATATTTTCAACTCTGCAGTTTCATGAATTTTAGTGCCCCTGAGTTCCATTTTTCAACTTGTGTTTTTGGAAACTGGACACAAAACAGCGGGATTTCCTCTAGCCCTATTCTCTTTCCGTGGGCAATTCTAGCCTTTGATGAATTTGTCTTCCAGATTGGAAATTAGAGTGGCATGTTCCTGTCCGAACAACTAAGACTTGTCTCTAAATTTTTCTCATCCTTCCGCTTCATCCTCTGGACAAATTCCAAACTGTGTGCAACAGGATGTTGACGGTGCTGATATCCCCAAGTGAGGAGATTGTTAGGAAAGATGCTGGAGGGGTGAACCCGAGCACCAGACAATGAGGAGATGAGGTGCCTTTTCCAAACTCTTTCCGAACAAATGGTGTACCATCCTCTAGGTGTGACAGGCATGTTTTAGCTGTAGGAAGGGTCCAGTGCATGGAAGGAGAACACCAGGGATTTTTCCAAATCAGTGCCTCCCCGTACCCCAAACTGGGGAATTTTTAAGCTACGGCTACACGTATGTCCATTAAGGGCCTTGGGAAATAGGCAGAGCCCAAACTTTAGATGATTGAAATCTTCAGGGTCAGAAGCGTTCACCATTGGCCTTGCTTAGGTTACATTTTATCTGTCTTTGATAGACGATGTCAATAAAAATATCTATTCTTTTTCAGATTATTTCCCCTTATAGGTTATTGCAAAATATTCAGTGTAGTTCCCTGTGCTATACAGTAGTTCCTTGTTGATGATCTATTTTATACATAGCAGTGTGTATGTGTTAATCCCACACTGTTAATTTATCCCTTCTCCTACCTTTCCCCTTTGGTAATAATAAATTATAAGATTTTATACTTCTCAGAAATGGGGGAGCTGAAAGAGAGGTATCATTTTCAATGGAAAAGCATTCAAAACAAGATTGAAGCTTCAGCCATGAGTATTCAATGTACATCCATGGGAATAAATCACTTCATTTCTCTAATGTTGACCTGACAAATAAGACAGACGTCTTCACTGAACTTGCTTATAGTAAAGTGATGGAAATATCAAATGTAAGTCTTAGAAATATCTTATTTTACCCGAGCATTATACACTGCTCTATGTTAATTACAGTTTGGCTCACACATCTGTTCATTGAAGTTACAATGTTCTCAATTTCTGTTACTGATCCTCCAGAGTGGACCCCAACAGAAGTCCCCGTGCCCAGTGTCATTGGAGCCAACAGATCAAGACTGAGTTTGGTTCAGAAGCAAAGGAAACATTATTTTGAAAACAGAATGGAGAGGTGAGAGCGTGCACTCCCCCACGGGCTGTGGGCTGGGATGCTGTGTAGGGACCCCAGGAGCGTCACTGGGAGGGAGGGGATGGAGCTCTCGAGGGCTGGGTTGGCTGCAGCTCAGGCTCTATGCCGTGGAGTCTGCATGGGACCCCGCTAGCTGAGGTGTGGACCCAGCCATTCTGCACTACGAAATCGGGTCTGAAGTGCCGGGTGTGGGACCTCTGCATGCGGAACCCTAGGAGCACGTGAAATTAGACAAAGCACAAAGGAAAAACAGGTAAGACTTTATTTTATTGCCCAGATTCTCTTTTTATCTCCCAGGAATTTTTAATGAACGTTGCCAGAGACGAACACCTCCTCTGCTTTTTGTTCTGTTCCTCATTCTTCGGGTGTTGAGGGTGCAGACCCCTCTTTTGTAACTGCCTCATGCTGTGGTGGGAGCCCTGATACTTCGGGGGAGGGGCAAAACGTCTCCCCACCAGCCTCCAGATGAGGTTGATTGTCCCAAGGCCTCCTGCCTCACTTCTCATACGCCTGAGCACCAGCATTGGAAGTGTTATAGATTCTAATGACCTTTAAGTGTCCAGGAGAGAGATGTGCAGAGATGCTGAAGTGGCAGGTTTCACCCCACCCCACATTTGTTCGGTGACCTTAGGCTGACGGGTTTTGCCAGCCTAGATGCTCTGACCAGTAGTCTGTGCTTTCTTTGATTAGGTCCCTGAATTAATGTACAAACAGCACCATGTGTCAGAACACTGCCCGTGCAACTCCCAGACAGTCAAGGGTCAGTGGTGATCCAGGACCATGACGTCCACTGAGTCAACGGCCTTTAGAAGTAGCCAGCAGTCCAGCCGGTCATATTGGCCACCATCACCGCGGTGTCTGTAGGGTTTTCTATGGTGAAAGCGTGATATACGTTTCCCCCGCCAAGCTTATTAGCTCCCCTCTGGGTGCAGTAAGTCCTGCAAGCAGTAGTCTGCTCTTTCGGGGCACAGTCTTGTTGTTTTCTGAGAGAAACTCCAGGTCAAGTGATGGTCACACGAGTCATCTTGGGGACCCGTTGCCCCCATTTGTCTCTCTGGAGGTTGGAGTTGGAGGGCCTCCTCACTCGAGGTCAGTGGGTCCACAGAGCGACCCCTGCAACTTCAGGGCATGATGGGTGGTTAGGATCACGACGTGGGGTCCTTTTCCCTTAGGAGGGAGCTGGCCTTGTGGGCTGCTGATTTCTAGCTTTTTAGATACCCCAGTATCCTGGCCTGATGAGTCGGTGGGCAAAGCCCTTGGTGACCATAGTTTATCATACCTGAAGGGCATTCTTGTGTTGCTCCATTTCAAGTGGTCCCAGTGTTTGCACTAAGGCTCCAAGGGCAATTAACCTTTGACCGGGTATGTAAAGGTCAAAGGGTTTAGCTAAATTAGAGAGTTCCTGGGCAAGGGTCTGAATTGACTGCTCTTTCCATTCTTGAAAGGCTGCTTCTGGATTCTATTCAAAAGGATCATCATCTTTTCGTGTCAGTGTTTCATGTAGAGGCCCATCTATTAGACTGTAGTTAGGGATCCAGATGCAGAAAACCTTGGCCTCCCCAGGAACCCCTAAGCTGTCTTCTAGTTTTAGAAGAGGTAAGGCTGCAAATGGCTTCTTCCCTATCCTGGGATGCCTTTCTCTGAATATCTGTGAGAATGAAGCCCAGGCATGTCACCTGAGCCTGGGATATTTGAGCCTTTTTCTTGGACACCTTCTATCCTTTCTTGGCTAGGTAGTTCAGAGGCGTCTTTAGTAGGCCTGGCGATCAGAATGTCATCTGCATATTGAAGGAGGGTTCCCTTTTACAGAGGTAGAACTTTTAGGTCTTTAGAGGACATTTCCCCAATGATGGTGTGGGGATTTTTGAACCATTGGTGCAGGACGGCCCAGCATTATTGCTTGTGTTGCATGTTGTGTCCTGCCACACACAAGCCAAAAATTCTTGTGACTCTGAGATGAATGGAATACAGAAGAAGGCATCATTGATGTGTAATACAGAATGCCATGGCCTGGTGGATGGTAGAATCAGCAGCAGGGTTTAGGAAATAGGAGCTACTGGATGTATACCCTCGGTGGCTTCACTGACTGTCCTGATATCCTTTACCAGGTCTCCAGCAGCCCATGGGGCTCTCGTGGTCAGGCCAATCCCAGGATATGGAGCTCAACTGGGCTGCATCCCGCACCCCACAGCCCACGGGGCTCTCGTGGTCAAGTCCCTCCCAGGGTATGGAGCTCACCTCTGCAGCTACCCAGCAGCCCATGGGGCTCTCATAGTCAGGCCCTTCCCAGGATACGGAACTCCCCTGGGCAGTTACCCCAGCAGGGCTGGACACACAGGAACTGTGCACATAGCCCACCTTGCAGAGAACCCCCAGCTCACCTGTCGCTCACAGCTGACACAGAACACCTCAGAGCAGGACTTGAACTAACAAACAGCAGCTCTGACAGGTCTGTGACCCTGGCTATCACTCTGTGCAGCCTCTCTCTGCCTGGTCTTCCAGACACTTCCACTGCAGCCAGGGCACCAGGCCTCTGCTCCTCCCACCATCATTCCTCTTCCTGACTCCTGGGTTCCTCTCATTAGGATACGGTCTTCTTGAAGTTGTTTTCCACTCATGGACCAGATAAAATGATAAGAAAACAAGCCGCAGCTGCAGCCCCTTGTCTATCCTGACTCTCAAGAGCCCACACCTGTTCCTTTGGCCTAGCCGGTTTAGCAAGGTTCATTTTCTGCAACTGTGAGCCCCTGAGGGGTGAGGATTGGCTGATTTGGGCAGCCTGACACTGCCTGCCGGCCCTCCCCAGGTGTGCCTGTGTTGAGGTCAATATAAACACCTCTCCAGTCAGCAAGAGCCCCTGTAGCTGTGCCTGACGGCATATTCTCTGTCCCGTCAGCAGTGTCTGGGCTTGGGTAGTGGTACGGAGGGAGAGGCCGTGGCTTTGTGGGTGGCCCAGTGTGAGTTGGGCTCTACTGGACTTTCTGCAGGAGTTGCCAGGCTGCCACCTGCTAAAGAAGAGGATGTGTCACACATACCTGCCGCTGGAATTTCTCCCCAGGCAGAGGTGAGGAAGTAAAAAAGCAGTGGGGGCCGTGGCAGGAGGGGTATCTCAGGCAGGGAAATGGAAAGATTCCAGAAGAGCATCTGGGGCCAGGACCATCCTGACTGGCCTGCAGGCACCAAGTCGTCCTGCGTGCTGTCGCTGGTGTGGCTCCACAGCCCTTCCTCTAGGCTTGCAAGTGCTTGTACATATTCAGGTGTTTTTCCTGGAAAGGGTGGGAAGAGTTCAGCTGCAGCAGAACTGGGGCTCAGCTCACATTTACTCACAGACGCCTCGACACAGTCCCCCAGCTTTGCAATGAGGATGCTCCTTGTGAGGGGGAGTGCTGCTGAGTGCATGGGAGACGATTTCCCACCTCTGACCAACTTAAGAATTTTTTACCACTGGAGCAAGTGCCCTGATACGATTTTCCTCTGTATAACTGGTGGGTTCTGTTTTTTTTTTTTTTTTTTTTTTTTTCTTTTTTTCTTTTTGGTTCAAGGTAGATTTTATTTATTCCTCTTTTTTTTTAAATTTGGAGATATAAACATGGAAATAATGCATTAATATAAAGACGTCTATGTGAAGGGAAAAACTTTTTTTCTGTTTTATTTTATTAAATGTTATTTATTTATTTTTATTTTTTTAAAATTTATTTATTTCTTTTATACAGCAGGTTCTTATTTGATATCTATTTTATACATATAAGTGTGCACATGTGAATCCTAGTCTCCCAATTCATCCCACCACCACCCTCACATGGTGCTCCCCCCTTGGTGTCCATATGTTTGTTCTCTACATCTGTGTCTCTATCTCTGCCCTGCAAACCGGTTCATCCGTACCATTTTTCTAGGTTCCACATATATGCATTAATATACAATATTTGTTTTTCTCTTTCTGACTTACTTCACTCTGTATGACAGTCTCTAGATCCATCAAGGTCTGTACAAATGACCCAATTTCATTCCTATGTATGGCTGAGTAATATTCCATTGAATATATGTGCCAGATCTTCTTTATCCATTCATCTATTGATGGACACTTAGGTTGCTTCCATGTCCTGGCTATTGCAAATAGAGCTGCAATGAACATTTTTGTACATAACTCTTTTGAATTATGGTTTTCACAAGGCAAATGTCCAGTAGTTGGATTGTTGTGTCGTATGGTACTTCTATTGTTAGTTATTTAAAGGAACCTCCGTACTGTTCTCCCTAGTTCCCATATCAATTTACATTCCCACCCACAGTGCAAGTGTGTTCCCTTTTCTCCAATAAAGGCCTCTCCAGCATTTATTGTTTTCTAGATTTTTTTGATGATTGCCACTCTGACTGCTGTGAGGTGATACCTCACGGTAGTTTTGATTTGCATTTCTCTAATGATTAGTGATGTTCAGCATCCTTTCATGTGTTTCTTGGTAATCTGTATATCTTCTCTGGAGAAATGTCTATTTAGGTCTTCTGCCCGTTTTTGGATTGGGTTGTTTGTTTTTGTGATATTGAGCTACATGCGGTGCTTGTAAAGTTAGGAGATTAATCCTTTGTCAATTGCTTCATCTGAAAATATTTTCTCCCATTCTGAGGGTTGTTTTTGCATCTTGTTTATGTTTTCCTGTACTGTGTAAAAGCTTTTAAGTTTCATTAGGTCCCATTTGTTGATTTCTGTTTTCATTTCCATTTCTCTAAGTGTTGGGTCAAAAAGAATCTTGCTGTGATTTATGTCGTAGAGTGTTCTGCCTATGGTTTCCTCTAAGTGTTTTATAGTGTCTGGTCTTATATTTAGATCTCTAATCAATTTAGAGTTTATTTTTGTGTATGGTGTTATGGAGTGTTCTAATTTCATTCTTTTATGTGTAGGGGTCCAGTTTTCCCAGCACCAATTACTGAAGAGACTGTCTTTTCTCCATTGTATATCCTTAGCTCCTTTGTCATAGATGAGATAGCCATAGGTATGTAGGTTTATCTCTGGACTTTCTGTCCTGTTCCATTGATCTGTGTTTATGCCAATCTACATACACTTGATTCCATTATGGAGACATATAAATACATAGGTTTCAAGGTTATTACCAGTCAGATATATTCCTCTTCAGTGAATAGGGTGTGTTGTGTCCAGTTCATTGAGAAAGGAGTAGGTCTTGTCTATTACATATTTGGTATATGGAATGGGATCTGTGCTAATTTCAAACTCTGCTTTTACACATCACCCCACGTCACCTTTCCCCTTAAGGAGGCATAAGTGTGTTTTCTAAATGTGTAACTCTGTTCTCTTTTGAAATTCAGTTCATGTGTAGCCATGTTTACATTCCCTCTATAAGTGATATATTACAATAAGTTTCTTTTACTTTGTGGCTCATTTCACTTAGCATCATCATACCTAAAGCCACTCATTAAGCTGCTATTGGCCTTATGACATTGATTTTATGTCTGAGTGACATTCCATTGTATGTAAGTACCACAACATCTATATCCATTTTTTTTCCTTTCCTGGGATATTTAAAGTGTACTGAAGTCGAGGTTTTTGTAAACAGAGCAGCCCTAAAGTTTGGGCTGGCTGTGTGTTGTGGATTTTTAGTTTTCCCAAAATACACGCCCATGAGTGGAAGTGTGCTATGTTC